>NC_088271.1:0-618699 GCF_036013445.1 Caloenas nicobarica
AGTAGAGCCGACAGAGCCCGACAGAGCCCGACAGGGCCCGACAGAACCCGACAGGGCCCAGTAGAGCCCGACAGAGCCCGAAGAACCCGACAGGGCCCAGTAGAGCCCGACAGAGCCCGACAGAGCCCGACAGAGCCCGACAGGGGGGGCCCGACAGGGCCCAGTAGAGCCCGACAGAGCCCGACAGAGCCCGACAGAGCCCGACAGAGCCCGACAGAGCCCGACAGGGCCCGACAGAGCCCGACAGAGCCCGACAGGGCCCGACAGAGCCCGACAGAGCCCGACAGGGCCCGCCTGAGCCCGACAGAGCCCGACAGGGCCCGACAGGGCCCGACAGAGCCCGACAGGGCCCGACAGGGCCCGACAGGGCCCAGTAGAGCCCGACAGAGCCCGACAGGGCCCGACAGGGCCCGACAGAGCCCGACAGGGCCCGACAGGGCCCGACAGGGCCCAGTAGAGCCCGACAGGGCCCGACAGAGCCCAGTACAGCCCGACAGAGCCCGACAGAACCCGACAGAGCCCGACAGAGCCCGACAGAGCCCGACAGGGCCCTACAGGGCCCGACAGGGCCCAGTAGAGCCCGACAGAGCCCAGTAGAGCCCGACAGAGCCCGACAGAGCCCGACAGAGCCCGACAGAGCCCGACAGAGACCAGTTGAGCCCGACAGAGCCCGACAGAGCCCGACAGGGCCCGACAGGGCCCAGTAGAGCCCGACAGAGCCGACAGAGCCCGACAGAGCCCGACAGAGCCCAGTAGAGCCCGACAGAGCCCGACAGAGCCCGACAGAGCCCGACAGGGCCCGACAGGGCCCGACAGAGCCCAGTAGAGCCCGACAGGGCCCGACAGAGCCCGACAGGGCCCGACAGAGCCCGACAGAACCCGACAGGGCCCAGTAGAGCCCGACAGAGCCCGACAGAGCCCGACAGAGCCCGACAGGGCCCGACAGGGCCCAGTAGAGCCCGACAGAGCCCGACAGAGCCCGACAGGGCCCGACAGGGCCCAGTAGCGCCCGACAGAGCCCGACAGAGCCCGACAGGGCCCGACAGAGCCCGACAGAGCCCGACAGAGCCCAGTAGAGCCCGACAGAGCCCGACAGAGCCCGACAGAGCCCGACAGAGCCCAGTAGAGCCCGACAGAGCCCGACAGAGCCCGACAGAGCCCGACAGGGCCCGACAGGGCCCAGTAGAGCCCAGTAGAGCCCGACAGAGCCCAGTAGAGCCCGACAGAGCCCGACAGAGCCCGACAGGGCCCAGTAGAGCCCAGTAGAGCCCGACAGAGCCCAGTAGAGCCCGACAGAGCCCGACAGAGCCCGACAGGGCCCGACAGGGCCCGACAGAGCCCGACAGAGCCCGACAGAGCCCGACAGGGCTCGACAGAGCCCGACAGAGCCCGACAGGGCCCAGTAGAGCCCGACAGAGCCCGACAGAGCCCGACAGAGCCCGACAGGGCCCGACAGAGCCCAGTAGAGCCCAGTAGAGCCCGACAGAGCCCGACAGAGCCCGACAGAGCCCGACAGAGCCCAGTTGAGCCCGACAGAGCCCGACAGAGCCCGACAGAGCCCGACAGAGCCCGACAGGGCCCGACAGGGCCCAGTAGAGCCCGACAGAGCCCGACAGAGCCCAGTAGAGCCCAGTAGAGCCCGACAGAGCCCGACAGAGCCCGACAGAGCCCGACAGAGCCCGACAGAGACCAGTTGAGCCCGACAGAGCCCGACAGAGCCCGACAGGGCCCGACAGGGCCCAGTAGAGCCCGACAGAGCCCGACAGAGCCCGACAGAGCCCAGTAGAGCCCGACAGAGCCCGACAGGGCCCGACAGGGCCCGACAGAGCCCGACAGGGCCCGACAGGGCCCGACAGGGCCCAGTTTAGCCCAGTAGAGCCCGACAGAGCCCGACAGAGCCCGACAGGGCCCGACAGGGCCCAGTACAGCCCGACAGAGCCCGACAGGGCCCGACAGAGCCCGACAGAGCCCGACAGGGCCCGACAGGGCCCGACAGAGTCCGACAGAGCCCGACAGGACCCAGCAGAGCCCGACAGAGCCCGACAGAGCCCGACAGCGCCCGACAGAGTCCGACAGAGCCCGACAGGGCCCGACAGGGCCCAGTAGAGCCCGACAGAGCCCGACAGGGCCCGACAGAGCCCGACAGAGCCCGACAGGGCCCGACAGAGCCCAACAGAGCCCGACAGGGCCCATTAGAGCCCGACAGAGCCCGACAGAGCCCGACAGAACCCGACAGGGCCCGACAGGGCCCGACAGGGCCCGACAGAGCCCAGTAGAGCCCGACAGAGCCCGACAGAGCCCGACAGAGCCCAGTAGAGCCCGACAGAGCCCAGTAGAGCCCGACAGAGCCCAGTAGAGCCCGACAGAGCCCGACAGAGCCCGACAGGGCCCGACAGAGCCCGACAGAGCCCGACAGAGCCCGACAGGGCCCAGTAGAGCCCGACAGAGCCCGACAGAGCCCGACAGAGCCCAGGCGAGCCCGACAGAGCCCGACAGAGACCGACAGGGCCCAGTAGAGCCCGACAGAGCCCGACAGAGCCCAGTAGAGCCCAGTAGAGCCCGACAGAGCCCGACAGAGCCCGACAGAGCCCGACAGAGCCCGACAGAGCCCGACAGGGCCCAGTAGAGCCCGACAGAGCCCGACAGAGCCCGACAGGGCCCGACAGAGCCCGACAGAGCCCGACAGGGCCCGACAGAGCCCGACAGGGCCCGACAGGGCCCGACAGGGCCCGACAGGGCCCGACAGAGCCCGACAGAGCCCGACAGGGCCCAGTAGAGCCCGACAGAGCCCGACAGGGCCCGACAGGGCCCGACAGAGCCCAGTAGAGGCCGACAGAGCCCGACAGAGCCCGACAGAGCCCGACAGAGCCCGACAGGGCCCGACAGGGCCCGACAGGGCCCGACAGGGCCCGACAGAACCCGACAGAGCCCGACAGAGCCCAGTAGAGCCCGACAGAGCCCGACAGAGCCCGACAGGGCCCGACAGAGCCCGACAGGGCCCGACAGGGCCCGACAGAGCCCAGTAGAGCCCGACAGAGCCCGACAGGGCCCAACAGGGCCCGACAGGGCCCGACAGGGCCCAGTAGAGCCCGACAGAGCCCGACAGAGCCCAGTAGAGCCCAGTAGAGCCCGACAGAGCCCGACAGAGCCCGACAGAGCCCGACAGGGCCCGACAGAGCCCGACAGGGCCCAGTAGAGCCCGACAGAGCCCGACAGAGCCCAGTAGAGCCCAGTAGAGCCCGACAGAGCCCGACAGAGCCCGACAGAGCCCGACAGAGCCCGACAGAGCCCGACAGGGCCCAGTAGCGCCCGACAGAGCCCGACAGAGCCCGACAGGGCCCGACAGAGCCCGACAGAGCCCGACAGGGCCCGACAGAGCCCAGTAGAGCCCGACAGAGCCCGACAGAGCCCGACAGAGCCCAACAGAGCCCAACAGAGCCCGACAGAGCCCGACAGAGCCCGACAGAGCCCGACAGGGCCCGACAGGGCCCGACAGAGCCCGACAGGGCCCGACAGGGCCCAGTAGAGCCCGACAGAGCCCGACAGAGCCCGACAGAGCCCGACAGAGCCCTACAGGGCCCGACAGGGCCCGACAGGGCCCGACAGAGCCCGACAGAGCCCGACAGAGCCCGACAGAGCCCGACAGGGCCCGACAGAGCCCGACAGGGCCCAGTAGAGCCCGACAGAGCCCGACAGAGCCCGACAGAGCCCGACAGAGCCCGACAGGGCCCGACAGGGCCCGACAGGGCCCGACAGGGCCCGACAGAGCCCGACAGAGCCCAGTAGAGCCCAGTAGAGCCCGACAGAGCCCGACAGAGACCAGTTGAGCCCGACAGAGCCCGACAGAGCCCGACAGAGCCCGACAGGGCCCGACAGGGCCCAGTAGAGCCCGACAGGGCCCGACAGGGCCCAGTAGAGCCCGACAGAGCCCGACAGAGCCAGTAGAGCCCAGTAGAGCCCGACAGAGCCCGACAGAGCCCGACAGAGCCCGACAGGGCCCGACAGAGCCCGACAGAGCCCTACAGGGCCCGACAGGGCCCGACAGGGCCCGACAGAGCCCGACAGAGCCCGACAGGGCCCAGTAGAGCCCGACAGAGCCCGAAAGAGCCCGACAGAGCCCGACAGGGCCCGACAGAGCCCAGTAGAGCCCAGTAGAGCCCGACAGAGCCCGACAGAGCCCGACAGAGACCAGTTGAGCCCGACAGAGCCCGACAGAGCCCGACAGAGCCCGACAGGGCCCGACAGGGCCCAGTAGAGCCCGACAGGGCCGACAGGGCCCAGTAGAGCCCGACAGATCCCGACAGAGCCCAGTAGAGCCCAGTAGAGCCCGACAGAGCCCGACAGAGCCCGACAGAGCCCGACAGAGCCCGACAGAGACCAGTTGAGCCCGACAGAGCCCGACAGAGCCCGACAGAGCCCGACAGAGCCCGACAGAGCCCGACAGAGACCAGTTGAGCCCGACAGAGCCCGACAGAGCCCGACAGAGCCCGACAGAGCCCGACAGGGCCCGACAGGGCCCAGTAGAGCCCGACAGAGCCCGACAGAGCCCGACAGAGCCCAGTAGAGCCCGACAGAGCCCGACAGAGCCCGACAGGGCCCGACAGAGCCCGACAGAGCCCGACAGGGCCCGACAGGGCCCGACAGAGTCCGACAGAGCCCGACAGGACCCAGCAGAGCCCGACAGAGCCCGACAGAGCCCGACAGCGCCCGACAGAGTCCGACAGAGCCCGACAGGGCCCGACAGGGCCCAGTAGAGCCCGACAGAGCCCGACAGGGCCCGACAGAGCCCGACAGAGCCCGACAGGGCCCGACAGAGCCCAACAGAGCCCGACAGGGCCCATTAGAGCCCGACAGAGCCCGACAGAGCCCGACAGAACCCGACAGGGCCCGACAGGGCCCGACAGGGCCCGACAGAGCCCAGTAGAGCCCGACAGAGCCCGACAGAGCCCGACAGAGCCCAGTAGAGCCCGACAGAGCCCAGTAGAGCCCGACAGAGCCCAGTAGAGCCCGACAGAGCCCGACAGAGCCCGACAGGGCCCGACAGAGCCCGACAGAGCCCGACAGAGCCCGACAGGGCCCAGTAGAGCCCGACAGAGCCCGACAGAGCCCGACAGAGCCCAGGCGAGCCCGACAGAGCCCGACAGAGACCGACAGGGCCCAGTAGAGCCCGACAGAGCCCGACAGAGCCCAGTAGAGCCCAGTAGAGCCCGACAGAGCCCGACAGAGCCCGACAGAGCCCGACAGAGCCCGACAGAGCCCGACAGGGCCCAGTAGAGCCCGACAGAGCCCGACAGAGCCCGACAGGGCCCGACAGAGCCCGACAGAGCCCGACAGGGCCCGACAGAGCCCGACAGGGCCCGACAGGGCCCGACAGGGCCCGACAGGGCCCGACAGAGCCCGACAGAGCCCGACAGGGCCCAGTAGAGCCCGACAGAGCCCGACAGGGCCCGACAGGGCCCGACAGAGCCCAGTAGAGGCCGACAGAGCCCGACAGAGCCCGACAGAGCCCGACAGAGCCCGACAGGGCCCGACAGGGCCCGACAGGGCCCGACAGGGCCCGACAGAACCCGACAGAGCCCGACAGAGCCCAGTAGAGCCCGACAGAGCCCGACAGAGCCCGACAGGGCCCGACAGAGCCCGACAGGGCCCGACAGGGCCCGACAGAGCCCAGTAGAGCCCGACAGAGCCCGACAGGGCCCAACAGGGCCCGACAGGGCCCGACAGGGCCCAGTAGAGCCCGACAGAGCCCGACAGAGCCCAGTAGAGCCCAGTAGAGCCCGACAGAGCCCGACAGAGCCCGACAGAGCCCGACAGGGCCCGACAGAGCCCGACAGGGCCCAGTAGAGCCCGACAGAGCCCGACAGAGCCCAGTAGAGCCCAGTAGAGCCCGACAGAGCCCGACAGAGCCCGACAGAGCCCGACAGAGCCCGACAGAGCCCGACAGGGCCCAGTAGCGCCCGACAGAGCCCGACAGAGCCCGACAGGGCCCGACAGAGCCCGACAGAGCCCGACAGGGCCCGACAGAGCCCAGTAGAGCCCGACAGAGCCCGACAGAGCCCGACAGAGCCCAACAGAGCCCAACAGAGCCCGACAGAGCCCGACAGAGCCCGACAGAGCCCGACAGGGCCCGACAGGGCCCGACAGAGCCCGACAGGGCCCGACAGGGCCCAGTAGAGCCCGACAGAGCCCGACAGAGCCCGACAGAGCCCGACAGAGCCCTACAGGGCCCGACAGGGCCCGACAGGGCCCGACAGAGCCCGACAGAGCCCGACAGAGCCCGACAGAGCCGACAGGGCCCGACAGAGCCGACAGGGCCCAGTAGAGCCCGACAGAGCCCGACAGAGCCCGACAGAGCCCGACAGAGCCCGACAGAGCCCGACAGGGCCCGACAGGGCCCGACAGGGCCCGACAGGGCCCGACAGAGCCCGACAGAGCCCAGTAGAGCCCAGTAGAGCCCGACAGAGCCCGACAGAGACCAGTTGAGCCCGACAGAGCCCGACAGAGCCCGACAGAGCCCGACAGGGCCCGACAGGGCCCAGTAGAGCCCGACAGGGCCCGACAGGGCCCAGTAGAGCCCGACAGAGCCCGACAGAGCCCAGTAGAGCCCAGTAGAGCCCGACAGAGCCCGACAGAGCCCGACAGAGCCCGACAGGGCCCGACAGAGCCCGACAGAGCCCTACAGGGCCCGACAGGGCCCGACAGGGCCCGACAGAGCCCGACAGAGCCCGACAGGGCCCAGTAGAGCCCGACAGAGCCCGAAAGAGCCCGACAGAGCCCGACAGGGCCCGACAGAGCCCAGTAGAGCCCAGTAGAGCCCGACAGAGCCCGACAGAGCCCGACAGAGACCAGTTGAGCCCGACAGAGCCCGACAGAGCCCGACAGAGCCCGACAGGGCCCGACAGGGCCCAGTAGAGCCCGACAGGGCCCGACAGGGCCCAGTAGAGCCCGACAGATCCCGACAGAGCCCAGTAGAGCCCAGTAGAGCCCGACAGAGCCCGACAGAGCCCGACAGAGCCCGACAGAGACCAGTTGAGCCCGACAGAGCCCGACAGAGCCCGACAGAGCCCGACAGAGCCCGACAGAGCCCGACAGAGACCAGTTGAGCCCGACAGAGCCCGACAGAGCCCGACAGAGCCCGACAGAGCCCGACAGGGCCCGACAGGGCCCAGTAGAGCCCGACAGAGCCCGACAGAGCCCGACAGAGCCCAGTAGAGCCCGACAGAGCCCGACAGGGCCCGACAGAGCCCGACAGAGCCCGACAGGGCCCGACAGGGCCCAGTAGAGCCCGACAGAGCCCGACAGAGCCCGACAGGGCCCGACAGGGCCCGACAGGGCCCGACAGGGCTCGACAGAGCCAGACAGAGCCCGACAGGGCCCGACAGAGCCCGACAGAGCCCGTCAGGGCCCGACAGGGCCCGACAGAGCCCGACAGAGCCCGACAGGGCCCAGTAGAGCCCGACAGAGCCCGACAGAGCCCGACAGAGCCCAGTAGAGCCCGACAGAGCCCGACAGAGCCCGACAGGGCCCGACAGGGCCCGACAGGGCCCGACAGAGCCCGACAGAGCCCGACAGAGCCCAGTAGAGCCCGACAGAGCCCGACAGAGCCCGACAGGGCCCGACAGAACCCGACAGGGCCCAGTAGAGCCCGACAGAGCCCGACAGAGCCCGACAGAACCCGACAGGGCCCAGTAGAGCCCGACAGAGCCCGACAGAGCCCGACAGAGCCTGACAGGGCCCGACAGGGCCCAGTAGAGCCCGACAGAGCCCGACAGAGCCCGACAGAGCCCGACAGAGCCCGACAGGGCCCGACAGGGCCCGACAGAGCCCGACAGGGCCCGACAGGGCCCGACAGAGCCCGACAGAGCCCGACAGGGCCCGACAGAGCCCGACAGAGCCCGACAGGGCCCGCCTGAGCCCGACAGAGCCCGACAGGGCCCGACAGGGCCGACAGAGCCCGACAGGGCCGACAGGGCCCGACAGGGCCCAGTAGAGCCCGACAGAGCCCGACAGGGCCCGACAGGGCCCGACAGAGCCCGACAGGGCCCAGTAGAGCCCGACAGAGCCCGACAGAGCCCAGTACAGCCCGACAGAGCCCGACAGAACCCGACAGAGCCCGACAGAGCCCGACAGAGCCCGACAGAGCCCGACAGGGCCCGACAGGGCCCGACAGGGCCCAGTAGAGCCCGACAGAGCCCGACAGAGCCCAGTAGAGCCCGACAGAGCCCGACAGAGCCCGACAGAGCCCGACAGAGCCCGACAGAGACCAGTTGAGCCCGACAGAGCCCGACAGAGCCCGACAGGGCCCGACAGGGCCCAGTAGAGCCCGACAGAAGCCGACAGAGCCCGACAGAGCCCGACAGAGCCCAGTAGAGCCCGACAGAGCCCGACAGAGCCCGACAGAGCCCGACAGAGCCCGACAGGGCCCGACAGGGCCCGACAGGGCCCGACAGGGCCCGACAGAGCCCAGTAGAGCCCGACAGAGCCCGACAGAGCCCGACAGAGCCCGACAGGGCCCGACAGGGCCCGACAGAGCCCGACAGGGCCCGACAGGGCCCGACAGAGCCCGACAGGGCCCGACAGAGCCCGACAGAGCCCGACAGGGCCCAGTAGAGCCCGACAGAGCCCGACAGGGCCCAGTAGAGCCCGACAGAGCCCGACAGAGCCCGACAGAGCCCGACAGAGCCCGACAGGGCCCAGTAGAGCCGACAGAGCCCGACAGAGCCCGACAGGGCCCGACAGGGCCCGACAGGGCCCGACAGAGCCCGACAGGGACCGACAGGGCCCAGTAGAGCCCGACAGAGCACGACAGAACCCGACAGTGCTCAGTAGAGCCCGACAGAGCCCGACAGAGCCCGACAGAGCCCGACAGGGCCCGACAGGGCCCAGTAGAGCCCGACAGAGCCCGACAGAGCCCGACAGGGCCCGACAGGGCCCAGTAGCGCCCGACAGAGCCCGACAGAGCCCGACAGGGCCCGACAGAGCCCGACAGAGCCCGACAGAGCCCAGTAGAGCCCGACAGAGCCCGACAGAGCCCGACAGAGCCCAGTAGAGCCCGACAGAGCCCGACAGAGCCCGACAGAGCCAGACAGGGCCCGACAGAGCCCGACAGAGCCCGACAGAGCCCGACAGGGCCCGACAGGGCCCAGTAGAGCCCGACAGAGCCCGATAGAGCCCGACAGAGCCCGACAGGGCCCAGTAGAGCCCAGTAGAGCCCGACAGAGCCCAGTAGAGCCCGACAGAGCCCGACAGAGCCCGACAGGGCCCGACAGGGCCCGACAGAGCCCGACATAGCCCGACAGGGCCCGACAGAGCCCGACAGAGCCCGACAGGGCCCAGTAGACCCCGACAGAGCCCGACAGAGCCCGACAGAGCCCGACAGGGCCCGACAGAGCCCAGTAGAGCCCAGTAGAGCCCGACAGAGCCCGACAGAGCCCGACAGAGCCCGACAGAGACCAGTTGAGCCCGACAGAGCCCGACAGAGCCCGACAGAGCCCGACAGAGCCCGACAGGGCCCGACAGGGCCCAGTAGAGCCCGACAGAGCCCGACAGAGCCCAGTAGAGCCCAGTAGAGCCCGACAGAGCCCGACAGAGCCCGACAGAGCCCGACAGAGCCCGACAGAGACCAGTTGAGCCCGACAGAGCCCAACAGAGCCCGACAGAGCCCGACAGGGCCCGACAGGGCCCAGTAGAGCCTGACAGAGCCCGACAGAGCCCGACAGAGCCCAGTAGAGCCCGACAGAGCCCGACAGGGCCCGACAGGGCCCGACAGAGCCCGACAGAGCCCGACAGGGCCCGACAGGGCCCGACAGGGCCCAGTTTAGCCCAGTAGAGCCCGACAGAGCCCGACAGAGCCCGACAGGGCCCGACAGGGCCCAGTACAGCCCGACAGAGCCCGACAGGGCCCGACAGAGCCCGACAGAGCCCGACAGGGCCCGACAGGGCCCGACAGAGGCCGACAGAGCCCGACAGGACCCAGCAGAGCCCGACAGAGCCCGACAGAGCCCGACAGAGCCCGACAGGGCCCGACAGAGTCCGACAGAGCCCGACAGGGCCCGACAGGGCCCAGTAGAGCCCGACAGAGCCCGACAGGGCCCGACAGAGCCCGACAGAGCCCGACAGGGCCCGACAGAGCCCGACAGAGCCCGACAGGGCCCATTAGAGCCCGACAGAGCCCGACAGAGCCCGACAGATCCCGACAGGGCCCGACAGAGCCCGACAGGGCCCGACAG
The DNA here is from genome assembly GCF_036013445.1 of Caloenas nicobarica. Taxonomy (NCBI): domain Eukaryota; kingdom Metazoa; phylum Chordata; class Aves; order Columbiformes; family Columbidae; genus Caloenas; species Caloenas nicobarica. The sequence goes on from NC_088271.1 coordinate 10,230, forward strand.
GGCCCGACAGGGCCCGACAGAGCCCAGTAGAGCCCGACAGAGCCCGACAGAGCCCGACAGAGCCCGACAGAGCCCGACAGAGCCCAGTAGAGCCCGACAGAGCCCAGTAGAGCCCGACAGAGCCCGACAGAGCCCGACAGGGCCCGACAGAGCCCGACAGAGCCTGACAGAGCCCGACAGGGCCCAGTAGAGCCCGACAGAGCCCGACAGAGCCCGACAGAGCCCAGGCGAGCCCGACAGAGCCCGACAGAGCCCGACAGGGCCCGACAGAGCCCAGTAGAGCCCAGTAGAGCTCGACAGAGCCCGACAGAGCCCGACAGAGCCCGACAGAGACCAGTTGAGCCCGACAGAGCCCGACAGAGCCCGACAGAGCCCGACAGGGCCCGACAGGGCCCAGTAGAGCCCGACAGAGCCCGACAGAACCCAGTAGAGCCCAGTAGAGCCCGACAGAGCCCGACAGAGCCCGACAGAGCCCGACAGAGCCCGACAGAGACCAGTTGAGCCCGACAGAGCCCGACAGAGCCCGACAGAGCCTGACAGGGCCCGACAGGGCCCAGTAGAGCCCGACAGAGCCCGACAGAGCCCGACAGAGCCTAGTAGAGCCCGACAGAGCCCGACAGGGCCCGACAGAGCCCGACAGAGCCCGACAGGGCCCGACAGGGCCCGACAGGGCCCGACAGGGCCCGACAGAGCCCAGTTTAGCCCAGTAGAGCCCGACAGAGCCCGACAGAGCCCGACAGGGCCCGACAGGGCCCAGTACAGCCCGACAGAGCCCGACAGGGCCCGACAGAGCCCGACAGAGCCCGACAGGGCCCGACAGGACCCAGCAGAGCCCGACAGAGCCCGACAGAGCCCGACAGAGCCCGACAGGGCCCGACAGATTCCGACAGAGCCCGACAGAGCCCAGTAGAGCCCGACAGAGCCCGACAGAGCCCGACAGAGCCCGACAGAGCCCGACAGAGCCCGACAGAGCCCAGTAGAGCCCGACAGAGCCCGACAGAGCCCGACAGGGCCCGACAGAGCCCGACAGAGCCCGACAGGGCCCAGTAGAGCCCGACAGAGCCCGACAGAGCCCGACAGAGCCCAGGCGAGCCCGACAGAGCCCGACAGAGCCCGACAGAGCCCGACAGAGCCCGACAGGGCTCGACAGGGCCCAGTAGAGCCCGACAGAGCCTGACAGAGCCCGACAGAGCCCGACAGAGCCCGACAGAGCCCGACAGAGCCCGACAGAGCCCGACAGAGCCCGACAGGGCTCGACAGGGCCCAGTAGAGCCCGACAGAGCCCGACAGAGCCCAGTAGAGCCCAGTAGAGCCCGACAGAGCCTGACAGAGCCCGACAGAGCCCGACAGGGCCCGACAGGGCCCAGTAGAGCCCGACAGAGCCCGACAGAGCCCGACAGAGCCCGACAGAGCCCAGTAGAGCCCGACAGAGCCCGACAGAGCCCGACAGGGCCCGACAGAGCCCGACAGAGCCCGACAGGGCCCAGTAGAGCCCGACAGAGCCCGACAGAGCCCGACAGAGCCCGACAGAGCCCGACAGGGCCCGACAGGGCCCGACAGAGACCAGTTGAGGCCGACAGAGCCCGACAGAGCCCGACAGAGCCCGACAGAGCCCGACAGGGCCCGACAGGGCCCGACAGGGCCCGACAGAGCCCGACAGGGCCCGACAGGGCCCGACAGAGCCCGACAGAGCCCGACAGAGCCCAGTAGAGCCCGACAGAGCCCGACAGAGCCCGACAAGGCCCGACAGAGCCTGACAGGGCCCGACAGGGCCCGACAGAGCCCAGTAGAGCCCGACAGAGCCCGACAGGGCCCAACAGGGCCCGACAGGGCCCAGTAGAGCCCAACAGAGCCCGACAGAGCCCAGTAGAGCCCAGTAGAGCCCGACAGAGCCCGACAGAGCCCGACAGAGCCCGACAGAGCCCGACAGAGCCCGACAGTGCCCGACAGGGCCCAGTAGCGCCCGACAGAGCCCGACAGAGCCCGACAGGGCCCGACAGAGCCCGACAGAGCCCGACAGGGCCCGACAGAGCCCAGTAGAGCCCGACAGAGCCCGACAGAGCCCGACAGAGCCCAGTAGAGCCCGACAGAGCCCGACAGAGCCCGACAGAGCCCGACAGGGCCCGACAGAGCGCGACAGAGCCCGACAGGGCCCGACAGGGCCCAGTAGAGCCCGACAGAGCCCGATAGAGCCCGACAGAGCCCGACAGGGCCCAGTAGAGCCCGACAGAGCCCGACAGAGCCCAGTAGAGCCCGACAGAGCCCGACAGAGCCCGACAGGACCCGACAGGGCCCAGTAGAGCCCGACAGAGCCCGACAGAGCCCGACAGGGCCCGACAGAGCCCGACAGAGCCCGACAGGGCCCGACAGGGCCCGACAGGGCCCAGTAGAGCCCGACAGAGCCCAGTAGAGCCCGACAGAGCCCGACAGAGCCCGACAGAGCCCGACAGGGCCCGACAGGGCCCGACAGAGCCCGACAGAGCCCGACAGGGCCCGACAGAGCCTGACAGAGCCCGACAGGGCCCAGTAGAGCCCGACAGAGCCCGACAGAGCCCGACAGAGCCCGACAGGGCCCGACAGAGCCCGACAGAGCCCGACAGAGCCCAGTAGAGCCCGACAGGCGAGCCCGACGACAGAGCCCGACAGAGCCCGACAGAGCCCGACAGAGACCAGTTGAGCCCGACAGAGCCCGACAGAGCCCGACAGAGCCCGACAGAGCCCGACAGGGCCCGACAGGGCCCAGTAGAGCCCGACAGGGCCCGACAGGGCCCAGTAGAGCCCGACAGAGCCCGACAGAGCCCAGTAGAGCCCAGTAGAGCCCGACAGAGCCCGACAGAGCCCGACAGAGCCCGACAGAGCCCGACAGAGACCAGTTGAGCCCGACAGAGCCCGACAGAGCCCGACAGAGCCCGACAGGGCCCGACAGGGCCCAGTAGAGCCCGACAGAGCCCGACAGAGCCCGACAGAGCCCAGTAGAGCCCGACAGAGCCCGACAGGGCCCGACAGAGCCCGACAGAGCCCGACAGGGCCCGACAGGGCCCGACAGGGCCCGACAGGGCTCGACAGAGCCAGACAGAGCCCGACAGGGCCCGACAGAGCCCGACAGAGCCCGACAGAGCCCGACAGGGCCCGACAGAGCCCGACAGAGCCCGACAGGGCCCAGTAGAGCCCGACAGAGCCCGACAGAGCCCGACAGAGCCCAGTAGAGCCCGACAGAGCCCGACAGAGCCCGACAGGGCCCGACAGGGCCCGACAGGGCCCGACAGAGCCCAGTAGAGCCCGACAGAGCCCGACAGAGCCCGACAGGGCCCGACAGAACCCGACAGGGCCCAGTAGAGCCCGACAGAGCCCGAAGAACCCGACAGGGCCCAGTAGAGCCCGACAGAGCCCGACAGAGCCCGACAGAGCCCGACAGGGCCCGACAGGGCCCAGTAGAGCCCGACAGAGCCCGACAGAGCCCGACAGAGCCCGACAGAGCCCGACAGAGCCCGACAGAGCCCGACAGGGCCCGACAGAGCCCGACAGAGCCCGACAGGGCCCGACAGAGCCCGACAGAGCCCGACAGGGCCCGCCTGAGCCCGACAGAGCCCGACAGGGCCCGACAGGGCCCGACAGAGCCCGACAGGGCCCGACAGGGCCCGACAGGGCCCAGTAGAGCCCGACAGAGCCCGACAGGGCCCGACAGGGCCCGACAGAGCCCGACAGGGCCCGACAGGGCCCGACAGGGCCCAGTAGAGCCCGACAGGGCCCGACAGAGCCCAGTACAGCCCGACAGAGCCCGACAGAACCCGACAGAGCCCGACAGAGCCCGACAGAGCCCGACAGGGCCCTACAGGGCCCGACAGGGCCCAGTAGAGCCCGACAGAGCCCAGTAGAGCCCGACAGAGCCCGACAGAGCCCGACAGAGCCCGACAGAGCCCGACAGAGACCAGTTGAGCCCGACAGAGCCCGACAGAGCCCGACAGGGCGGGCCCGACAGGGCCCAGTAGAGCCCGACAGAGCCCGACAGAGCCCGACAGAGCCCAGTAGAGCCCGACAGAGCCCGACAGAGCCCGACAGAGCCCGACAGGGCCCGACAGGGCCCGACAGAGCCCAGTAGAGCCCGACAGGGCCCGACAGAGCCCGACAGGGCCCGACAGAGCCCGACAGAACCCGACAGGGCCCAGTAGAGCCCGACAGAGCCCGACAGAGCCCGACAGAGCCCGACAGGGCCCGACAGGGCCCAGTAGAGCCCGACAGAGCCCGACAGAGCCCGACAGGGCCCGACAGGGCCCAGTAGCGCCCGACAGAGCCCGACAGAGCCCGACAGGGCCCGACAGAGCCCGACAGAGCCCGACAGAGCCCAGTAGAGCCCGACAGAGCCCGACAGAGCCCGACAGAGCCCGACAGAGCCCAGTAGAGCCCGACAGAGCCCGACAGAGCCCGACAGAGCCCGACAGGGCCCGACAGGGCCCAGTAGAGCCCAGTAGAGCCCGACAGAGCCCAGTAGAGCCCGACAGAGCCCGACAGAGCCCGACAGGGCCCAGTAGAGCCCAGTAGAGCCCGACAGAGCCCAGTAGAGCCCGACAGAGCCCGACAGAGCCCGACAGGGCCCGACAGGGCCCGACAGAGCCCGACAGAGCCCGACAGAGCCCGACAGGGCTCGACAGAGCCCGACAGAGCCCGACAGGGCCCAGTAGAGCCCGACAGAGCCCGACAGAGCCCGACAGAGCCCGACAGGGCCCGACAGAGCCCAGTAGAGCCCAGTAGAGCCCGACAGAGCCCGACAGAGCCCGACAGAGCCCGACAGAGCCCAGTTGAGCCCGACAGAGCCCGACAGAGCCCGACAGAGCCCGACAGAGCCCGACAGGGCCCGACAGGGCCCAGTAGAGCCCGACAGAGCCCGACAGAGCCCAGTAGAGCCCAGTAGAGCCCGACAGAGCCCGACAGAGCCCGACAGAGCCCGACAGAGCCCGACAGAGACCAGTTGAGCCCGACAGAGCCCGACAGAGCCCGACAGGGCCCGACAGGGCCCAGTAGAGCCCGACAGAGCCCGACAGAGCCCGACAGAGCCCAGTAGAGCCCGACAGAGCCCGACAGGGCCCGACAGGGCCCGACAGAGCCCGACAGGGCCCGACAGGGCCCGACAGGGCCCAGTTTAGCCCAGTAGAGCCCGACAGAGCCCGACAGAGCCCGACAGGGCCCGACAGGGCCCAGTACAGCCCGACAGAGCCCGACAGGGCCCGACAGAGCCCGACAGAGCCCGACAGGGCCCGACAGGGCCCGACAGAGTCCGACAGAGCCCGACAGGACACAGCAGAGCCCGACAGAGCCCGACAGAGCCCGACAGCGCCCGACAGAGTCCGACAGAGCCCGACAGGGCCCGACAGGGCCCAGTAGAGCCCGACAGAGCCCGACAGGGCCCGACAGAGCCCGACAGAGCCCGACAGGGCCCGACAGAGCCCAACAGAACCCGACAGGGCCCATTAGAGCCCGACAGAGCCCGACAGAGCCCGACAGAACCCGACAGGGCCCGACAGGGCCCGACAGGGCCCGACAGAGCCCAGTAGAGCCCGACAGAGCCCGACAGAGCCCGACAGAGCCCAGTAGAGCCCGACAGAGCCCAGTAGAGCCCGACAGAGCCCGACAGAGCCCGACAGGGCCCGACAGAGCCCGACAGAGCCCGACAGAGCCCGACAGGGCCCAGTAGAGCCCGACAGAGCCCGACAGAGCCCGACAGAGCCCAGGCGAGCCCGACAGAGCCCGACAGAGACCGACAGGGCCCAGTAGAGCCCGACAGAGCCCGACAGAGCCCAGTAGAGCCCAGTAGAGCCCGACAGAGCCCGACAGAGCCCGACAGAGCCCGACAGAGCCCGACAGGGCCCAGTAGAGCCCGACAGAGCCCGACAGAGCCCGACAGGGCCCGACAGAGCCCGACAGAGCCCGACAGGGCCCGACAGAGCCCGACAGGGCCCGACAGGGCCCGACAGGGCCCGACAGGGCCCGACAGAGCCCGACAGAGCCCGACAGGGCCCAGTAGAGCCCGACAGAGCCCGACAGGGCCCGACAGGGCCCGACAGAGCCCAGTAGAGGCCGACAGAGCCCGACAGAGCCCGACAGAGCCCGACAGAGCCCGACAGGGCCCGACACGGCCCGACAGGGCCCGACAGGGCCCGACAGAACCCGACAGAGCCCGACAGAGCCCAGTAGAGCCCGACAGAGCCCGACAGAGCCCGACAGGGCCCGACAGAGCCCGACAGGGCCCGACAGGGCCCGACAGAGCCCAGTAGAGCCCGACAGAGCCCGACAGGGCCCAACAGGGCCCGACAGGGCCCGACAGGGCCCAGTAGAGCCCGACAGAGCCCGACAGAGCCCAGTAGAGCCCAGTAGAGCCCGACAGAGCCCGACAGAGCCCGACAGAGCCCGACAGGGCCCGACAGAGCCCGACAGGGCCCAGTAGAGCCCGACAGAGCCCGACAGACCCCAGTAGAGCCCAGTAGAGCCCGACAGAGCCCGACAGAGCCCGACAGAGCCCGACAGAGCCCGACAGAGCCCGACAGGGCCCAGTAGCGCCCGACAGAGCCCGACAGAGCCCGACAGGGCCCGACAGAGCCCGACAGAGCCCGACAGGGCCCGACAGAGCCCAGTAGAGCCCGACAGAGCCCGACAGAGCCCGACAGAGCCCAACAGAGCCCAGTAGAGCCCGACAGAGCCCGACAGAGCCCGACAGAGCCCGACAGGGCCCGACAGGGCCCGACAGAGCCCGACAGGGCCCGACAGGGCCCAGTAGAGCCAGACAGAGCCCGACAGAGCCCGACAGAGCCCGACAGAGCCCTACAGGGCCCGACAGGGCCCGACAGGGCCCGACAGAGCCCGACAGAGCCCGACAGAGCCCGACAGAGCCCGACAGGGCCCGACAGGGCCCGACAGAGCCCGACAGGGCCCAGTAGAGCCCGACAGAGCCCGACAGAGCCCGACAGAGCCCGACAGAGCCCTACAGGGCCCGACAGGGCCCGACAGGGCCCGACAGGGCCCGACAGGGCCCGACAGAGCCCGACAGAGCCCAGTAGAGCCCAGTAGAGCCCGACAGAGCCCGACAGAGACCAGTTGAGCCCGACAGAGCCCGACAGAGCCCGACAGAGCCCGACAGGGCCCGACAGGGCCCAGTAGAGCCCGACAGGGCCCGACAGGGCCCAGTAGAGCCCGACAGAGCCCGACAGAGCCCAGTAGAGCCCAGTAGAGCCCGACAGAGCCCGACAGAGCCCGACAGAGCCCGACAGGGCCCGACAGAGCCCGACAGAGCCCTACAGGGCCCGACAGGGCCCGACAGGGCCCGACAGAGCCCGACAGAGCCCGACAGGGCCCAGTAGAGCCCGACAGAGCCCGAAAGAGCCCGACAGAGCCCGACAGGGCCCGACAGAGCCCAGTAGAGCCCAGTAGAGCCCGACAGAGCCCGACAGAGCCCGACAGAGACCAGTTGAGCCCGACAGAGCCCGACAGAGCCCGACAGAGCCCGACAGGGCCCGACAGGGCCCAGTAGAGCCCGACAGAGCCCGACAGAGCCCGACAGGGCCCGACAGGGCCCGACAGGGCCCGACAGGGCCCGACAGAGCCCGACAGGGCCCGACTGAGCCCGACAGAGCCCAGTAGAGCCCGACAGAGCCCGACAGAGCCCGACAGAGCCCAGTAGAGCCCGACAGAGCCCGACAGGGCCCGACAGAGCCCGACAGAGCCCGACAGAGCCCGACAGAGCCCGACAGGGCCCGACAGGGCTCGACAGAGCCAGACAGAGCCCGACAGGGCCCGACAGAGCCCGACAGAGCCCGACAGAGCCCGACAGGGCCCGACAGAGCCCGACAGAGCCCGACAGAGCCCGACAGAGCCCGACAGAGCCCGACAGAGCCCAGTAGAGCCCGACAGAGCCCGACAGAGCCCAGTAGAGCCCGACAGAGCCCGACAGAGCCCGACAGAGCCCGACAGGGCCCGACAGGGCCCGACAGGGCCCGACAGAGCCCGACAGGGCCCGACAGAACCCGACAGGGCCCAGTAGAGCCCGACAGAGCCCGACAGAGCCCGACAGAACCCGACAGGGCCCAGTAGAGCCCGACAGAGCCCGACAGAGCCCGACAGAGCCCGACAGGGCCCGACAGGGCCCAGTAGAGCCCGACAGAGCCCGACAGAGCCCGACAGGGCCCGACAGGGCCCGACAGGGCCCGACAGGGCCCGACAGAGCCCGACAGGGCCCGACTGAGCCCGACAGAGCCCGACAGGGCCCGACAGCGCCCGACAGAGCCCGACAGGGCCCGACAGAGCCCAGTAGAGCCCGACAGAGCCCGACAGGGCCCGACAGGGCCCGACAGAGCCCGACAGGGCGCGACAGGGCCCGACAGGGCCCGACAGAGCCCAGTAGAGCCCGACAGAGCCCGACAGGGCCCGACAGGGCCCCACAGGGCCCGACAGAGCCCGACAGGGCCCGACAGGGCCCGACAGGGCCCAGTAGAGCCCGACAGAGCCCGACAGAGCCCAGTAGAGCCCGACAGAGCCCGACAGAACCCGACAGAGCCCGACAGAGCCCGACAGAGCCCGACAGGGCCCGACAGGGCCCGACAGGGCCCAGTAGAGCCCGACAGAGCCCGACAGAGCCCAGTAGAGCCCGACAGAGCCCGACAGAGCCCGACAGAGCCCGACAGAGCCCGACAGAGACCAGTTGAGCCCGACAGAGCCCGACAGAGCCCGACAGAGCCCAACAGGGCCCGACAGGGCCCAGTAGAGCCCGACAGAGCCCGACAGAGCCCGACAGAGCCCGACAGAGCCCAGTAGAGCCCGACAGAGCCTGACAGAGCCCGACAGAGCCCGACAGGGCCCGACAGGGCCCGACAGGGCCCGACAGAGCCCGACAGGGCCCGACAGAGCCCGACAGAGCCCGACAGAGCCCGACAGGGCCCGACAGGGCCCGACAGGGCCCGACAGGGCCCGACAGAGCCCGACAGAGCCCGACAGAGCCCGACAGAGCCCGACAGGGCCCAGTAGAGCCCGACAGAGCCAGACAGGGCCCAGTAGAGCCCGACAGAGCCCGACAGAGCCCGACAGAGCCCGACAGGGCCCGACAGGGCCCAACAGGGCCCAGTAGAGCCCGACAGAGCCCGACAGAGCCCGACAGAGCCCGACAGAGCCCGACAGGGCCCGACAGGGCCCGACAGGGCCCAGTAGAGCCCGACAGAGCCCGACAGAACCCGACAGGGCCCAGTAGAGCCCGACAGAGCCCGACAGAGCCCGACAGAGCCCGACAGGGCCCAGTAGAGCCCGACAGAGCCCGACAGAGCCCGACAGGGCCCGACAGGGCCCGACAGGGCCCGACAGAGCCCGACAGAGCCCGACAGAGCCCGACAGGGCCCAACAGGGCCCGACAGGGCCCAGTAGAGCCCGACAGGGCCCAGTAGAGCCCGACAGAGCCCGACAGGGCCCAAAAGAGCCCGACAGAGCCCGACAGAGCCCGACAGAGCGCGACAGGGCCCAGTAGAGCCCGACAGAGCCTGACAGAGCCCGACAGAGCCCGACAGGGCCCGACAGAGCCCGACAGGGCCCGACAGAGCCCGACAGAGCCCGACAGAGCCCGACAGAGCCCGACAGAGCCCGACAGGGCCCGACAGAGCCCGACAGAGCCCGACAGAGCCCGACAGAGCCCGACAGGGCCCAGTAGAGCCCGACAGAGCCCGACAGAGCCCAGTAGAGCCCAGTAGAGCCCGACAGAGCCCGACAGAGCCCGACAGAGCCCGACAGGGCCCGACAGGGCCCAGTGGAGCCCGACAGAGCCCGACAGAGCCCGACAGGGCCCGACAGAGCCCGACAGGGCCCGACAGGGCCCGACAGAGCCCGACAGGGCCCAGTAGAGCCCGACAGAGCCCGACAGGGCCCAGTAGAGCCCGACAGAGCCCGACAGAGCCCGACAGAGCCCGACAGAGCCCGACAGGGCCCGACAGGGCCCGACAGGGCCCAGTAGAGCCCGACAGAGCCCGACAGAGCCCGACAGAGCCCGACAGAGCCCGACAGGGCCCGACAGAGCCCGACAGAGCCCGACAGGGACCGACAGGGCCCAGTAGAGCCCGACAGAGCCCGACAGAACCCGACAGGGCCCAGTAGAGCCCGACAGGGCCCGACAGAGCCCGACAGAGCCCGACAGAGCCCGACAGGGCCCGACAGAGCCCGACAGAGCCCGACAGGGCCCAGTAGAGCCCGACAGAGCCCGACAGAGCCCAGTAGAGCCCGACAGAGCCCGACAGGGCCCGACAGGGCCCGACAGGGCCCGACAGAACCCGACAGGGCCCAGTAGAGCCCGACAGAGCCCGACAGAGCCCGACAGAACCCGACAGGGACCAGTAGAGCCCGACAGAGCCCGACAGAGCCCGACAGAGCCCGACAGAGCCCGACAGGGCCCAGTAGAGCCCGACAGAGCCCGACAGAGCCCGACAGAGCCCGACAGGGCCCGACAGGGCCCGACAGGGCCCGACAGAGCCCGACAGGGCCCGACTGAGCCCGACAGAGCCCGACAGGGCCCGACAGCGCCCGACAGAGCCCGACAGGGCCCGACAGGGCCCAGTAGAGCCCGACAGAGCCCGACAGAGCCCGACAGGGCCCGACAGGGCCCGACAGAGCCCGACAGGGCCCGACAGGGCCCGACAGGGCCCGACAGAGCCCAGTAGAGCCCGACAGAGCCCGACAGGGCCCGACAGAGCCCGACAGGGCCCGACAGGGCCCGACAGGGCCCAGTAGAGCCCGACAGAGCCCGACAGAGCCCAGTAGAGCCCGACAGAACCCGACAGAGCCCGACAGACCCCGACAGAGCCCGACAGGGCCCGACAGGGCCCGACAGGGCCCAGTAGAGCCCGACAGAGCCCGACAGAGCCCAGTAGAGCCCGACAGAGCCCGACAGAGCCCGACAGAGCCCGACAGAGCCCGACAGAGACCAGTTGAGCCCGACAGAGCCCGACAGAGCCCGACAGAGCCCAACAGGGGCCCGACAGGGCCCAGTAGAGCCCGACAGAGCCCGACAGAGCCCGACAGAGCCCAGTAGAGCCCGACAGAGCCCGACAGAGCCCGACAGGGCCCGACAGGGCCCGACAGGGCCCGACAGGGCCCGACAGGGCCCGACAGAGCCCGGTAGAGCCCGACAGAGCCCGACAGAGCCCGACAGAGCCCGACAGGGCCCGACAGGGCCCGACAGAGCCCGACAGGGCCCGACAGAGCCCGACAGAGCCCGACAGAGCCCGACAGAGCCCGACAGGGCCCAGTAGAGCCCGACAGAGCCAGACAGGGCCCAGTAGAGCCCGACAGAGCCCGACAGAGCCCGACAGAGCCCGACAGGGCCCGACAGGGCCCAACAGGGCCCAGTAGAGCCCGACAGAGCCCGACAGAGCCCGACAGAGCCCGACAGGGCCCGACAGGGCCCGACAGGGCCCAGTAGAGCCCGACAGAGCCCGACAGAACCCGACAGGGCCCAGTAGAGCCCGACAGAGCCCGACAGAGCCCGACAGAGCCCGACAGAGCCCGACAGAGCCCGACAGAGCCCGACAGGGCCCAGTAGAGCCCGACAGAGCCCGACAGAGCCCGACAGGGCCCGACAGGGCCCGACAGGGCCCGACAGAGCCCGACAGAGCCCGACAGGGCCCAACAGGGCCCGACAGGGTCCAGTAGAGCCCGACAGGGCCCAGTAGAGCCCGACAGAGCCCGACAGGGCCCAAAAGAGCCCGACAGAGCCCGACAGAGCCCGACAGAGCGCGACAGGGCCCAGTAGAGCCCGACAGAGCCTGACAGAGCCCGACAGAGCCCGACAGGGCCCGACAGAGCCCGACAGGGCCCGACAGAGCCCGACAGAGCCCGACAGAGCCCGACAGAGCCCAGTAGAGCCCGACAGAGCCCGACAGAGCCCGACAGGGCCCGACAGAGCCCGACAGAGCCCGACAGAGCCCGACAGGGCCCAGTAGAGCCCGACAGAGCCCGACAGAGCCCGACAGAGCCCAGTAGAGCCCGACAGAGCCCGACAGGGCCCGACAGGGCCCGACAGGGCACAGTAGAGCCCGACAGAGCCCGACAGAGCCCAGTAGAGCCCAGTAGAGCCCGACAGAGCCCGACAGGGCCCGACAGAGCCCGACAGAGCCCGACAGGGCCCGAAAGAGCCCGACAGGGCCCGACAGGGCCCGACAGGGCCCAGTAGAGCCCGACAGAGCCCGACAGAGCCCGACAGAGCCCAGTAGAGCCCAGTAGAGCCCGACAGGGCCCGACAGGGCCCGACAGGGCCCAGTAGAGCCCGACAGAGCCCGACAGAGCCTGACAGAGCCCGACAGGGCCCGACAGGGCCCGACAGAGCCCGACAGGGCCCGACAGGGCCCAGTAGAGCCCGACAGAGCCCGACAGAGCCCAGTAGAGTCCAGTAGAGCCCGACAGGGCCCGACAGGGCCCAGTAGAGCCCGACAGAGCCCGACAGAGCCCGACAGAGCCCGACAGAGCCCGACAGAACCCGACAGGGCCCGACAGAGCCCGACAGGGCCCGACAGAGCCCGACAGGGCCCAGTAGAGCCCGACAGAGCCCGACAGAGCCCAGTAGAGCCCAGTAGAGCCCAGTAGAGCCCGACAGGGCCCGACAGGGCCCAGTAGAGCCCGACAGAGCCCGACAGAGCCCGACAGAGCCCGACAGGGCCCGACAGGGCCCGACAGAGCCCGACAGGGCCCGACAGAGCCCAGTAGAGCCCGACAGAGCCCGACAGAGCCCGACAGAGCCCGACAGGGCCCGACAGGGCCCGACAGGGCCCGACAGAGCCCAGTAGAGCCCTACAGAGCCCGACAGGGCCCAGTAGAGCCCAGTAGAGCCCAGTAGAGCCCGACAGAGCCCAGTAGAGCCCGACAGAGCCCGACAGAGCCCGACAGGGCCCGACAGAGCCCGACAGAGCCCGACAGAGCCCGACAGGGCCCAGTAGAGCCCGACAGAGCCCGACAGAGCCCGACAGAACCCGACAGAGCCCGACAGAGCCCGACAGAGCCCGACAGGGCCCGACAGGGCCCAGTAGAGCCCGACAGAGCCCGACAGAGCCCAGTAGAGCCCAGTAGAGCCCGACAGAGCCCGACAGAGCCCGACAGAGCCCGACAGAGACCAGTTGAGCCCGACAGAGCCCGACAGAGCCCGACAGAGCCCGACAGGGCCCGACAGGGCCCAGTAGAGCCCGACAGAGCCCGACAGAGCCCGACAGAGCCCAGTAGAGCCCGACAGAGCCCGACAGAGCCCGACAGAGCCCGACAGGGCCCGACAGGGCCCACTGGAGCCCGACAGAGCCCGACAGAGCCCGACAGAGCCCGACAGAGCCCGACAGGGCCCGACAGAGCCCGACAGGGCCCAGTAGAGCCCGACAGAGCCCGACAGGGCCCAGTAGAGCCCGACAGAGCCCGACAGAGCCCGACAGAGCCCGACAGGGCCCGACAGGGCCCGACAGGGCCCAGTAGAGCCCGACAGAGCCCGACAGAGCCCGACAGAGCCCGACAGGGCCCGACAGAGCCCGACAGAGCCCGACAGGGACCGACAGGGCCCAGTAGAGCCCGACAGAGCCCGACAGAACCCGACAGGGCCCAGTAGAGCCCGACAGAGCCCGACAGAGCCCGACAGAGCCCGACAGAGCCCGACAGAGCCCGACAGAGCCCGACAGGGCCCGACAGGGCCCGACAGGGCCCAGTAGAGCCCGACAGAGCCCGACAGGGCCCAACAGAGCCCGACAGAGCCCGACAGAGCGCGACAGGGCCCAGTAGAGCCCGAAAGAGCCCGACAGGGCCCGACAGAGCCCGACAGGGCCCGACAGAGCCCGACAGAGCCCGACAGAGCCCAGTAGAGCCCGACAGAGGCCGACAGAGCCCGACAGAGCCCGACAGGACCCGACAGGGCCCGACAGAGCCCGACAGAGCCCGACAGAGCCCGACAGAGCCCGACAGAGCCCGACAGGGCCCAGTAGAGCCCGACAGGGCCCAGTAGAGCCCGACAGAGCCCGACAGAGCCCGACAGAGCCCGACAGAGCCCAGTAGAGCCCGACAGAGCCCAACAGGGCCCGACAGGGCCCGACAGGGCACAGTAGAGCCCGACAGAGCCCAACAGAGCCCAGTAGAGCCCAGTAGAGCCCGACAGAGCCCGACAGAGCCCGACAGAGCCCGACAGAGCCCGGCAGGGCCCGACAGGGCCCGACAGGGCCCAGTAGAGCCCGACAGAGCCCGACAGAGCCCAGTAGAGCCGAGTAGAGCCCGACAGGGCCCGACAGGGCCCGACAGGGCCCACTAGAGCCCGACAGAGCCCGACAGAGCCTGACAGGGCCCGACAGAGCCCGACAGAGCCCGACAGAGCCCGACAGGACACAGCAGAGCCCGACAGAGCCCGACAGAGACCGACAGGGCCCTACAGGGCCCGACAGGGCCCGACAGGGCCCGACAGAGCGCGACAGGGCCCGACAGGGCCCGACAGGGCCCGACAGAGCCCGACAGAGCCCGACAGGGCCCGACAGGGCCCGACAGAGCCCGACAGAGCCCGACAGAGCCCCGACAGAGCCCGACAGGGCCCGACAGGGCCCGACAGGGCCCGACAGGGCCCGACAGAGCCCAGTAGAGCCCGACAGAGCCCGACAGAGCCCGACAGAGCCCGACAGGGCCCAGTAGAGCCCAGTAGAGCCCGACAGAGCCCGACAGAGCCCGACAGAGCCCAGTAGAGCCCGACAGGGCCCGACAGGGCCCGACAGAGCCCGACAGAGCCCAGTAGAGCCCGACAGAGCCCGACAGAGCCCAGTAGAGCCCGACAGAGCCCGACAGGGCCCGACAGAGCCCGACAGAGCCCAGTAGAGCCCGACAGAGCCCGACAGAGCCCGACAGGGCCCGACAGGGCCCGACAGGGCCCAGTAGAGCCCGACAGAGCCCGACAGAGCCCGACAGAGCCCGACAGGGCCCGACAGAGGCCCGACAGGGCCCGACAGAGCCCGACAGAGCCCGACAGGGCCCGACAGAGCCCGACAGGGCCCAGTAGAGCCCGACAGAGCCCGACAGAGCCCGACAGAGCCCGACAGGGCCCGACAGAGCCCGACAGAGCCCGACAGGGCCCGACAGAGCCCGACAGGGCCCGACAGGGCCCAGTAGAGCCCGACAGAGCCCGACAGAACCCGACAGGGCCGAGTAGAGCCCGACAGAGCCCGACAGAGCCCGACAGAGCCCGACAGGGCCCGACAGGGCCCAGTAGAGCCCGACAGAGCCCGACAGAGCCCGACAGGGCCCGACAGGGCCCGACAGGGCCCAGTAGAGCCCGACAGAGCCCGACAGGGCCCAACAGAGCCCGACAGAGCCCGACAGAGCCCGACAGAGCCCGACAGGGCCCGACAGAGCCCGACAGGGCCCGACAGAGCCCGACAGGGCCCGACAGAGCCCGACAGAGCCCGACAGAGCCCGACAGAGCCCGACAGGGCCCAGTAGAGCCCGACAGAGCCCGACAGAGCCCGACAGGACCCGACAGGGCCCGACAGAGCCCGACAGAGCCCGACAGAGCCCGACAGGGCCCAGTAGAGCCCGACAGAGCCCGACAGAGCCCGACAGAGCCCAGTAGAGCCCGACAGAGCCCGAAAGGGCCCGACAGGGCCCGACAGGGCACAGTAGAGCCCAGTAGAGCCCGACAGGGCCCGACAGGGCCCGACAGGGCCCAGTAGAGCCCGACAGAGCCCGACAGAGCCTGACAGAGCCCGACAGGGCCCGACAGGGCCCAGTAGAGCCCGACAGAGCCCGACAGAGCCCGACAGAGCCCGACAGGGCCCAGTAGAGCCCGACAGAGCCCGACAGAGCCCGACAGAGCCCGACAGGGCCCGACAGGGCCCAGTAGAGCCCGACAGAGCCCGACAGAGCCCGACAGAGCCCGACAGAGCCCGACAGAGCCCGACAGGGCCCGACAGGGCCCAGTAGAGCCCGACAGAGCCCGACAGAGCCCAGTAGAGCCCAGTAGAGCCCGACAGAGCCCGACAGAGCCCAGTAGAGCCCAGTAGAGCCCGACATAGCCCGACAGAGCCCGACAGGGCCCGACAGGGCCTGACAGGGCCCGACAGAGCCCGACAGGGCCCGACAGAGCCCGACAGGGCCCAGTAGAGCCCGACAGAGCCCGACAGAGCCCGACAGAGCCCGACAGGGCCCGACAGGGCCCGACAGGGCCCAGTAGAGCCCGACAGAGCCCGACAGAGCCCGACAGAGCCCAGTAGAGCCCGACAGAGCCCGACAGAGCCCGACAGAGCCCGACAGAGCCCGACAGAGCACGACAGGGCCCGACAGAGCCCAGTAGAGCCCGACAGAGCCCGATAGAGCCCGACAGAGCCCGACAGAGCCCGACAGGGCCCAGTAGAGCCCAGTAGAGCCCGACAGAGCCCAGTAGAGCCCGACAGAGCCCGACAGAGCCCGACAGAGCCCCACAGGGCCCGACAGAGCCCGACAGAGCCCGACAGAGCCCGACAGGGCCCAGTAGAGCCCGACAGAGCCCGACAGAGCCCGACAGAACCCGACAGAGCCCGACAGAGCCCGACAGGGCCCGACAGGGCCCAGTAGAGCCCGACAGAGCCCAGTAGAGCCCAGTAGAGCCCGACAGAGCCCGACAGAGCCCGACAGAGCCCGACAGGGCCCGACAGGGCCCAGTAGAGCCCAACAGAGCCCGACAGAGCCCGACAGAGCCCGACAGAGCCCGACAGGGCCTGACAGGGCCCGACAGAGCCCGACAGGGCCCGACAGAGCCCGACAGGGCCCAGTAGAGCCCGACAGAGCCGACAGAGCCCGACAGAGCCCGACAGGGCCCGACAGGGCCCGACAGGGCCCAGTAGAGCCCGACAGAGCCCGACAGAGCCCGACAGGACCCAGTAGAGCCCGACAGAGCCCGACAGAGCCCGACAGAGCCCGACAGAGCCCGACAGGGCCCGACAGAGCCCGACAGAGCCCGACAGAGCACGACAGGGCCCGACAGAGCCCAGTAGAGCCCGACAGAGCCCGATAGAGCCCGACAGAGCCCGACAGAGCCCGACAGGGCCCAGTAGAGCCCAGTAGAGCCCGACAGAGCCCAGTAGAGCCCGACAGAGCCCGACAGAGCCCGACAGAGCCCCACAGGGCCCGACAGAGCCCGACAGAGCCCGACAGAGCCCGACAGGGCCCAGTAGAGCCCGACAGAGCCCGACAGAGCCCGACAGAACCCGACAGAGCCCGACAGAGCCCGGACAGGGCCCGACAGGGCCCAGTAGAGCCCGACAGAGCCCAGTAGAGCCCAGTAGAGCCCGACAGAGCCCGACAGAGCCCGACAGAGCCCGACAGAGCCCGACAGAGACCAGTTGAGCCCGACAGAGCCCGACAGAGCCCGACAGAGCCCGACAGGGCCCGACAGGGCCCAGTAGAGCCCGACAGAGCCCGACAGAGCCCGACAGAGCCCAGTAGAGCCCGACAGAGCCCGACAGAGCCCGACAGAGCCCGACAGAGCCGGACAGGGCCCGACAGGGCCCGACAGAGCCCAGTAGAGCCCGACAGAGCCCGACAGAGCCCGACAGAGCCCGACAGAGCCCGACAGGGCTCGACAGAGCCCCGACAGAGCCCGACAGGGCCCGACAGGGCCCGACAGAGCCCAGTAGAGCCCGACAGAGCCCGACAGAGCCCGACAGAGCCCGACAGGGCCCGACAGGGCCCGACAGAGCCCGACAGAGCCCGACAGAGCCCGACAGAGCCCGACAGGGCCCGACAGGGTCCGACAGGGCCCGACAGGGCCCGACAGAGCCCGACAGGGCCCGACAGGGCCCGACAGAGCCCGACAGAGCCCGACAGATCCCAGTAGAGCCCGACAGAGCCCGACAGAGCGCGACAGAGCCCGACAGAGCCCGACAGGGCCCGACAGGGCCCGACAGAGACCAGTTGAGCCCGACAGAGCCCGACAGAGCCCAGTAGAGCCCAGTAGAGCCCGACAGAGCCCAGTAGAGCCCGACAGAGCCCGACAGAGCCCGACAGGGCCCAGTAGAGCCCAGTAGAGCCCGACAGAGCCCAGTAGAGCCCGACAGAGCCCGACAGAGCCCGACAGAGCCCGACAGAGCCCGACAGGGCCCGACAGGGCCCGACAGGGCCCGACAGGGCCCGACAGAGCCCGACAGAGTCCGACAGAGCCCAGTAGAGCCCGACAGAGCCCGACAGAGCCCGACAGAGCCCGACAGGGCCCGACAGGGCCCGACAGGGCCCAGTAGAGCCCGACAGAGCCCGACAGGGCCCAACAGGGCCCGACAGGGCCCAGTAGAGCCCGACAGAGCCCGACAGAGCCCAGTGGAGCCCAGTAGAGCCTGACAGAGCCCGACAGAGCCCGACAGAGCCCGACAGAGCCCGACAGGGCCCGACAGGGCCCGACAGAGCCCCACAGAGCCCGACAGTGCCCGACAGGGCCCAGTAGCGCCCGACAGAGCCCGACAGAGCCCGACAGGGCCCGACAGAGCCCGACAGAGCCCGACAGGGCCCGACAGAGCCCAGTAGAGCCCGACATTGCCCGACAGAGCCCGACAGAGCCCGACAGAGCCCAGTAGAGCCCGACAGAGCCCGACAGAGCCCGACAGAGCCCGACAGGGCCCGACAGAGCCCGACAGAGCCCGACAGGGCCCAGTAGAGCCCAGTAGAGCCCGACAGAGCCCAGTAGAGCCCGACAGAGCCCGACAGAGCCCGACAGAGCCCGACAGGGCCCGACAGAGCCCGACATAGCCCGACAGGGCCCAGTAGGGCCCGACAGAGCCCGACAGAGCCCGACAGGGCCCAGTAGAGCCCGACAGAGCCCGACAGAGCCCGACAGAGCCCGACAGAGCCCGACAGAGCCCGACAGAGCCCGACAGGGCCCGACAGGGCCCGACAGGGCCCGACAGAGCCCAGTAGAGCCCAGTAGAGCCCGACAGAGCCCGACAGAGCCCGACAGAGCCCGACAGAGACCAGTTGAGCCCGACAGAGCCCGACAGAGCCCGACAGAGCCCGACAGGGCCCGACAGGGCCCAGTAGAGCCCGACAGAGCCCGACAGAGCCCAGTAGAGCCCAGTAGAGCCCGACAGAGCCCGACAGAGCCCGACAGAGCCCGACAGAGCCCGACAGAGACCAGTTGAGCCCGACAGAGCCCGACAGAGCCCGACAGGGCCCGACAGGGCCCGACAGGGCCCAGTAGAGCCCGACAGAGCCCGACAGAGCCCAGTAGAGCCCAGTAGAGCCCGACAGGGCCCGACAGGGCCCGACAGGGCCCAGTAGAGCCCGACAGAGCCCGACAGAGCCTGACAGAGCCCGACAGGGCCCGACAGGGCCCAGTAGAGCCCGACAGAGCCCGACAGAGCCCGACAGAGCCCGACAGGGCCCAGTAGAGCCGACAGAGCCCGACAGAGCCCGACAGAGCCCGACAGGGCCCGACAGGGCCCGACAGGGCCCAGTAGAGCCCGACAGAGCCCGACAGAGCCCAGTAGAGCCCGACAGAGCCCGACAGAGCCCGACAGAGCCCGACAGAGCCCGACAGGGCCCGACAGGGCCCAGTAGAGCCCGACAGAGCCCGACAGAGCCCAGTAGAGCCCAGTAGAGCCCGACAGAGCCCGACAGAGCCCAGTAGAGCCCAGTAGAGCCCGACAGAGCCCGACAGAGCCCAGTAGAGCCCAGTAGAGCCCGACAGAGCCCGACAGAGCCCAGTAGAGCCCAGTAGAGCCCGACATAGCCCGACAGAGCCCGACAGGGCCCGACAGAGCCCGACAGGGCCCGACAGAGCCCGACAGGGCCCAGTAGAGCCCGACAGAGCCCGACAGAGCCCGACAGAGCCCGACAGGGCCCGACAGGGCCCGACAGGGCCCAGTAGAGCCCGACAGAGCCCGACAGAGCCCGACAGAGCCCAGTAGAGCCCGACAGAGCCCGACAGAGCCCGACAGAGCCCGACAGAGCCCGACAGGGCCCGACAGGGCCCGACAGAGCCCGACAGAGCACGACAGGGCCCGACAGAGCCCAGTAGAGCCCGACAGAGCCCGATAGAGCCCGACAGAGCCCGACAGAGCCCGACAGGGCCCAGTAGAGCCCAGTAGAGCCCGACAGAGCCCAGTAGAGCCCGACAGAGCCCGACAGAGCCCGACAGAGCCCCACAGGGCCCGACAGAGCACGACAGAGCCCGACAGAGCCCGACAGGGCCCAGTAGAGCCCGACAGAGCCCGACAGAGCCCGACAGAACCCGACAGAGCCCGACAGAGCCCGACAGGGCCCGACAGGGCCCAGTAGAGCCCGACAGAGCCCAGTAGAGCCCAGTAGAGCCCGACAGAGGCCGACAGAGCCCGACAGAGCCCGACAGAGCCCGACAGAGACCAGTTGAGCCCGACAGAGCCCGACAGAGCCCGACAGAGCCCGACAGGGCCCGACAGGGCCCAGTAGAGCCCGACAGAGCCCGACAGAGCCCGACAGAGCCCGACAGGGCCCGACAGAGCCCGACAGGGCCCAGTAGAGCCCGACAGAGCCCGACAGAGCCCGACAGGGCCCGACAGGGCCCGACAGGGCCCAGTAGAGCCCGACAGAGCCCGACAGAGCCCGACAGAGCCCAGTAGAGCCCGACAGAGCCCGACAGAGCCCGACAGAGCCCGACAGAGCCCGACAGAGCCCGACAGAGCCCGACAGATCCCAGTAGAGCCCGACAGAGCCCGACAGAGCGCGACAGAGCCCGACAGAGCCCGACAGGGCCCGACAGGGCCCGACAGAGACCAGTTGAGCCCGACAGAGCCCGACAGAGCCCAGTAGAGCCCAGTAGAGCCCGACAGAGCCCAGTAGAGCCCGACAGAGCCCGACAGAGCCCGACAGGGCCCAGTAGAGCCCAGTAGAGCCCGACAGAGCCCAGTAGAGCCCGACAGAGCCCGACAGAGCCCGACAGGGCCCGACAGGGCCCGACAGGGCCCGACAGGGCCCGACAGAGCCCGACAGAGTCCGACAGAGCCCAGTAGAGCCCGACAGAGCCCGACAGAGCCCGACAGAGCCCGACAGGGCCCGACAGGGCCCGACAGGGCCCAGTAGAGCCCGACAGAGCCCGACAGGGCCCAACAGGGCCCGACAGGGCCCAGTAGAGCCCGACAGAGCCCGACAGAGCCCAGTGGAGCCCAGTAGAGCCTGACAGAGCCCGACAGAGCCCGACAGAGCCCGACAGAGCCCGACAGGGCCCGACAGAGCCCCACAGAGCCCGACAGTGCCCGACAGGGCCCAGTAGCGCCCGACAGAGCCCGACAGAGCCCGACAGGGCCCGACAGAGCCCAGTAGAGCCCGACAGAGCCCGACAGAGCCCGACAGGGCCCGACAGGGCCCGACAGAGCCCGACAGAGCCCGACAGATCCCAGTAGAGCCCGACAGAGCCCGACAGAGCGCGACAGAGCCCGACAGAGCCCGACAGGGCCCGACAGGGCCCGACAGAGACCAGTTGAGCCCGACAGAGCCCGACAGAGCCCAGTAGAGCCCAGTAGAGCCCGACAGAGCCCAGTAGAGCCCGACAGAGCCCGACAGAGCCCGACAGGGCCCAGTAGAGCCCAGTAGAGCCCGACAGAGCCCAGTAGAGCCCGACAGAGCCCGACAGAGCCCGACAGGGCCCGACAGGGCCCGACAGGGCCCGACAGGGCCCGACAGAGCCCGACAGAGCCCGACAGAGTCCGACAGAGCCCAGTAGAGCCCGACAGAGCCCGACAGAGCCCGACAGAGCCCGACAGAGCCCGACAGGGCCCGACAGGGCCCAGTAGAGCCCGACAGAGCCCGACAGGGCCCAACAGGGCCCGACAGGGCCCAGTAGAGCCCGACAGAGCCCGACAGAGCCCAGTGGAGCCCAGTAGAGCCTGACAGAGCCCGACAGAGCCCGACAGAGCCCGACAGAGCCCAGTGGAGCCCAGTAGAGCCTGACAGAGCCCGACAGAGCCCGACAGAGCCCGACAGAGCCCGACAGGGCCCGACAGAGCCCCACAGAGCCCGACAGTGCCCGACAGGGCCCAGTAGCGCCCGACAGAGCCCCGACAGAGCCCGACAGGGCCCGACAGAGCCCGACAGAGCCCGACAGGGCCCGACAGAGCCCAGTAGAGCCCGACAGAGCCCGACAGAGCCCGACAGAGCCCGACAGAGCCCAGTAGAGCCCGACAGAGCCCGACAGAGCCCGACAGAGCCCGACAGGGCCCGACAGGGCCCGACAGAGCCCGACAGGGCCCAGTAGAGCCCAGTAGAGCCCGACAGAGCCCAGTAGAGCCCGACAGAGCCCGACAGAGCCCGACAGAGCCCGACAGGGCCCGACAGAGCCCGACATAGCCCGACAGGGCCCAGTAGGGCCCGACAGAGCCCGACAGAGCCCGACAGGGCCCAGTAGAGCCCGACAGAGCCCGACAGAGCCCGACAGAGCCCGACAGAGCCCGACAGAGCCCGACAGGGCCCGACAGGGCCCGACAGAGCCCAGTAGAGCCCAGTAGAGCCCGACAGAGCCCGACAGAGCCCGACAGAGCCCGACAGAGACCAGTTGAGCCCGACAGAGCCCGACAGAGCCCGACAGAGCCCGACAGGGCCCGACAGGGCCCAGTAGAGCCCGACAGAGCCCGACAGAGCCCAGTAGAGCCCAGTAGAGCCCGACAGAGCCCGACAGAGCCCGACAGAGCCCGACAGAGCCCGACAGAGACCAGTTGAGCCCGACAGAGCCCGACAGAGCCCGACAGAGCCCGACAGGGCCCGACAGGGCCCAGTAGAGCCCGACAGAGCCCGACAGAGCCCAGTAGAGCCCAGTAGAGCCCGACAGGGCCCGACAGGGCCCGACAGGGCCCAGTAGAGCCCGACAGAGCCCGACAGAGCCTGACAGAGCCCGACAGGGCCCGACAGGGCCCAGTAGAGCCCGACAGAGCCCGACAGAGCCCGACAGAGCCCGACAGGGCCCAGTAGAGCCCGACAGAGCCCGACAGAGCCCGACAGAGCCCGACAGGGCCCGACAGGGCCCGACAGGGCCCAGTAGAGCCCGACAGAGCCCGACAGAGCCCAGTAGAGCCCGACAGAGCCCGACAGAGCCCGACAGAGCCCGACAGAGCCCGACAGGGCCCGACAGGGCCCAGTAGAGCCCGACAGAGCCCGACAGAGCCCAGTAGAGCCCAGTAGAGCCCGACAGAGCCCGACAGAGCCCAGTAGAGCCCAGTAGAGCCCGACATAGCCCGACAGAGCCCGACAGAGCCCGACAGGGCCCGACAGAGCCCGACAGGGCCCGACAGAGCCCGACAGGGCCCAGTAGAGCCCGACAGAGCCCGACAGAGCCCGACAGAGCCCGACAGGGCCCGACAGGGCCCGACAGGGCCCAGTAGAGCCCGACAGAGCCCGACAGAGCCCGACAGAGCCCAGTAGAGCCCGACAGAGCCCGACAGAGCCCGACAGAGCCCGACAGAGCCCGACAGAGCCCGACAGGGCCCGACAGAGCCCGACAGAGCACGACAGGGCCCGACAGAGCCCAGTAGAGCCCGACAGAGCCCGATAGAGCCCGACAGAGCCCGACAGAGCCCGACAGGGCCCAGTAGAGCCCAGTAGAGCCCGACAGAGCCCAGTAGAGCCCGACAGAGCCCGACAGAGCCCGACAGAGCCCCACAGGGCCCGACAGAGCACGACAGAGCCCGACAGAGCCCGACAGGGCCCAGTAGAGCCCGACAGAGCCCGACAGAGCCCGACAGAACCCGACAGAGCCCGACAGGGCCCGACAGGGCCCAGTAGAGCCCGACAGAGCCCAGTAGAGCCCAGCAGAGCCCGACAGAGGCCGACAGAGGCCGACAGAGCCCGACAGAGACCAGTTGAGCCCGACAGAGCCCGACAGAGCCCGACAGAGCCCGACAGGGCCCGACAGGGCCCAGTAGAGCCCGACAGAGCCCGACAGAGCCCGACAGAGCCCGACAGAGCCCGACAGGGCCCGACAGAGCCCGACAGGGCCCAGTAGAGCCCGACAGAGCCCGACAGAGCCCGACAGGGCCCGACAGGGCCCGACAGGGCCCGACAGGGCCCAGTAGAGCCCGACAGAGCCCGACAGAGCCCGACAGAGCCCAGTAGAGCCCGACAGAGCCCGACAGAGCCCGACAGAGCCCGACAGAGCCCGACAGATCCCAGTTCCCAGTAGAGCCCGACAGAGCCCGACAGAGCGCGACAGAGCCCGACAGAGCCCGACAGGGCCCGACAGGGCCCGACAGAGACCAGTGAGCCCGACAGAGCCCGACAGAGCCCAGTAGAGCCCAGTAGAGCCCGACAGAGCCCAGTAGAGCCCGACAGAGCCCGACAGAGCCCGACAGGGCCCAGTAGAGCCCAGTAGAGCCCGACAGAGCCCAGTAGAGCCCGACAGAGCCCGACAGGGCCCGACAGGGCCCGACAGGGCCCGACAGAGCCCGACAGAGTCCGACAGAGCCCAGTAGAGCCCGACAGAGCCCGACAGAGCCCGACAGAGCCCGACAGGGCCCGACAGGGCCCAGTAGAGCCCGACAGAGCCCGACAGGGCCCAACAGGGCCCGACAGGGCCCAGTAGAGCCCGACAGAGCCCGACAGAGCCCAGTGGAGCCCAGTAGAGCCTGACAGAGCCCGACAGAGCCCGACAGAGCCCGACAGGGCCCGACAGAGCCCCACAGAGCCCGACAGTGCCCGACAGGGCCCAGTAGCGCCCGACAGAGCCCGACAGAGCCCGACAGGGCCCGACAGAGCCCGACAGAACCCGACAGGGCCCGACAGAGCCCAGTAGAGCCCGACAGAGCCCGACAGAGCCCGACAGAGCCCAGTAGAGCCCGACAGAGCCCGACAGAGCCCGACAGAGCCCCGACAGAGCCCGACAGGGCCCGACAGAGCCCGACAGAGCCCGACAGGGCCCAGTAGAGCCCAGTAGAGCCCGACAGAGCCCAGTAGAGCCCGACAGAGCCCGACAGAGCCCGACAGAGCCCGACAGGGCCCGACAGAGCCCGACAGAGCCCGACAGGGCCCAGTAGGGCCCGACAGAGCCCGACAGAGCCCGACAGGGCCCAGTAGAGCCCGACAGAGCCCGACAGAGCCCGACAGAGCCCGACAGAGCCCGACAGAGCCCGACAGAGCCCGACAGGGCCCGACAGAGCCCAGTAGAGCCCAGTAGAGCCCGACAGAGCCCGACAGAGCCCGACAGAGCCCGACAGAGCCCGACAGAGACCAGTTGAGCCCGACAGAGCCCGACAGAGCCCGACAGAGCCCGACAGGGCCCGACAGGGCCCAGTAGAGCCCGACAGAGCCCGACAGAGCCCAGTAGAGCCCAGTAGAGCCCGACAGAGCCCGACAGAGCCCGACAGAGCCCGACAGAGCCCGACAGAGACCAGTTGAGCCCGACAGAGCCCGACAGAGCCCGACAGAGCCCGACAGGGCCCGACAGAGCCCAGTAGAGCCCGACAGAGCCCGACAGAGCCCAGTAGAGCCCGACAGAGCCCGACAGGGCCCGACAGGGCCCGACAGGGCCCAGTAGAGCCCGACAGAGCCCGACAGAGCCTGACAGAGCACGACAGGGCCCGACAGGGCCCAGTAGAGCCCGACAGAGCCCGACAGAGCCCGACAGAGCCCGACAGGGCCCAGTAGAGCCCGACAGAGCCCGACAGAGCCCGACAGAGCCCGACAGGGCCCGACAGGGCCCAGTAGATCCCGACAGAGCCCGACAGAGCCCAGTAGAGCCCGACAGAGCCCGACAGAGCCCGACAGAGCCCGACAGAGCCCGACAGGCCCGCGCCGCAGGGCCCGACAGGGCCCAGTAGAGCCCGACAGAGCCCGACAGAGCCCAGTAGAGCCCAGTAGAGCCCGACAGAGCCCGACAGAGCCCAGTAGAGCCCAGTAGAGCCCGACATAGCCCGACAGAGCCCGACAGGGCCCGACAGGGCCTGACAGGGCCCGACAGAGCCCGACAGGGCCCGACAGAGCCCGACAGGGCCCAGTAGAGCCCGACAGAGCCCGACAGAGCCCGACAGAGCCCGACAGGGCCCGACAGGGCCCGACAGGGCCCAGTAGAGCCCGACAGAGCCCGACAGAGCCCGACAGAGCCCAGTAGAGCCCGACAGAGCCCGACAGAGCCCGACAGAGCCCGACAGAGCCCGACAGAGCCCGACAGGGCCCGACAGAGCCCGACAGAGCACGACACGGCCCGACAGAGCCCAGTAGAGCCCGACAGAGCCCGATAGAGCCCGACAGAGCCCGACAGAGCCCGACAGGGCCCAGTAGAGCCCAGTAGAGCCCGACAGAGCCCAGTAGCCCGAAGCCCGACAGAGCCCGACAGAGCCCGACAGAGCCCACAGGGCCCGACAGAGCACGACAGAGCCCGACAGAGCCCGACAGGGCCCAGTAGAGCCCGACAGAGCCCGACAGAGCCCGACAGAACCCGACAGAGCCCGACAGAGCCCGACAGAGCCCGACAGGGCCCAGTAGAGCCCGACAGAGCCCAGTAGAGCCCAGTAGAGCCTGACAGAGGCCGACAGAGCCCGACAGAGCCCGACAGAGCCCGACAGAGACCAGTTGAGCCGACAGAGCCCGACAGAGCCCGACAGAGCCCGACAGGGCCCGACAGGGCCCAGTAGAGCCCGACAGAGCCCGACAGAGCCCGACAGAGCCCGACAGAGCCCGACAGGGCCCGACAGGGCCCGACAGGGCCCAGTAGAGCCCGACAGAGCCCGACAGAGCCCGACAGGGCCCGACAGGGCCCGACAGGGCCCAGGTAGAGCCCGACAGAGCCCGACAGAGCCCGACAGAGCCCAGTAGAGCCCGACAGAGCCCGACAGAGCCCCCGGACAGAGCCCGACAGAGCCCGACAGGGCCCGACAGAGCCCAGAGCCCGACAGAGCCCGACAGAGCACGACAGGGCCCGACAGAGCCCAGTAGAGCCCGACAGAGCCCGATAGAGCCCGACAGAGCCCGACAGAGCCCGACAGGGCCCAGTACAGCCCAGTAGAGCCCGACAGAGCCCAGTAGAGCCCGACAGAGCCCGACAGAGCCCGACAGAGCCCCACAGGGCCCGACAGAGCCCGACAGAGCCCGACAGAGCCCGACAGGGCCCAGTAGAGCCCGACAGAGCCCGACAGAGCCCGACAGAACCCGACAGAGCCCGACAGAGCCCGACAGGGCCCGACAGGGCCCAGTAGAGCCCGACAGAGCCCAGTAGAGCCCAGTAGAGCCCGACAGAGCCCGACAGAGCCCGACAGAGCCCGACAGAGCCCGACAGAGACCAGTTGAGCCCGACAGAGCCCGACAGAGCCCGACAGGGCCCGACAGGGCCCAGTAGAGCCCGACAGAGCCCGACAGAGCCCGACAGAGCCCAGTAGAGCCCGACAGAGCCCGACAGAGCCCGACAGAGCCCGACAGGGCCCGACAGGGCCCGACAGAGCCCAGTAGAGCCCGACAGAGCCCGACAGAGCCCGACAGAGCCCGACAGAGCCCGACAGAGCCCGACAGGGCTCGACAGAGCCCGACAGAGCCCGACAGGGCCCGACAGGGCCCGACAGAGCCCAGTAGAGCCCGACAGAGCCCGACAGAGCCCGACAGAGCCCGACAGGGCCCGACAGGGCCCGACAGGGCCCGACAGAGCCCGACAGAGCCCGACAGATCCCAGTAGAGCCCGACAGAGCCCGACAGAGCGCGACAGAGCCCGACAGAGCCGGACAGGGCCCGACAGGGCCCGACAGAGACCAGTTGAGCCCGACAGAGCCCGACAGAGCCCAGTAGAGCCCAGTAGAGCCCGACAGAGCCCAGTAGAGCCCGACAGAGCCCGACAGAGCCCGACAGGGCCCAGTAGAGCCCAGTAGAGCCCGACAGAGCCCAGTAGAGCCCGACAGAGCCCGACAGAGCCCGACAGGGCCCGACAGGGCCCGACAGGGCCCGACAGAGCCCAGTAGAGCCCGACAGAGCCCGACAGAGCCCGACAGAGCCCGACAGGGCCCGACAGGGCCCGACAGGGCCCAGTAGAGCCCGACAGAGCCCGACAGGGCCCAACAGGGCCCGACAGGGGCCAGTAGAGCCCGACAGAGCCCGACAGAGCCCAGTGGAGCCCAGTAGAGCCTGACAGAGCCCGACAGAGCCCGATAGAGCCCGACAGAGCCCGACAGGGCCCGACAGAGCCCCACAGAGCCCGACAGGGCCCAGTAGCGCCCGACAGAGCCCGACAGAGCCCGACAGGGCCCGACAGAGCCCGACAGAGCCCGACAGGGCCCGACAGAGCCCAGTAGAGCCCGACAGAGCCCGACAGAGCCCGACAGAGCCCGACAGAGCCCAGTAGAGCCCGACAGAGCCCGACAGAGCCCGACAGAGCCCGACAGGGCCCGACAGAGCCCGACAGAGCCCGACAGGGCCCGACAGGGCCCAGTAGAGCGCGACAGAGCCCGATAGAGCCCGACAGAGCCCGACAGGGCCCAGTAGAGCCCAGTAGAGCCCGACAGAGCCCAGTAGAGCCCGACAGAGCCCGACAGAGCCCGACAGAGCCCGACAGGGCCCGACAGAGCCCGACAGAGCCCGACAGAGCCCAACAGGGCCCAGTAGGGCCCGACAGAGCCCGACAGAGCCCGACAGGGCCAGTAGAGCCCGACAGAGCCCGACAGAGCCCGACAGAGCCCGACAGAGCCCGACAGGGCCCGACAGGGCCCGACAGAGCCCAGTAGAGCCCAGTAGAGCCCGACAGAGCCCGACAGAGCCCGACAGAGCCCGACAGAGCCCGACAGAGACCAGTTGAGCCCGACAGAGCCCGACAGAGCCCGACAGAGCCCGACAGGGCCCGACAGGGCCCAGTAGAGCCCGACAGAGCCCGACAGAGCCCAGTAGAGCCCAGTAGAGCCCGACAGAGCCCGACAGAGCCCGACAGAGCCCGACAGAGCCCGACAGAGACCAGTTGAGCCCGACAGAGCCCGACAGAGCCCGACAGAGCCCGACAGGGCCCGACAGGGCCCAGTAGAGCCCGACAGAGCCCGACAGAGCCCAGTAGAGCCCGACAGAGCCCGACAGGGCCCGACAGAGCCCGACAGAGCCCGACAGAGCCCGACAGGGCCCGACAGGGCCCGACAGGGCCCAGTTTAGCCCAGTAGAGCCCGACAGAGCCCGACAGAGCCCGACAGGGCCCGACAGGGCCCAGTACAGCCCGACAGAGCCCGACAGGGCCCGACAGGGCCCGACAGGGCCCGACAGGGCCCGACAGAGCCCGACAGGACCCAGCAGAGCCCGACAGAGCCCGACAGAGCCCGACAGGGCCCGACAGGGCCCAGTAGAGCCCGACAGGGCCCAACAGAGCCCGACAGAGCCCGACAGGGCCCGACAGAGCCCGACAGAGCCCGACAGGGCCCAGTAGAGCCCGACAGAGCCCGACAGAACCCGACAGGGCCCGACAGAGCCCGACAGGGCCCGACAGGGCCCGACAGGGCCCGACAGAGCCCAGTAGAGCCCGACAGAGCCCGACAGAGCCCGACAGAGCCCGACAGAGCCCAGTAGAGCCCGACAGAGCCCAGTAGAGCCCGACAGAGCCCAGTAGAGCCCGACAGAGCCCGACAGAGCCCGACAGGGCCCGACAGGGCCCGACAGAGCCCGACAGGGCCCAGTAGAGCCCGACAGAGCCCGACAGAGCCCGACAGAGCCCAGGCGACCCCGACAGAGCCCGACAGAGCCCGACAGAGCCCGACAGAGCCCGACAGGGCCCAGTAGAGCCTGACAGAGCCCAGTAGAGCCCAGTAGAGCCCGACAGAGCCCGACAGAGCCCGACAGAGCCCGACAGAGCCCGACAGAGACCAGTTGAGCCCGACAGAGCCCGACAGAGCCCGACAGGGCCCGACAGGGCCCGACAGGGCCCAGTAGAGCCCGACAGAGCCCGACAGAGCCCGACAGAGCCCGACAGGGCCCAGTAGAGCCCGACAGAGCCCGACAGAGCCCGACAGAGCCCAGTAGAGCCCAGTAGAGCCCGACAGAGCCCGACAGAGCCCGACAGAGCCCGACAGAGACCAGTTGAGCCCGACAGAGCCCGACAGAGCCCGACAGAGCCCGACAGGGCCCGACAGGGCCCAGTAGAGCCCGACAGAGCCCGACAGAGCCCGACAGAGCCCGACAGATCCCAGTAGAGCCCGACAGAGCCCGACAGAGCCCGACAGAGCCCGACAGGGCCCGACAGGGCCCGACAGGGCCCAGTAGAGCCCGACAGAGCCCGACAGAGCCCGACAGGGCCCGACAGGGCCCAGTAGAGCCCGACAGAGCCCGACAGAGCCCGACAGAGCCCGACAGAGCCCGACAGAGCCCGACAGGGCCCGACAGAGCCCGACAGGGCCCGACAGAGCCCGACAGAGCCCGACAGGGCCCGACAGGGCCCGACAGAGCCCAGTTTAGCCCAGTAGAGCCCGACAGAGCCCGACAGGGCCCAACAGGGCCCGACAGGGCCCAGTAGAGCCCGACAGAGCCCGACAGAGCCCAGTAGAGCCCAGTAGAGCCCGACAGAGCCCGACAGAGCCCGACAGGGCCCGACAGAGCCCGACAGAGCCCGACAGAGCCCGACAGAGCCCGACAGTGCCCGACAGGGCCCAGTAGCGCCCGACAGAGCCCGACAGAGCCCGACAGGGCCCGACAGAGCCCGACAGAGCCCGACAGGGCCCGACAGAGCCCAGTAGAGCCCGACAGAGCCCGACAGAGCCCGACAGAGCCCGACAGAGCCCAGTAGAGCCCGACAGAGCCCGACAGAGCCCGACAGAGCCCGACAGGGCCCGACAGAGCCCGACAGGGCCCGACAGGGCCCGACAGGGCCCAGTAGAGCCCGACAGAGCCCGATAGAGCCCGACAGAGCCCGACAGGGCCCAGTAGAGCCCAGTAGAGCCCGACAGAGCCCAGTAGAGCCCGACAGAGCCCGACAGAGCCCGACAGAGACCAGTTGAGCCCGACAGCGCCCGACAGAGCCCGACAGAGCCCAACAGGGCCCGACAGAGCCCAGTAGAGCCCGACAGAGCCCGACAGGGCCCGACAGGGCCCGACAGAGCCCGACAGGGCCCGACAGGGCCCGACAGGGCCTGACAGAGCCCGACAGAGCCCGACAGGGCCCAGCAGAGCCCGACAGAGCCCAGTAGAGCCCGACAGAGCCCGACAGAGCCCGACAGGGCCCGACAGGGCCCAGTAGAGCCCGACAGAGCCCGACAGAGCCCGACAGGGCCCGACAGGGCCCAGTAGAGCCCGACAGAGCCCGACAGAGCCCGACAGGGCCCGACAGGGCCCAGTAGAGCCCGACAGAGCCCGACAGGGCCCGACAGGGCCCGACAGAGCCCGACAGGGCCCAGTAGAGCCCGACAGAGCCCGACAGGGCCCGACAGGGCCCGACAGGGCCCAGTTTAGCCCAGTAGAGCCCGACAGAGCCCGACAGAGCCCAGTAGAGCCCGACAGAGCCCGACAGGGCCCGACAGAGCCCGACAGAGCCTGACAGAGCCCAGTAGAGCCCGACAGAGCCCGACAGAGCCCGACAGAGCCCGACAGAGCCCGACAGGGCCCGACAGGGCCCGACAGAGCCCAGTAGAGGCCGACAGAGCCCGACAGAGCCCGACAGAGCCCGACAGAGCCCAGTAGAGCCCGACAGAGCCCAGTAGAGCCCGACAGAGCCCGACAGAGCCCGACAGAGCCCGACAGGGCCCGACAGGGCCCGACAGAGCCCGACAGGGCCCAGTAGAGCCCGACAGAGCCCGACAGAGCCCGACAGAGCCCGACAGGGCCCGACAGAGCCCGACAGGGCCCGACAGGGCCCAGTAGAGCCCGACAGAGCCCGACAGAGCCCAGTAGAGCCCAGTAGAGCCCGACAGAGCCCGACAGAGCCCGACAGAGCCCGACAGAGCCCGACAGAGCCCGACAGGGCCCGACAGAGCCCGACAGAGCCCGACAGTGCCCGACAGGGCCCAGTAGCGCCCGACAGAGCCCGACAGAGCCCGACAGGGCCCGACAGAGCCCGACAGGGCCCGACAGGGCCCAGTAGAGCCCGACAGAGCCCGACAGAGCCCGACAGAGCCCAGTAGAGCCCGACAGAGCCCGACAGAGCCCGACAGAGCCAGACAGGGCCCGACAGAGCCCGACAGAGCCCGACAGGGCCCGACAGGGCCCAGTAGAGCCCGACAGAGCCCGATAGAGCCCGACAGAGCCCGACAGGGCCCAGTAGAGCCCAGTAGAGCCCGACAGAGCCCAGTAGAGCCCGACAGAGCCCGACAGGGCCCGACAGGGCCCGACAGAGCCCGACATAGCCCGACAGGGCCCGACAGAGCCCGACAGAGCCCGACAGAGCCCGACAGGGCCCAGTAGAGCCCGACAGAGCCCGACAGAGCCCGACAGAGCCCGACAGAGCCCGACAGGGCCCGACAGAGCCCAGTAGAGCCCAGTAGAGCTCGACAGAGCCCGACAGAGCCCGACAGAGCCCGACAGAGACCAGTTGAGCCCGACAGAGCCCGACAGAGCCCGACAGAGCCCGACAGGGCCCGACAGGGCCCAGTAGAGCCCGACAGAGCCCGACAGAGCCCAGTAGAGCCCAGTAGAGCCCGACAGAGCCCGACAGAGCCCGACAGAGCCCGACAGAGCCCGACAGAGACCAGTTGAGCCCGACAGAGCCCGACAGAGCCCAGTAGAGCCCGACAGAGCCCGACAGGGCCCGACAGAGCCCGACAGAGCCCGACAGGGCCCGACAGAGCCCGACAGAGCCCAGTAGAGCCCAGTAGAGCCCGACAGAGCCCGACAGAGCCCGACAGAGCCCGACAGAGACCAGTTGAGCCCGACAGAGCCCGACAGAGCCCGACAGAGCCCAACAGGGCCCGACAGAGCCCAGTAGAGCCCGACAGAGCCCGACAGGGCCCGACAGGGCCCGACAGAGCCCGACAGGGCCCGACAGGGCCCGACAGAGCCTGACAGAGCCCGACAGGGCCCAGCAGAGCCCGACAGAGCCCAGTAGAGCCCGACAGAGCCCGACAGAGCCCGACAGGGCCCGACAGGGCCCAGTAGAGCCCGACAGAGCCCGACAGGGCCCGACAGGGCCCAGTAGAGCCCGACAGAGCCCGACAGAGCCCGACAGGGCCCGACAGGGCCCAGTAGAGCCCGACAGAGCCCGACAGGGCCCGACAGGGCCCGACAGGGCCCGACAGGGCCCAGTAGAGCCCGACAGAG
Organism: Caloenas nicobarica; assembly: GCF_036013445.1. Lineage (NCBI taxonomy): Eukaryota > Metazoa > Chordata > Aves > Columbiformes > Columbidae > Caloenas > Caloenas nicobarica. The sequence continues at coordinate 43,368 of NC_088271.1, forward strand.
CCCGACAGGGCCGGACAGGGCCCGACAGGGCCCGACAGGGCCCAGTTTAGCCCAGTAGAGCCCGACAGAGCCCGACAGAGCCCGACAGGGCCCGACAGGGCCCAGTAGAGCCCGACAGAGCCCGACAGAGCCCGACAGGGCCCGACAGAGCCTGACAGAGCCCAGTAGAGCCCGACAGAGCCCGACAGAGCCCGACAGGGCCCGACAGGGCCCGACAGGGCCCGACAGAGCCCAGTAGAGCCCGACAGAGCCCGACAGAGCCCGACAGGGCCCGACAGGGCCCGACAGAGCCCAGTAGAGGCCGACAGAGCCCGACAGAGCCCGACAGAGCCCGACAGAGCCCAGTAGAGCCCGACAGAGCCCAATAGAGCCCGACAGAGCCCGACAGAGCCCGACAGGGCCCGACAGGGCCCGACAGGGCCCGACAGAGCCCGACAGAGCCCAGTAGAGCCCGACAGAGCCCGACAGAGCCCGACAGAGCCCGACAGGGCCCGACAGAGCCCGACAGGGCCCGACAGGGCCCAGTAGAGCCCGACAGAGCCCGACAGAGCCCAGTAGAGCCCAGTAGAGCCCGACAGAGCCCGACAGAGCCCGACAGAGCCCGACAGAGCCCGACAGGGCCCGACAGAGCCCGACAGTGCCCGACAGGGCCCAGTAGCGCCCGACAGAGCCCGACAGAGCCCGACAGAGCCCGACAGAGCCCGACAGGGCCCGACAGAGCCCAGTAGAGCCCGACAGAGCCCGACAGAGCCCAGTAGAGCCCGACAGAGCCCGACAGAGTCCGACAGAGCCAGACAGGGCCCGACAGAGCCCGACAGAGCCCGACAGGGCCCGACAGGGCCCAGTAGAGCCCGACAGGGCCCGATAGAGCCCGACAGAGCCCGACAGGGCCCAGTAGAGCCCGACAGAGCCCAGTAGAGCCCGACAGAGCCCGACAGGGCCCGACAGGGCCCGACAGAGCCCGACATAGCCCGACAGGGCCCGACAGAGCCCGACAGAGCCCGACAGGGACCAGTAGAGCCCGACAGAGCCCGACAGAGCCCGACAGAGCCCGACAGAGCCCGACAGAGCCCGACAGAGCCCGACAGAGCCCGACAGGGCCCGATAGAGCCTAGTAGAGCCCAGTAGAGCTCGACAGAGCCCGACAGAGCCCGACAGAGCCCGACAGAGACCAGTTGAGCCCGACAGAGCCCGACAGAGCCCGACAGAGCCCGACAGGGCCCGACAGGGCCCAGTAGAGCCCGACAGAGCCCGACAGAGCCCAGTAGAGCCCAGTAGAGCCCGACAGAGCCCGACAGAGCCCGACAGAGCCCGACAGAGCCCGACAGAGACCAGTTGAGCCCGACAGAGCCCGACAGAGCCCGACAGAGCCCGACAGGGCCCGACAGGGCCCAGTAGAGCCCGACAGAGCCCGACAGAGCCCGACAGAGCCCAGTAGAGCCCGACAGAGCCCGACAGGGCCCGACAGAGCCCGACAGAGCCCGACAGAGCCCGACAGGGCCCGACAGGGCCCGACAGGGCCCGACAGAGCCCAGTTTAGCCCAGTAGATCCCGACAGAGCCCGACAGAGCCCGACAGGGCCCGACAGGGCCCAGTACAGCCCGACAGAGCCAGACAGGGCCCGACAGAGCCCGACAGAGCCCGACAGGGCCCGACAGGACCCAGCAGAACCCGACAGAGCCCGACAGAGCCCGACAGAGCCCGACAGAGCCCGACAGGGCCCGACAGAGTCCGACAGAGCCCGACAGGGCCCGACAGGGCCCAGTAGAGCCCGACAGAGCCCGACAGGGCCCGACAGAGCCCGCCAGAGCCCGACAGGGCCCGACAGAGCCCGACAGAGCCCGACAGGGCCCATTAGAGCCCGACAGAGCCCGACAGAGCCCGACAGAGCCCGACAGAACCCGACAGAACCCGACAGGGCCCGACAGAGCCCGACAGGGCCCGACAGGGCCCGACAGGGCCCGACAGAGCCCAGTAGAGCCCGACAGAGCCCGACAGAGCCCGACAGAGCCCGACAGAGCCCAGTAGAGCCCGACAGAGCCCAGTAGAGCCCGACAGAGCCCGACAGAGCCCGACAGAGCCCAGTAGAGCCCGACAGGGCCCAGTAGAGCCCGACAGAGCCCAGTAGAGCCCAGTAGAGCCCGACAGAGCCCGACAGAGCCCGACAGAGCCCGACAGAGCCCGACAGAGCCCGACAGGGCCCAGTAGAGCCCGACAGAGCCCGACAGAGCCCGACAGAGCCCAGGCGAGCCCGACAGAGCCCGACAGAGCCCGACAGAGCCCGACAGAGCCCGACAGGGCCCAGTAGAGCCCGACAGAGCCCGACAGAGCCCAGTAGAGCCCAGTAGAGCCCGACAGAGCCCGACAGAGCCCGACAGAGCCCGACAGAGCCCGACAGGGCCCGACAGGGCCCAGTAGAGCCCGACAGAGCCCGACAGAGCCCGACAGAGCCCAGTAGAGCCCGACAGAGCCCGACAGGGCCCGACAGGGCCCGACAGAGCCCGACAGGGCCCGACAGAGCCCGACAGAGCCCAACAGAGCCCGACAGAGCCCGACAGAGCCCGACAGGGCCCAGTAGAGCCCGACAGAGCCCGACAGAGCCCGACAGAGCCCGACAGAGCCCGACAGAGCCCGACAGGGCCCGACAGGGCCCGACAGAGCCCAGTAGAGGCCGACAGAGCCCGACAGAGCCCGACAGAGCCCGACAGAGCCCGACAGGGCCCGACAGGGCCCGACAGGGCCCGACAGAGCCCGACAGAGCCCAGTAGAGCCCGACAGAGCCCGACAGAGCCCGACAGGACCCGACAGAGCCTGACAGGGCCCGACAGGGCCCGACAGAGCCCAGTAGAGCCCGACAGAGCCCGACAGGGCCCAACAGGGCCCGACAGGGCCCAGTAGAGCCCGACAGAGCCCGACAGAGCCCAGTAGAGCCCAGTAGAGCCCGACAGAGCCCGACAGAGCCCGACAGAGCCCGACAGTGCCCGACAGGGCCCAGTAGCGCCCGACAGAGCCCGACAGAGCCCGACAGGGCCCGACAGAGCCCGACAGAGCCCGACAGAGCCCAGTAGAGCCCGACAGAGCCCGACAGAGCCCGACAGAGCCCAGTAGAGCCCGACAGAGCCCGACAGAGCCCGACAGAGCCCGACAGGGCCCGACAGGGCCCAGTAGAGCCCGACAGAGCCCGATAGAGCCCGACAGAGCCCGACAGGGCCCAGTAGAGCCCGACAGAGCCCGACAGAGCCCAGTAGAGCCCGACAGAGCCCGACAGAGCCCGACAGAGCCCGACAGGGCCCAGTAGAGCCCGACAGAGCCCGACAGAGCCCGACAGGGCCCGACAGAGCCCGACAGGGCCCGACAGAGCCCGACAGGGCCCGACAGGGCCCAGTAGAGCCCGACAGAGCCCAGTAGAGCCCGACAGAGCCCGACAGATCCCGACAGAGCCCGACAGGGCCCGACAGGGCCCGACAGAGCCCGACAGAGCCCGACAGGGCCCGACAGAGCCTGACAGAGCCCGACAGGGCCCAGTAGAGCCCGACAGAGCCCGAAAGAGCCCGACAGAGCCCGACAGAGCCCGACAGGGCCCGACAGAGCCCGACAGAGCCCAGTAGAGCCCGACAGAGCCCGACAGAGCCCGACAGAGCCCGACAGAGACCAGTTGAGCCCGACAGAGCCCGACAGAGCCCGACAGAGCCCGACAGAGCCCGACAGGGCCCGACAGGGCCCAGTAGAGCCCGACAGGGCCCGACAGGGCCCAGTAGAGCCCGACAGAGCCCAACAGAGCCCAGTAGAGCCCAGTAGAGCCCGACAGAGCCCGACAGAGCCCGACAGAGCCCGACAGAGCCCGACAGAGACCAGCTGAGCCCGACAGAGCCCGACAGAGCCCGACAGAGCCCAGTAGAGCCCGACAGAGCCCGACAGGGCCCGACAGAGCCCGACAGAGCCCGACAGGGCCCGACAGGGCCCAGTAGAGCCCGACAGAGCCCGACAGAGCCCGACAGGGCCCGACAGGGCCCGACAGGGCCCGACAGGGCTCGACAGACCCAGACAGAGCCCGACAGGGCCCGACAGGGCCCGACAGAGCCCGACAGGGCCCGACAGGGCCCGACAGAGCCCGACAGGGCCCAGTAGAGCCCGACAGAGCCCGACAGAGCCCGACAGAGCCCAGTAGAGCCCGACAGAGCCCGACAGAGCCCGACAGGGCCCGACAGGGCCCGACAGGGCCCGACAGAGCCCGACAGAGCCCGACAGAGCCCAGTAGAGCCCGACAGAGCCCGACAGAGCCCGACAGGGCCCGACAGAACCCGACAGGGCCCAGTAGAGCCCGACAGAGCCCGACAGAGCCCGACAGAACCCGACAGGGCCCAGTAGAGCCCGACAGAGCCCGACAGAGCCCGACAGAGCCCGACAGGGCCCGACAGGGCCCAGTAGAGCCCGACAGAGCCCGACAGAGCCCGACAGAGCCCGACAGGGCCCGACAGGGCCCGACAGAGCCCGACAGGGCCCGACAGAGCCCGACAGAGCCCGACAGGGCCCGCCTGAGCCCGACAGAGCCCGACAGGGCCCGACAGGGCCCGACAGAGCCCGACAGGGCCCGACAGGGCCCGACAGGGCCCAGTAGAGCCCGACAGAGCCCGACAGGGCCCGACAGGGCCCGACAGGTCCCAGTAGAGCCCGACAGAGCCCGACAGAGCCCAGTACAGCCCGACAGAGCCCGACAGAACCCGACAGAGCCCGACAGAGCCCGACAGAGCCCGACAGGGCCCGACAGGGCCCGACAGGGCCCGACAGGGCCCAGTAGAGCCCGACAGAGCCCGACAGAGCCCGACAGAGCCCGACAGAGCCCAGTAGAGCCCGACAGAGCCCAGTAGAGCCCGACAGAGCCCGACAGAGCCCGACAGGGCCCGACAGAGCCCGACAGAGCCCGACAGAGCCCGACAGAGCCCAGTAGAGCCCGACAGAGCCCAGTAGAGCCCGACAGAGCCCAGTAGAGCCCGACAGAGCCCGACAGAGCCCGACAGGGCCCGACAGGGCCCGACAGGGCCCGACAGGGCCCAGTAGAACCCGACAGAGCCCGACAGAGCCCGACAGAGCCCAGGCGAGCCCGACAGAGCCCGACAGGGCCCAGTAGAGCCTGACAGAGCCCAGTAGAGCCCAGTAGAGCCCGACAGAGCCCGACAGAGCCCGACAGAGCCCGACAGAGACCACTTGAGCCCGACAGAGCCCGACAGAGCCCGACAGGGCCCGACAGGGCCCAACAGGGCCCAGTAGAGCCCGACAGAGCCCGACAGAGCCCGACAGAGCCCGACAGAGCCCGACAGAGCCCGACAGGGCCCAGTAGAGCCCGACAGAGCCCGACAGAGCCCAGTAGAGCCCAGTAGAGCCCAGTAGAGCCCGACAGAGCCCGACAGAGCCCGACAGAGCCCGACAGAGACCAGTTGAGCCCGACAGAGCCCGACAGAGCCCGACAGAGCCCGACAGGGCCCGACAGGGCCCAGTAGAGCCCGACAGAGCCCGACAGAGCCCGACAGAGCCCGACAGATCCCAGTAGAGCCCGACAGAGCCCGACAGAGCCCGACAGAGCCCGACAGAGCCCGACAGGGCCCGACAGGGCCCGACAGGGCCCAGTAGAGCCCGACAGAGCCCGACAGAGCCCGACAGAGCCCGACAGGGCCCGACAGGGCCCAGTAGAGCCCGACAGAGCCCGACAGAGCCCGACAGAGCCCGACAGAGCCCGACAGAACCCGACAGAACCCGACAGAGCCCGACAGAGCCCGACAGAGCCCGACAGGGCCCGACAGAGCCCGACAGAGCCCGACAGGGCCCGACAGAGCCCGACAGAGCCCAGTTTAGCCCAGTAGAGCCCGACAGAGCCCGACAGAGCCCGACAGAGCCCAACAGGGCCCAGTAGAGCCCGACAGAGCCCGAGAGAGCCCAGTAGAGCCCAGTAGAGCCCGACAGAGCCCGACAGAGCCCGACAGAGCCCGACAGAGCCCGACAGGGCCCGACAGAGCCCGACAGAGCCCGACAGAGCCCGACAGGGCCCGACAGTGCCCGACAGGGCCCGACAGGGCCCAGTAGAGCCCGACAGAGCCCGACAGGGCCCGACAGAGCCCGACAGAGCCCGACAGAGCCCGACAGGGCCCGACAGGGCCCGACAGGGCCCATTAGAGCCCGACAGGGCCCGACAGAGCCCGACAGAGCCCGACAGAACCCGACAGGGCCCGACAGGGCCCGACAGGGCCCGACAGGGCCCGACAGGGCCCGACAGAGCCCAGTAGAGCCCGACAGAGCCCGACAGAGCCCGACAGAGCCCGACAGGGCCCGACAGAGCCCGACAGAGCCCGACAGGGCCCGACAGAGCCCGACAGAGCCCAGTTTAGCCCAGTAGAGCCCGACAGAGCCCGACAGAGCCCGACAGGGCCCAACAGGGCCCAGTAGAGCCCGACAGAGCCCGACAGAGCCCAGTAGAGCCCAGTAGAGCCCGACAGAGCCCGACAGAGCCCGACAGAGCCCGACAGAGCCCGACAGGGCCCGACAGAGCCCGACAGAGCCCGACAGAGCCCGACAGGGCCCGACAGTGCCCGACAGGGCCCGACAGGGCCCAGTAGAGCCCGACAGAGCCCGACAGGGCCCGACAGAGCCCGACAGAGCCCGACAGAGCCCGACAGGGCCCGACAGGGCCCGACAGGGCCCATTAGAGCCCGACAGAGCCCGACAGAGCCCGACAGAGCCCGACAGAACCCGACAGGGCCCGACAGAGCCCGACAGGGCCCGACAGGGCCCGACAGGGCCCGACAGAGCCCAGTAGAGCCCGACAGAGCCCGACAGAGCCCGACAGAGCCCGACAGAGCCCAGTAGAGCCCGACAGAGCCCAGTAGAGCCCGACAGAGCCCAGTAGAGCCCGACAGAGCCCGACAGAGCCCGACAGGGCCCGACAGAGCCCGACAGAGCCCGACAGGGCCCAGTAGAGCCCGACAGAGCCCGACAGAGCCCGACAGAGCCCAGGCGAGCCCGACAGAGCCCGACAGAGCCCGACAGAGCCCGACAGGGCTCGACAGGGCCCAGTAGAGCCCGACAGAGCCCGACAGAGCCCAGTAGAGCCCAGTAGAGCCCGACAGAGCCCGACAGAGCCCGACAGAGCCCGACAGGGCCCGACAGGGCCCAGTAGAGCCCGACAGAGCCCGACAGAGCCCGACAGAGCCCGACAGGGCCCGACAGGGCCCGACAGAGCCCGACAGGGCCCAGTAGAACCCGACAGAGCCCGACAGAGCCCGACAGAGCCCAGGCGAGCCCGACAGAGCCCGACAGGGCCCAGTAGAGCCTGACAGAGCCCAGTAGAGCCCAGTAGAGCCCGACAGAGCCCGACAGAGCCCGACAGAGCCCGACAGAGACCACTTGAGCCCGACAGAGCCCGACAGAGCCCGACAGGGCCCGACAGGGCCCAACAGGGCCCAGTAGAGCCCGACAGAGCCCGACAGAGCCCGACAGAGCCCGACAGAGCCCGACAGAGCCCGACAGGGCCCAGTAGAGCCCGACAGAGCCCGACAGAGCCCAGTAGAGCCCAGTAGAGCCCAGTAGAGCCCGACAGAGCCCGACAGAGCCCGACAGAGCCCGACAGAGACCAGTTGAGCCCGACAGAGCCCGACAGAGCCCGACAGAGCCCGACAGGGCCCGACAGGGCCCAGTAGAGCCCGACAGAGCCCGACAGAGCCCGACAGAGCCCGACAGAGCCCGACAGATCCCAGTAGAGCCCGACAGAGCCCGACAGAGCCCGACAGAGCCCGACAGAGCCCGACAGGGCCCGACAGGGCCCGACAGGGCCCAGTAGAGCCCGACAGAGCCCGACAGAGCCCGACAGAGCCCGACAGGGCCCGACAGGGCCCAGTAGAGCCCGACAGAGCCCGACAGAGCCCGACAGAGCCCGACAGAACCCGACAGAACCCGACAGAGCCCGACAGAGCCCGACAGGGCCCGACAGAGCCCGACAGGGCCCGACAGAGCCCGACAGAGCCCGACAGGGCCCGACAGAGCCCGACAGAGCCCAGTTTAGCCCAGTAGAGCCCGACAGAGCCCGACAGAGCCCGACAGGGCCCAACAGGGCCCAGTAGAGCCCGACAGAGCCCGACAGAGCCCAGTAGAGCCCAGTAGAGCCCGACAGAGCCCGACAGAGCCCGACAGAGCCCGACAGGGCCCGACAGAGCCCGACAGAGCCCGACAGAGCCCGACAGGGCCCGACAGTGCCCGACAGGGCCCGACAGGGCCCGACAGGGCCCAGTAGAGCCCGACAGAGCCCGACAGGGCCCGACAGAGCCCGACAGAGCCCGACAGGGCCCGACAGGGCCCGACAGGGCCCATTAGAGCCCGACAGAGCCCGACAGAGCCCGACAGAGCCCGACAGAACCCGACAGGGCCCGACAGAGCCCGACAGGGCCCGACAGGGCCCGACAGGGCCCGACAGAGCCCAGTAGAGCCCGACAGAGCCCGACAGAGCCCGACAGAGCCCGACAGAGCCCAGTAGAGCCCGACAGAGCCCAGTAGAGCCCGACAGAGCCCAGTAGAGCCCGACAGAGCCCGACAGAGCCCGACAGGGCCCGACAGAGCCCGACAGAGCCCGACAGAGCCCGACAGAGCCCGACAGGGCCCAGTAGAGCCCGACAGAGCCCGACAGAGCCCGACAGAGCCCAGGCGAGCCCGACAGAGCCCGACAGAGCCCGACAGAGCCCGACAGGGCTCGACAGGGCCCAGTAGAGCCCGACAGAGCCCGACAGAGCCCAGTAGAGCCCAGTAGAGCCCGACAGAGCCCGACAGAGCCCGACAGAGCCCGACAGGGCCCAGTAGAGCCCGACAGAGCCCGACAGAGCCCGACAGAGCCCGACAGAGCCCGACAGAGCCCGACAGGGCCCGACAGAGCCCGACAGGGCCCGACAGAGCCCGACAGAGCCCGACAGAGCCCGACAGGGCCCAGTAGAGCCCGACAGAGCCCGACAGAGCCCGACAGAGCCCGACAGAGCCCGACAGGGCCCGACAGGGCCCAACAGAGCCCAGTAGAGGCCGACAGAGCCCGACAGAGCCCGACAGAGCCCGACAGGGCCCGACAGGGCCCGACAGGGCCCGACAGAGCCCGACAGAGCCCGACAGAGCCCGACAGGGCCCAGTAGAGCCCGACAGAGCCCGACAGAGCCCGACAGAGCCCGACAGAGCCCGACAGGGCCCGACAGGGCCCAACAGAGCCCAGTAGAGGCCGACAGAGCCCGACAGAGCCCGACAGAGCCCGACAGGGCCCGACAGGGCCCGACAGGGCCCGACAGAGCCCGACAGAGCCCAGTAGAGCCCGACAGAGCCCGACAGAGCCCGACAGGGCCCGACAGAGCCTGACAGGGCCCGACAGGGCCCGACAGAGCCCAGTAGAGCCCGACAGAGCCCGACAGGGCCCAACAGGGCCCGACAGGGCCCAGTAGAGCCCGACAGAGCCCGACAGAGCCCAGTAGAGCCCAGTAGAGCCCGACAGAGCCCGACAGAGCCCGACAGAGCCCGACAGAGCCCGACAGAGCCCGACAGTGCCCGACAGGGCCCAGTAGCGCCCGACAGAGCCCGACAGAGCCCGACAGGGCCCGACAGAGCCCGACAGAGCCCGACAGGGCCCGACAGAGCCCAGTAGAGCCCGACAGAGCCCGACAGAGCCCGACAGAGCCCAGTAGAGCCCGACAGAGCCCGACAGAGCCCGACAGAGCCCGACAGGGCCCGACAGGGCCCAGTAGAGCCCGACAGAGCCCGATAGAGCCCGACAGAGCCCGACAGGGCCCAGTAGAGCCCGACAGAGCCCGACAGAGCCCAGTAGAGCCCGACAGAGCCCGACAGAGCCCGACAGGGCCCGACAGGGCCCAGTAGAGCCCGACAGAGCCCGACAGAGCCCGACAGGGCCCGACAGAGCCCGACAGAGCCCGACAGGGCCCTACAGGGCCCAGTAGAGCCCGACAGAGCCCAGTAGAGCCCGACAGAGCCCGACAGATCCCGACAGAGCCCGACAGGGCCCGACAGGGCCCGACAGAGCCCGACATAGCCCGACAGGGCCCGACAGGGCCTGACAGAGCCCGACAGGGCCCAGTAGAGCCCGACAGAGCCCGACAGAGCCCGACAGAGCCCGACAGAGCCCGACAGGGCCCGACAGGGCCCGACAGAGCCCAGTAGAGCCCGACAGAGCCCGACAGAGCCCGACAGAGCCCGACAGAGCCCGACAGAGCCCGACAGAGACCAGTTGAGCCCGACAGAGCCCGACAGAGCCCGACAGAGCCCGACAGGGCCCGACAGGGCCCAGTAGAGCCCGACAGGGCCCGACAGGGCCCAGTAGAGCCCGACAGAGCCCGACAGAGCCCAGTAGAGCCCAGTAGAGCCCGACAGAGCCCGACAGAGCCCGACAGAGCCCGACAGAGCCCGACAGAGCCCGACAGAGACCAGCTGAGCCCGACAGAGCCCGACAGAGCCCGACAGAGCCCGACAGGGCCCGACAGGGCCCAGTAGAGCCCGACAGAGCCCGACAGAGCCCGACAGAGCCCGACAGAGCCCAGTAGAGCCCGACAGAGCCCGACAGGGCCCGACAGGGCCCGACAGAGCCCGACAGGGCCCGACAGGGCCCAGTAGAGCCCGACAGAGCCCGACAGAGCCCGACAGGGCCCGACAGGGCCCGACAGGGCCCGACAGGGCTCGACAGAGCCAGACAGAGCCCGACAGGGCCCGACAGAGCCCGACAGAGCCCGACAGAGCCCGACAGGGCCCGACAGAGCCCGACAGAGCCCGACAGGGCCCAGTAGAGCCCGACAGAGCCCGACAGAGCCCGACAGAGCCCAGTAGAGCCCGACAGAGCCCGACAGAGCCCGACAGGGCCCGACAGGGCCCGACAGGGCCCGACAGAGCCCGACAGAGCCCGACAGAGCCCAGTAGAGCCCGACAGAGCCCGACAGAGCCCGACAGGGCCCGACAGAGCCCAGTAGAGCCCGACAGAGCCCGACAGAGCCCGACAGAACCCGACAGGGCCCAGTAGAGCCCGACAGAGCCCGACAGAGCCCGACAGAGCCCGACAGGGCCCGACAGGGCCCAGTAGAGCCCGACAGAGCCCGACAGAGCCCGACAGAGCCCGACAGGGCCCGACAGGGCCCGACAGAGCCCGACAGAGCCCGACAGAGCCCGACAGGGCCCGCCTGAGCCCGACAGAGCCCGACAGGGCCCGACAGGGCCCGACAGAGCCCGACAGGGCCCGACAGGGCCCGACAGGGCCCAGTAGAGCCCGACAGAGCCCGACAGGGCCCGACAGGGCCCGACAGAGCCCGACAGGGCCCGACAGGGCCCGACAGGGCCCAGTAGAGCCCGACAGAGCCCGACAGAGCCCAGTACAGCCCGACAGAGCCCGACAGAACCCGACAGAGCCCGACAGAGCCCGACAGAGCCCGACAGGGCCCGACAGGGCCCGACAGAGCCCAGTAGAGCCCGACAGAGCCCGACAGAGCCCGACAGAGCCCGACAGAGCCCAGTAGAGCCCGACAGAGCCCAGTAGAGCCCGACAGAGCCCAGTAGAGCCCGACAGAGCCCGACAGAGCCCGACAGGGCCCGACAGGGCCCGACAGAGCCCGACAGAGCCCGACAGAGCCCAGTAGAGCCCGACAGAGCCCAGTAGAGCCCGACAGAGCCCAGTAGAGCCCGACAGAGCCCGACAGAGCCCGACAGGGCCCGACAGGGCCCAGTAGAGCCCGACAGAGCCCGACAGAGCCCAGGCGAGCCCGACAGAGCCCGACAGAGCCCGACAGAGCCCGACAGAGCCCGACAGGGCCCAGTAGAGCCTGACAGAGCCCAGTAGAGCCCAGTAGAGCCCGACAGAGCCCGACAGAGCCCGACAGAGCCCGACAGAGCCCGACAGAGACCAGTTGAGCCCGACAGAGCCCGACAGAGCCCGACAGGGCCCGACAGGGCCCGACAGGGCCCAGTAGAGCCCGACAGAGCCCGACAGAGCCCGACAGAGCCCGACAGAGCCCGACAGAGCCCGACAGAGCCCGACAGAGCCCGACAGGGCCCAGTAGAGCCCGACAGAGCCCGACAGAGCCCAGTAGAGCCCAGTAGAGCCCAGTAGAGCCCGACAGAGCCCGACAGGGCCCGACAGGGCCCGACAGAGACCAGTAGAGCCCGACAGAGCCCGACAGAGCCCGACAGAGCCCGACAGGGCCCGACAGGGCCCAGTAGAGCCCGACAGAGCCCGACAGAGCCCGACAGAGCCCGACAGAACCCGACAGAACCCGACAGAGCCCGACAGAGCCCGACAGAGCCCGACAGGGCCCGACAGGGCCCGACAGGGCCCGACAGAGCCCGACAGAGCCCGACAGGGCCCGACAGGGCCCGACAGGGCCCAGTTTAGCCCAGTAGAGCCCGACAGAGCCCGACAGGGCCCAACAGGGCCCGACAGGGCCCAGTAGAGCCCGACAGAGCCCGACAGAGCCCAGTAGAGCCCAGTAGAGCCCGACAGAGCCCGACAGAGCCCGACAGAGCCCGACAGGGCCCGACAGAGCCCGACAGAGCCCGACAGAGCCCGACAGTGCCCGACAGGGCCCAGTAGCGCCCGACAGAGCCCGACAGAGCCCGACAGGGCCCGACAGAGCCCGACAGAGCCCGACAGGGCCCGACAGGGCCCAGTAGAGCCCGACAGAGCCCGACAGAGCCCGACAGAGCCCAGTAGAGCCCGACAGAGCCCGACAGAGCCCGACAGAGCCCGACAGGGCCCGACAGGGCCCGACAGGGCCCAGTAGAGCCCGACAGAGCCCGATAGAGCCCGACAGAGCCCGACAGGGCCCAGTAGAGCCCAGTAGAGCCCGACAGAGCCCAGTAGAGCCCGACAGAGCCCGACAGAGCCCGACAGAGCCCGACAGAGCCCGACAGGGCCCGACAGGGCCCGACAGGGCCCAGTAGAGCCCGACAGAGCCCGACAGAACCCGACAGGGCCCAGTAGAGCCCGACAGAGCCCGACAGGGCCCGACAGGGCCCGACAGGGCCCAGTAGAGCCCGACAGAGCCCGACAGAGCCCGACAGAGCCCGACAGGGCCCGACAGGGCCCGACAGAGCCCGACAGAGCCCGACAGAGCCCGACAGGGCCCGCCTGAGCCCGACAGAGCCCGACAGAGCCCGACAGGGCCCGACAGGGCCCGACAGGGCCCGACAGGGCCCAGTAGAGCCCGACAGAGCCCGACAGGGCCCGACAGGGCCCGACAGGGCCCGACAGGTCCCAGTAGAGCCCGACAGAGCCCGACAGAGCCCAGTACAGCCCGACAGAGCCCGACAGGGCCCGACAGGGCCCGACAGGGCCCGACAGGTCCCAGTAGAGCCCGACAGAGCCCGACAGAGCCCAGTACAGCCCGACAGAGCCCGACAGAACCCGACAGAGCCGGACAGAGCCCGACAGAGCCCGACAGGGCCCGACAGGGCCCGACAGAGCCCAGTAGAGCCCGACAGAGCCCGACAGAGCCCGACAGAGCCCGACAGAGCCCAGTAGAGCCCGACAGAGCCCAGTAGAGCCCGACAGAGCCCAGTAGAGCCCGACAGAGCCCGACAGAGCCCGACAGGGCCCGACAGAGCCCGACAGAGCCCGACAGAGCCCAGTAGAGCCCGACAGAGCCCAGTAGAGCCCGACAGAGCCCAGTAGAGCCCGACAGAGCCCGACAGAGCCCGACAGGGCCCGACAGGGCCCAGTAGAGCCCGACAGAGCCCGACAGAGCCCAGGCGAGCCCGACAGAGCCCGACAGAGCCCGACAGGGCCCAGTAGAGCCTGACAGAGCCCAGTAGAGCCCAGTAGAGCCCGACAGAGCCCGACAGAGCCCGACAGAGCCCGACAGAGACCAGTTGAGCCCGACAGAGCCCGACAGAGCCCGACAGGGCCCGACAGGGCCCGACAGGGCCCAGTAGAGCCCGACAGAGCCCGACAGAGCCCGACAGAGCCCGACAGGGCCCAGTAGAGCCCGACAGAGCCCGACAGAGCCCAGTAGAGCCCAGTAGAGCCCAGTAGAGCCCGACAGAGCCCGACAGGGCCCGACAGGGCCCGACAGAGACCAGTAGAGCCCGACAGAGCCCGACAGAGCCCGACAGAGCCCGACAGGGCCCGACAGGGCCCAGTAGAGCCCGACAGAGCCCGACAGAGCCCGACAGAACCCGACAGAACCCGACAGAGCCCGACAGAGCCCGACAGAGCCCGACAGGGCCCGACAGAGCCCGACAGGGCCCGACAGAGCCCGACAGAGCCCGACAGGGCCCGACAGGGCCCGACAGAGCCCAGTTTAGCCCAGTAGAGCCCGACAGAGCCCGACAGGGCCCGACAGGGCCCGACAGGGCCCAGTAGAGCCCGACAGAGCCCGACAGAGCCCAGTAGAGCCCAGTAGAGCCCGACAGAGCCCGACAGAGCCCGACAGGGCCCGACAGAGCCCGACAGAGCCCGACAGAGCCCGACAGTGCCCGACAGGGCCCAGTAGCGCCTGACAGAGCCCGACAGAGCCCGACAGGGCCCGACAGAGCCCGACAGAGCCCGACAGGGCCCGACAGAGCCCAGTAGAGCCCGACAGAGCCCGACAGAGCCCGACAGAGCCCAGTAGAGCCCGACAGAGCCCGACAGAGCCCGACAGAGCCCGACAGGGCCCGACAGAGCCCGACAGGGCCCGACAGGGCCCGACAGGGCCCAGTAGAGCCCGACAGAGCCCGATAGAGCCCGACAGAGCCCGACAGGGCCCAGTAGAGCCCAGTAGAGCCCGACAGAGCCCAGTAGAGCCCGACAGAGCCCGACAGAGCCCGACAGAGCCCGACAGGGCCCGACAGGGCCCGACAGAGCCCGACATAGCCCGACAGGGCCCGACAGAGCCTGACAGAGCCCGACAGGGCCCAGTAGAGCCCGACAGAGCCCGACAGAGCCCGACAGAGCCCGACAGAGCCCGACAGGGCCCGACAGAGCCCGACAGGGCCCAGTAGAGCCCAGTAGAGCCCGACAGAGCCCGACAGAGCCCGACAGAGCCCGACAGAGCCCGACAGAGACCAGTTGAGCCCGACAGAGCCCGAGAGAGCCCGACAGAGCCCAACAGGGCCCGACAGAGCCCAGTAGAGCCCGACAGAGCCCGACAGGGCCCGACAGGGCCCGACAGGGCCCGACAGGGCCCGACAGGGCCCGACAGAGCCCGACAGGGCCCGACAGGGCCCGACAGAGCCCGACAGAGCCCGACAGGGCCCGACAGAGCCTGACAGAGCCCGACAGGGCCCAGCAGAGCCCGACAGAGCCCAGTAGAGCCCGACAGAGCCCGACAGAGCCCGACAGGGCCCGACAGGGCCCAGTAGAGCCCGACAGAGCCCGACAGAGCCCGACAGGGCCCGACAGGGCCCAGTAGAGCCCGACAGAGCCCGACAGAGCCCGACAGGGCCCGACAGGGCCCAGTAGAGCCCGACAGAGCCCGACAGGGCCCGACAGGGCCCGACAGAGCCCGACAGGGCCCAGTAGAGCCCGACAGAGCCCGACAGGGCCCGACAGGGCCCGACAGGGCCCGACAGGGCCCAGTTTAGCCCAGTAGAGCCCGACAGAGCCCGACAGAGCCCGACAGGGCCCGACAGGGCCCAGTAGAGCCCGACAGAGCCCGACAGAGCCCGACAGGGCCCGACAGGGCCCGACAGAGCCTGACAGAGCCCAGTAGAGCCCGACAGAGCCCGACAGAGCCCGACAGGGCCCGACAGGGCCCGACAGGGCCCGACAGGGCCCGACAGAGCCCAGTAGAGGCCGACAGAGCCCGACAGAGCCCGACAGAGCCCGACAGGGCCCGACAGGGCCCGACAGAGCCCAGTAGAGGCCGACAGAGCCCGACAGAGCCCGACAGAGCCCGACAGAGCCCGACAGAGCCCAGTAGAGCCCGACAGAGCCCAGTAGAGCCCGACAGAGCCCGACAGAGCCCGACAGAGCCCGACAGGGCCCGACAGGGCCCGACAGGGCCCGACAGAGCCCGACAGAGCCCAGTAGAGCCCGACAGAGCCCGACAGAGCCCGACAGAGCCCGACAGGGCCCGACAGAGCCCGACAGGGCCCGACAGGGCCCGACAGGGCCCAGTAGAGCCCGACAGAGCCCGACAGACCCAGTAGAGCCCAGTAGAGCCCGACAGAGCCCGACAGAGCCCGACAGAGCCCGACAGGGCCCGACAGAGCCCGACAGAGCCCGACAGTGCCCGACAGGGCCCAGTAGCGCCCGACAGAGCCCGACAGAGCCCGACAGGGCCCGACAGAGCCCGACAGAGCCCGACAGGGCCCGACAGGGCCCAGTAGAGCCCGACAGAGCCCGACAGAGCCCGACAGAGCCCGACAGAGCCCGACAGAGCCCGACAGAGCCAGACAGGGCCCGACAGAGCCCGACAGAGCCCGACAGAGCCCGACAGGGCCCAGTAGAGCCCGACAGGGCCCGATAGAGCCCGACAGAGCCCGAAAGGGCCCAGTAGAGCCCAGTAGAGCCCGACAGAGCCCAGTAGAGCCCGACAGAGCCCGACAGAGCCCGACAGGGCCCGACAGGGCCCGACAGAGCCCGACATAGCCCGACAGGGCCCGACAGAGCCCGACAGAGCCCGACAGGGCCCAGTAGAGCCCGACAGAGCCCGACAGAGCCCGACAGAGCCCGACAGAGCCCGACAGGGCCCGACAGGGCCCAGTAGAGCCCAGTAGAGCTCGACAGAGCCCGACAGAGCCCGACAGAGCCCGACAGAGCCCGACAGAGACCAGTTGAGCCAGACAGAGCCCGACAGAGCCCGACAGAGCCCGACAGGGCCCGACAGGGCCCAGTAGAGCCCGACAGAGCCCGACAGAGCCCAGTAGAGCCCAGTAGAGCCCGACAGAGCCCGACAGAGCCCGACAGAGCCCGACAGAGACCAGTTGAGCCCGACAGAGCCCGACAGAGCCCGACAGGGCCCGACAGGGCCCGACAGGGCCCAGTAGAGCCCGACAGAGCCCGACAGAGCCCGACAGAGCCCAGTAGAGCCCGACAGAGCCCGACAGGGCCCGACAGAGCCCGACAGAGCCCGACAGGGCCCGACAGGGCCCGACAGGGCCCGACAGGGCCCAGTTTAGCCCAGTAGAGCCCGACAGAGCCCGACAGAGCCCGACAGGGCCCGACAGGGCCCAGTACAGCCCGACAGAGCCAGACAGGGCCCGACAGAGCCCGACAGAGCCCGACAGGGCCCGACAGGACCCAGCAGAGCCCGACAGAGCCCGACAGAGCCCGACAGAGCCCGACAGGGCCCGACAGGGCCCGACAGAGTCCGACAGAGCCCGACAGGGCCCGACAGGGCCCAGTAGAGCCCGACAGAGCCCGACAGGGCCCGACAGAGCCCGACAGGGCCCGACAGAGCCCGACAGGGCCCATTAGAGCCCGAAAGAGCCCGACAGAGCCCGACAGAGCCCGACAGAGCCCGACAGGGCCCGACAGAGCCCGACAGGGCCCGACAGGGCCCGACAGGGCCCAACAGAGCCCAGTAGAGCCCGACAGAGCCCGACAGAGCCCGACAGAGCCCGACAGAGCCCAGTAGAGCCCGACAGAGCCCGACAGAGCCCGACAGGGCCCGACAGAGCCCGACAGGGCCCGACAGGGCCCAGTAGAGCCCGACAGAGCCCGACAGAGCCCGACAGAGCCCAGGCGAGCCCGACAGAGCCCGACAGAGCCCGACAGAGCCCGACAGGGCCCAGTAGAGCCCGACAGAGCCCGACAGAGCCCAGTAGAGCCCAGTAGAGCCCGACAGACCCCGACAGAGCCCGACAGAGCCCGACAGAGCCCGACAGGGCCCAGTAGAGCCCGACAGAGCCCGACAGAGCCCGACAGAGCCCGACAGAGCCCAGTAGAGCCCGACAGAGCCCGACAGAGCCCGACAGGGCCCGACAGAGCCCGACAGGGCCCGACAGAGCCCGACAGAGCCCGACAGAGCCCGACAGAGCCCGACAGAGCCCGACAGGGCCCGACAGGGCCCGACAGAGCCCAGTAGAGGCCGACAGAGCCCGACAGAGCCCGACAGAGCCCGACAGAGCCCGACAGGGCCCGACAGGGCCCGACAGAGCCCGACAGAGCCCGACAGAGCCCAGTAGAGCCCGACAGAGCCCGACAGAGCCCGACAGGGCCCGACAGAGCCTGACAGGGCCCGACAGGGCCCGACAGAGCCCAGTAGAGCCCGACAGAGCCCGACAGGGCCCAACAGGGCCCGACAGGGCCCAGTAGAGCCCGACAGAGCCCGACAGAGCCCAGTAGAGCCCGACAGAGCCCGACAGGGCCCGACAGGGCCCGACAGGGCCCAGTAGAGCCCGACAGAGCCCGACAGAGCCCAGGCGAGCCCGACAGAGCCCGACAGAGCCCAGTAGAGCCCGACAGAGCCCGACAGGGCCCGACAGGGCCCGACAGAGCCCGACAGGGCCCGACAGGGCCCGACAGGGCCCAGTAGAGCCCGACAGAGCCCGACAGGGCCCGACAGGGCCCGACAGAGCCCGACAGGGCCCGACAGGGCCCGACAGGTCCCAGTAGAGCCCGACAGAGCCCGACAGAGCCCAGTACAGCCCGACAGAGCCCGACAGAACCCGACAGAGCCCGACAGAGCCCGACAGAGCCCGACAGAGCCCGACAGGGCCCGACAGGGCCCAGTAGAGCCCGACAGAGCCCGACAGAGCCCAGTAGAGCCCGACAGAGCCCGACAGAGCCCGACAGAGCCCGACAGAGACCAGTTGAGCCCGACAGAGCCCGACAGAGCCCGACAGGGCCCGACAGGGCCCAGTAGAGCCCGACAGAGCCCGACAGAGCCCGACAGAGCCCGACAGAGCCCAGTAGAGCCCGACAGAGCCCGACAGAGCCCGACAGGGCCCGACAGGGCCCGACAGGGCCCGACAGGGCCCAGTAGAGCCCGACAGAGCCCGACAGAGCCCGACAGAGCCCGACAGGGCCCGACAGGGCCCGACAGAGCCCGACAGGGCCCGACAGGGCCCGACAGAGCCCGACAGAGCCCAGTAGAGCCCAGTAGAGCCCGACAGAGCCCGACAGAGCCCGACAGAGCCCGACAGAGCCCGACAGAGACCAGTTGAGCCCGACAGAGCCCGACAGAGCCCGACAGAGCCCGACAGAGCCCGACAGGGCCCGACAGGGCCCAGTAGAGCCCGACAGAGCCCGACAGAGCCCGACAGAGCCCAGTAGAGCCCGACAGAGCCCGACAGGGCCCGACAGAGCCCGACAGAGCCCGACAGGGCCCGACAGGGCCCAGTAGAGCCCGACAGAGCCCGACAGAGCCCGACAGGGCCCGACAGGGCCCGACAGGGCCCGACAGGGCTCGACAGAGCCAGACAGAGCCCGACAGGGCCCGACAGAGCCCGACAGAGCCCGACAGAGCCCGACAGACCCCGACAGGGCCCGACAGAGCCCGACAGAGCCCGACAGGGCCCAGTAGAGCCCGACAGAGCCCGACAGAGCCCGACAGAGCCCAGTAGAGCCCGACAGAGCCCGACAGAGCCCGACAGGGCCCGACAGGGCCCGACAGGGCCCGACAGAGCCCGACAGAGCCCAGTAGAGCCCGACAGAGCCCGACAGAGCCCGACAGGGCCCGACAGGGCCCGACAGGGCCCAGTAGAGCCCGACAGAGCCCGACAGAGCCCGACAGAACCCGACAGGGCCCAGTAGAGCCCGACAGAGCCCGACAGAGCCCGACAGAGCCCGACAGGGCCCGACAGGGCCCAGTAGAGCCCGACAGAGCCCGACAGAGCCCGACAGAGCCCGACAGAGCCCGACAGAGCCCGACAGGGCCCGACAGGGCCCGACAGAGCCCGACAGGGCCCGACAGGGCCCGACAGAGCCCGACAGGGCCCGCCTGAGCCCGACAGAGCCCGACAGGGCCCGACAGGGCCCGACAGAGCCCGACAGGGCCCGACAGGGCCCGACAGAGCCCGACAGGGCCCGACAGGGCCCGACAGAGCCCAGTAGAGCCCGACAGAGCCCGACAGGGCCCGACAGGGCCCGACAGAGCCCGACAGGGCCCGACAGGGCCCGACAGGTCCCAGTAGAGCCCGACAGAGCCCGACAGAGCCCAGTACAGCCCGACAGAGCCCGACAGAACCCGACAGAGCCCGACAGAGCCCGACAGAGCCCGACAGGGTCCGACAGGGCCCGACAGGGCCCAGTAGAGCCCGACAGAGCCCGACAGAGCCCGACAGAGCCCGACAGAGCCCGACAGAGACCAGTTGAGCCCGACAGAGCCCGACAGAGCCCGACAGGGCCCGACAGGGCCCAGTAGAGCCCGACAGAGCCCGACAGAGACCGACAGAGCCCAGTAGAGCCCGACAGGGCCCGACAGGGCCCGACAGGGCCCGACAGGGCCCGACAGAGCCCAGTAGAGCCCGACAGAGCCCGACAGAGCCCGACAGAGCCCGACAGAGCCCGACAGGGCCCGACAGGGCCCGACAGGGCCCGACAGAGCCCGACAGGGCCCGACAGAGCCCGACAGAGCCCGACAGGGCCCAGTAGAGCCCGACAGAGCCCGACAGGGCCCAGTAGAGCCCGACAGAGCCCGACAGAGCCCGACAGAGCCCGACAGAGCCCGACAGGGCCCGACAGGGCCCAGTAGAGCCCGACAGAGCCCGACAGAGCCCGACAGAGCCCGACAGGGCCCGACAGGGCCCGACAGGGCCCGACAGGGCCCAGTAGAGCCCGACAGAGCCCGACAGAACCCGACAGGGCCCAGTAGAGCCCGACAGAGCCCGACAGAGCCCGACAGAGCCCGACAGGGCCCGACAGGGCCCAGTAGAGCCCGACAGAGCCCGACAGAGCCCGACAGGGCCCGACAGGGCCCAGTAGCGCCCGACAGAGCCCGAGAGAGCCCGACAGGGCCCGACAGAGCCCGACAGAGCCCGACAGAGCCCAGTAGAGCCCGACAGAGCCCGACAGAGCCCGACAGAGCCCGACAGAGCCCAGTAGAGCCCGACAGAGCCCGACAGAGCCAGACAGGGCCCGACAGAGCCCGACAGAGCCCGACAGAGCCCGATAGAGCCCGACAGAGCCCAGTAGAGCCCGACAGAGCCCAGTAGAGCCCGACAGAGCCCGACAGAGCCCGACAGGGCCCGACAGAGCCCGACAGAGCCCGACAGAGCCCGACAGGGCCCAGTAGAGCCCGACAGAGCCCGACAGAGCCCGACAGAGCCCAGGCGAGCCCGACAGAGCCCGACAGAGCCCGACAGAGCCCGACAGGGCCCGACAGGGCCCAGTAGAGCCCGACAGAGCCCGACAGAGCCCAGTAGAGCCCAGTAGAGCCCGACAGAGCCCGACAGAGCCCGACAGAGCCCGACAGAGCCCGACAGGGCCCAGTAGAGCCCGACAGAGCCCGACAGAGCCCGACAGAGCCCGACAGAGCCCAGTAGAGCCCGACAGAGCCCGACAGAGCCCGACAGGGCCCGACAGGGCCCGACAGGGCCCAGTAGAGCCCGACAGAGCCCGACAGAGCCCGACAGAGCCCGACAGAGCCCGACAGGGCCCGACAGGGCCCGACAGAGCCCAGTAGAGGCCGACAGAGCCCGACAGAGCCCGACAGAGCCCGACAGGGCCCGACAGAGCCCGACAGGGCCCGACAGGGCCCGACAGAAACCGACAGAGCCCGACAGAGCCCAGTAGAGCCCGACAGAGCCCGACAGAGCCCGACAGGGCCCGACAGAGCCCGACAGGGCCCGACAGGGCCCGACAGAGCCCAGTAGAGCCCGACAGAGCCCGACAGGGCCCGACAGGGCCCGACAGGGCCCGACAGGGCCCAGTAGAGCCCGACAGAGCCCAACAGAGCCCAGTAGAGCCCAGTAGAGCCCGACAGAGCCCGACAGAGCCCGACAGAGCCCGACAGGGCCCGACAGAGCCCGACAGAGCCCGACAGAGCCCGACAGAGCCCGACAGGGCCCAGTAGCGCCCGACAGAGCCCGACAGAGCCCGACAGGGCCCGACAGAGCCCGACAGAGCCCGACAGGGCCCGACAGAGCCCAGTAGAGCCCGACAGAGCCCGACAGAGCCCGACAGAGCCCGACAGAGCCCAGTAGAGCCCGACAGAGCCCGACAGAGCCCGACAGGGCCCGACAGGGCCCGACAGTGCCCGACAGGGCCCGACAGGGCCCAGTAGAGCCCGACAGAGCCCGACAGAGCCCGACAGAGCCCGACAGAGCCCTACAGGGCCCGACAGGGCCCGACAGGGCCCGACAGAGCCCGACAGAGCCCGACAGGGCCCGACAGGGCCCGACAGGGCCCAGTAGAGCCCGACAGAGCCCGACAGAGCCCGACAGAGCCCGACAGAGCCCGACAGAGCCCTACAGGGCCCGACAGGGCCCGACAGGGCCCGACAGGGCCCGACAGAGCCCGACAGAGCCCTACAGAGCCCTACAGAGCCCGACAGGGCCCGACAGGGCCCGACAGGGCCCGACAGAGCCCGACAGGGCCCGACAGGGCCCGACAGGGCCCGACAGAGCCCAGTAGAGCCCGACAGAGCCCGACAGAGACCAGTTGAGCCCGACAGAGCCCGACAGAGCCCGACAGAGCCCGACAGGGCCCGACAGGGCCCAGTAGAGCCCGACAGGGCCCGACAGGGCCCAGTAGAGCCCGACAGAGCCCGACAGAGCCCAGTAGAGCCCAGTAGAGCCCGACAGAGCCCGACAGAGCCCGACAGAGCCCGACAGAGCCCGACAGGGCCCGACAGAGCCCGACAGAGCCCGACAGAGCCCTACAGGGCCCGACAGAGCCCGACAGGGCCCAGTAGAGCCCGACAGAGCCCGACAGAGCCCGACAGAGCCCGACAGAGCCCGACAGAGCCCGACAGGGCCCGACAGAGCCCAGTAGAGCCCAGTAGAGCCCGACAGAGCCCGACAGAGCCCGACAGAGACCAGTTGAGCCCGACAGAGCCCGACAGAGCCCGACAGAGCCCGACAGGGCCCGACAGGGCCCAGTAGAGCCCGACAGGGCCCGACAGGGCCCAGTAGAGACCGACAGAGCCCGACAGAGCCCAGTAGAGCCCAGTAGAGCCCGACAGAGCCCGACAGAGCCCGACAGAGCCCGACAGAGCCCGACAGAGCCCGACAGAGACCAGTTGAGCCCGACAGAGCCCGACAGAGCCCGACAGGGCCCGACAGGGCCCAGTAGAGCCCGACAGAGCCCGACAGAGCCCGACAGAGCCCAGTAGAGCCCGACAGAGCCCGACAGGGCCCGACAGAGCCCGACAGAGCCCGACAGAGCCCGACAGGGCCCGACAGGGCCCAGTAGAGCCCGACAGAGCCCGACAGAGCCCGACAGGGCCCGACAGGGCCCGACAGGGCCCGACAGGGCTCGACAGAGCCAGACAGAGCCCGACAGGGCCCGACAGAGCCCGACAGAGCCCGACAGAGCCCGACAGGGCCCGACAGAGCCCGACAGAGCCCGACAGGGCCCAGTAGAGCCCGACAGAGCCCGACAGAGCCCAGTAGAGCCCGACAGAGCCCGACAGAGCCCGACAGGGCCCGACAGGGCCCGACAGAGCCCGACAGAGCCCGACAGGGCCCGACAGAACCCGACAGGGCCCAGTAGAGCCCGACAGAGCCCGACAGAGCCCGACAGAACCCGACAGGGCCCAGTAGAGCCCGACAGAGCCCGACAGAGCCCGACAGAGCCCGACAGGGCCCGACAGGGCCCAGTAGAGCCCGACAGAGCCCGACAGAGCCCGACAGAGCCCGACAGGGCCCGACAGGGCCCGACAGGGCCCGACAGGGCCCGACAGACCCCGACAGGGCCCGACAGAGCCCGACAGGGCCCGACAGAGCCCAGTAGAGCCCGACAGAGCCCGACAGGGCCCGACAGGGCCCGACAGAGCCCGACAGGGCCCGACAGGGCCCGACAGGGCCCGACAGAGCCCAGTAGAGCCCGACAGAGCCCGACAGGGCCCGACAGGGCCCAGTAGAGCCCGACAGAGCCCGACAGAGCCCAGTAGAGCCCGACAGAGCCCGACAGAACCAGACAGAGCCCGACAGAGCCCGACAGAGCCCGACAGGGCCCGACAGGGCCCGACAGGGCCCAGTAGAGCCCGACAGAGCCCGACAGAGCCCGACAGAGCCCGACAGAGCCCGACAGAGCCCGACAGAGACCAGTTGAGCCCGACAGAGCCCGACAGAGCCCGACAGAGCCCAACTGGGCCCGACTGGGCCCAGTAGAGCCCGACAGAGCCCGACAGAGCCCGACAGAGCCCAGTAGAGCCCGACAGAGCCCGACAGAGCCCGACAGAGCCCGACAGGGCCCGACAGGGCCCGACAGGGCCCGGTAGAGCCCGACAGAGCCCGACAGAGCCCGACAGGGCCCGACAGAGCCCGACAGAGCCCGACAGGGCCCGACAGAGCCCGACAGGGCCCGACAGAGCCCAGTAGAGCCCGACAGAGCCCGACAGGGCCCAGTAGAGCCCGACAGAGCCCGACAGGGCCCAGTAGAGCCCGACAGAGCCCGACAGGGCCCGACAGGGCCCAACAGGGCCCAGTAGAGCCCGACAGAGCCCGACAGAGCCCGACAGAGCCCGACAGGGCCCGACAGGGCCCGACAGGGCCCAGTAGAGCCCGACAGAGCCCGACAGAACCCGACAGGGCCCAGTAGAGCCCGACAGAGCCCGACAGAACCCGACAGAGCCCGACAGGGCCCGACAGGGCCCAGTAGAGCCCGACAGAGCCCGACAGGGCCCGACAGGGCCCGACAGAGCCCGACAGAGCCCGACAGAGCCCGACAGGGCCCAACAGGGCCCAGTAGAGCCCGACAGGGCCCAGTAGAGCCCGACAGAGCCCGACAGGGCCCAAAAGAGCCAGACAGAGCCCGACAGAGCCCGACAGAGCGCGACAGGGCCCAGTAGAGCCCGACAGAGCCTGACAGAGCCCGACAGAGCCCGACAGGGCCCGACAGAGCCCGACAGGGCCCGACAGAGCCCGACAGAGCCCGACAGAGCCCAGTAGAGCCCGACAGAGCCCGACAGAGCCCGACAGGGCCCGACAGGGCCCGACAGAGCCCGACAGAGCCCGACAGGGCCCAGTAGAGACCGACAGAGCCCGACAGAGCCCGACAGAGACCAGTAGAGCCCGACAGAGCCCGACAGGGCCCGACAGGGCCCGACAGGGCACAGTAGAGCCCGACAGAGCTTGACAGAGCCCAGTAGAGCCCAGTAGAGCCCGACAGAGCCCGACAGAGCCCGACAGAGCCCGACAGAGCCCGACAGGGCCCGACAGGGCCCGACAGGGCCCGAAAGAGCCCGACAGGGCCCGACAGGGCCCGACAGGGCCCAGTAGAGCCCGACAGAGCCCGACAGAGCCCAGTACAGCCCGACAGAGCCCGACAGAGCCCGACAGAGCCCGACAGGGCCCGACAGGGCCCGACAGGGCCCGACAGGGCCCAGTAGAGCCCGACAGAGCCCGACAGAGCCCAGTAGAGCCCGACAGAGCCCGACAGAGCCCGACAGAGCCCGACAGAGCCCGACAGAGACCAGTTGAGCCCGACAGAGCCCGACAGAGCCCGACAGGGCCCGACAGGGCCCAGTAGAGCCCGACAGAGCCCGACAGAGCCCGACAGAGCCCGACAGAGCCCGACAGAGCCCGACAGAGCCCGACAGAGCCCGACAGGGCCCGACAGGGCCCGACAGGGCCCGACAGGGCCCAGTAGAGCCCGACAGAGCCCGACAGAGCCCGACAGAGCCCGACAGGGCCCGACAGGGCCCGACAGAGCCCGACAGGGCCCGACAGGGCCCGACAGGGCCCGACAGAGCCCAGTAGAGCCCAGTAGAGCCCGACAGAGCCCGACAGAGCCCGACAGAGCCCGACAGAGCCCGACAGAGACCAGTTGAGCCCGACAGAGCCCGACAGAGCCCGACAGAGCCCGACAGGGCCCGACAGGGCCCAGTAGAGCCCGACAGAGCCCGACAGAGCCCGACAGAGCCCAGTAGAGCCCGACAGAGCCCGACAGGGCCCGACAGAGCCCGACAGAGCCCGACAGGGCCCGACAGGGCCCAGTAGAGCCCGACAGAGCCCGACAGAGCCCGACAGGGCCCGACAGGGCCCGACAGGGCCCGACAGGGCTCGACAGAGCCAGACAGAGCCCGACAGGGCCCGACAGAGCCCGACAGAGCCCGACAGAGCCCGACAGGGCCTGACAGAGCCCGACAGGACCCAGTAGAGCCCGACAGAGCCCGACAGAGCCCGACAGAGCCCAGTAGAGCCCGACAGAGCCCGACAGAGCCCGACAGGGCCCGACAGGGCCCGACAGGGCCCGACAGAGCCCAACAGAGCCCAGTAGAGCCCGACAGAGCCCGACAGAGCCCGACAGGGCCCGACAGGGCCCGACAGGGCCCAGTAGAGCCCGACAGAGCCCGACAGAGCCCGACAGAACCCGACAGGGCCCAGTAGAGCCCGACAGAGCCCGACAGAGCCCGACAGAGCCCGACAGGGCCCGACAGGGCCCAGTAGAGCCCGACAGAGCCCGACAGAGCCCGACAGAGCCCGACAGGGCCCGACAGAGCCCGACAGAGCCCGACAGAGCCCGACAGGGACCGACAGAGCCCGACAGAGCCCGACAGAGCCCGACAGAGCCCGCCTGAGCCCGACAGAGCCCGACAGGGCCCGACAGGGCCCGACAGAGCCCGACAGGGCCCGACAGGGCCCGACAGGGCCCAGTAGAGCCCGACAGAGCCCGACAGGGCCCGACAGGGCCCGACAGAGCCCGACAGAGCCCGACAGGGCCCGACAGGTCCCAGTAGAGCCCGACAGAGCCCGACAGAGCCCAGTACAGCCCGACAGAGCCCGACAGAACCCGACAGAGCCCGACAGAGCCCGACAGAGCCCGACAGGGTCCGACAGGGCCCGACAGGGCCCAGTAGAGACCGACAGAGCCCGACAGAGCCCAGTAGAGCCCGACAGAGCCCGACAGAGCCCGACAGAGCCCGACAGAGCCCGACAGAGACCAGTTGAGCCCGACAGAGCCCGACAGAGCCCGACAGGGCCCGACAGGGCCCAGTAGAGCCCGACAGAGCCCGACAGAGCCCGACAGAGCCCAGTAGAGCCCGACAGAGCCCGACAGAGCCCGACAGAGCCCGACAGGGCCCGACAGGGCCCGACAGAGCCCAGTAGAGCCCGACAGAGCCCGACAGAGCCCGACAGAGCCCGACAGGGCCCGACAGGGCCCGACAGAGCCCGACAGGGCCCGACAGGGCCCGACAGGGCCCGACAGGGCCCGACAGAGCCCGACAGGGCCCAGTAGAGCCCGACAGAGCCCGACAGGGCCCAGTAGAGCCCGACAGAACCCGACAGAGCCCGACAGAGCCCGACAGGGCCCGACAGGGCCCAGTAGAGCCCGACAGAGCCCGACAGAGCCCGACAGAGCCCGACAGGGCCCGACAGGGCCCGACAGGGCCCGACAGAGCCCGACAGGGACCGACAGGGCCCAGTAGAGCCCGACAGAGCCCGACAGAACCCGACAGGGCCCAGTAGAGCCCGACAGAGCCCGACAGAGCCCGACAGAGCCCGACAGGGCCCGACAGGGCCCAGTAGAGCCCGACAGAGCCCGACAGAGCCCGACAGGGCCCGACAGGGCCCAGTAGCACCCGACAGAGCCCGACAGAGTCCGACAGGGCCCGACAGAGCCCGACAGAGCCCGACAGAGCCCAGTAGAGCCCGACAGAGCCCGACAGAGACCGACAGAGCCCGACAGAGCCCAGTAGAGCCCGACAGAGCCCGACAGAGCCCGACAGAGCCCGACAGAGCCCGACAGAGCCCGACAGAGCCCGACAGGGCCCGACAGGGCCCAGTAGAGCCCGACAGAGCCCGATAGAGCCCGACAGAGCCCGACAGGGCCCAGTAGAGCCCAGTAGAGCCCGACAGAGCCCAGTAGAGCCCGACAGAGCCCGACAGAGCCCGACAGGGCCCGACAGAGCCCGACAGAGCCCGACATAGCCCGACAGGGCCCGACAGAGCCCGACAGAGCCCGACAGGGCCCAGTAGAGCCCGACAGAGCCCGACAGAGCCCGACAGAGCCCGACAGGGCCCGACAGGGCCCAGTAGAGCCCAGTAGAGCCCGACAGAGCCCGACAGAGCCCGACAGAGCCCGACAGAGCCCGACAGAGACCAGTTGAGCCCGACAGAGCCCTACAGAGCCCGACAGAGCCCGACAGAGCCCGACAGGGCCCGACAGGGCCCAGTAGAGCCCGACAGAGCCCGACAGAGCCCAGTAGAGCCCAGTAGAGCCCGACAGAGCCCGACAGAGCCCGACAGAGCCCGACAGAGCCCGACAGAGACCAGTTGAGCCCGACAGAGCCCGACAGAGCCCGACAGAGCCCGACAGGGCCCGACAGGGCCCAGTAGAGCCCGACAGAGCCCGACAGAGCCCGACAGAGCCCAGTAGAGCCCGACAGAGCCCGACAGGGCCCGACAGGGCCCGACAGGGCTCGACAGAGCCCGACAGAGCCCGACAGGGCCCGACAGGGCCCAGTTTAGACCAGTAGAGCCCGACAGAGCCCAGTAGAGCCCGACAGAGCCCGACAGGGCCCGACAGGGCCCGACAGAGTCCGACAGAGCCCGACAGGACCCAGCAGAGCCCGACAGAGCCCGACAGAGCCCGACAGGGCCCGACAGAGTCTGACAGAGACCGACAGGGCCCGACAGGGCCCAGTAGAGCCCGACAGAGCCCGACAGGGCCCGACAGAGCCCGACAGAGCCCGACAGGGCCCGACAGAGCCCGACAGAGCCCGACAGGGCCCATTAGAGCCCGACAGAGCCCGACAGAGCCCGACAGAACCCGACAGGGCCCGACAGGGCCCGACAGGGCCCAGTAGAGCCTGACAGAGCCCGACAGAGCCCGACAGAGCCCAGTAGAGCCCGACAGAGCCCAGTAGAGCCCGACAGAGCCCAGTAGAGCCCGACAGAGCCCGACAGGGCCCGACAGAGCCCGACAGAGCCCGACAGGGCCCAGTAGAGCCCGACAGAGCCCGACAGAGCCCGACAGAGCCCAGGCGAGCCCGACAGAGCCCGACAGAGCCCGACAGAGCCCGACAGGGCCCGACAGGGCCCAGTAGAGCCCGACAGAGCCCGACAGAGCCCAGTAGAGCCCAGTAGAGCCCGACAGAGCCCGACAGAGCCCGACAGAGCCCGACAGAGCCCGACAGAGCCCGACAGAGCCCGACAGAGCCCGACAGAGCCCGACAGGGCGCAGTAGAGCCCGACAGAGCCCGACAGAGCCCGACAGAGCCCGACAGAGCCCGACAGAGCCCAGTAGAGCCCGACAGAGCCCGACAGAGCCCGACAGGGCCCGACAGAGCCCGACAGGGCCCGACAGGGCCCGACAGGGCCCGACAGAGCCCGACAGAGCCCGACAGGGCCCAGTAGAGCCCGACACAGCCCGACAGAGCCCGACAGAGCCCGACAGAGCCCGACAGGGCCCGACAGGGCCCGACAGAGCCCAGTAGAGGCCGACAGAGCCCGACAGAGCCCGACAGAGCCGGACAGAGCCCGACAGAGCCCGACAGGGCCCGACAGGGCCCGACAGGGCCCGACAGGGCCCGACAGAACCCGACAGAGCCCGACAGAGCCCAGTAGAGCCCGACAGAGCCCGACAGAGCCCGACAGAGCCCGACAGAGCCCGACAGGGCCCGACAGGGCCCGACAGAGCCCAGTAGAGCCCGACAGAGCCCGACAGGGCCCAACAGGGCCCGACAGGGCCCGACAGGGCCCAGTAGAGCCCGACAGAGCCCGACAGAGCCCAGTAGAGCCCAGTAGAGCCCGACAGAGCCCGACAGAGCCCGACAGAGCCCGACAGGGCCCGACAATGCCCGACATAGCCCGACAGAGCCCGACAGGGCCCAGTAGCGCCCGACAGAGCCCGACAGAGCCCGACAGGGCCCGACAGAGCCCGACAGAGCCCGACAGGGCCCGACAGGGCCCAGTAGAGCCCGACAGAGCCCGACAGAGCCCGACAGAGCCCAGTAGAGCCCGACAGAGCCCGACAGAGCCCGACAGGGCCCGACAGAGCCCGACAGAGCCCGACAGGGCCCGACAGGGCCCAGTAGAGCCCGACAGAGCCCGATAGAGCCCGACAGAGCCCGACAGAGCCCGACAGAGCCCTACAGGGCCCGACAGGGCCCGACAGGGCCCGACAGGGCCCAGTAGAGCCCGACAGAGCCCGACAGAGCCCGACAGAGCCCTACAGGGCCCGACAGGGCCCGACAGAGCCCGACAGAGCCCGACAGAGGCCGACAGGGCCCGACAGGGCCCGACAGGGCCCGACAGAGCCCGACAGAGCCCGACAGAGCCCGACAGAGCCCGACAGAGACCAGTTGAGCCCGACAGAGCCCGACAGAGCCCGACAGAGCCCGACAGGGCCCGACAGGGCCCAGTAGAGCCCGACAGGGCCCGACAGGGCCCAGTAGAGCCCGACAGAGCCCGACAGAGCCCAGTAGAGCCCAGTAGAGCCCGACAGAGCCCGACAGAGCCCGACAGAGCCCGACAGAGCCCGACAGAGACCAGTTGAGCCCGACAGAGCCCGACAGAGCCCGACAGAGCCCGACAGGGCCCGGCAGGGCCCAGTAGAGCCCGACAGAGCCCGACAGAGCCCGACAGAGCCCGACAGAGCCCGACAGAGCCCGACAGAGCCCGACAGAGCCCGACAGGGCCCGACAGAGCCCGACAGAGCCCGACAGGGCCCGACAGGGCCCGACAGGGCCCAGTAGAGCCCGACAGAGCCCGACAGAGCCCGACAGGGCCCGACAGGGCCCGACAGGGCCCGACAGGGCTCGACAGAGCCAGACAGAGCCCGACAGGGCCCGACAGAGCCCGACAGAGCCCGACAGAGCCCGACAGGGCCCGACAGAGCCCGACAGAGCCCGACAGGGCCCGACAGGGCCCAGTAGAGCCCGACAGAGCCCGACAGGGCCCGACAGAACCCGACAGGGCCCAGTAGAGCCCGACAGAGCCCGACAGAGCCCGACAGAACCCGACAGGGCCCAGTAGAGCCCGACAGAGCCCGACAGAGCCCGACAGAGCCCGACAGGGCCCGACAGGGCCCAGTAGAGCCCGACAGAGCCCGACAGAGCCCGACAGAGCCCGACAGAGCCCGACAGGGCCCGACAGGGCCCGACAGGGCCCGACAGGGCCCGACAGAGCCCGACAGGGCCCGACTGAGCCCGACAGACCCCGACAGGGCCCGACAGGGCCCGACAGAGCCCGACAGGGCCCGACAGAGCCCAGTAGAGCCCGACAGAGCCCGACAGGGCCCGACAGGGCCCGACAGAGCCCGACAGGGCCCGACAGGGCCCGACAGGGCCCAGTAGAGCCCGACAGAGCCCGACAGGGCCCGACAGGGCCCGACAGTGCCCGACAGGGCCCGACAGGGCCCGACAGGGCCCAGTAGAGCCCGACAGAGCCCGACAGAGCCCAGTAGAGCCCGACAGAGCCCGACAGAACCCGACAGAGCCCGACAGAGCCCGACAGAGCCCGACAGAGCCCGACAGGGCCCGACAGGGCCCGACAGGGCCCAGTAGAGCCCGACAGAGCCCGACAGAGCCCAGTAGAGCCCGACAGAGCCCGACAGAGCCCGACAGAGCCCGACAGAGCCCGACAGAGACCAGTTGAGCCCGACAGAGCCCGACAGAGCCCGACAGAGCCCGACAGAGCCCGACAGGGCCCGACAGGGCCCAGTAGAGCCCGACAGAGCCCGACAGAGCCCGACAGAGCCCGACAGAGCCCAGTAGAGCCCGACAGAGCCCGACAGAGCCCGACAGAGCCCGACAGGGCCCGACAGGGCCCGACAGGGCCCGACAGGGCCCGGTAGAGCCCGACAGAGCCCGACAGAGCCCGACAGAGCCCGACAGAGCCCGACAGGGCCCGACAGGGCCCGACAGGGCCCGACAGGGCCCGACAGAGCCCGACAGGGCCCGACAGAGCCCGACAGAGCCCGACAGGGCCCAGTAGAGCCCGACAGAGCCCGACAGGGCCCAGTAGAGCCCGACAGAGCCCGACAGAGCCCGACAGAGCCCGACAGAGCCCGACAGAGCCCGACAGGGCCCAACAGGGCCCAGTAGAGCCCGACAGAGCCCGACAGAGCCCGACAGAGCCCGACAGAGCCCGACAGAGCCCGACAGAGCCCGACAGGGCCCGACAGGGCCCAGTAGAGCCCGACAGAGCCCGACAGAACCCGACAGGGCCCAGTAGAGCCCGACAGAGCCCGACAGAGCCCGACAGAGCCCGACAGGGCCCGACAGGGCCCAGTAGAGCCCGACAGAGCCCGACAGAGCCCAACAGAGCCCGACAGAGCCCAGTAGAGCCCGACAGGGCCCAGTAGAGCCCGACAGAGCCCGACAGGGCCCAAAAGAGCCCGACAGAGCCCGACAGAGCCCGACAGAGCGCGACAGGGCCCAGTAGAGCCCGACAGAGCCTGACAGAGCCCGACAGAGCCCGACAGGGCCCGACAGAGCCCGACAGGGCCCGACAGAGCCCGACAGAGCCCGACAGAGCCCGACAGAGCCCAGTAGAGCCCGACAGAGCCCGACAGAGCCCGACAGGGCCCGACAGGGCCCGACAGAGCCCGACAGAGCCCGACAGAGCCCGACAGGGCCCAGTAGAGACCGACAGAGCCCGACAGAGCCCGACAGAGCCCAGTAGAGCCCGACAGAGCCCGACAGGGCCCGACAGGGCCCGACAGGGCACAGTAGAGCCCGACAGAGCTTGACAGAGCCCAGTAGAGCCCAGTAGAGCCCGACAGAGCCCGACAGAGCCCGACAGAGCCCGACAGGGCCCGACAGGGCCCGAAAGAGCCCGACAGGGCCCGACAGGGCCCAGTAGAGCCCGACAGAGCCCGACAGAGCCCAGTAGAGCCCAGTAGAGCCCGACAGGGCCCGACAGGGCCCGACAGGGCCCAGTAGAGCCCGACAGAGCCCGACAGAGCCCGACAGAGCCCGACAGGGCCCGACAGGGCCCGACAGGGCCCAGTAGAGCCCGACAGAGCCCGACAGAGCCCGACAGAGCCCAGTAGAGCCCGACAGGGCCCGACAGGGCCCAGTAGAGCCCGACAGAGCCCGACAGAGCCCGACAGAGCCCGACAGAACCCGACAGGGCCCGACAGAGCCCGACAGGGCCCGACAGAGCCCGACAGGGCCCAGTAGAGCCCGACAGAGCCCGACAGAGCCCAGTAGAGCCCAGTAGAGCCCGACAGGGCCGGACAGGGCCCGACAGGGCCCAGTAGAGCCCGACAGAGCCCGACAGAGCCCGACAGAGCCCGACAGAGCCCGACAGGGCCCGACAGGGCCCGACAGAGCCCGACAGGGCCCGACAGAGCCCAGTAGAGCCCGACAGAGCCAGACAGAGCCCGACAGAGCCCGACAGAGCCCGACAGAGCCCAGTAGAGCCCGACAGAGCCCGACAGGGCCCGACAGGGCCCGACAGGGCCCGACAGGGCCCAGTAGAGCCCGACAGAGCCCGACAGGGCCCAGTAGAGCCCAGTAGAGCCCAGTAGAGCCCGACAGAGCCCAGTAGAGCCCGACAGAGCCCGACAGAGCCCGACAGAGCCCGACAGGGCCCGACAGAGCCCGACAGAGCCCGACAGAGCCCGACAGGGCCCAGTAGAGCCCGACAGAGCCCGACAGAGCCCGACAGAGCCCGACAGAGCCCGACAGAGCCCGACAGGGCCCGACAGAGCCCGACAGGGCCCAGTAGAGCCCGACAGAGCCCGACAGAGCCCAGTAGAGCCCAGTAGAGCCCGACAGAGCCCGACAGAGCCCGACAGAGACCGACAGAGCCCGACAGAGACCAGTTGAGCCCGACAGAGCCCGACAGAGCCCGACAGAGCCCGACAGGGCCCGACAGGGCCCAGTAGAGCCCGACAGAGCCCGACAGAGCCCGACAGAGCCCAGTAGAGCCCGACAGAGCCCGACAGAGCCCGACAGAGCCCGACAGGGCCCGACAGGGCCCAGTGGAGCCCGACAGAGCCCGACAGAGCCCGACAGAGCCCGACAGGGCCCGACAGGGCCCGACAGGGCCCAGTAGAGCCCGACAGAGCCCGACAGGGCCCAGTAGAGCCCGACAGAGCCCGACAGGGCCCAGTAGAGCCCGACAGAGCCCGACAGAGCCCGACAGAGCCCGACAGAGCCCGACAGGGCCCGACAGGGCCCAGTAGAGCCCGACAGAGCCCGACAGAGCCCGACAGGGCCCGACAGGGACCGACAGGGCCCAGTAGAGCCCGACAGAGCCCGACAGAACCCGACAGGGCCCAGTAGAGCCCAACAGAGCCCGACAGAGCCCGACAGGGCCCGACAGGGCCCAGTAGAGCCCGACAGAGCCCGACAGAGCCCGACAGGGCCCGACAGGGCCCGACAGGGCCCAGTAGAGCCCGACAGAGCCCGACAGGGCCCAACAGAGCCCGACAGAGCCCGACAGAGCGCGACAGGGCCCAGTAGAGCCCGACAGAGCCCGACAGGGCCCGACAGAGCCCGACAGGGCCCGACAGAGCCCGACAGGGCCCGACAGAGCCCAGTAGAGCCCGACAGAGCCCGACAGAGCCCGACAGAGCCCGACAGGACCCGACAGGGCCCGACAGAGCCCGACAGAGCCCGACAGAGCCCGACAGGGCCCAGTAGAGCCCGACAGGGCCCAGTAGAGCCCGACAGGGCCCGACAGAGCCCGACAGAGCCCGACAGAGCCCAGTAGAGCCCGACAGAGCCCAACAGGGCCTGACAGGGCCCGACAGGGCACAGTAGAGCCCGACAGAGCCCGACAGAGCCCAGTAGAGCCCAGTAGAGCCCGACAGAGCCCGACAGAGCCCGACAGAGCCCGACAGAGCCCGGCAGAGCCCGACAGGGCCCGACAGGGCCCAGTAGAGCCCGACAGAGCCCGACAGAGCCCAGTAGAGGCCAGTAGAGCCCGACAGGGCCCGACAGGGCCCGACAGGGCCCAGTAGAGCCCGACAGAGCCCGACAGAGCCTGACAGGGCCCGACAGAGCCCGACAGAGCCCGACAGAGCCCGACAGGACCCAGCAGAGCCCGACAGAGCCCGACAGAGACCGACAGGGCCCGACAGGGCCCGACAGGGCCCGACAGGGCCCGACAGAGCGTGACAGGGCCCGACAGGGCCCGACAGGGCCCGACAGAGCCCGACAGGGCCCGACAGGGCCCGACAGAGCCCGACAGGGCCCGACAGGGCCCGACAGAGCCCGACAGAGCCCGACAGGGCCCGACAGAGCCCGACAGAGCCCAGTAGAGCCCGACAGAGCCCGACAGAGCCCGACAGAGCCCGACAGGGCCCAGTAGAGCCCGACAGAGCCCAGTAGAGCCCGACAGAGCCCGACAGAGCCCGACAGGGCCCGACAGAGCCCGACAGGGCCCGACAGGGCCCAGTAGAGCCCGACAGAGCCCGACAGAGCCCGACAGAGCCCGACAGGGCCCGACAGGGCCCGACAGAGCCCGACAGGGCCCGACAGAGCCCGACAGAGCTTGACAGGGCCCGACAGAGCCCGACAGGGCCCAGTAGAGCCCGACAGAGCCCGACAGAGCCCGACAGAGCCCGACAGGGCCCGACAGGGCCCGACAGGGCCCAGTAGAGCCCGACAGAGCCCGACAGAGCCCGACAGAGCCCGACAGAGCCCGACAGGGCCCGACAGGGCCCGACAGGGCCCGACAGGGCCCAGTAGAGCCCGACAGAGCCCGACAGAGCCCGACAGAGCCCGACAGAGCCCGACAGAGCCCGACAGAGCCCGACAGGGCCCAGTAGAGCCCGACAGAGCCCGACAGAGCCCGACAGGGCCCGACAGGGCCCGACAGGGCCCGACAGAGCCCGACAGGGCCCGACAGGGCCCGACAGGGCCCAGTAGAGCCCGACAGAGCCCGACAGGGCCCGACAGAGCCCGACAGAGCCCGACAGAGCCCGACAGAGCCCGACAGAGCCAGACAGAGCCCGACAGAGCCCGACAGAGCCCGACAGAGCCCGACAGGGCCCGACAGGGCCCGACAGGGCCCGACAGGGCCCAGTAGAGCCCGACAGGGCCCAGTAGAGCCCGACAGGGCCAGACAGAGCCCGACAGAGCCCGACAGAGCCCAGTAGAGCCCGACAGAGCCCAACAGGGCCTGACAGGGCCCGACAGGGCACAGTAGAGCCCGACAGAGCCCGACAGAGCCCAGTAGAGCCCAGTAGAGCCCGACAGAGCCCGACAGAGCCCGACAGAGCCCGACAGAGCCCGGCAGGGCCCGACAGGGCCCGACAGGGCCCAGTAGAGCCCGACAGAGCCCGACAGAGCCCAGTAGAGGCCAGTAGAGCCCGACAGGGCCCGACAGGGCCCGACAGGGCCCAGTAGAGCCCGACAGAGCCCGACAGAGCCTGACAGGGCCCGACAGAGCCCGACAGAGCCCGACAGAGCCCGACAGGACCCAGCAGAGCCCGACAGAGCCCGACAGAGCCCGACAGGACCCGACAGGGCCCGACAGAGCGCGACAGGGCCCGACAGGGCCCGACAGAGCCCGACAGAGCCCGACAGGGCCCGACAGGGCCCGACAGAGCCCGACAGGGCCCGACAGGGCCCGACAGAGCCCGACAGAGCCCGACAGGGCCCGACAGAGCCCGACAGAGCCCGACAGAGCCCGACAGAGCCCGACAGAGCCCGACAGGGCCCAGTAGAGCCCGACAGAGCCCAGTAGAGCCCGACAGAGCCCGACAGAGCCCGACAGAGCCCGACAGGGCCCGACAGAGCCCGACAGGGCCCGACAGGGCCCAGTAGAGCCCGACAGAGCCCGACAGAGCCCGACAGGGCCCGACAGGGCCCGACAGGGCCCGACAGGGCCCGACAGAGCCCGACAGAGCTTGACAGGGCCCGACAGAGCCCGACAGGGCCCAGTAGAGCCCGACAGAGCCCGACAGAGCCCGACAGAGCCCGACAGGGCCCGACAGGGCCCGACAGGGCCCAGTAGAGCCCGACAGAGCCCGACAGAGCCCGACAGAGCCCGACAGGGCCCGACAGAGCCCGACAGGGCCCGACAGGGCCCGACAGGGCCCAGTAGAGCCCGACAGAGCCCGACAGAGCCCGACAGAGCCCGACAGAGCCCGACAGGGCCCGACAGGGCCCAGTAGAGCCCCACAGAGCCCGACAGAGCCCGACAGGGCCCGACAGGGCCCGACAGGGCCCGACAGAGCCCGACAGAGCCCGACAGGGCCCGACAGGGCCCAGTAGAGCCCGACAGAGCCCGACAGGGCCCGACAGAGCCCGACAGAGCCCGACAGAGCCCGACAGAGCGCGACAGGGCCCAGTAGAGCCCGACAGAGCCCGACAGAGCCCGACAGAGCCCGACAGGGCCCGACAGGGCCCGACAGAGCCCGACAGGGCCCGACAGGGCCCGACAGAGCCCGACAGAGCGCGACAGGGCCCAGTAGAGCCCGACAGAGCCCGACAGAGCCCGACAGAACCCGACAGGACCCGACAGGGCCCGACAGAGCCCGACAGAGCCCGACAGAGCCCGACAGAGCCCGACAGGGCCCAGTAGAGCCCGACAGAGCCCGACAGAGCCCGACAGAGCCCAGTAGAGCCCGACAGAGCCCGACAGGGCCCGACAGGGCCCGACAGGGCACAGTAGAGCCCGACAGAGCCCGACAGAGCCCGACAGAGCCCGACAGAGCCCGACAGAGCCCAGTAGAGCCCAGTAGAGCCCGACAGAGCCCGACAGGGCCCGACAGGGCCCGACAGGGCACAGTAGAGCCCGACAGAGCCAGACAGAGCCCAACAGAGCCCAGTAGAGCCCGACAGAGCCCGACAGAGCCCGACAGAGCCCGACAGGGCCCGACAGGGCCCGACAGGGCCCGACAGAGCCCAACAGAGCCCAGTAGAGCCCGACAGAGCCCGACAGAGCCCGACAGAGCCCGACAGGGCCCGACAGGGCCCGACAGGGCCCGACAGGGCCCGACAGAGCCCAGTAGAGCCCGACAGAGCCCGACAGGGCCCAGTAGAGCCCAGTAGAGCCCAGTAGAGCCCGACAGAGCCCAGTAGAGCCCGACAGAGCCCGACAGAGCCCGACAGAGCCCGACAGAGCCCGACAGAGCCCGACAGAGCCCGACAGGGCCCAGTAGAGCCCGACAGAGCCCGACAGAGCCCGACAGAGCCCGACAGAGCCCGACAGAACCCGACAGAGCCCGACAGAGCCCGACAGAGCCCGACAGGGCCCGACAGGGCCCAGTAGAGCCCGACAGAGCCCGACAGAGCAAAGTAGAGCCCAGTAGAGCCCGACAGAGCCCGACAGAGCCCGACAGAGCCCGACAGAGACCAGTTGAGCCCGACAGAGCCCGACAGAGCCCGACAGAGCCCGACAGGGCCCGACAGGGCCCAGTAGAGCCCGACAGAGCCCGACAGAGCCCGACAGAGCCCAGTAGAGCCCGACAGAGCCCGACAGAGCCCGACAGAGCCCGACAGGGCCCGACAGGGCCCAGTGGAGCCCGACAGAGCCCGACAGAGCCCGACAGAGCCCGACAGAGCCCGACAGGGCCCGACAGGGCCCGACAGGGCCCAGTAGAGCCCGACAGAGCCCGACAGGGCCCAGTAGAGCCCGACAGAGCCCGACAGAGCCCGACAGAGCCCGACAGAGCCCGACAGGGCCCAGTAGAGCCCGACAGAGCCCGACAGAGCCCGACAGAGCCCGACAGGGCCCGACAGGGCCCGACAGGGCCCGACAGAGCCCGACAGGGCCCGACAGAGCCCGACAGGGACCGACAGGGCCCAGTAGAGCCCGACAGAGCCCGACAGAACCCGACAGGGCCCAGTAGAGCCCGACAGAGCCCGACAGAGCCCGACAGAGCCCGACAGGGCCCGACAGGGCCCAGTAGAGCCCGACAGAGCCCGACAGAGCCCGACAGGGCCCGACAGGGCCCGACAGGGCCCAGTAGAGCCCGACAGAGCCCGACAGGGCCCAACAGAGCCCGACAGAGCCCGACAGAGCGCGACAGAGCGCGACAGGGCCCAGTAGAGCCCGACAGAGCCCGACAGGGCCCGACAGAGCCCGACAGGGCCCGACAGAGCCCGACAGGGCCCGACAGAGCCCAGTAGAGCCCGACAGAGCCCGACAGAGCCCGACAGAGCCCGACAGAGCCCGACAGAGCCCGACAGGACCCGACAGGGCCCGACAGAGCCCGACAGAGCCCGACAGGGCCCGACAGAGCCCGACAGGGCCCAGTAGAGCCCGACAGGGCCCAGTAGAGCCCGACAGAGCCCGACAGAGCCCGACAGAGCCCAGTAGAGCTCGACAGAGCCCGACATAGCCCGACAGAGCCCGACAGAGCCCAGTAGAGCCCGACAGAGCCCAACAGGGCCTGACAGGGCCCGACAGGGCACAGTAGAGCCCGACAGAGCCCGACAGAGCCCAGTAGAGCCCAGTAGAGCCCGACAGAGCCCGACAGAGCCCGACAGAGCCCGACAGAGCCCGACAGAGCCCGGCAGGGCCCGACAGGGCCCGACAGGGCCCAGTAGAGCCCGACAGAGCCCGACAGAGCCCAGTAGAGGCCAGTAGAGCCCGACAGGGCCCGACAGGGCCCGACAGGGCCCAGTAGAGCCCGACAGAGCCCGACAGAGCCTGACAGGGCCCGACAGAGCCCGACAGAGCCCGACAGAGCCCGACAGAGCCCGACAGGACCCAGCAGAGCCCGACAGAGCCCGACAGAGCCCGACAGAGACCGACAGAGCCCGACAGAGACCGACAGAGACCGACAGAGACCGACAGGGCCCGACAGGGCCCGACAGGGCCCGACAGAGCGCGACAGGGCCCGACAGGGCCCGACAGGGCCCGACAGGGCCCGACAGGGCCCGACAGAGCCCGACAGGGCCCGACAGGGCCCGACAGGGCCCGACAGGGCCCGACAGAGCCCAGTAGAGCCCGACAGAGCCCGACAGAGCCCGACAGAGCCCGACAGAGCCCGACAGAGCCCAGTAGAGCCCGACAGAGCCCGACAGAGCCCGACAGAGCCCGACAGGGCCCGACAGGGCCCGACAGAGCCCGACAGGGCCCGACAGGGCCCAGTAGAGCCCGACAGAGCCCGACAGAGCCCGACAGAGCCCGACAGGGCCCGACAGGGCCCGACAGAGCCCGACAGGGCCCGACAGAGCCCGACAGAGCCCGACAGGGCCCAGTAGAGCCCGACAGAGCCCGACAGAGCCCGACAGAGCCCGACAGAGCCCGACAGGGCCCGACAGGGCCCAGTAGAGCCCGACAGAGCCCGACAGAGCCCGACAGAGCCCGACAGGGCCCGACAGAGCCCGACAGGGCCCGACAGGGCCCGACAGAGCCCGACAGAGCCCGACAGGGCCCAGTAGAGCCCGACAGAGCCCGACAGAACCCGACAGGGCCCAGTAGAGCCCGACAGAGCCCGACAGAGCCCGACAGGGCCCGACAGGGCCCGACAGGGCCCAGTAGAGCCCGACAGAGCCCGACAGAGCCCGACAGGGCCCGACAGGGCCCGACAGGGCCCAGTAGAGCCCGACAGAGCCCGACAGAGCCCGACAGAGCCCGACAGAGCCCGACAGAGCGCGACAGGGCCCAGTAGAGCCCGACAGAGCCCGACAGAGCCCGACAGAGCCCGACAGGGCCCGACAGGGCCCGACAGAGCCCGACAGAGCCCGACAGGGCCCGACAGGGCCCGACAGAGCCCGACAGGGCCCGACAGGGCCCGACAGAGCCCGACAGAGCCCGACAGAGCGCGACAGGGCCCAGTAGAGCCCGACAGAGCCCGACAGAGCCCGACAGAGCCCGACAGGACCCGACAGGGCCCGACAGGGCCCGACAGAGCCCGACAGAGCCCGACAGAGCCCGACAGGGCCCAGTAGAGCCCGACAGAGCCCGACAGAGACCGACAGAGCCCAGTAGAGCCCGACAGGGCCCGACAGGGCCCGACAGGGCCCGACAGGGCACAGTAGAGCCCGACAGAGCCCGACAGAGCCCGACAGAGCCCGACAGAGCCCGACAGGGCCCGACAGGGCCCGACAGGGCCCAGTAGAGCCCGACAGAGCCCGACAGAGCCCAGTAGAGCCCAGTAGAGCCCGACAGGGCCCGACAGGGCCCGACAGGGCCCAGTAGAGCCCGACAGAGCCCGACAGAGCCTGACAGAGCCCGACAGGGCCCGACAGGGCCCAGTAGAGCCCGACAGAGCCCGACAGAGCCCGACAGAGCCCGACAGGGCCCAGTAGAGCCCGACAGAGCCCGACAGAGCCCGTCAGAGCCCGACAGAGCCCGACAGGGCCCGATAGGGCCCGACAGAGCCCGACAGAGCCCGACAGGGCCCGACAGAGCCCGACAGAGCCCGACAGGGCCCGACAGGGCCCAGTTTAGCCCAGTAGAGCCCGACAGAGCCCGACAGAGCCCGACAGGGCCCGACAGGGCCCAGTAGAGCCCGACAGAGCCCGACAGGGCCCGACAGGGCCCGACAGGGCCCGACAGAGCCCGACAGAACCCGACAGGGCCCGACAGAGCCCGACAGGGCCCGACAGGGCCCGACAGAGCCCGACAGAGCCCAGTAGAGCCCGACAGAGCCCGACAGAGCCCGACAGAGCCCGACAGGGCCCAGTAGAGCCCGACAGAGCCCAGTAGAGCCCGACAGAGCCCGACAGAGCCCGACAGGGCCCGACAGGGCCCGACAGAGCCCGACAGAGCCCGACAGAGCCCGACAGGGCCCAGTAGAGCCCGACAGAGCCCGACAGAGCCCGACAGGGCCCGACAGGGCCCGACAGGGCCCAGTAGAGCCCGACAGAGCCCGACAGAGCCCAGTAGAGCCCGACAGAGCCCGACAGAGCCCGACAGAGCCCGACAGAGCCCGACAGGGCCCGACAGGGCCCGACAGGGCCCGACAGGGCCCAGTAGAGCCCGACAGAGCCCGACAGAGCCCAGTAGAGCCCAGTAGAGCCCGACAGAGCCCGACAGAGCCCAGTAGAGCCCAGTAGAGCCCGACAGAGCCCGACAGAGCCCGACAGGGCCCGACAGGGCCCGACAGAGCCCGACAGGGCCCAGTAGAGCCCGACAGAGCCCGACAGAGCCCGACAGAGCCCGACAGGGCCCGACAGGGCCCGACAGGGCCCAGTAGAGCCCGACAGAGCCCGACAGAGCCCGACAGAGCCCGACAGAGCCCGACAGAGCCCAGTAGAGCCCGACAGAGCCCGACAGAGCCCGACAGAGCCCGACAGAGCCCGACAGGGCCCGACAGGGCCCGACAGAGCCCGACAGAGCACGACAGGGCCCGACAGAGCCCAGTAGAGCCCGACAGAGCCCGATAGAGCCCGACAGAGCCCGACAGAGCCCGACAGGG
This sequence comes from Caloenas nicobarica, assembly GCF_036013445.1. Classification (NCBI taxonomy): domain Eukaryota; kingdom Metazoa; phylum Chordata; class Aves; order Columbiformes; family Columbidae; genus Caloenas; species Caloenas nicobarica. The sequence goes on from NC_088271.1 coordinate 85,687, forward strand.
CCCAGTAGAGCCCAGTAGAGCCCGACAGAGCCCAGTAGAGCCCGACAGAGCCCGACAGAGCCCGACAGAGCCCGACAGGGCCCGACAGGGCCCGACAGAGCCCGACAGAGCCCGACAGGGCCCAGTAGAGCCCGACAGAGCCCGACAGAGCCCGACAGAGCCCGACAGAACCCGACAGAGCCCGACAGGGCCCGACAGGGCCCAGTAGAGCCCGACAGAGCCCAGTAGAGCCCAGTAGAGCCCGACAGAGCCCGACAGAGCCCGACAGAGCCCGACAGAGCCCGACAGAGCCCGACAGAGACCAGTTGAGCCCGACAGAGCCCGACAGAGCCCGACAGGGCCCGACAGGGCCCGACAGGGCCCGACAGGGCCCAGTAGAGCCCGACAGAGCCCGACAGAGCCCGACAGAGCCCAGTAGAGCCCGACAGAGCCCGACAGAGCCCGACAGAGCCCGACAGAGCCCGACAGGGCCCGACAGGGCCCGACAGAGCCCAGTAGAGCCCGACAGAGCCCGACAGAGCCCGACAGAGCCCGACAGGGCTCGACAGAGACCGACAGAGCCCGACAGGGCCCGACAGGGCCCGACAGAGCCCAGTAGAGCCCGACAGAGCCCGACAGAGCCCGACAGAGCCCGACAGGGCCCGACAGGGCCCGACAGGGCCCAGTAGAGCCCGACAGAGCCCGACAGAGCCCGACAGAGCCCGACAGGGCCCGACAGGGCCCGACAGGGCCCGACAGAGCCCGACAGGGCCCAGTAGAGCCCGACAGAGCCCGACAGGGCCCAGTAGAGCCCGACAGAGCCCGACAGAGCCCGACAGGGCCCGACAGAGCCCGACAGAGCCCGACAGGGCCCAGTAGAGCCCGACAGAGCCCGACAGAGCCCGACAGAGCCCGACAGGGCCCGACAGAGCCCGACAGAGCCCGACAGGGCCCAGTAGAGCCCGACAGAGCCCGACAGAACCCGACAGGGCCCAGTAGAGCCCGACAGAGCCCGACAGAGCCCGACAGGGCCCGACAGGGCCCAGTAGAGCCCGACAGGGCCCGACAGGGCCCGACAGAGCCCGACAGGGCCCGACAGGGCCCAGTAGAGCCCGACAGAGCCCGACAGGGCCCGACAGAGCCCGACAGAGCCCGACAGAGCCCGACAGAGCCCGACAGAGCCCGACAGGGCCCAGTAGAGCCCGACAGAGCCCGACAGAGCCCGACAGAGCCCGACAGAGCCCGACAGAGCCCGACAGAGCCCGACAGGGACCGACAGAGCACAGTAGAGCCCGACAGAGCCCGACAGAACCCGACAGAGCCCGACAGGGCCCGACAGAGCCCGACAGAGCCCGACAGAGCCCGACAGAGCCCGACAGGGCCCAGTAGAGCCCGACAGAGCCCGACAGAGCCCGACAGAGCCCAGTAGAGCCCGACAGAGCCCGACAGGGCCCGACAGGGCACAGTAGAGCCCGACAGAGCCCGACAGAGCCCAGTAGAGCCCAGTAGAGCCCGACAGAGCCCGACAGAGCCCGACAGAGCCCGACAGAGCCCGACAGGGCCCGACAGGGCCCGACAGAGCCCGACAGGGCCCGACAGGGCCCGACAGGGCCCAGTAGAGCCCGACAGAGCCCGACAGAGCCCAGTAGAGCCCAGTAGAGCCCGACAGAGCCCAGTAGAGCCCGACAGAGCCCGACAGAGCCCGACAGGGCCCGACAGAGCCCGACAGAGCCCGACAGAGCCCGACAGGGCCCGACAGGGCCCAGTACAGCCCGACAGAGCCCGACAGAGCCCGACAGAGCCCGACAGGGCCCGACAGGGCCCGACAGAGCCCGACAGAGCCCGACAGAGCCCAGTAGAGCCCGACAGAGCCCGACAGAGCCCGACAGAGCCCGACAGAGCCCGACAGGGCCCAGTAGAGCCCGACAGAGCCCGATAGAGCCCGACAGAGCCCGACAGAGCCCGACAGGGCCCAGTAGAGCCCAGTAGAGCCCGACAGAGCCCAGTAGAGCCCGACAGAGCCCGACAGAGCCCGACAGGGCCCGACAGGGCCCGACAGAGCCCGACAGAGCCCGACAGGGCCCAGTAGAGCCCGACAGAGCCCGACAGAGCCCGACAGAGCCCGACAGAGCCCGACAGGGCCCGACAGGGCCCGACAGGGCCCAGTAGAGCCCGACAGGGCCCAGTAGAGCCCGACAGAGCCCGACAGAGCCCAGTAGAGCCCAGTAGAGCCCGACAGAGCCCGACAGAGCCCGACAGAGCCCGACAGAGCCCGACAGAGCCCGACAGAGACCAGTTGAGCCCGACAGAGCCCGACAGAGCCCGACAGAGCCCGACAGAGCCCGACAGAGCCCGACAGGGCCCAGTAGAGCCCGACAGAGCCCGACAGAGCCCGACAGAGCCCAGTAGAGCCCGACAGAGCCCGACACATCCCGACAGAGCCCGACAGGGCCCGACAGGGCCCGACAGGGCCCAGTAGAGCCCGACAGAGCCCGACAGAGCCCGACAGAGCCCGACAGAGCCCGACAGGGCCCGACAGGGCCCGACAGGGCCCAGTAGAGCCCGACAGAGCCCGACAGAACCCGACAGGGCCCAGTAGAGCCCGACAGAGCCCGACAGAGCCCGACAGAGCCCGACAGGGCCCGACAGGGCCCAGTAGAGCCCGACAGAGCCCGACACAGCCCGACAGGGCCCGACAGGGCCCAACAGGGCCCGACAGGGCCCAGTAGAGCCCGACAGAGCCCGACAGGGCCCAACAGAGCCCGACAGAGCCCGACAGAGCCCGACAGGGCCCGACAGGGCCCGACAGGGCCCGACAGGGCCCAGTAGAGCCCGACAGAGCCCGACAGGGCCCAACAGAGCCCGACAGGGCCCGACAGGGCCCGACAGGGCCCAGTAGAGCCCGACAGAGCACGACAGGGCCCAACAGAGCCCGACAGAGCCCGACAGAGCCCGACAGAGCGCGACAGGGCCCAGTAGAGCCCGACAGAGCCCGACAGAGCCCGACAGAGCCCGACAGGGCCCGACAGGGCCCGACAGAGCACAGTAGAGCCCGACAGAGCCCGACAGAACCCGACAGAGCCCGACAGGGCCCGACAGAGCCCGACAGAGCCCGACAGGGCCCGACAGGGCCCAGTTTAGCCCAGTAGAGCCCGACAGAGCCCGACAGGGCCCGACAGGGCCCGACAGGGCCCAGTAGAGCCCGACAGAGCCCGACAGGGCCCGACAGGGCCCGACAGGGCCCGACAGGGCCCGACAGAACCCGACAGGGCCCGACAGAGCCCGACAGGGCCCGACAGGGCCCGACAGAGCCCGACAGAGCCCAGTAGAGCCCGACAGAGCCCGACAGAGCCCGACAGAGCCCGACAGAGCCCGACAGGGCCCAGTAGAGCCCGACAGAGCCCAGTAGAGCCCGACAGAGCCCGACAGAGCCCGACAGGGCCCGACAGGGCCCGACAGAGCCCGACAGAGCCCGACAGAGCCCGACAGGGCCCAGTAGAGCCCGACAGAGCCCGACAGAGCCCGACAGAGCCCGACAGAGCCCAGTAGAGCCCGACAGAGCCCGACAGAGCCCGACAGAGCCCGACAGGGCCCGACAGGGCCCGACAGGGCCCAGTAGAGCCCGACAGAGCCCGACAGAGCCCAGTAGAGCCCGACAGAGCCCGACAGAGCCCGACAGAGCCCGACAGAGCCCGACAGAGCCCGACAGGGCCCGACAGGGCCCGACAGGGCCCAGTAGAGCCCGACAGAGCCCGACAGAGCCCAGTAGAGCCCAGTAGAGCCCGACAGAGCCCGACAGAGCCCAGTAGAGCCCAGTAGAGCCCGACAGAGCCCGACAGAGCCCGACAGGGCCCGACAGGGCCCGACAGAGCCCGACAGGGCCCGACAGAGCCCGACAGGGCCCAGTAGAGCCCGACAGAGCCCGACAGAGCCCGACAGGGCCCGACAGGGCCCGACAGGGCCCGACAGGGCCCAGTAGAGCCCGACAGAGCCCGACAGAGCCCGACAGAGCCCGACAGAGCCCGACAGAGCCCGACAGAGCCCAGTAGAGCCCGACAGAGCCCGACAGAGCCCGACAGAGCCCGACAGAGCCCGACAGGGCCCGACAGGGCCCGACAGAGCCCGACAGAGCACGACAGGGCCCGACAGAGCCCAGTAGAGCCCGACAGAGCCCGATAGAGCCCGACAGAGCCCGACAGAGCCCGACAGGGCCCAGTAGAGCCCAGTAGAGCCCGACAGAGCCCAGTAGAGCCCGACAGAGCCCGACAGAGCCCGACAGAGCCCGACAGGGCCCGACAGGGCCCGACAGAGCCCGACAGAGCCCGACAGGGCCCAGTAGAGCCCGACAGAGCCCGACAGAGCCCGACAGAGCCCGACAGAACCCGACAGAGCCCGACAGGGCCCGACAGGGCCCAGTAGAGCCCGACAGAGCCCAGTAGAGCCCAGTAGAGCCCGACAGAGCCCGACAGAGCCCGACAGAGCCCGACAGAGCCCGACAGAGCCCGACAGAGCCCGACAGAGCCCGACAGGGCCCGACAGGGCCCAGTAGAGCCCGACAGAGCCCGACAGAGCCCGACAGAGCCCAGTAGAGCCCGACAGAGCCCGACAGAGCCCGACAGGGCCCGACAGGGCCCGACAGAGCCCAGTAGAGCCCGACAGAGCCCGACAGAGCCCGACAGGGCTCGACAGAGACCGACAGAGCCCGACAGGGCCCGACAGGGCCCGACAGAGCCCAGTAGAGCCCGACAGAGCCCGACAGAGCCCGACAGAGCCCGACAGGGCCCGACAGGGCCCGACAGGGCCCAGTAGAGCCCGACAGAGCCCGACAGAGCCCGACAGAGCCCGACAGGGCCCGACAGGGCCCGACAGGGCCCGACAGAGCCCGACAGGGCCCAGTAGAGCCCGACAGAGCCCGACAGGGCCCAGTAGAGCCCGACAGAGCCCGACAGAGCCCGACAGGGCCCGACAGAGCCCGACAGAGCCCGACAGGGCCCAGTAGAGCCCGACAGAGCCCGACAGAGCCCGACAGAGCCCGACAGGGCCCGACAGAGCCCGACAGAGCCCGACAGAGCCCGACAGAGCCCGACAGAGCCCGACAGGGCCCAGTAGAGCCCGACAGAGCCCGACAGAGCCCGACAGGGCCCGACAGGGCCCAGTAGAGCCCGACAGGGCCCGACAGGGCCCGACAGAGCCCGACAGGGCCCGACAGGGCCCAGTAGAGCCCGACAGAGCCCGACAGGGCCCGACAGAGCCCGACAGAGCCCGACAGAGCCCGACAGAGCCCGACAGAGCCCGACAGGGCCCAGTAGAGCCCGACAGAGCCCGACAGAGCCCGACAGAGCCCGACAGAGCCCGACAGAGCCCGACAGAGCCCGACAGGGACCGACAGAGCACAGTAGAGCCCGACAGAGCCCGACAGAACCCGACAGAGCCCGACAGGGCCCGACAGAGCCCGACAGAGCCCGACAGAGCCCGACAGAGCCCGACAGGGCCCAGTAGAGCCCGACAGAGCCCGACAGAGCCCGACAGAGCCCAGTAGAGCCCGACAGAGCCCGACAGGGCCCGACAGGGCACAGTAGAGCCCGACAGAGCCCGACAGAGCCCAGTAGAGCCCAGTAGAGCCCGACAGAGCCCGACAGAGCCCGACAGAGCCCGACAGAGCCCGACAGGGCCCGACAGGGCCCGACAGGGCCCGACAGAGCCCGACAGGGCCCGACAGGGCCCGACAGGGCCCAGTAGAGCCCGACAGAGCCCGACAGAGCCCAGTAGAGCCCAGTAGAGCCCGACAGAGCCCAGTAGAGCCCGACAGAGCCCGACAGAGCCCGACAGGGCCCGACAGAGCCCGACAGAGCCCGACAGAGCCCGACAGGGCCCGACAGGGCCCAGTACAGCCCGACAGAGCCCGACAGAGCCCGACAGAGCCCGACAGGGCCCGACAGGGCCCGACAGAGCCCGACAGGGCCCGACAGAGCCCAGTAGAGCCCGACAGAGCCCGACAGAGCCCGACAGAGCCCGACAGAGCCCGACAGGGCCCAGTAGAGCCCGACAGAGCCCGATAGAGCCCGACAGAGCCCGACAGAGCCTGACAGGGCCCAGTAGAGCCCAGTAGAGCCCGACAGAGCCCAGTAGAGCCCGACAGAGCCCGACAGAGCCCGACAGGGCCCGACAGAGCCCGACAGAGCCCGACAGAGCCCGACAGAGCCCGACAGGGCCCAGTAGAGCCCGACAGAGCCCGACAGAGCCCGACAGAGCCCGACAGGGCCCAGTAGAGCCCGACAGGGCCCAGTAGAGCCCGACAGAGCCCGACAGAGCCCAGTAGAGCCCAGTAGAGCCCGACAGAGCCCGACAGAGCCCGACAGAGCCCGACAGAGCCCGACAGAGACCAGTTGAGCCCGACAGAGCCCGACAGAGCCCGACAGAGCCCGACAGAGCCCGACAGAGCCCGACAGAGCCCGACAGAGCCCGACAGGGCCCAGTAGAGCCCGACAGAGCCCGACAGAGCCCGACAGAGCCCAGTAGAGCCCGACAGAGCCCGACAGATCCCGACAGAGCCCGACAGGGCCCGACAGGGCCCGACAGGGCCCAGTAGAGCCCGACAGAGCCCGACAGAGCCCGACAGGGCCCGACAGGGCCCGACAGGGCCCAGTAGAGCCCGACAGAGCCCGACAGAACCCGACAGGGCCCAGTAGAGCCCGACAGAGCCCGACAGAGCCCGACAGAGCCCGACAGGGCCCGACAGGGCCCAGTAGAGCCCGACAGAGCCCGACACAGCCCGACAGGGCCCGACAGGGCCCAACAGGGCCCGACAGGGCCCAGTAGAGCCCGACAGAGCCCGACAGGGCCCAACAGAGCCCGACAGAGCCCGACAGAGCCCGACAGAGCCCGACAGGGCCCGACAGGGCCCAGTAGAGCCCGACAGAGCCCGACAGGGCCCAACAGAGCCCGACAGGGCCCGACAGGGCCCGACAGGGCCCAGTAGAGCCCGACAGAGCACGACAGGGCCCAACAGAGCCCGACAGAGCCCGACAGAGCCCGACAGAGCCCGACAGAGCGCGACAGGGCCCAGTAGAGCCCGACAGAGCCCGACAGAGCCCGACAGAGCCCGACAGGGCCCGACAGGGCCCGACAGAGCACAGTAGAGCCCGACAGAGCCCGACAGAACCCGACAGAGCCCGACAGGGCCCGACAGAGCCCGACAGAGCCCGACAGAGCCCGACAGAGCCCGACAGAGCCCGACAGAGCCCGACAGGGCACAGTAGAGCCCGACAGAGCCCGACAGAGCCCAGTAGAGCCCAGTAGAGCCCGACAGAGCCCGACAGAGCCCGACAGAGCCCGACAGGGCCCGACAGAGCCCGACAGGGCCCGACAGGGCCCGACAGGGCCCAGTAGAGCCCGACAGAGCCCGACAGAGCCCAGTAGAGCCCAGTAGAGCCCGACACGGCCCGACAGGGCCCGACAGGGCCCAGTAGAGCCCGACAGAGCCCGACAGAGCCCGACAGGGCCCGACAGGGCCCGACAGGGCCCGACAGGGCCCAGTAGAGCCCGACAGAGCCCGACAGAGCCCGACAGAGCCCGACAGAGCCCGACAGAGCCCAGTAGAGCCCGACAGAGCCCGACAGAGCCCGACAGAGCCCGACAGAGCCCGACAGAGCCCGACAGAGCCCGACAGGGCCCGACCGGGCCCAGTAGAGCCCGACAGAGCCCGATAGAGCCCGACAGAGCCCGACAGGGCCCAGTAGAGCCCAGTAGAGCCCGACAGAGCCCAGTAGAGCCCGACAGAGCCCGACAGAGCCCGACAGGGCCCGACAGAGCCCGACAGAGCCCGACAGGGCCCGACAGGGCCCGACAGGGCCCAGTAGAGCCCGACAGGGCCCAGTAGAGCCCGACAGAGCCCGACAGAGCCCAGTAGAGCCCAGTAGAGCCCGACAGAGCCCGACAGAGCCCGACAGAGCCCGACAGAGACCAGTTGAGCCCGACAGAGCCCGACAGAGCCCGACAGAGCCCGACAGAGCCCGACAGGGCCCAGTAGAGCCCGACAGAGCCCGACAGAGCCCGACAGAGCCCAGTAGAGCCCGACAGAGCCCGACAGAGCCCGACAGAGCCCGACAGAGCCCGACAGGGCCCGACAGGGCCCGACAGAGCCCGACAGGGCCCGACAGGGCCCGACAGGGCCCAGTAGAGCCCGACAGAGCCCGACAGAACCCGACAGGGCCCAGTAGAGCCCGACAGAGCCCGACAGAGCCCGACAGAGCCCGACAGGGCCCGACAGGGCCCAGTAGAGCCCGACAGAGCCCGACAGAGCCCGACAGGGCCCGACAGGGCCCGACAGGGCCCAGTAGAGCCCGACAGAGCCCGACAGGGCCCGACAGGGCCCGACAGAGCCCGACAGAGCCCGACAGAGCCCGACAGAGCGCGACAGGGCCCAGTAGAGCCCGACAGAGCCCGACAGAGCCCGACAGAGCCCGACAGGGCCCGACAGGGCCCGACAGGGCCCGACAGGGCCCAGTAGAGCCCGACAGAGCCCGACAGAGCCCGACAGAGCCCGACAGAGCCCGACAGGACCCGACAGAGCCCGACAGAGCCCGACAGAGCCCGACAGAGCCCGACAGAGCCCGACAGGACCCGACAGGACCCGACAGAGCCCGACAGAGCCCGACAGAGCCCGACAGAGCCCAGTAGAGCCCAGTAGAGCCCGACAGGGCCCGACAGAGCCCAGTAGAGCCCGACAGAGCCCGACAGAGCCCAGTAGAGCCCAGTAGAGCCCGAAAGGGCCCGACAGGGCCCGACAGGGCCCAGTAGAGCCCGACAGAGCCCGACAGAGCCCGACAGGACCCGACAGAGCCCGACAGAGCCCGACAGAGCCCGACAGAGCCCGACAGAGCCCGACAGAGCCCGACAGGACCCGACAGAGCCCAGTAGAGCCCAGTAGAGCCCGACAGGGCCCGACAGAGCCCAGTAGAGCCCGACAGAGCCCGACAGAGCCCAGTAGAGCCCAGTAGAGCCCGAAAGGGCCCGACAGGGCCCGACAGGGCCCAGGAGAGCCCGACAGAGCCCGACAGAGCCTGACAGAGCCCGACAGGGCCCGACAGGGCCCGACAGAGCCCGACAGGGCCCGACAGGGCCCAGTAGAGCCCGACAGAGCCCGACAGAGCCCGACAGGGCCCCGTAGAGCCCGACAGAGCCCGACAGGGCCCGACAGAGCCCGACAGGGCCCGACAGGGCCCAGTAGAGCCCGACAGAGCCCGACAGAGCCCGACAGAGCCCGACAGGGCCCGACAGGGCCCGACAGGGCCCGACAGGGCCCAGTAGAGCCCGACAGAGCCCGACAGAGCCCGACAGAGCCAGACAGGGCCCGACAGAGCCCGACAGAGCCCGACAGGGCCCGACAGGGCCCGACAGGGCCCGACAGAGCCCAGTAGAGCCCGACAGAGCCCGACAGAGCCCGACAGAGCCCGACAGAGCCCGATAGAGCCCGACAGAGCCCAGTAGAGCCCGACAGAGCCCAGTAGAGCCCGACAGAGCCCAGTAGAGCCCGACAGAGCCCGACAGAGCCCGACAGGGCCCGACAGGGCCCGACAGGGCCCAACAGAGCCCGACAGGGCCCGACAGAGCCCGACAGAGCCCGACAGAGCCCGACAGAGCCCGACAGAGCCCGACAGAGCCCGACAGAGCCCGACAGGGCCCGACAGGGAACAGTAGAGCCCAGTAGAGCCCGACAGAGCCCGACAGAGCCCGACAGAGCCCGACAGAGCCCGACAGGGCCCGACAGGGCCCGACAGGGCCCGACAGAGCCCGACAGGTCCCGACAGGGCCCAGTAGAGCCCGACAGAGCCCGACAGAACCCGACAGCGCCCAGTAGAGCCCGACAGAGCCCGACAGAGCCCGACAGAGCCCGACAGGGCCCGACAGGGCCCAGTAGAGCCCGACAGAGCCCGACAGAGCCCGACAGGGCCCGACAGGGCCCGACAGGGCCCGACAGGGCCCGACAGAGCCCGACAGGGCCCAACAGGGCCCAGTAGAGCCCGACAGAGCCCGACAGGGCCCAACAGAGCCCGACAGAGCCCGACAGAGCCCGACAGAGCCCGACAGGGCCCAGTAGAGCCCGACAGGGCCCGACAGAGCCCGACAGAGCCCGACAGGGCCCGATAGGGCCCGACAGGGCCCGACAGAGCCCAGTAGAGCCCGACAGAGCCCGACAGAGCCCGACAGGACCCGACAGGACCCGACAGAGCCCGACAGAGCCCGACAGAGCCCGACAGAGCCCAGTAGAGCCCGACAGAGCCCGACAGGACCCGACAGAGCCCGACAGAGCCCAGTAGAGCCCAGTAGAGCCCGACAGGGCCCGACAGAGCCCAGTAGAGCCCGACAGAGCCCGACAGAGCCCAGTAGAGCCCAGTAGAGCCCGAAAGGGCCCGACAGGGCCCGACAGGGCCCAGGAGAGCCCGACAGAGCCCGACAGAGCCCGACAGAGCCCGACAGGGCCCGACAGGGCCCGACAGGGCCCGACAGAGCCCGACAGAGTCCGACAGGGCCCAGTAGAGCCCGACAGAGCCCGACAGGGCCCGACAGAGCCCGACAGGGCCCGACAGGGCCCAGTAGAGCCCGACAGAGCCCGACAGAGCCCGACAGGGCCCGACAGGGCCCGACAGGGCCCAGTAGAGCCCGACAGAGCCCGACAGAGCCCGACAGAGCCCGACAGAGCCCGACAGAGCCCGACAGAGCCCGACAGGGCCCGACAGGGCCCGACAGAGCCCGACAGGGCCCGACAGGGCCCGACAGAGCCCGACAGAGCCCGACAGAGCCCGACAGAGCCCAGTAGAGCCCGACAGAGCCCAGTAGAGCCCGACAGAGCCCAGTAGAGCCCGACAGAGCCCGACAGAGCCCGACAGGGCCCGACAGGGCCCGACAGGGCCCGACAGGGCCCAACAGAGCCCGACAGGGCCCGACAGGGCCCGACAGAGCCCGACAGGGCCCAGTAGAGCCCGACAGGGCCCGACAGAGCCCGACAGAGCCCGACATAGCCCGACAGAGCCCGACAGGGCCCGACAGAGCCCGACAGAGCCCGACAGGGCCCGACAGGGCCCGACAGAGCCTGACAGAGCCCAGTAGAGCCCGACAGGGCCCGACAGGGCCCGACAGGGCCCAGTAGAGCCCGACAGAGCCCGACAGAGCCCAGTAGAGCCCAGTAGAGCCCAACAGAGCCCGACAGAGCCCGACAGAGCCCGACAGAGCCCGACAGAGCCCGACAGGGCCCAGTAGAGCCCGACAGAGCCCGACAGAGCCCGACAGAGCCCGACAGAGCCCAGTAGAGCCCGACAGAGCCCGACAGAGCCCGACAGGGCCCGACAGGGCCCGACAGAGCCCAGTTTAGCCCAGTAGAGCCCGACAGAGCCCGACAGGGCCCGACAGGGCCCAGTACAGCCTGACAGAGCCCGACAGGGCCCGACAGAGCCCGACAGAGCCCGACAGGGCCCGACAGGGCCCGACAGGGCCCGACAGAGTCCGACAGAGCCCGACAGGACCCAGCAGAGCCCGACAGAGCCCGACAGGGCCCGACAGAGCCCGACAGGGCCCGACAGGGCCCGACAGGGCCCTGTAGAGCCCGACAGAGCCCGACAGGGCCCGACAGAGCCCGACAGAGCCCGACAGGGCCCGACAGGGCCCGACAGGGCCCGACAGGGCCCAGTAGAGCCCGACAGAGCCCGACAGAGCCCGACAGAACCCGACAGGGCCCGACAGGGCCCGACAGGGCCCGACAGGGCCCGACAGGGCCCGACAGAGCCCAGTAGAGCCCGACAGAGCCCGACAGAGCCCAGTAGAGCCCGACAGAGCCCAGTAGAGCCCGACAGAGCCCAGTAGAGCCCGACAGAGCCCGACAGAGCCCGACAGGGCCCGACAGGGCCCGACAGAGCCCGACAGGGCCCAGTAGAGCCCGACAGAGCCCGACAGAGCCCGACAGGGCCCAGGAGAGCCCGACAGAGCCCGACATAGCCCGACAGAGCCCGACAGAGCCCGACAGAGCCCGACAGGGCCCAGTAGAGCCCGACAGAGCCCGACAGAGCCCAGTAGAGCCCAGTAGAGCCCGACAGAGCCCGACAGAGCCCGACAGAGCCCGACAGAGACCAGTTGAGCCCGACAGAGCCCGACAGAGCCCGACAGAGCCCGACAGGGCCCGACAGGGCCCAGTAGAGCCCGACAGAGCCCGACAGAGCCCGACAGAGCCCGACAGGGCCCAGTAGAGCCCGACAGAGCCCGACAGAGCCCAGTAGAGCCCAGTAGAGCCCGACAGAGCCCGACAGAACCCGACAGAGCCCGACAGAGACCAGTTGAGCCCGACAGAGCCCGACAGAGCCCGACAGAGCCCGACAGAGCCCGACAGGGCCCGACAGGGCCCAACAGGGCCCAGTAGAGCCCGACAGAGCCCGACAGAGCCCGACAGAGCCCAGTAGAGCCCGACAGAGCCCGACAGAGCCCGACAGAGCCCGACAGGGCCGTACAGGGCCCGACAGGGCCCAGTAGAGCCCGACAGAGCCCGACAGAGCCCGACAGAGCCCGACAGAGCCCGACAGAGCCCGACAGGGCCCAGTAGAGCCCGACAGAGCCCAGTAGAGCCCGACAGAGCCCGACAGGGCCCAGTAGAGCCCGACAGAGCCCGACAGGGCCCGACAGGGCCCAGTAGAGCCCGACAGAGCCCGACAGAGCCCGACAGAGCCCGACAGGGCCCGACAGAGCCCGACAGGGCCCAGTAGAGCCCGACAGAGCCCGACAGAGCCCGACAGAGACCGACAGGGCCCGACAGGGCCCGACAGAGCCCAGTTTAGCCCAGTAGAGCCCGACAGAGCCCGACAGAGCCCGACAGGGCCCGACAGGGCCCGACAGGGCCCGACAGGGCCCAGTAGAGCCCGACAGAGCCCGACAAAGCCCGACAGAGCCCGACAGAGCCCGACAGAGCCCAGTAGAGGCCGACAGAGCCCGACAGAGCCCGACAGAGCCCAGTAGAGCCCAGTAGAGCCCGACAGAGCCCAGTAGAGCCCGACAGAGCCCGACAGGGCCCGACAGGGCCCGACAGGGCCCGACAGAGCCCGACAGAGCCCAGTAGAGCCCGACAGAGCCCGACAGAGCCCGACAGAGCCCGACAGGGCCCGACAGGGCCCAGTAGAGCCCGACAGAGCCCGACAGGGCCCAACAGGGCCCGAGAGGGCCCAGTAGAGCCCGACAGAGCCCGACAGAGCCCGACAGAGCCCAGTAGAGCCCGACAGAGCCCGACAGAGCCCGACAGGGCCCGACAGGGCCCGACAGGGCCCAGTAGCGCCCGACAGAGCCCGACAGAGCCCGACAGGGCCCGACAGGGCCCGACAGAGCCCGACAGAGCCCGACAGGGCCCGACAGGGCCCGACAGGGCCCAGTAGAGCCCGACAGAGCCCGATAGAGCCCGACAGAGCCCGACAGGGCCCAGTAGAGCCCAGTAGAGCCCGACAGAGCCCAGTAGAGCCCGACAGAGCCCGACAGAGCCCGACAGGGCCCGACAGGGCCCGACAGGGCCCGACAGAGCCCGACAGGGCCCGACAGGGCCCGACAGGGCCCAGTAGAGCCCGACAGAGCCCGACAGAGCCCGACAGAGCCCGACAGAGCCCGACAGGGCCCGACAGGGCCCGACAGGGCCCAGTAGAGCCCAGTAGAGCCCAGTAGAGCCCGACAGAGCCCGACAGAGCCCGACAGAGACCAGTTGAGCCCGACAGAGCCCGACAGAGCCCGACAGAGCCCGACAGAGCCAGACAGAGCCCGACAGGGCCCAGTAGAGCCCGACAGAGCCCGACAGAGCCCAATAGAGCCCAGTAGAGCCCGACAGAGCCCGACAGAGCCCGACAGAGCCCGACAGAGCCCGACAGAGACCAGTTGAGCCCGACAGAGCCCGACAGAGCCCGACAGAGCCCGACAGGGCCCGACAGGGCCCAGTAGAGCCCGACAGAGCCCGACAGAGCCCGACAGAGCCCAGTAGAGCCCGACAGAGCCCGACAGAGCCCGACAGAGCCCGACAGGGCCCGACAGGGCCCAGTAGAGCCCGACAGAGCCCGACAGGGCCCGACAGAGCCCGACAGGGCCCGACAGGGCCCGACAGAGCCCGACAGAGCCCGACAGGGCCCGACAGGGCCCGACAGGGCCCGACAGGGCCCGACAGGGCCCCGTAGAGCCCGACAGAGCCCGACAGGGCCCAGTAGAGCCCGACAGAGCCCGACAGAGCCCGACAGAGCCCAGTAGAGCCCGACAGAGCCCGACAGAGCCCGACAGGGCCCGACAGGGCCCGACAGGGCCCAGTAGAGCCCGACAGAGCCCGACAGAACCCGAAAGGGCCCAGTAGAGCCCGACAGAGCCCGACAGAGCCCGACAGAGCCCGACAGGGCCCGACAGGGCCCAGTAGAGCCCGACAGAGCCCGACAGAGCCCGACAGGGCCCGACAGGGCCCGACAGGGCCCAGTAGAGCCCGACAGAGCCCGACAGGGCCCAGTAGAGCCCGACAGAGCCCGACAGGGCCCAAAAGAGCCCGACAGAGCCCGACAGAGCCCGACAGGGCCCGACTGAGCCCGACAGAGCCCGACAGGGCCCGACAGGGCCCAGTAGAGCCCGACAGAGCCCGACAGAGCCCGACAGGGCCCGACAGGGCCCGACAGAGTCCGACAGAGTCCGACAGGGCCCGACAGGGCCCGACAGGGCCCAGTAGAGCCCGACAGAGCCCAGTAGAGCCCGACAGAGCCCGACAGAGCCCGACAGAGCCCGACAGGGCCCGACAGGGCCCGACAGGGCCCGACAGAGCCCGACAGGGCCCGACAGGGCCCGACAGAGCCCGAAAGAGCCCGACAGGGCCCAGTAGAGCCCGACAGAGCCCGACAGAGCCCAGTAGAGCCCAGTAGAGCCCGACAGGGCCCGACAGGGCCCAGTAGAGCCCGACAGAGCCCGACAGAGCCTGACAGAGCCCGACAGGGCCCGACAGGGCCCGACAGAGCCCGACAGGGCCCGACAGGGCCCGACAGAGCCCGACAGGGCCCAGTAGAGCCCGACAGGGCCCAGTAGAGCGCAGTAGAGCCCGACAGAGCCCACTAGAGCCCGACAGAGCCCGACAGAGCCCGACAGAGCCCGACAGGTCCCGACAGAGCCCGACAGGGCCCGACAGGGCCCGACAGGGCCCGACAGGGACCAGTAGAGCCCGACAGAGCCCGACAGAGCCCGACAGAGCCCGACAGGGCCCGACAGAGCCCGACAGGGCCCGACACGGCCCGACAGAGCCCGACAGAGCCTGACAGAGCCCAGTAGAGCCCGACAGGGCCCGACAGGGCCCAGTAGAGCCCGACAGAGCCCGACAGAGCCCAGTAGAGCCCAGTAGAGCCCGACAGAGCCCGACAGGGCCCGACAGGGCCCGACAGGGCCTGACAGAGCCCGACAGAGCCCGACAGGGCCCAGTAGAGCCCGACAGAGCCCGACAGAGCCCGACAGGGCCCAGTAGAGCCCGACAGAGCCCGACAGGGCCCAGTAGAGCCCGACAGAGCCCGACAGAGCCCGACAGAGCCCGACAGGGCCCGACAGGGCCCGACAGAGCCCGACAGAGCCCAGTAGAGCCCAGCAGAGCCCAGTAGAGCCCGACAGAGCCCGACAGAGCCCGACAGAGCCCGACAGAGCCCGACAGGGCCCGACAGAGCCCGAAAGGGCCCGACAGAGCCCGAAAGGGCCCGACAGAGCCCGACAGGGCCCAGTAGCGCCCGACAGAGCCCGACAGAGCCCGACAGGGCCCGACAGAGCCCGACAGAGCCCGACAGGGCCCGACAGGGCCCAGTAGAGCCCGACAGAGCCCGACAGAGCCCGACAGAGCCCGACAGAGCCCAGTAGAGCCCGACAGAGCCCGACAGAGCCCGACAAGGCCCGACAGGGCCCGACAGGGCCCAGTAGAGCCCGACAGAGCCCGATAGAGCCCGACAGGGCCCAGTAGAGCCCAGTAGAGCCCGACAGAGCCCAGTAGAGCCCGACAGGGCCCGACAGAGCCCGACAGGGCCCGACAGGGCCCGACAGGGCCCGACAGGGCCCAGTAGAGCCCGACAGGGCCCAGTAGAGCCCGACAGGGCCCAGTAGAGCCCGACAGGGCCCGACAGAGCCCGACAGAGCCCGACAGGGCCCGACAGGGCCCGACAGGGCCCGACAGGGCCCAGTAGAGCCCAGTAGAGCCCGACAGAGCCCGACAGAGCCCGACAGGGCCCAGTAGAGCCCGACAGAGCCCGACAGAGCCCAGTAGAGCCCAGTAGAGCCCGACAGAGCCCGACAGAGCCCGACAGAGCCCGACAGAGCCCGACAGAGCCCGACAGAGACCAGTTGAGCCCGACAGAGCCCGACAGATCCCGACAGGGCCCGACAGGGCCCGACAGGGCCCAGTAGAGCCCGACAGAGCCCGACAGAGCCCGACAGAGCCCAGAAGAGCCCGATAGAGCCCGACAGGGCCCGACAGGGCCCGACAGGGCCCGACAGGGCCCGACAGAGCCCGACAGGGCCCGACAGGGCCCAGTAGAGCCCGACAGAGCCCGACAGAGCCCGACAGAGCCCGACAGGGCCCGACAGGGCCCGACAGGGCCCGACAGGGCCCGACATGCTCGACAGAGCCCGACAGAGCCCGACAGAGCCCGACAGAGTCCGACAGAGTCCGACAGGGCCCGACAGAGCCCGACAGAGCCCGACAGGGCCCGACAGAGCCCGACAGAGCCCGACAGAGCCCGACAGAGCCCGACAGAGCCCGACAGGGCCCAGTAGAGCCTGACAGAGCCCGACAGGGCCCGACAGGGCCCGACAGGGCCCAGTAGAGCCCGACAGAGCCCGACAGGGCCCGACAGGGCCCGACAGGGCCCAGTAGAGCCCGACAGAGCCCGACAGAGCCCGACAGGGCCCGACAGGGCCCGACAGAGCCCGACAGAGCCTGGCAGAGCCCAGTAGAGCCCGACAGGGCCCAGTAGAGCCCGACAGAGCCCGACAGAGCCCAGTAGAGCCCAGTAGAGCCCGACAGGGCCCGACAGGGCCCAGTAGAGCCCGACAGAGCCCGACAGAGCCCGACAGAGCCCGACAGGGCCCGACAGGGCCCGACAGGGCCCGACAGGGCCCAGTAGAGCCCGACAGAGCCCGACAGAGCCCGACAGAGCCCGACAGAGCCCGACAGAGCCCGACAGAGCCCGACAGGGCCCGAAAGGGCCCGACAGGGCCCAGTTTAGCCCAGTAGAGCCCGACAGAGCCCGACAGAGCCCGACAGAGCCCGACAGGGCCCAGTAGAGCCCGACAGAGCCCGACAGGGCCCGACAGAGACCGACAGAGCCTGGCAGAGCCCAGTAGAGCCCGACAGGGCCCAGTAGAGCCCGACAGAGCCCGACAGAGCCCAGTAGAGCCCAGTAGAGCCCGACAGGGCCCGACAGGGCCCGACAGGGCCCAGTAGAGCCCGACAGAGCCTGGCAGAGCCCAGTAGAGCCCGACAGGGCCCGACAGGGCCCAGTAGAGCCCGACAGGGCCCGACAGAGCCCAGTAGAGCCCAGTAGAGCCCGACAGAGCCCGACAGAGCCCGACAGGGCCCGACAGGGCCCGACAGGGCCCAGTAGAGCCCGACAGACCCCGACAGAGCCCAGTAGAGCCCAGTAGAGCCCGACAGGGCCCGACAGGGCCCAGTAGAGCCCGACAGAGCCCGACAGGGCCCGACAGAGCCCGACAGAGCCTGGCAGAGCCCAGTAGAGCCCGACAGGGCCCAGTAGAGCCCGACAGAGCCCGACAGAGCCCAGTAGAGCCCAGTAGAGCCCGACAGGGCCCGACAGGGCCCGACAGGGCCCAGTAGAGCCCGACAGAGCCTGGCAGAGCCCAGTAGAGCCCGACAGGGCCCGACAGGGCCCAGTAGAGCCCGACAGGGCCCGACAGAGCCCAGTAGAGCCCAGTAGAGCCCGACAGAGCCCGACAGAGCCCGACAGGGCCCGACAGGGCCCGACAGGGCCCAGTAGAGCCCGACAGACCCCGACAGAGCCCAGTAGAGCCCAGTAGAGCCCGACAGGGCCCGACAGGGCCCGACAGGGCCCAGTAGAGCCCAACAGAGCCCGACAGAGCCCGACAGAGCCCGACAGAACCCGACAGAGCCCGACAGAGACCAGTTGAGCCCGACAGAGCCCGAAAGAGCCCGACAGAGCCCGACAGAGCCCGACAGAGCCCGACAGGGCCCGACAGGGCCCAGTAGAGCCCGACAGAGCCCAGTAGAGCCCGACAGAGCCCGACAGAGCCCGACAGAGCCCGACAGGGCCCGACAGGGCCCAGTAGAGCCCGACAGAGCCCGACAGAGCCCGACAGAGCCCGACAGGGCCCGACAGGGCCCAGTAGAGCCCGACAGAGCCCGACAGAGCCCGACACGGCCCGACAGGGCCCGACAGAGCCCGACAGGGCCCGACAGAGCCCGACAGGGCCCAGTAGAGCCCGACAGGGCCCGACAGGGCCCGACAGAGCCCAGTTTAGCCCAGTAGAGCCCGACAGAGCCCGACAGAGCCCGACAGGGCCCGACAGGGCCCAGTAGAGCCCGACAGAGCCCGACAGAGCCCGACAGGGCCCGACAGAGCCCGACAGAGCCCGACAGAGCCCGACAGAGCCTGACAGGGCCCGACAGGGCCCGACAGAGCCCGACAGGGCCCGACAGGGCCCGACAGGGCCCGACAGAGCCCGACAGGGCCCAGTAGAGCCCGACAGAGCCCGACAGAGCCCGACAGAGCCCGACAGGGCCCGACAGGGCCCGACAGGGCCCAGTAGAGCCCGACAGAGCCCGACAGAGCACGACAGAGCCCGACAGGGCCCAGTAGAGCCCAGTAGAGCCCGACAGAGCCCAGTAGAGCCCGACAGAGCCCGACAGAGCCCGACAGAGCCCGACAGGGCCCGACAGAGCCCGACAGGGCCCGACAGGGCCCTGTAGAGCCCGACAGAGCCCGACAGAGCCCGACAGAGCCCGACAGAGCCCGACAGGGCCCGACAGGGCCCGACAGAGCCCGACAGAGCCCAGTAGAGCCCGACAGAGCCCAACAGGGCCCAACAGGGCCCGACAGGGCCCAGTAGAGCCCGACAGAGCCCGACAGAGCCCAGTAGAGCCCAGTAGAGCCCGACAGAGCCCGACAGAGTCCAGTAGAGCCCAGTAGAGCCCGACAGAGCCCGACAGAGCCCGACAGAGCCCAGGCGAGCCAGACAGAGCCCGACATAGCCCGACAGAGCCCGACAGAGCCCGACAGGGCCCGACAGGGCCCGACAGGGCCCAGTAGAGCCCGACAGAGCCCGACAGAGCCCAGTAGAGCCCAGTAGAGCCCGACAGAGCCCGACAGAGCCCGACAGAGCCCGACAGGGCCCGACAGGGCCCAGTAGAGCCCGACAGGGCCCGACAGAGCCCAGTAGAGCCCAGTAGAGCCCGACAGGGCCCGACAGGGCCCGACAGGGCCCAGTAGAGCCCAACAGAGCCCGACAGAGCCCGACAGAGCCCGACAGGGCCCGACAGGGCACAGTAGAGCCCGACAGAGCCCGACAGAGCCCGACAGAGCCCGACAGAGCCCGACAGAGCCCGACAGAGCCCGACAGAGCCCAGTAGAGCCCGACAGAGCCCGACAGGGCCCGACAGGGCCCAGTAGAGCCCGACAGAGCCCGAAAGAGCCCGACAGAGCCCGACAGAGCCCGACAGAGCCCGACAGGGCCTGACAGGGCCCGACAGGGCCCAGTAGAGCCCGACAGAGCCCAGTAGAGCCCGACAGAGCCCGACAGGGCCCGACAGGGCCCGACAGGGCCCGACAGGGCCCAGTAGAGCCCGACAGGGCCCAGTAGAGCCCGACAGGGCCCGACAGGGCCCGACAGAGCCCAGTTTAGCCCAGTAGAGCCCGACAGAGCCCGACAGAGCCCGACAGGGCCCGACAGGGCCCAGTAGAGCCCGACAGAGCCCGACAGGGCCCGACAGGGCCCGACAGGGCCCGACAGGGCCCGACAGAGCCCGACAGAGCCCAGTAGAGCCCGACAGAGCCCGACAGAGCCCGACAGGGCCCGACAGGGCCCGACAGGGCCCGACAGAGCCTGACAGGGCCCGACAGGGCCTGACAGAGCCCGACAGAGCCCGACAGGGCCCAGTAGAGCCCGACAGAGCCCGACAGAGCCCGACAGGGCCCGACAGGGCCCGACAGGGCCCGACAGGGCCCAGTAGAGGCCGACAGAGCCCGACAGAGCCCGACAGAGCCCGACAGGGCCCAGTAGAGCCCAGTAGAGCCCGACAGAGCCCGACAGAACCCGACAGAGCCCAGTAGAGCCCGACAGAGCCCGACAGAGCCCGACAGAGCCCGACAGAGACCAGTTGAGCCCGACAGAGCCCGACAGAGCCCGACAGAGCCAGACAGGGCCCAGTAGAGCCCGACAGAGACCGACAGAGCCCGACAGGGCCCGACAGGGCCCGGCAGGGCCCGACAGGGCCCGACAGAGCCCAACAGGGCCCAGTAGAGCCCGACAGAGCCCGACAGAGCCCAGTAGAGCCCAGTAGAGCCCGACAGAGCCCGACAGAGCCCGACAGAGCCCGACAGAGCCCGACAGAGACCAGTTGAGCCCGACAGAGCCCGACAGAGCCCGACAGGGCCCGACAGGGCCCGACAGGGCCCAGTAGAGCCCGACAGAGCCCGACAGAGCCCGACAGAGCCCAGTAGAGCCCGACAGAGCCCGACAGAGCCCGACAGAGCCCGACAGGACCCGAAAGGGCCCGACAGGGCCCGACAGGGCCCAGTAGAGCCCGACAGAGCCCGACAGAGCCCGACAGAGTCCGACAGAGCCCGACAGGACCCAGCAGAGCCCGACAGAGCCCGACAGAGCCCGACAGGGCCCGACAGGGCCCGACAGGGCCCAGTAGAGCCCGACAGAGCCCGACAGGGCCCGACAGGGCCCGACAGAGCCCGACAGAGCCCGACAGAGCCCGACAGAGCCCGACAGGGCCCGACAGGGCCCGACAGAGCCCGACAGAGCCCGACAGGGCCCGACAGGGCCCAGTAGAGCCCGACAGAGCCCGACAGAGCCCGACAGAGCCCGACAGAGCCCGACAGAGCCCGACAGAGCCCGACAGGGCCCAGTAGAGCCCGACAGAGCCCAGTAGAGCCCGACAGAGCCCGACAGAGCCCGACAGAGCCCGACAGGGCCCGACAGGGCCCAGTAGAGCCCGACAGAGCCCGACAGAGCCCGACAGAGCCCGACAGAGCCCGACAGAGCCCAGTAGAGCCCGACAGAGCCCGACATATCCCGACAGAGCCCGACAGGGCCCGACAGAGCCCGACAGAGCCTGACAGAGCCCAGTAGAGCCCGACAGGGCCCGACAGGGCCCGACAGGGCCCAGTAGAGCCCGACAGAGCCCGACAGAGTCCAGTAGAGCCCAGTAGAGCCCGACAGAGCCCGACAGAGCCCGACAGAGCCCGACAGAGCCCGACAGAGCCCAGGCGAGCCAGACAGAGCCCGACAGAGCCCGACAGGGCCCGACAGGGCCCGACAGGACCCAGTAGAGCCCGACAGAGCCCGACAGAGCCCAGTAGAGCCCAGTAGAGCCCGACAGAGCCCGACAGAGCCCGACAGAGCCCGACAGAGCCCGACAGGGCCCAGTAGAGCCCGACAGGGCCCGACAGGGCCCAGTAGAGCCCAGTAGAGCCCGACAGGGCCCGACAGGGCCCGACAGGGCCCAGTAGAGCCCAACAGAGCCCGACAGAGCCCGACAGAGCCCGACAGGGCCCGACAGGGCCCGACAGGGCCCGACAGAGCCCGACAGAGCCCGACAGAGCCCAGTAGAGCCCGACAGAGCCCGACAGAGCCCGACAGGGCCCGACAGGGCCCAGGAGAGCCCGACAGAGCCCGAGAGAGCCCGACAGAGCCCGACAGAGCCCGACAGGGCCCGACAGGGCCCGACAGGGCCCGACAGAGCCCAGTAGAGCCCGACAGAGCCCGACAGAGCCCGACAGAGCCCGACAGGGCCCAACAGGGCCCGACAGGGCCCAGTAGAGCCCGACAGAGCCCGACAGAGCCCGACAGAGCCCGACAGGGCCCAGTAGAGCCAGACAGAGCCCGACAGAGCCCGACAGGGCCCGACAGGGCCCAGTTTAGCCCAGTAGAGCCCGACAGAGCCCGACAGGGCCCGACAGGGCCCAGTAGAGCCCGACAGAGCCCGACAGAGCCCGACAGGGCCCGACAGGGCCCGACAGGGCCCGACAGAGCCTGACAGAGCCCAGTAGAGCCCGACAGAGCCCGACAGAGCCCGACAGGGCCCGACAGGGCCCAACAGGGCCCGACAGGGCCTGACAGGGCCTGACAGGGCCCGACAGAGCCCGACAGAGCCCGACAGGGCCCAGTAGAGCCCGACAGAGCCCGATAGAGCCCGACAGAGCCCGACAGGGCCCGACAGGGCCCAGTAGAGGCCGACAGAGCCCGACAGAGCCCGACAGGGCCCAGTAGAGCCCAGTAGAGCCCGACAGAGCCCAGTAGAGCCCGACAGAGCCCGACAGAGCCCGACAGAGCCCGACAGAGCCCGACAGAGCCCGACAGGGCCCGACATGGCCCGACAGGGCCCGACAGGGCCCGACAGAGCCCGACAGAGCCCAGTAGAGCCCGACAGAGCCCGACAGAGCCCGACAGAGCCTGACAGGGCTCGACAGGGCCCGACAGAGCCCGACAGGGCCCGACAGGGCCCGACAGAGCCCGACAGAGCCCAGTAGAGCCCGACAGAGCCCGACAGGGCCCAACAGGGCCCGACAGGGCCCAGTAGAGCCCGACAGAGCCCGACAGAGCCCAGTAGAGCCCAGTAGAGCCCGACAGAGCCCGACAGAGCCCGACAGGGCCCGACAGGGCCCGACAGGGCCCGACAGGGCCCGACAGAGCCCGACAGAGCCCGACAGGGCCCAGTAGCGCCCGACAGAGCCCGACAGAGCCCGACAGGGCCCGACAGGGCCCGACAGGGCCCGACAGAGCCCAGTAGAGCCCGACAGAGCCCGACAGAGCCCGACAGAGCCCGACAGAGCCCAGTAGAGCCCGACAGAACCCGACAGAGCCCGACAGAGCCCGACAGAGCCCGACAGGGCCCGACAGGGCCCAGTAGAGCCCGACAGAGCCCGATAGAGCCCGACAGAGCCCGACAGAGCCCGACAGGGCCCGACAGGGCCCGACAGGGCCCGACAGGGCCCAGTAGAGCCCGACAGAGCCCGACAGGGCCCGACAGAGACCGACAGAGCCCGACAGAGCCCGACAGGGCCCGACAGGGCCCGACAGGGCCCAGTAGAGCCCGACAGAGCCCGACAGAGCCCGACAGAACCCGACAGGGCCCGACAGAGCCCAGTAGAGCCCGACAGAGCCCGACAGGGCCCGACAGAGCCCAGTAGAGCCCGACAGAGCCCAGTAGAGCCCGACAGAGCCCGACAGAGCCCGACAGGGCCCGACAGGGCCCGACAGGGCCCAGTAGAGCCCGACAGAGCCCGACAGAGCCCGACAGAGCCCGACAGAGCCCAGTAGAGCCCGACAGAGCCCGACATATCCCGACAGAGCCCGACAGGGCCCGACAGGGCCCGACAGAGCCCGACAGGGCCCGACAGAGCCCGACAGAGCCTGGCAGAGCCCAGTAGAGCCCGACAGGGCCCGACAGGGCCCAGTAGAGCCCGACAGGGCCCGACAGAGCCCAGTAGAGCCCAGTAGAGCCCGACAGAGCCCGACAGAGCCCGACAGAGCCCAGGCGAACCCGACAGAGCCCGACAGAGCCCGACAGAGCCCGACAGGGCCCGACAGGGCCCGACAGGGCCCGACAGGGCCCAGTAGAGCCCGACAGAGCCCGACAGAGCCCAGTAGAGCCCGACAGAGCCCGACAGAGCCCGACAGAGCCCGACAGAGCCCGACAGAGCCCGACAGAGCCCGACAGAGCCCGACAGGGCCCGACAGGGCCCAGTAGAGCCCGACAGAGCCCAACAGAGCCCGACAGGGCCCGACAGGGCCCGACAGGGCCCGACAGGGCCCAGTAGAGCCCGACAGAGCCCGACAGAGCCCAGTAGAGCCCAGTAGAGCCCGACAGAGCCCGACAGAGCCCGACAGAGCCCGACAGAGCCCGACAGAGCCCGACAGAGACCAGTTGAGCCCGACAGAGCCCGACAGAGCCCGACAGGGCCCGACAGGGCCCAGTAGAGCCCGACAGAGCCCGACAGAGCCCGACAGAGCCCGACAGAGCCCGACAGAGCCCGACAGAGCCCGACAGAGCCCGACAGAGCCCGACAGAGCCCGACAGAGCCCGACAGAGCCCAGTAGAGCCCGACAGAGCCCGACAGAGCCCGACAGGGCCCGACAGGGCCCGACAGGGCCCAGTAGAGCCCGACAGAGCCCGACAGAGCCCGACAGAGCCCGACAGGGCCGACAGAGCCCAACAGGGCCCGACAGGGCCCGACAGAGCCCGACAGAGCCCGACAGGGCCCAGTAGAGCCCGACAGAGCCCGACAGAGCCCGACAGAGCCCGACAGGGACCGACAGAGCCCAGTTTAGCCCAGTAGAGCCCGACAGAGCCCGACAGAGCCCGACAGGGCCCGACAGGGCCCGACAGGGCCCAGTAGAGCCCGACAGAGCCCGACAGAGCCCGACAGGGCCCGACAGGGCCCGACAGAGCCCGACAGAGCCCGACAGAGCCTGACAGAGCCCAGTAGAGCCCGACAGAGCCCGACAGAGCCCGACAGAGCCCGACAGGGCCCGACAGGGCCCGACAGGGCCCGACAGGGCCCGACAGAGCCCGACAGAGACTAACAGAGCCCGACAGGGCCCAGTAGAGCCCGACAGAGCCCGACAGAGCCCGACAGAGCCCGACAGGGCCCGACAGGGCCCGACAGAGCCCAGTAGAGGCCGACAGAGCCCGACAGAGCCCGACAGAGCCCGACAGAGCCCGACAGGGCCCAGTAGAGCCCAGTGGAGCCCGACAGAGCCCAGTAGAGCCCGACAGAGCCCGACAGAGCCCGACAGGGCCCGACAGGGCCCGACAGGGCCCGACAGAGCCCGACAGGGCCCGACAGGGCCCAGTAGAGCCCGACAGAGCCCGACAGGGCCCAACAGGGCCCGACAGGGCCCAGTAGAGCCCGACAGAGCCCGACAGAGCCCAGTAGAGCCCAGTAGAGCCCGACAGAGCCCGACAGAGCCCGACAGAGCCCGACAGGGCCCGACAGAGCCCGACAGGGCCCGACAGAGCCCGACAGGGCCCAGTAGCGCCCGACAGAGCCCGACAGAGCCCGACAGGGCCCGACAGAGCCCGACAGGGCCCGACAGAGCCCAGTAGAGCCCGACAGAGCCCGACAGAGCCCGACAGGGCCCGACAGGGCCCGACAGGGCCCGACAGGGCCCAGTAGAGCCCGACAGAGCCCGATAGAGCCCGACAGAGCCCGACAGGGCCCAGTAGAGCCCAGTAGAGCCCGACAGAGCCCAGTAGAGCCCGACAGAGCCCGACAGAGCCCGACAGAGCCCGACAGGGCCCGACAGGGCCCGACAGGGCCCGACAGGGCCCGACAGAGGGTGACAGGGCCCGACAGAGTGTGACAGAGCCCGACAGGGCCCAGTAGAGCCCGACAGAGCCCGACAGAGCCCCACAGAGCCCGACAGAGCCCGACAGGGCCCGACAGGGCCCGACAGAGCCCGACAGGGCCCGACAGGGAACAGTAGAGCCCAGTAGAGCCCGACAGAGCCCGACAGGGCCCGACAGGGCCCAGTAGAGCCCGACAGAGCCCGACAGAGCCCGACAGAGCCCGACAGAGCCCGACAGGGCCCGACAGGGCCCGACAGGGCCCGACAGGGAACAGTAGAGCCCAGTAGAGCCCGACAGAGCCCGACAGAGCCCGACAGAGCCCGACAGAGCCCGACAGTGCCCAGTAGAGCCCGACAGGGCCCAGTAGAGCCCGACAGGGCCCGACAGGGCCCGACAGGGCTCGACAGGGCCCAGTAGAGCCCGACATAGCCCGACAGGGCCCGACAGGGCCCGACAGGGCCCAGTAGAGCCCGACAGAGCCCGACAGAGCCCGACAGGGCCCGACAGGGCCCAGTAGAGCCCGACAGAGCCCGACAGGGCCCGACAGGGCCCGACAGGGCCCGACAGGGCCCAGTAGAGCCCGACAGAGCCCGACAGAGCCTGAAAGAGCCCGACAGGGAACAGTAGAGCCCAGTGGAGCCCGACAGAGCCCGACAGAGCCCGACAGAGCCCGACAGAGCCCGACAGAGAACAGTAGAGCCCAGTAGAGCCCGACAGAGCCCGACAGAGGCCGACAGAGGCCGACAGGGCCAAGTAGAGCCCGACAGAGCCCGACAGAGCCCGACAGGGCCCAGTAGAGCCCGACAGAGCCCGACAGGGCCCTAGAGAGCCCGACAGAGCCCGACAGGGCCCAGTAGAGCCCGACAGAGCCCGACAGGGCCCGACAGGGCCCGACAGGGCCCGACAGAGCCCGACAGGGCCCGACAGGGAACAGTAGAGCACAGTAGAGCCCGACAGAGCCCGACAGAACCCGATAAAGCCCGACAGGGCCCGACAGGGCCCAGTAGAGCCCGACAGAGCCCGACAGGGCCCGAAAGGGCCCGACAGAGCCCGACAGGGCCCGACAGAGCCCGACAGAGCCCGACAGAGCCCAGTAGAGCCCGACAGAGCCCGACAGAGCCCGACAGGGAACAGTAGAGCCCAGTAGAGCCCGACAGAGCCCGACAGAGCCCGACAGGGCCCGACAGGGCCCGACAGGGCCCGACAGGGCCCAGTAGGGCCCAGTAGAGCCCAGTAGAGCCCGACAGAACCCAGTAGAGCCCGACAGAGCCCAGTAGAACCCGACAGAGCCCGACAGGGCCCGACAGGGAACAGTAGAGCCCGACAGAGCCCGACAGAGCCCGACAGAGCCCAGTAGAGCCCAGAAGAGCCCGACAGAGCCCGACAGAGCCCGACAGAGCCCGACAGAGACCGACAGAGACCGACAGAGCCCGACAGAGCCCGACAGAGCCCGACAGGGCCCGACAGAGCCCGACAGGGCCCAGTAGAGCCCGACAGAGACCGACAGAGCCCAGTAGAGCACAGTAGAGCCCAGTAGAGCCCGACAGAGACCGACAGAGACCTACAGAGCCCGACAGAGCCCAGTAGAGCCCAGTAGAGCCCGACAGAGACCGACAGGGCCCGACAGGGCCCGCCAGAGCCCGACAGGGCTCGACAGGGCCCGACAGGGAACAGTAGAACCCAGTAGAGCCCGACAGAGCCCGACAGAGCCCGACAGGGAACAGTAGAGCCCGACAGAGCCCGACAGAGCCCGACAGGCCCCGACAGGGCCCAGTACAGCCCGACAGAGCCCGACAGAGCCCGACAGAGCCCGACAGGGCCCGACATGGCCCGACAGGGAACAGTAGAACCCAGTAGAGCCCGACAGAGCCCGACAGAGCCCGACAGGGCCCAGTAGAGCCCGACAGAGCCCGACAGGGCCCGACAGGGCCCGACAGGGCCCGACTGAACCCGACAGAGCCCGACAGAGCCCGACAGGGCCCAGTAGAGCCCGACATAGCCCGACAGGGCCCGACAGGGCCCAGTAGAGCCCGACAGAGCCCGACAGAGCCCGACAGAGCCCGACAGGGCCCGACAGGGCCCGACAGGGCCCAGTAGAGCCCGACAGGGCCCGACAGAGCCCGACAGGCCCCGACAGGGCCCGACAGGGCCCAGTAGAGCCCGACAGAGCCCGACAGAGGCCGACAGAGCCCGACAGAGCCCGACAGGGCCCGACAGGGCCCGACAGGGCCCGACAGGGCCCAGTAGAGCCCGACAGAGCCCGACAGAGCCCGACAGGGCCCGACAGGGCCCGACAGGGAACAGTAGAGCCCTGTAGAGCCCGACAGAGCCCGACAGAGCCCGACAGGGCCCGACAGGGAACAGTAGAGCCCAGTAGAGCCCGACAAAGCCCGACAGAGCCCGACAGAGCCCAGTAGAGCCCGACAGAGCCCGACAGAGCCCAGTAGAGACCGACAGAGCCCGACAGGGCCCGACAGGGCCCAGTAGAGCCCGACAGAGCCCGACAGAGCCCGACAGAGCCCGACAGGGCCCAGTAGAGCCCGACAAAGCCCGACAGAGCCCGACAGAGCCGGACAGAGCCCGACAGAGCCCAGTAGAGCCCGACAGAGCCCGACAGAGCCCGACAGAGCCCGACAGAGCCCGACAGGGCCCAGTAGAGCCCGACAGAACCCGACAGAGCCCGACAGAGCCCAGTAGAGCCCGACAGAGCCCGACAGAGCCCGACAGGGTTCGACAGGGCCCAGTAGAGCCCGACAGAGCCCGACAGAGCCCGACAGGGCCCGACAGGGAAAAGTAGAGCCCAGTAGAGCCCAGTAGAGCCCGACAGAGCCCGAAAGAGCCCGACAGAGCCCGACAGAGCCCGACAGGGCCCGACAGGGCCCGACAGGGCCCGACAGGGAACAGTAGAGCCCAGTAGAGCCCGACAGAGCCCGACAGAGCCCGACAGAGCCCGACAGAGCCCGACAGAGCCCGACTGAACCGGACAGAGCCCGACAGAGCCCGACAGAGACCGACAGAGCCCGACAGAGACCGACAGGGCCCGACAGGGCCCAGTAGAGCCCGACATAGCCCGACAGGGCCCGACAGGGCCCGACAGGGCCCAGTAGAGCCCGACAGAGCCCGACAGGGCCCGACAGAGCCCGACAGAGCCCGACAGAGCCCGACAGAGCCCGACAGAGCCCGACAGGGCCCGACAGGGCCCAGTAGAGCCCGACAGAGCCCGACAGGGCCCGACAGGGCCCGACAGGGCCCAGTAGAGCCCGACAGAGCCCGACAGGGCCCGACAGGGCCCGACAGAGCCCGACAGGGCCCGACAGGGCCCGACAGGGCCCGACAGAGCCCGACAGGGCCCGACAGAGCCCGACAGGGCCCGACAGGGCCCGACAGAGCCTGACAGGGCCCGACAGGGCCCGACAGGGCCCGACAGGGCCCGACAGGGCCCAGTAGAGCCCGACAGAGCCCGACAGGGCCCGACAGGGCCCGACAGGGCCCGACAGGGCCCAGTAGAGCCCGACAGAGCCCGACAGAGCCCGACAGAGCCTGACAGAGCCCGACAGGGCCCAACAGGGAACAGTAGAGCCCAGTAGAGCCCGACAGAGCCCGACAGAGCCCGACAGGGCCCGACAGGGCCCGACAGGGAACAGTAGAGCCCAGTAGAGCCCGACAGAGCCCGACAGAGCCCGACAGAGCCCGACAGAGCCCGACAGGGCCCGACAGGGCCCGACAGGGCCCGACAGGGCCCAGTAGAGCCCGACAGAGCCCGACAGGGCCCAGTAGAGCCCCACAGAGCCCGACAGAGCCCTAGAGAGCCCGACAGAGCCCGACAGGGCCCAGTAGAGCCCGACAGAGCCCGACAGAGCCCGACAGAGCCCGACAGGGCCCGACAGGGCCCGACAGGGCCCAGTAGAGCCCGACAGGGCCCGACAGGGCCCGACAGAGCCCGACAGAGCCCGACAGGGCCCGACAGGGCCCGACAGGGCCCGACAGGGCCCGACAGAGCCCGACAGAGCCCGACAGAGCCCGACAGGGAACAGTAGAGCCCAGTAGAGCCCGACAGAGCCCGACAGAGCCCGACAGGGCCCAGTAGAGCCCGACAGAGCCTGACAGGGCCCGAAAGGGCCCGACAGAGCCCGACAGGGCCCGACAGAGCCCGACAGGGCCCAGTAGAGCCCAGTAGAGCCCGACAGAGCCCAGTAGAGCCCGACAGAGCCCGACAGAGCCCGACAGAGCCCGACAGGGCCCGACAGGGCCCAGTAGAGCCCGACAGAGCCCGACAGGGCCCGACAGGGCCCAGTAGAGCCCGACAGAGCCCGACAGAGCCCGACAGAGCCCGACAGAGCCCAGTAGAGCCCGACAGAGACCGACAGAGACCGACAGAGCCCGACAGAGCCCGACAGGGCCCGACAGGGCCCAGTAGAGCCCGACAGAGCCCGACAGAGCCCGACAGAGCCCGACAGAGCCCGACAGCGCCCAGTAGAGCCCGACAGAGCCCGACAGGGCCCGACAGGGAACAGTAGAGCCCAGTAGAGCCCGACAGAGCCCGACAGAGCCCGACAGGGCCCGACAGGGCCCGACAGGGAACAGTAGAGCCCAGTAGAGCCCGACAGAGCCCGACAGGGCCCGACCGGGCCCAGTAGAGCCCGACAGAGCCCGACAGAGCCCGACAGAGCCCGACAGGGCCCGACAGGGCCCGACAGGGCCCGACAGGGAACAGTAGAGCCCAGTAGAGCCCGACAGAGCCCGACAGAGCCCGACAGAGCCCGACAGAGCCCGACAGAGCCCGACAGAGCCCGACAGAGCCCGACAGGGCCCGACAGGGCCCGACAGGGCCCAGTAGAGCCCGACATAGCCCGACAGGGCCCGACAGGGCCCGACAGGGCCCAGTAGAGCCCGACAGAGCCCGACAGAGCCCGACAGGGCCCGACAGGGCCCGACAGGGCCCAGTAGAGCCCGACAGAGCCCGACAGGGCCCGACAGGGCCCGACAGGGCCCGACAGGGCCCAGTAGAGCCCGACAGAGCCCGACAGAGCCCGACAGAGCCCGACAGGGAACAGTAGAGCCCAGTAGAGCCCGACAGAGCCCGACAGAGCCCGACAGAGCCCGACAGAGAACAGTAGAGCCCAGTAGAGCCCGACAGAGCCCGACAGAGCCCGACAGAGCCCGACAGAGCCCGACAGAGCCCGACAGGGCCCAGTAGAGCCCGACAGAGCCCGACAGAGCCCGACAGGGCCCAGTAGAGCCCGACAGAGCCCGACAGGGCCCTAGAGAGCCCGACAGAGCCCGACAGGGCCCAGTAGAGCCCGACAGAGCCCGACAGGGCCCGACAGGGCCCGACAGGGCCCGACAGGGAACAGTAGAGCACAGTAGAGCCCGACAGAGCCCGACAGAGCCCGATAAAGCCCGACAGGGCCCGACAGGGCCCAGTAGAGCCCGACAGAGCCCGACAGGGCCCGAAAGGGCCCGACAGAGCCCGACAGGGCCCGAAAGGTCCCGACAGAGCCCGACAGAGCCCAGTAGAGCCCGACAGAGCCCGACAGAGCCCGACAGGGAACAGTAGAGCCCAGTAGAGCCCGACAGAGCCCGACAGAGCCCGACAGAGCCCGACAGGGCCCGACAGGGCCCGACAGGGCCCAGTAGAGCCCGACAGAACCCAGTAGAGCCCGACAGAGCCGAGTAGAACCCGACAGAGCCCGACAGGGCCCGCCAGGGCCCAGTAGAGCCCGAGAGAGCCCGACAGAGCCCGACAGGGCCCGACAGGGCCCAGTAGAGCCCGACAGAGCCCGACAGAGCCCAGTAGAGCCCAGAAGAGCCCGACAGAGCCCGACAGAGCCCGACAGAGACCGACAGAGACCGACAGAGCCCGACAGAGCCCGACAGGGCCCGACAGAGCCCGACAGGGCCCAGTAGAGCCCGACAGAGACCGACAGAGCCCAGTAGAGCACAGTAGAGCCCAGTAGAGCCCGACAGAGACCGACAGAGACCGACAGAGACCTACAGAGCCCGACAGAGCCCAGTAGAGCCCGACAGAGACCGACAGGGCCCGACAGGGCCCGACAGAGCCCGACAGAGCCCGACAGGGCTCGACAGGGCCCGACAGGGCCCGCCAGAGCCCAGTAGAGCCCGACAGAGCCCGACAGGCCCCGACAGGGCCCAGTACAGCCCGACAGAGCCCGACAGAGCCCGACAGAGCCCGACAGGGCCCGACAGGGCCCAGTAGAGCCCGACAGAGCCCGACAGAGCCCGACAGGGCCCGACAGGGAAAAGTAGAGCCCAGTAGAGCCCAGTAGAGCCCGACAGAGCCCGAAAGAGCCCGACAGAGCCCGACAGAGCCCGACAGGGCCCGACAGGGCCCGACAGGGCCCGACAGGGAACAGTAGAGCCCAGTAGAGCCCGACAGAGCCCGACAGAGCCCGACAGAGCCCGACAGAGCCCGACAGGGCCCAGTAGAGTCCGACAGGGCCCGACAGGGCCCGACAGAGCCTGAAAGAGCCCGACTGAACCCAACAGAGCCCGACTGAACCGGACAGAGCCCGACAGAGCCCGACAGAGACCGACAGAGCCCGACAGAGACCGACAGGGCCCGACAGGGCCCAGTAGAGCCCGACATAGCCCGACAGGGCCCGACAGGGCCCGACAGGGCCCAGTAGAGCCCGACAGAGCCCGACAGGGCCCGACAGGGCCCGACAGAGCCCGACAGAGCCCGACAGAGCCCGACAGGGCCCGACAGGGCCCAGTAGAGCCCGACAGAGCCCGACAGGGCCCGACAGGGCCCGACAGGGCCCAGTAGAGCCCGACAGAGCCCGACAGGGCCCGACAGGGCCCGACAGGGCCCGACAGAGCCCGACAGAGCCCGACAGAGCCCGACAGGGCCCGACAGGGCCCGACAGAGCCCGACAGGGCCCGACAGAGCCCGACAGGGCCCGACAGGGCCCGACAGAGCCCGACAGGGCCCGACAGAGCCCGACAGGGCCCAGTAGAGCCCGACAGAGCCCGACAGAGCCCGACAGGGCCCGACAGGGCCCGACAGGGCCCAGTAGAGCCCGACAGAGCCCGACAGAGCCCGACAGAGCCTGACAGAGCCCGACAGGGCCCAACAGGGAACAGTAGAGCCCAGTAGAGCCCGACAGAGCCCGACAGAGCCCGACAGGGCCCGACAGGGCCCGACAGGGAACAGTAGAGCCCAGTAGAGCCCGACAGAGCCCGACAGAGCCCGACAGAGCCCGACAGAGCCCGACAGAGCCCGACAGGGCCCGACAGGGCCCGACAGGGCCCGACAGGGCCCAGTAGAGCCCGACAGAGCCCGACAGGGCCCAGTAGAGCCCCACAGAGCCCGACAGAGCCCTAGAGAGCCCGACAGAGCCCGACAGGGCCCGACAGAGCCCGACAGAGCCCGACAGAGCCCGACAGAGCCCGACAGAGCCCGACAGGGCCCGACAGAGCCCGACAGGGCCCGACAGGGCCCGACAGGGCCCAGTAGAGCCCGACAGGGCCCGACAGGGCCCGACAGGGCCCGACAGAGCCCGACAGGGCCCGACAGGGCCCGACAGGGCCCGACAGGGCCCGACAGAGCCCGACAGAGCCCGACAGAGCCCGACAGGGAACAGTAGAGCCCAGTAGAGCCCGACAGAGCCCGACAGAGCCCGACAGAGCCCGACAGGGCCCAGTAGAGCCCGACAGAGCCTGACAGGGCCCGAAAGGGCCCGACAGAGCCCGACAGGGCCCGACAGAGCCCGACAGGGCCCAGTAGAGCCCAGTAGAGCCCGACAGAGCCCAGTAGAGCCCGACAGAGCCCGACAGAGCCCGACAGAGCCCGACAGAGCCCGACAGGGCCCAGTAGAGCCCGACAGAGCCCGACAGGGCCCGACAGGGCCCAGTAGAGCCCGACAGAGCCCGACAGAGCCCGACAGAGCCCGACAGAGCCCGACAGAGCCCGACAGAGCCCAGTAGAGCCCGACAGAGACCGACAGAGACCGACAGAGCCCGACAGAGCCCGACAGGGCCCGACAGGGCCCAGTAGAGCCCGACAGAGCCCGACAGAGCCCGACAGAGCCCGACAGAGCCCGACAGCGCCCAGTAGAGCCCGACAGAGCCCGACAGGGCCCGACAGGGAACAGTAGAGCCCAGTAGAGCCCGACAGAGCCCGACAGAGCCCGACAGGGCCCGACAGGGCCCGACAGGGCCCGACAGGGAACAGTAGAGCCCAGTAGAGCCCGACAGAGCCCGACAGGGCCCGACCGGGCCCAGTAGAGCCCGACAGAGCCCGACAGAGCCCGACAGAGCCCGACAGAGCCCGACAGGGCCCGACAGGGCCCGACAGGGAACAGTAGAGCCCAGTAGAGCCCGACAGAGCCCGACAGAGCCCGACAGAGCCCGACAGAGCCCGACAGAGCCCGACAGGGCCCGACAGGGCCCGACAGGGCCCAGTAGAGCCCGACATAGCCCGACAGGGCCCGACAGGGCCCGACAGGGCCCAGTAGAGCCCGACAGAGCCCGACAGAGCCCGACAGGGCCCGACAGGGCCCGACAGGGCCCAGTAGAGCCCGACAGAGCCCGACAGAGCCCGACAGAGCCCGACAGGGCCCGACAGGGCCCAGTAGAGCCCGACAGAGCCCGACAGAGCCCGACAGGGAACAGTAGAGCCCAGTAGAGCCCGACAGAGCCCGACAGAGCCCGACAGAGCCCGACAGAGAACAGTAGAGCCCAGTAGAGCCCGACAGAGCCCGACAGAGCCCGACAGAGCCCGACAGAGCCCGACAGAGCCCGACAGAGCCCGACAGAGCCCGACAGAGCCCGACAGAGCCCGACAGGGCCCAGTAGAGCCCGACAGAGCCCGACAGAGCCCGACAGGGCCCAGTAGAGCCCGACAGAGCCCGACAGGGCCCTAGAGAGCCCGACAGAGCCCGACAGGGCCCAGTAGAGCCCGACAGAGCCCGACAGGGCCCGACAGGGCCCGACAGGGCCCGACAGGGAACAGTAGAGCACAGTAGAGCCCGACAGAGCCCGACAGAGCCCGATAAAGCCCGACAGGGCCCGACAGGGCCCAGTAGAGCCCGACAGAGCCCGACAGGGCCCGAAAGGGCCCGACAGAGCCCGACAGGGCCCGACAGAGCCCGACAGAGCCCGACAGAGCCCAGTAGAGCCCGACAGAGCCCGACAGAGCCCGACAGGGAACAGTAGAGCCCAGTAGAGCCCGACAGAGCCCGACAGAGCCCGACAGAGCCCGACAGGGCCCGACAGGGCCCGACAGGGCCCGACAGGGCCCGACAGGGCCCAGTAGAGCCCGACAGAACCCAGTAGAGCCCGACAGAGCCCAGTAGAACCCGACAGAGCCCGACAGGGCCCGACAGGGCCCAGTAGAGCCCGACAGAGCCCGACAGAGCCCGACAGGGCCCGACAGGGCCCAGTAGAGCCCGACAGAGCCCGACAGAGCCCAGTAGAGCCCAGAAGAGCCCGACAGAGCCCGACAGAGACCGACAGAGACCGACAGAGACCGACAGAGCCCGACAGAGCCCGACAGAGCCCGACAGAGCCCGACAGAGCCCGACAGGGCCCGACAGAGCCCGACAGGGCCCAGTAGAGCCCGACAGAGACCGACAGAGCCCAGTAGAGCACAGTAGAGCCCAGTAGAGCCCGACAGAGACCGACAGAGACCGACAGAGACCGACAGAGCCCGACAGAGCCCAGTAGAGCCCGACAGAGACCGACAGGGCCCGACAGGGCCCGACAGGGCCCGACAGGGCCCGACAGGGCTCGACAGGGCCCGACAGGGCCCGCCAGAGCCCAGTAGAGCCCGACAGAGCCCGACAGGCCCCGACAGGGCCCAGTACAGCCCGACAGAGCCCGACAGAGCCCGACAGAGCCCGACAGGGCCCGACAGGGCCCGACAGGGCCCGACTGAACCCGACAGAGCCCGACAGAGCCCGACAGAGCCCGACAGAGCCCGACAGGGCCCGACAGGGCCCAGTAGAGCCCGACAGAGCCCGACAGAGCCCGACAGAGCCCGACAGAGCCCGACAGGGCCCGACAGGGCCCGACAGGGCCCAGTAGAGCCCGACAGGGCCCGACAGAGCCCGACAGGCCCCGACAGGGCCCGACAGGGCCCAGTAGAGCCCGACAGAGGCCGACAGAGCCCGACAGAGCCCGACAGAGCCCAACAGGGCCCGACAGGGCCCAGTAGAGCCCGACAGAGCCCGACAGAGCCCGACAGGGCCCGACAGGGAACAGTAGAGCCCTGTAGAGCCCGACAGAACCCGACAGAGCCCGACAGGGCCCGACAGGGAACAGTAGAGCCCAGTAGAGCCCGACAAAGCCCGACAGAGCCCGACAGAGCCCAGTAGAGCCCGACAGAGCCCGACAGAGCCCAGTAGAGACCGACAGAGCCCGACAGGGCCCGACAGGGCCCGACAGGGCCCAGTAGAGCCCGACAGAGCCCGACAGAGCCCGACAGGGCCCAGTAGAGCCCGACAAAGCCCGACAGAGCCCGACAGAGCCGGACAGAGCCCGACAGAGCCCAGTAGAGCCCGACAGAGCCCGACAGAGCCCGACAGAGCCCGACAGGGCCCAGTAGAGCCCGACAGAACCCGACAGAGCCCGACAGAGCCCAGTAGAGCCCGACAGAGCCCGACAGAGCCCGACAGGGCCCGACAGGGCCCAGTAGAGCCCGACAGAGCCCGACAGAGCCCGACAGGGCCCGACAGGGCCCGACAGGGAACAGTAGAGCCCAGTAGAGCCCGACAGAGCCCGACAGGGCCCGACAGGGCCCGACAGAGCCCGACAGAGCCCGACAGGGCCCGACAGGGCCCGACAGGGCCCGACAGGGAACAGCAGAGCCCAGTAGAGCCCGACAGAGCCCGACAGAGCCCGACAGGGCCCAGTAGAGTCCGACAGGACCCGACAGGGCCCGACAGAGCCCGAAAGAGCCCGACTGAACCCGACAGAGCCCGACTGAACCGGACAGAGCCCGACAGAGCCCGACAGAGACCGACAGAGCCCGACAGAGACCGACAGGGCCCGACAGGGCCCAGTAGAGCCCGACATAGCCCGACAGGGCCCGACAGGGCCCAGTAGAGCCCGACAGAGCCCGACAGAGCCCGACAGGGCCCGACAGGGCCCGACAGGGCCCAGTAGATCCCGACAGGGCCCGACAGGGCCCGACAGGGCCCAGTAGAGCCCGACAGAGCCCGACAGGGCCCGACAGGGCCCGACAGGGCCCGACAGGGCCCAGTAGAGCCCGACAGAGCCCGACAGAGCCCAGTAGAGCACAGTAGAGCCCAGTAGAGCCCGACAGAGACCGACAGAGACCGACAGAGACCGACAGAGACCGACAGAGCCCGACAGAGCCCAGTAGAGCCCGACAGAGACCGACAGGGCCCGACAGGGCCCGACAGAGCCCGACAGAGCCCGACAGAGCCCGACAGGGCTCGACAGGGCCCGACAGGGCCCGCCAGAGCCCAGTAGAGCCCGACAGAGCCCGACAGGCCCCGACAGGGCCCAGTACAGCCCGACAGAGCCCGACAGAGCCCGACAGAGCCCGACAGGGCCCGACACCGCCCGACAGGGAACAGTAGAACCCAGTAGAGCCCGACAGAGCCCGACAGAGCCCGACAGGGCCCAGTAGAGCCCGACAGAGCCCGACAGGGCCCGACAGGGCCCGACAGGGCCCGACAGGGCCCGACAGAGCCCGACAGAGCCCGACAGAGCCCGACAGAGCCCGACAGAGCCCGACAGGGCCCGACAGGGCCCAGTAGAGCCCGACAGAGCCCGACAGAGCCCGACAGAGCCCGACAGAGCCCGACAGAGCCCGACAGGGCCCGACAGGGCCCGACAGGGCCCAGTAGAGCCCGACAGGGCCCGACAGAGCCCGACAGGCCCCGACAGGGCCCGACAGGGCCCAGTAGAGCCCGACAGAGGCCGACAGAGCCCGACAGAGCCCGACAGAGCCCGACAGAGCCCGACAGGGCCCGACAGGGCCCGACAGGGCCCAGTAGAGCCCGACAGAGCCCGACAGAGCCCGACAGGGCCCGACAGGGAACAGTAGAGCCCTGTAGAGCCCGACAGAACCCGACAGAGCCCGACAGGGCCCGACAGGGAACAGTAGAGCCCAGTAGAGCCCGACAAAGCCCGACAGAGCCCGACAGAGCCCAGTAGAGCCCGACAGAGCCCGACAGAGCCCAGTAGAGACTGACAGAGCCCGACAGGGCCCGACAGGGCCCAGTAGAGCCCGACAGAGCCCGACAGAGCCCGACAGGCCCCAGTAGAGCCCGACAAAGCCCGACAGAGCCCGACAGAGCCGGACAGAGCCCGACAGAGCCCAGTAGAGCCCGACAGAGCCCGACAGAGCCCGACAGAGCCCGACAGGGCCCAGTAGAGCCCGACAGAACCCGACAGAGCCCGACAGAGCCCAGTAGAGCCCGACAGAGCCCGACAGGGCCCGACAGGGCCCAGTAGAGCCCGACAGAGCCCGACAGAGCCCGACAGGGCCCGACAGGGCCCGACAGGGAACAGTAGAGCCCAGTAGAGCCCGACAGAGCCCGACAGGGCCCGACAGGGCCCGACAGAGCCCGACAGAGCCCGACAGGGCCCGACAGGGCCCGACAGGGCCCGACAGGGCCCGACAGGGAACAGCAGAGCCCAGTAGAGCCCGACAGAGCCCGACAGAGCCCGACAGGGCCCAGTAGAGTCCGACAGGACC
Organism: Caloenas nicobarica; assembly: GCF_036013445.1. NCBI lineage: Eukaryota > Metazoa > Chordata > Aves > Columbiformes > Columbidae > Caloenas > Caloenas nicobarica. The sequence goes on from NC_088271.1 coordinate 123,927, forward strand.
CGACAGGGCCCGACAGAGCCCGAAAGAGCCCGACTGAACCCGACAGAGCCCGACTGAACCGGACAGAGCCCGACAGAGCCCGACAGAGACCGACAGAGCCCGACAGAGACCGACAGGGCCCGACAGGGCCCAGTAGAGCCCGACATAGCCCGACAGGGCCCGACAGGGCCCAGTAGAGCCCGACAGAGCCCGACAGAGCCCGACAGAGCCCGACAGGGCCCGACAGGGCCCGACAGGGCCCGACAGGGCCCAGTAGATCCCGACAGGGCCCGACAGGGCCCGACAGGGCCCAGTAGAGCCCGACAGAGCCCGACAGAGCCCGACAGGGCCCGACAGGGCCCAGTAGAGCCCGACAGAGCCCGACAGGGCCCGACAGGGCCCGACAGGGCCCGACAGGGCCCAGTAGAGCCCGACAGAGCCCGACAGAGCCCGACAGAGCCCGACAGAGCCCGACAGAGCCCGACAGGGCCCGACAGGGCCCGACAGGGCCCGACAGGGCCCGACAGGGCCCGACAGAGCCCGACAGGGCCCAACAGGGAACAGTAGAGCCCAGTAGAGCCCGACAGAGCCCGACAGAGCCCGACAGGGCCCGACAGGGCCCGACAGGGAACAGTAGAGCCCAGTAGAGCCCGACAGAGCCCGACAGAGCCCGACAGAGCCCGACAGAGCCCGACAGAGCCCGACAGGGCCCGACAGAGCCCGACAGGGCCCAGTAGAGCCCGACAGAGCCCGACAGGGCCCAGTAGAGCCCCACAGAGCCCGACAGAGCCCTAGAGAGCCCGACAGAGCCCGACAGGGCCCGACAGAGCCCGACAGAGCCCGACAGGACCCAGTAGAGCCCGACAGAGCCCGACAGAGCCCGACAGAGCCCGACAGGGCCCGACAGGGCCCGACAGGGCCCAGTAGAGCCCGACAGGGCCCGACAGGGCCCGACAGAGACCGACAGGGCCCGACAGGGCCCGACAGGGCCCGACAGGGCCCAGTAGAGCCCGACAGAGCCCGACAGGGCCCGACAGGGAACAGTAGAGCCCAGTAGAGCCCGACAGAGCCCGACAGAGCCCGACAGAGCCCGACAGAGCCCGACAGAGCCCGACAGAGCCTGACAGGGCCTGAAAGGGCCCGACAGAGCCCGACAGGGCCCGACAGAGCCCGACAGAGCCCGACAGGGCCCAGTAGAGCCCGACAGAGCCCGACAGAGCCCGACAGGGCCCAGTAGAGCCCGACAGAGCCCGACAGAGCCCGACAGAGCCCGACAGAGCCCGACAGGGCCCGACAGGGCCCGACAGGGAACAGTAGAGCCCGACAGAGCCCGACAGAGCCCGACAGAGCCCGACAGAGCCCGACAGAGCCCGACAGAGCCCGACAGGGCCCGACAGGGCCCGACAGGGCCCAGTAGAGCCCGACAGAGCCCGACAGAGCCCGACAGGGCCCAGTAGAGCCCGACAGAGCCCGACAGAGCCCGACAGGGCCCAGTAGAGCCCGACAGAGCCCGACAGAGCCCGACAGGGCCCGACAGGGCCCGACAGGGCCCAGTAGAGCCTGACAGGGCCCGACAGAGCCCGACAGGGCCCGACAGAGCCCGACAGGGCCCAGTAGAGCCCAGTAGAGCCCGACAGAGCCCAGTAGAGCCCGACAGAGCCCGACAGAGGCCGACAGAGCCCGACAGGGCCCGACAGAGCCCGACAGGGCCCGACAGGGCCCGACAGAACGCGACAGAGCCCGACAGGGCCCGACAGGGCCCGACAGGGCCCGACAGAGCCCGACAGAGCCCGACAGGGCCCGACAGGGCCCGAAAGGGCCCGACAGGGCCCGACAGGGAACAGTAGAGCCCGACAGAGCCCGACAGAGCCCGACAGAGCCCGACAGAGCCCGACAGAGCCCGACAGAGCCCGACAGAGCCCAAGAGAGCCCGACAGGGCCCGACAAAGCCCGACAGGGCCCGACAGGGCCCGACAGGGCCCGACAGAGCCCGACAGGGCCCGACAGAGCCCAGTAGAGCCCGACAGAGCCCGACAGGGCCCGACAGGGCCCAGTAGAGCCCGACAGAGCCCGACAGGGCCCGACAGGGCCCGACAGGGAACAGTAGAGCCCAGTAGAGCCCGACAGAGCCCGACAGAGCCCGACAGAGCCCGACAGAGCCCGACAGAGCCCGACAGAGCCCGACAGAGCCCGACAGAGCCCGACAGGGCCCGACAGGGCCCGACAGGGAACAGTAGAGCCCAGTAGAGCCCGACAGAGCCCGACAGAGCCCGACAGAGCCCGACAGGGCCCAGTAGAGTCCGACAGGACCCGACAGGGCCCGACAGAGCCCGAAAGAGCCCGACTGAACCCGACAGAGCCCGACTGAACCGGACAGAGCCCGACAGAGCCCGACAGAGCCCGACAGAGCCCGACAGAGCCCGACAGAGACCGACAGAGCCCGACAGGGCCCGACAGGGCCCAGTAGAGCCCGACATAGCCCGACAGGGCCCGACAGGGCCCGACAGGGCCCAGTAGAGACCGACAGAGCCCGACAGAGCCCGACAGAGCCCGACAGGGCCCGACAGGGCCCGACAGGGCCCGACAGGGCCCGACAGGGCCCAGTAGATCCCGACAGGGCCCGACAGGGCCCAGTAGAGCCCGACAGAGCCCGACAGAGCCCGACAGGGCCCGACAGGGCCCGACAGGGCCCAGTAGAGCCCGACAGGGCCCGACAGGGCCCGACAGGGCCCGACAGGGCCCGACAGGGCCCGACAGGGCCCGACAGAGCCCGACAGGGCCCGACAGGGCCCAGTAGAGCCCGACAGAGCCCGACAGGGCCCAGTAGAGCCCGACAGAGCCCGACAGAGCCTGACAGGGCCCGACAGAGCCCGACAGAGCCCGACAGAGCCCGACAGAGCCCGACAGGGCCCGACAGGGCCCGACAGAGCCCGACAGAGCCCGACAGAGCCCGACAGGGCCCAACAGGGAACAGTAGAGCCCAGTAGAGCCCGACAGAGCCCGACAGAGCCCGACAGGGCCCGACAGGGCCCGACAGGGCCCGACAGGGAACAGTAGAGCCCAGTAGAGCCCGACAGAGCCCGACAGAGCCCGACAGAGCCCGACAGAGCCCGACAGAGCCCGACAGAGCCCGACAGAGCCCAGTAGAGCCCGACAGAGCCCGACAGAGCCCGACAGGGCCCAGTAGAGCCCCACAGAGCCCGACAGAGCCCTAGAGAGCCCGACAGAGCCCAACAGGGCCCGACAGAGCCCGACAGAGCCCGACAGAGCCCGACAGAGCCCGACAGAGCCCGACAGGGCCCAGTAGAGCCCGACAGAGCCCGACAGAGCCCGACAGAGCCCGACAGGGCCCGACAGGGCCCGACAGGGCCCAGTAGAGCCCGACAGGGCCCGACAGGGCCCGACAGAGCCCGACAGGGCCCGACAGGGAACAGTAGAGCCCAGTAGAGCCCGACAGAGCCCGACAGAGCCCGACAGAGCCCGACAGAGCCCGACAGAGCCCGACAGAGCCCGACAGGGCCCGACAGAGCCCGACAGGGCCCGACAGGGCCCAGTAGAGCCCGACAGAGCCCGACAGGGCCCGACAGGGCCCAGTAGAGCCCGACAGAGCCCGACAGAGCCCGACAGAGCCCGACAGGGCCCGACAGGGCCCGACAGGGAACAGTAGAGCCCGACAGAGCCCGACAGAGCCCGACAGAGCCCGACAGGGCCCAGTAGAGCCCGACAGGGCCCGACAGAGCCCGACAGAGCCCGACAGAGCCCGACAGAGCCCGACAGAGCCCGACAGGGCCCGACAGGGCCCGACAGGGCCCGACAGGGCCCAGTAGAGCCCGACAGAGCCCGACAGAGCCCAGTAGAGCCCGACAGAGCCCGACAGAGCCCGACAGAGCCCGACAGAGCCCGACAGGGCCCGACAGGGCCCGACAGGGCCCGACAGGGCCCGACAGGGCCCGACAGGGAACAGTAGAGCCCGACAGAGCCCGACAGAGCCCAGTAGAGCCCGACAGGGCCCGACAGAGCCCAACAGAGCCCAACAGGGCCCGACAGAGCCCGACAGGGCCCGACAGGGCCCGAAAGAACCCGACAGAGCCCGACAGAGCCCAGTAGAGCCCGACAGAGCCCGACAGGGCCCGACAGGGCCCAGTAGAGCCCGAGAGAGCCCGACAGGGCCCGACAGGGCCCAGTAGAGCCCGACAGAGCCCGACAGAGTCCGACAGGGCCCGACAGGGCCCGACAGGGAACAGTAGAGCCCAGTAGAGCCCGACAGACGCCGACAGAGCCCGACAGAGCCCGACAGGGCCCAGTAGAGCCCGACAGAGCCCGACAGAGCCCGACAGGGCCCAGTAGAGCCCAGTAGAGCCCGACAGAGCCCGACAGAGCCCGACAGAGCCCGACAGAGCCCGACAGAGCCCGACAGAGCCCGACAGAGCCCGACAGAGCCCGACAGGGAACAGTAGAGCCCGACAGATCCCGACAGAGCCCGACAGAGCCCGACAGCGCCCGACAGGGCCCGACAGGGCCCGACAGGGCCCGACAGGGCCCGACAGGGCCCAGTTTAGCCCAGTAGAGCCCGACAGGGCCCGACAGAGACCGACAGAGCCCAGTAGAGCCCGACAGAGCCCGACAGGGCTCCACAGAGCCCGACAGATCCCGACAGGGCCCGACAGGCCCAGTTTAGCCCAGTAGATCCCGACAGAGCCCGACAGAGCCCGACAGAGCCCGACAGGGCCCAGTAGAGCCCAACAGAGCCCGACAGAGCCCGACAGAGCCCGACAGGGCCCAGTAGAGCCCGACAGAGCCCGACAGAGCCCGACAGAGCCCAACAGAGCCCGACAGGGCCCGACAGGGCCCAGTAGAGCCCGACAGAGCCCGACAGAGCCCGACAGAGCCCGACAGAGCCCGACAGAGCCCGACAGAGCCCGACAGAGCCCGACAGGGCGCGACAGGGCGCGACAGGGCCCGACAGGGCCCAGTAGAGCCCGACAGAGCCCGACAGGGCCCGACAGGGCCCGACAGGGCCCAGTAGAGCCCGATAGGGCCCGACAGGGCCCGACAGGGAACAGTAGAGCCCAATAGAGCCCGACAGAGCCCGACAAAGCCCGACAGGGCCCAGTAGAGCCCGACAGAGCCCGACAGGGCCCGAAAGGGCCCGACAGAGCCCTACAGAGCCCGACAGGGCCCAGTAGAGCCCGACAGAGCCCGACAGAGCCCGACAGAGCCCGACAGAGCCCGACAGAGCCCGACAGAGCCCGACAGAGCCCGACAGAGCCCAGTAGAGCCCGACAGAGCCCGACAGAGCCCGACAGGGCCCGACAGGGAACAGTAGAGCCCGACAGAGCCCGACAGAGCCCGACAGGGCCCAGTAGAGCCCGACAGAGCCCGACAGAGCCCAGTAGAGCCCGACAGAGCCCAGTAGAGCCCGACAGAGCCCAGTAGAGCCCGACAGAGCCTGACAGAGCCCGACAGGGCCCGACAGGGCCCAGTAGAGCCCGACAGAGCCCGACAGAGACCGACAGGGCCCGACAGGGCCCAGTAGAGCCCGACAGAGCCCGACAGGGCCCGACAGGGCCCAGTAGAGCCCGACAGGGCCCGACAGGGCCCAGTAGAGCCCGACAGAGCCCAGTAGAGCCCAGCAGAGCCCGACAGAGCCCGACAGAGCCCGACAGAGCCCGACAGAGCCCGACAGAGCCCGACAGAGCCCGACAGGGAACAGTAGAGCCCAGTAGAGCCCGACAGAGCCCGACAGAGCCCGACAGAGCCCGACAGAGCCCGACAGAGCCCGACAGAGCCCGACAGGGAACAGTAGAGCCCAGTAGAGCCCGACAGAGCCCGACAGAGCCCGACAGAGCCCGACAGGGCCCGACAGGGCCCGACAGGGAACAGTAGAGCCCAGTAGAGCCCGACAGAGCCCGACAGAGCCCGACAGAGCCCGACAGAGCCCGACAGGGCCCGACAGAGCCCGACAGGGCCCGACAGGGCCCGACAGGGCCCGACAGGGCCCGACAGAGCCCAGTAGAGCCCGACAGGCCCCGACAGGGCCCGACAGGGCCCAGTAGAGCCCGACAGAGCCCGACAGGGCCCGACAGGGCCCGACAGGGAACAGTAGAGCCCAGTAGAGCCCGACAGAGGCCGACAGAGCCCGACAGAGCCCGACAGGGCCCAGTAGAGCCCGACAGAGCCCGACAGGGCCCAGTAGAGCCCAGTAGAGCCCGACAGAGCCCAGTAGAGCCCGACAGAGCCCGACAGAGCCCGACAGGGCCCGACAGGGCCCGACAGGGAACAGTAGAGCCCGACAGAGCCCGACAGAGCCCGACAGAGCCCGACAGAGCCCGACAGAGCCCGACAGAGCCCGACAGAGCCCAGTAGAGCCCGACAGGGCCCGACAGGGCCCGACAGAGCCCAGTAGAGCCCGACAGAGCCCGACAGGGCCCAGTAGAGCCCGACAGAGCCCGACAGAGCCCGACAGGGCCCGACAGGGCCCGACAGGGCCCGACAGGGCCCAGTAGAGCCCGACAGGGCCCGACAGGGCCCGACAGAGCCCGACAGGGCCCGACAGGGCCCGACAGGGCCCAGTAGAGCCCGACAGAGCCCGACAGAGCCCGACAGAGCCCGACAGGGCCCGACAGGGCCCGACAGGGAACAGTAGAGCCCAGTAGAGTCCGACAGAGCCCGACAGGGCCCGACAGGGCCCAGTAGAGCCCGACAGAGCCCGACAGAGCCCGACAGGGCCCAGTAGAGCCCGACAGAGCCCGACAGGGCCCGAAAGGACCCGACAGAGCCCGACAGGGCCCGACAGGGCCCGACAGGGCCCGACAGAGCCCGACAGAGCCCGACAGAGCCCGACAGAGCCCGACAGGGAACAGTAGAGCCCGACAGAGCCCGACAGAGCCCGACAGGGCCCGACAGGGCCCGACAGGGCCCAGTAGAGCCCGACAGAGCCCGACAGAGCCCGACAGAGCCCAGTAGAGCCCGACAGAGCCCGACAGAGCCCGACAGGGCCCGACAGGGAACAGTAGAGCCCGACAGAGCCCGACAGAGCCCGACAGGGCCCGACAGGGCCCGACAGGGCCCAGTAGAGCCCGACAGAGCCCGACAGAGCCCAGTAGAGCCCGACAGAGCCCAGTAGAGCCCGACAGAGCCCAGTAGAGCCCGACAGAGCCTGACAGAGCCCGACAGGGCCCGACAGGGCCCAGTAGAGCCCGACAGAGCCCGACAGAGACCGACAGGGCCCGACAGGGCCCAGTAGAGCCCGACAGAGCCCGACAGAGCCCGACAGGGCCCGACAGGGCCCGACAGGGCCCGACAGGGCCCAGTAGAGCCCGACAGGGCCCGACAGGGCCCAGTAGATTCCGACAGAGCCCAGTAGAGCCCAGCAGAGCCCGACAGAGCCCGACAGGGCCCAGTAGAGCCCGACAGAGCCCGACAGAGCCCGACAGGGCCCGACAGAGCCCGACAGAGCCCGACAGAGCCCGACAGAGCCCGACAGGGCCCGACAGGGCCCGACAGGGCCCGACAGAGCCCGACAGAGCCCGACAGGGCCCAACAGGGAACAGTAGAGCCCAGTAGAGCCCGACAGAGCCCGACAGAGCCCGACAGGGCCCGACAGGGCCCGACAGGGCCCGACAGGGAACAGTAGAGCCCAGTAGAGCCCGACAGAGCCCGACAGAGCCCGACAGAGCCCGACAGAGCCCGACAGAGCCCGACAGAGCCCAGTAGAGCCCGACAGAGCCCGACAGGGCCCAGTAGAGCCCCACAGAGCCCGACAGAGCCCTAGAGAGCCCGACAGAGCCCAACAGGGCCCGACAGAGCCCGACAGAGCCCGACAGAGCCCGACAGAGCCCGACAGAGCCCGACAGGGCCCAGTAGAGCCCGACAGAGCCCGACAGAGCCCGACAGAGCCCGACAGGGCCCGACAGGGCCCGACAGGGCCCAGTAGAGCCCGACAGGGCCCGACAGGGCCCGACAGAGCCCGACAGGGCCCGACAGGGAACAGTAGAGCCCAGTAGAGCCCGACAGAGCCCGACAGAGCCCGACAGAGCCCGACAGAGCCCGACAGAGCCCGACAGAGCCCGACAGGGCCCGACAGAGCCCGACAGGGCCCGACAGGGCCCAGTAGAGCCCGACAGAGCCCGACAGGGCCCGACAGGGCCCAGTAGAGCCCGACAGAGCCCGACAGAGCCCGACAGAGCCCGACAGGGCCCGACAGGGCCCGACAGGGAACAGTAGAGCCCGACAGAGCCCGACAGAGCCCGACAGAGCCCGACAGGGCCCAGTAGAGCCCGACAGGGCCCGACAGAGCCCGACAGAGCCCGACAGAGCCCGACAGAGCCCGACAGAGCCCGACAGAGCCCGACAGGGCCCGACAGGGCCCGACAGGGCCCAGTAGAGCCCGACAGAGCCCGACAGAGCCCAGTAGAGCCCGACAGAGCCCGACAGAGCCCGACAGAGCCCGACAGAGCCCGACAGGGCCCGACAGGGCCCGACAGGGCCCGACAGGGCCCGACAGGGAACAGTAGAGCCCGACAGAGCCCGACAGAGCCCAGTAGAGCCCGACAGGGCCCGACAGAGCCCAACAGAGCCCAACACGGCCCGACAGAGCCCGACAGGGCCCGACAGGGCCCGAAAGAACCCGACAGAGCCCGACAGAGCCCAGTAGAGCCCGACAGAGCCCGACAGGGCCCGACAGGGCCCAGTAGAGCCCGAGAGAGCCCGACAGGGCCCGACAGGGCCCAGTAGAGCCCGACAGAGCCCGACAGAGTCCGACAGGGCCCGACAGGGCCCGACAGGGAACAGTAGAGCCCAGTAGAGCCCGACAGACGCCGACAGAGCCCGACAGAGCCCGACAGGGCCCAGTAGAGCCCGACAGAGCCCGACAGAGCCCGACAGGGCCCAGTAGAGCCCAGTAGAGCCCGACAGAGCCCGACAGAGCCCGACAGCGCCCGACAGGGCCCGACAGGGCCCGACAGGGCCCGACAGGGCCCAGTTTAGCCCAGTAGAGCCCGACAGGGCCCGACAGAGACCGACAGAGCCCAGTAGAGCCCGACAGAGCCCGACAGGGCTCCACAGAGCCCGACAGATCCCGACAGGGCCCGACAGGCCCAGTTTAGCCCAGTAGATCCCGACAGAGCCCGACAGAGCCCGACAGAGCCCGACAGGGCCCAGTAGAGCCCAACAGAGCCCGACAGAGCCCGACAGAGCCCGACAGGGCCCAGTAGAGCCCGACAGAGCCCGACAGAGCCCGACAGAGCCCAACAGAGCCCGACAGGGCCCGACAGGGCCCAGTAGAGCCCGACAGAGCCCGACAGAGCCCGACAGAGCCCGACAGAGCCCGACAGAGCCCGACAGAGCCCGACAGAGCCCGACAGGGCGCGACAGGGCGCGACAGGGCCCGACAGGGCCCAGTAGAGCCCGACAGAGCCCGACAGGGCCCGACAGGGCCCGACAGGGCCCAGTAGAGCCCGACAGGGCCCGACAGGGCCCGACAGGGAACAGTAGAGCCCAATAGAGCCCGACAGAGCCCGACAAAGCCCGACAGGGCCCAGTAGAGCCCGACAGAGCCCGACAGGGCCCGAAAGGGCCCGACAGAGCCCTACAGAGCCCGACAGGGCCCAGTAGAGCCCGACAGAGCCCGACAGAGCCCGACAGAGCCCGACAGAGCCCGACAGAGCCCGACAGAGCCCGACAGAGCCCGACAGAGCCCAGTAGAGCCCGACAGAGCCCGACAGAGCCCGACAGGGCCCGACAGGGAACAGTAGAGCCCGACAGAGCCCGACAGAGCCCGACAGGGCCCAGTAGAGCCCGACAGAGCCCGACAGAGCCCAGTAGAGCCCGACAGAGCCCAGTAGAGCCCGACAGAGCCCAGTAGAGCCCGACAGAGCCTGACAGAGCCCGACAGGGCCCGACAGGGCCCAGTAGAGCCCGACAGAGCCCGACAGAGACCGACAGGGCCCGACAGGGCCCAGTAGAGCCCGACAGAGCCCGACAGGGCCCGACAGGGCCCAGTAGAGCCCGACAGGGCCCGACAGGGCCCAGTAGAGCCCGACAGAGCCCAGTAGAGCCCAGCAGAGCCCGACAGAGCCCGACAGAGCCCGACAGAGCCCGACAGAGCCCGACAGAGCCCGACAGAGCCCGACAGAGCCCGACAGAGCCCGACAGAGCCCGACAGAGCCCGACAGGGAACAGTAGAGCCCAGTAGAGCCCGACAGAGCCCGACAGAGCCCGACAGAGCCCGACAGAGCCCGACAGAGCCCGACAGAGCCCGACAGAGCCCGACAGGGAACAGTAGAGCCCAGTAGAGCCCGACAGAGCCCGACAGAGCCCGACAGAGCCCGACAGGGCCCGACAGGGCCCGACAGGGAACAGTAGAGCCCAGTAGAGCCCGACAGAGCCCGACAGAGCCCGACAGAGCCCGACAGAGCCCAGTAGAGCCCGACAGGGCCCGACAGAGCCCGACAGGGCCCGACAGGGCCCGACAGGGCCCGACAGGGCCCGACAGAGCCCAGTAGAGCCCGACAGGCCCCGACAGGGCCCGACAGGGCCCAGTAGAGCCCGACAGAGCCCGACAGGGCCCGACAGGGCCCGACAGGGAACAGTAGAGCCCAGTAGAGCCCGACAGAGGCCGACAGAGCCCGACAGAGCCCGACAGGGCCCAGTAGAGCCCGACAGAGCCCGACAGGGCCCAGTAGAGCCCAGTAGAGCCCGACAGAGCCCAGTAGAGCCCGACAGAGCCCGACAGAGCCCGACAGGGCCCGACAGGGCCCGACAGGGAACAGTAGAGCCCGACAGAGCCCGACAGAGCCCGACAGAGCCCGACAGAGCCCGACAGAGCCCGACAGAGCCCGACAGAGCCCAGTAGAGCCCGACAGGGCCCGACAGGGCCCGACAGAGCCCAGTAGAGCCCGACAGAGCCCGACAGGGCCCAGTAGAGCCCGACAGAGCCCGACAGAGCCCGACAGGGCCCGACAGGGCCCGACAGGGCCCGACAGGGCCCAGTAGAGCCCGACAGGGCCCGACAGGGCCCGACAGAGCCCGACAGGGCCCGACAGGGCCCGACAGGGCCCAGTAGAGCCCGACAGAGCCCGACAGAGCCCGACAGAGCCCGACAGGGCCCGACAGGGCCCGACAGGGAACAGTAGAGCCCAGTAGAGTCCGACAGAGCCCGACAGGGCCCGACAGGGCCCAGTAGAGCCCGACAGAGCCCGACAGAGCCCGACAGGGCCCAGTAGAGCCCGACAGAGCCCGACAGGGCCCGAAAGGACCCGACAGAGCCCGACAGGGCCCGACAGGGCCCGACAGAGCCCGACAGAGCCCGACAGAGCCCGACAGAGCCCGACAGAGCCCGACAGGGAACAGTAGAGCCCGACAGAGCCCGACAGAGCCCGACAGGGCCCGACAGGGCCCGACAGGGCCCAGTAGAGCCCGACAGAGCCCGACAGAGCCCGACAGAGCCCAGTAGAGCCCGACAGAGCCCGACAGAGCCCGACAGGGCCCGACAGGGAACAGTAGAGCCCGACAGAGCCCGACAGAGCCCGACAGGGCCCGACAGGGCCCGACAGGGCCCAGTAGAGCCCGACAGAGCCCGACAGAGCCCAGTAGAGCCCGACAGAGCCCAGTAGAGCCCGACAGAGCCCAGTAGAGCCCGACAGAGCCTGACAGAGCCCGACAGGGCCCGACAGGGCCCAGTAGAGCCCGACAGAGCCCGACAGAGACCGACAGGGCCCGACAGGGCCCAGTAGAGCCCGACAGAGCCCGACAGAGCCCGACAGGGCCCGACAGGGCCCGACAGGGCCCAGTAGAGCCCGACAGGGCCCGACAGGGCCCGACAGGGCCCAGTAGATTCCGACAGAGCCCAGTAGAGCCCAGCAGAGCCCGACAGAGCCCGACAGAGCCCGACAGAGCCCGACAGAGCCCGACAGGGCCCGACAGAGCCCGACAGGGCCCGACAGGGCCCAGGAGAGCCCGACAGAGCCCAGTAGAGCCCGACAGAGCCCAGTAGAGCCCGACAGAGCCCGACAGGGAACAGTAGAGCCCAGTAGAGCCCGACAGAGCCCGACAGAGCCCGACAGAGCCCGACAGAGCCCGACAGAGCCCGACAGAGCCCGACAGGGAACAGTAGAGCCCAGTAGAGCCCGAAAGAGCCCGACAGAGCCCGACAGAGCCCGACAGAGCCCGACAGAGCCCAGTAGAGCCCGACAGGGCCCGACAGAGCCCGACAGGGCCCGACAGGGCCCGACAGGGCCCGACAGGGCCCGACAGAGCCCGACAGGGCCCGACAGGGCCCGACAGGGCCCGACAGGGCCCGACAGAGCCCGACAGAGCCCGAAAGAACCCAGTAGAGCCCGACAGAGCCCGACAGGGCCCGACAGGGCCCGACAGGGCCCAGTAGAGCCCGACAGAGCCCGACAGAGCCCGACAGGGCCCGACAGGGCCCGACAGGGCCCGACAGGGCCCGACAGGGAACAGTAGAGCCCAGTAGAGCCCGACAGAGGCCGACAGAGCCCGACAGAGCCCGACAGGGCCCAGTAGAGCCCGACAGAGCCAGACAGGGCCCAGTAGAGCCCAGTAGAGCCCGACAGAGCCCAGTAGAGCCCGACAGAGCCCGACAGAGCCCGACAGGGCCCGACAGGGAACAGTAGAGCCCGACAGAGCCCGACAGAGCCCGACAGAGCCCGACAGAGCCCGACAGAGCCCGACAGAGCCCGACAGAGCCCGACAGAGCCCGACAGGGCCCGACAGGGCCCGACAGGGCCCGACAGAGCCCAGTAGAGCCCGACAGAGCCCGACAGGGCCCAGTAGAGCCCGACAGGGCCCGACAGGGCCCAGTAGAGCCCGACAGGGCCCGACAGAGCCCGACAGGGCCCGACAGGGCCCGACAGGGCCCGACAGGGCCCAGTAGAGCCCGACAGAGCCCGACAGAGCCCGACAGGGCCCGACAGGGCCCGACAGGGCCCGACAGGGAACAGTAGAGCCCAGTAGAGCCCGACAGGGCCCGACAGGGCCCGACAGGGCCCGACAGGGCCCAGTAGAGCCCGACAGAGCCCGACAGAGCCCGACAGGGCCCAGTAGAGCCCGACAGGGCCCGAAAGGACCCGACAGAGCCCGACAGGGCCCGACAGGGCCCGACAGGGCCCGACAGAGCCCGACAGAGCCCGACAGGGCCCGACAGGGCCCGACAGGGAACAGTAGAGCCCGACAGAGCCCGACAGGGCCCGACAGGGCCCGACAGGGCCCGACAGGGCCCAGTAGAGCCCGACAGAGCCCAGTAGAGCCCGACAGAGCCCGAAAGAGCCCGACAGGGCCCGACAGGGCCCAGTAGAGCCCGACAGACCCCGACAGAGCCCGACAGAGCCCGACAGAGCCCGACAGGGACCGACAGGGACCGACAGGGACCGACAGGGCCCAGTAGAGCCCGACAGGGCCCGACAGAGCCCAGTAGAGCCCAGTAGAGCACGACAGAGCCCGACAGAGCCCGACAGGGCCCGACAGGGCCCGACAGGGCCCGACAGGGAACAGTAGAGCCCAGTAGAGCCCGACAGAGCCCGACAGAGCCCGACAGAGCCCGACAGAGCCCGACAGAGCCCGACAGGGCCCAATAGAGCCCGACAGAGCCCGACAGGGCCCGACAGGGCCCGACAGGGCCCGACAGGGCCCGACAGAGCCCGACCGGGCCCGACCGGGCCCGACCGGGCCCAGTAGAGCCCGACAGAGCCCGACAGGGCCCAGTAGAGCCCGACAGAGCCCGACAGGGCCCAGTAGAGCCCGACAGAGCCCGACAGAGCCCGACAGGGCCCGACAGAGCCCGACAGGGAACAGTAGAGCCCGACAGAGCCCGACAGAGCCCGACAGAGCCCGACAGAGCCCGACAGGGCCCAGTAGAGCCCGACAGAGCCCAACAGGGCCCAGTAGAGCCCGACAGAGCCCGACAGAGCCCGACAGGGCCCAACAGGGCCCGACAGGGCCCAGTAGAGCCCGACAGGGCCCGACAGAGCCCGACAGGGCCCAGTAGAGCCCGACAGAGCCCGACAGGCCCCAATAGAGCCCGACAGAGCCCGACAGGGCCCGACAGGGAACAGTAGAGACCAGTAGATCCCGACAAAGCCCGACAGGGCCCGACAGGGCCCGACAGGGCCCAGTAGAGCCCGACAGGGCCCGACAGAGCCCGACAGGGCCCAGTAGAGCCCGACAGGGCCCAGTAGAGCCCGACAGGGCCCGACAGAGCCCGACAGGGCCCGACAGAGCCCGACAGAGACCGACAGAGCCCGACAGGGCCCGACTGGGAACAGTAGAGCCCAGTAGAGCCCGACAGAGCCCGACAGAGCCCGACAGGGCCCGACAGGGAACAGTAGAGCCCAGTAGAGCCCGACAGAGCCCGACAGAGCCCGACAGGGCCCGACAGGGCCCGACAGGGCCCAGTAGAGCCCAGTAGAGCCCAGTAGAGCCCGACAGAGCCCGACAGAGCCCGACAGAGCCCGACTGGGAACAGTAGAGCCCAGTAGAGCCCGACAGAGCCCGACAGAGCCCGACAGGGCCCGACAGGGCCCGACAGGGCCCGACAGGGAACAGTAGAGCCCAGTAGAGCCCGACAGAGCCCGAAAGAGCCCAGTAGAGCCCGACAGAGCCCGACAGAGCCCGACAGGGCCCGACAGGGCCCGACAGGGAACAGTAGAGCCCGACAGAGCCCGACAGTGCCCGACAGAGCCCGACAGAGCCCGACAGAGCCCGACAGGGCCCGACAGGGCCCGACAGGGCCCGACAGGGCCCGACAGGGCCCGACAGAGCCCAGTAGAGCCCGACAGGGCCCGACAGAGACCGACAGGGCCCGACAGGGCCCAGTAGAGCCCGACAGGGCATGACAGGGCCCGACAGGGCCCAGTAGAGCCCGACAGAGCCCGACAGGGCCCGACAGGGAACAGTAGAGCCCAGTAGAGCCCGACAGAGCCCGACAGGGCCCAGTAGAGCCCGACAGGGCCCGACAGAGCCCGACAGGGCCCAGTAGAGCCCGACAGAGCCCGACAGGGCCCGACAGAGCCCGACAGGGCCCGACTGGGAACAGTAGAGCCCAGTAGAGCCCGACACAGCCCGACAGAGCCCGACAGGGCCCGACAGGGAACAGTAGAGCCCAGTAGAGCCCGACAGAGCCCGACAGAGCCCGACAGAGCCCGACAGAGCCCGACAGAGCCCGACAGAGCCCGACAGAGCCCGACAGAGCCCGACAGAGCCCGACAGAGCCCGACAGGGTCCGACAGAGCCCGACAGGGTCCGACAGGGTCCGACAGAGCCCGACAGAGCCCGACAGAGCCCGACAGAGCCCGACAGAGCCCGACAGAGCCCGACAGAGCCCGACAGAGCCCAGTAGAGCCCGACAGAGCCCGACAGGGCCCGACTGGGAACAGCAGAGCCCAGTAGAGCCCGACAGAGCCCGACAGGGCCCGACAGGGCCCGACAGGGAACAGTAGAGCCCAGTAGAGCCCGACAGAGCCCGACAGGGAACAGTAGAGCCCAGTAGAGCCCGACAGAGCCCGACAGAGCCCAGTAGAGCCCGACAGAGCCCGACAGAGCCCGACAGAGCCCGACAGAGCCCGACAGAGCCCGACAGGGCCCAGTAGAGCCCAGTAGAGCCCAACAGAGCCCAGTAGAGCCCGACAGAGCCCAGTAGAGCCCAGTAGAGCCCGACAGGGCCCGACAGGGAACAGTAGAGCCCAGTAGAGCCCGACAGAGCCCGACAGAGCCCAGTAGAGCCCGACAGAGCCCGACAGAGCCCGACAGAGCCCGACAGAGCCCGACAGGGCCCAGTAGAGCCCAGTAGAGCCCGACAGAGCCCAGTAGAGCCCGACAGAGCCCGACAGAGCCCGACAGAGCCCGACAGAGCCCGACAGAGCCCGACAGAGCCCGACAGAGCCCGACAGAGCCCGACAGAGCCCGACAGGGCCCAGTAGAGCCCAGTAGAGCCCGACAGGGCCCAGTAGAGCCCGACAGAGCCCGACAGAGCCCGACAGGGCCCGACAGGGCCCGACAGGGCCCAGTAGAGCCCGACAGAGCCCGACAGAGCCCGACAGAGCCCGACAGAGCCCAGTGTAGCCCGACAGAGCCCGACAGGGCCCAGTGTAGCCCGACAGAGCCCGACAGAGCCCGACAGAGCCCGACAGAGCCCAGTAGAGCCCGACAGAGCCCGACAGAGCCCGCCCGGGCCCGACCGGGCCCGACAGGGCCCAGTAGAGCCCGACAGAGCCCGACAGAGCCCAGTAGAGCCCGACAGAGCCCGACAGAGCCCAGTAGAGCCCGACAGAGCCCGACAGAGCCCGACAGGGCCCGACAGGGAACAGTAGAGCCCGACAGAGCCCGACAGAGCCCGACAGAGCCCGACAGAGCCCGACAGAGCCCGACAGAGCCCGACAGGGCCCGACAGGGCCCGACAGGGCCCGACAGGGCCCGACAGGGCCCGACAGAGCCCGACAGAGCCCGACAGAGCCCGACAGAGCCCGACAGGGCCCAGTAGAGCCCGACAGAGCCCGACAGAGCCCGACACGGCCCGACAGGGCCCAGTAGAGCCCGACAGGGCCCGACAGAGCCCGACAGGGCCCGACAGAGCCCGACAGGGCCCGACAGAGCCCGACAGGGCCCGACAGGCCCCAATAGAGCCCGACAGAGCCCGACAGGGCCCGACAGGGAACAGTAGAGCCCAGTAGAGCCCGACAGAGCCCGACAGGGCCCGACAGGGCCCAGTAGAGCCCGACAGGGCCCGACAGAGCCCGACAGGGCCCAGTAGAGCCCGACAGGGCCCGACAGGGCCCGACAGAGCCCGACAGAGCCCGACAGAGCCCGACTGGGAACAGTAGAGCCCAGTAGAGCCCGACAGAGCCCGACAGGGAACAGTAGAGCCCAGTAGAGCCCGACAGAGCCCGACAGAGCCCGACAGGGTCCGACAGGGTCCGACAGGGTCCGACAGGGTCCGACAGGGTCCGACAGAGCCCGACAGGGCCCAGTAGAGCCCAGTAGAGCCCGACAGGGCCCGACAGGGTCCGACAGGGTCCGACAGGGTCCGACAGGGTCCGACAGGGTCCGACAGGGCCCAGTAGAGCCCGACAGAGCCCGACAGGGCCCGACTGGGAACAGTAGAGCCCAGTAGAGCCCGACAGAGCCCGACAGAGCCCGACAGGGCCCGACAGGGCCCGACAGGGCCCGACAGGGAACAGTAGAGCCCAGTAGAGCCCGACAGAGCCCGACAGGGAACAGTAGAGCCCAGTAGAGCCCGACAGAGCCCGACAGAGCCCAGTAGAGCCCGACAGAGCCCGACAGAGCCCGACAGAGCCCGACAGAGCCCGACAGAGCCCGACAGAGCCCGACAGAGCCCGACAGAGCCCAGTAGAGCCCAGTAGAGCCCGACAGGGCCCGACAGGGCCCGACAGGGAACAGTAGAGCCCAGTAGAGCCCGACAGAGCCCGACAGAGCCCGACAGAGCCAGACAGAGCCAGACAGAGCCAGACAGGGCCCAGTAGAGCCCAGTAGAGCCCGACAGAGCCCAGTAGAGCCCGACAGAGCCCGACAGAGCCCGACAGAGCCCGACAGAGCCCGACAGAGCCCGACAGAGCCCGACAGAGCCCGACAGAGCCCGACAGAGCCCGACAGGGCCCGACAGGGCCCAGTAGAGCCCGACAGAGCCCGACAGAGCCCGACAGAGCCCGACAGAGCCCGACAGAGCCCGACAGAGCCCGACAGAGCCCGACAGGGCCCGACAGGGCCCGACAGGGCCCAGTGTAGCCCGACAGAGCCCGACAGAGCCCGACAGAGCCCGACAGAGCCCGACAGAGCCCGACAGAGCCCAGTAGAGCCCGACAGAGCCCGACAGAGCCCGACAGGGCCCGACAGGGCCCGACAGGGCCCAGTTGAGCCCGACAGAGCCCGACAGAGCCCGACAGAGCCCGACAGAGCCCGACAGAGCCCGACAGAGCCCGACAGAGCCCGACAGAGCCCGACAGAGCCCGACAGAGACCAGTAGAGCCCGACAGAGCCCGACAGAGCCCGATAGAGCCCAGCAGAGCCCGACAGATCCCGACAGGGCCCGACAGGGCCCGACAGAGCCCGACAGAGCCCGACAGGACCCAGTAGAGCCCGACAGAGCCCGACAGAGCCCGACAGAGCCCGACAGAGCCCGACAGAGCCCGACAGAGCCCGACAGAGCCCGACAGGGCCCGACAGAGCCCGACAGGGCCCGACAGAGCCCGACAGGGCCCGACAGAGCCCGACAGAGCCCAGTAGAGCCCGACAGAGCCCGACAGAGCCCGACAGAGCCCGACAGGGCCCGACAGGGCCCGACAGGGCCCGACAGGGCCCAGTTTAGCCCAATAGAGCCCGACAGAGCCCGACAGAGCCCGACATGGCCCGACAGGGCCCGACAGGGCCCGACAGAGCCCAGTTTAGCCCAGTAGAGCCCGACAGAGCCCGACAGGGCCCGACAGGGCCCGACAGGGCCCAGTAGAGCCAAGTAGAGCCCAGTAGAGCCCAGTAGAGCCCAGTAGAGCCCAGTAGAGCCCAGTAGAGCCCAGTAGAGCCCGACAGAGCCCGACAGGGAACAGTAGAGCCCAGTAGAGCCCGACAGAGCCCGACAGAGCCCGACAGGGCCCAATAGAGCCCGACAGAGCCCGACAGGGCCCAACAGGGCCCTGTAGAGCCCGACAGGGCCCGACAGAGCCCGACAGGGCCCGACAGAGCCCGACAGGGCCCGACAGGGCCCAGTAGAGCCCGACAGGGCCCGACAGGGCCCAGTAGAGCCCGACAGGGCCCGACAGGGCCCAGTAGAGCCCGACAGGGCCCGACAGGGCCCGACAGGGCCCAGTGGAGCCCGACAGGGCCCAGTAGAGCCCGACAGGGCCCAGTAGAGCCCGACAGGGCCCGACAGAGCCCAGTAGAGCCCGACAGAGCCCGACAGAGCCCAGTAGAGCCCGACAGAGCCCGACAGGGCCCGACAGGGCCCGACAGGGCCCGACAGGGCCCAGTAGAGCCCAGTAGAGCCCGACAGAGCCCAGTAGAGCCCGACAGAGCCCGACAGGGCCCGACAGGGCCCAGTGTAGCCCAGTGTAGCCCGACAGAGCCCGACAGAGCCCGACAGAGCCCAGTAGAGCCCGACAGAGCCCGACAGAGCCCGACAGAGCCCGACAGGGCCCGACAGGGCCCGACAGGGCCCGACAGGACCCACTACAGCCCGACAAAGCTCGACAGAGCTCGACAGAGCCCGACAGAGCCCAGTAGAGCCCGACAAAGCCCGACAGGGCCCGACAGGGCCCGAGAGAGCCCGAGAGAGCCCGAGAGAGCCCGACAGGGCCCGACAGGGCCCGACAGGGCCCAGTAGAGCCCGACAGAGCCCGACAGAGCCCGACAGAGCCCGACAGAGCCCGACTGGGAACAGTAGAGCCCAGTAGAGCCCGACAGAGCCCGACAGAGCCCGACAGGCCCCAATAGAGCCCGACAGAGCCCGACAGGGCCCGACAGGGCCCGACAGGGAACAGTAGAGCCCAGTAGAGCCCGACAGAGCCCGACAGGGCCCGACAGGGCCCAGTAGAGCCCGACAGGGCCCGACAGAGCCCGACAGGGCCCAGTAGAGCCCGACAGGGCCCGACAGAGCCCGACAGGGCCCGACAGGGCCCGACTGGGAACAGTAGAGCCCAGTAGAGCCCGACAGAGCCCGACAGAGCCCGACAGGGAACAGTAGAGGCCAGTAGAGCCCGACAGAGCCCGACAGAGCCCGACAGGGCCCGACAGGGAACAGTAGAGCCCAGTAGAGCCCGACAGAGCCCGACAGGGCCCGACAGGGCCCGACAGGGCCCGACTGGGAACAGTAGAGCCCGACAGGGCCCGACAGGGCCCGACAGGGCCCGACAGGGAACAGTAGAGCCCAGTAGAGCCCGACAGAGTCCGACAGGGAACAGTAGAGCCCCGTAGAGCCCGACAGAGCCCGACAGAGCCCGACAGGGCCCGACAGGGCCCGACAGGGCCCGACAGGGAACAGTAGAGCCCAGTAGAGCCCGACAGAGCCCGACAGAGCCCGACAGAGCCCAGTAGAGCCCAGTAGAGCCCGACAGAGCCCGTCAGAGCCCGACAGAGCCCGACAGAGCCCGACAGGGCCCAGTAGAGCCCGACAGGGCCCAGTAGAGCCCGACAGGGCCCAGTAGAGCCCGACAGGGCCCAGTAGAGCCCGACAGAGCCCGACAGAGCCCGACAGGGCCCAGTAGAGCCCGACAGGGCCCGACAGGGCCCGACAGGGCCCGACAGCGCCCGACAGAGCCCGACAGGGCCCAGTAGAGCCCGACAGAGCCCGACAGAGCCCGACAGGGCCCGACAGGGCCCAGTTGAGCCCGACAGGGCCCGACAGAGCCCAGTAAAGCCCGACAGGGCCCGACAGAGCCCGACAGGGCCCGACAGGGCCCGACAGGGCCCGACAGGGCCCGACAGGGCCCAGTGTAGCCCGACAGAGCCCGACAGAGCCCGACAGAGCCCGACAGAGCCCGACAGAGCCCGACAGAGCCCGACAGAGCCCGACAGGGCCCAGTAGAGCCCAGTAGAGCCCGACAGAGCCCGACAGAGCCCGACAGAGCCCGACAGAGCCCGACAGGGCCCGACAGGGCCCGACAGAGCCCGACAGGGCCCGACAGGGCCCGACAGGGCCCAGTTGAGCCCGACAGAGCCCGACAGAGCCCGACAGAGCCCGACAGAGCCCGACAGAGCCCGACAGAGCCCGACAGAGACCAGTAGAGCCCGACAGAGCCCGACAGAGCCCGACAGAGCCCGACAGGGCCCGACAGGGCCCGACAGTGCCCGACAGAGCCCGACAGAGCCCGACAGAGCCCGACAGAGCCCGACAGAGCCCAGTAGAGCCCGACAGAGCCCGACAGGGCCCGACAGGGCCCGACAGGGCCCGACAGGGCCCGACAGAGCCCGACAGGGCCCGACAGGGCCCGACAGAGCCCGACAGGGCCCAGTTTAGCCCCATAGAGCCCGACAGAGCCCGACAGGGCCCGACAGGGCCCGACAGGGCCCGACAGGGCCCGACAGGACCCACTACAGCCCGACAAAGCTCGACAGAGCTCGACAGAGCCCGACAGAGCCCAGTAGAGCCCGACAAAGCCCGACAGGGCCCGAGAGAGCCCGAGAGAGCCCGAGAGAGCCCGACAGGGCCCGACAGGGCCCGACAGGGCCCAGTAGAGCCCGACAGAGCCCGACAGAGCCCGACAGAGCCCGACAGAGCCCGACAGAGCCCGACAGAGTCCGACAGAGCCCGACTGGGAACAGTAGAGCCCAGTAGAGCCCGACAGAGCCCGACAGAGCCCGACAGAGCCCGACAGGGCCCGACAGGGCCCGACAGGGCCCGACAGGGAACAGTAGAGCCCAGTAGAGCCCGACAGAGCCCGACAGGGCCCGACAGGGCCCAGTAGAGCCCGACAGGGCCCGACAGAGCCCGACAGGGCCCAGTAGAGCCCGACAGGGCCCGACAGAGCCCGACTGGGAACAGTAGAGCCCAGTAGAGCCCGACAGAGCCCGACAGGGAAAAGTAGAGCCCAGTAGAGCCCGACAGAGCCCGACAGAGCCCGACAGGGCCCGACAGGGAACAGTAGAGCCCAGTAGAGCCCGACAGAGCCCGACAGGGCCCGACAGGGCCCGACAGGGCCCGACTGGGAACAGTAGAGCCCGACAGGGCCCGACAGGGCCCGACAGGGCCCGACAGGGAACAGTAGAGCCCAGTAGAGCCCGACAGAGCCCGACAGGGAACAGTAGAGCCCAGTAGAGCCCGACAGAGCCCGACAGAGCCCGACAGGGCCCGACAGGGCCCGACAGGGAACAGTAGAGCCCAGTAGAGCCCGACAGAGCCCGACAGAGCCCAGTAGAGCCCAGTAGAGCCCGACAGAGCCCGACAGAGCCCGACAGAGCCCGACAGAGCCCGACAGAGCCCGACAGAGCCCGACAGAGCCCGACAGAGCCCGACAGGGCCCAGTAGAGCCCGACAGGGCCCAGTAGAGCCCGACAGAGCCCGACAGAGCCCGACAGGGCCCAGTAGAGCCCGACAGGGCCCGACAGGGCCCGACAGGGCCCGACAGCGCCCGACAGAGCCCGACAGGGCCCAGTAGAGCCCGACAGAGCCCGACAGGGCCCGACAGGGCCCGACAGGGCCCGACAGGGCCCAGTTGAGCCCGACAGGGCCCGACAGGGCCCAGTTGAGCCCGACAGAGCCCAACAGAGCCCGACAGAGCCCGACAGAGCCCAGTAGAGCCCAACAGAGCCCAGTAGAGCCCCACAGGGCCCGACAGGGCCCGACAGGGCCCAGTAGAGCCCGACAAAGCCCGACAGAGCCCGACAGAGCCCAGTAGAGCCCGACAGAGCCCGACAGAGCCCGACAGAGCCCGACAGAGCCCAGTAGAGCCCAGTAGAGCCCAGTAGAGCCCAGTAGAGCCCAGTAGAGCCCAGTAGAGCCCGACAGGGCCCGACAGGGAACAGTAGAGCCCAGTAGAGCCCGACAGAGCCCGACAGAGCCCAGTAGAGCCCTACAGAGCCCGACAGAGCCCGACAGAGCCCGACAGAGCCCGACAGAGCCCGACAGAGCCCGACAGAGCCCGACAGAGCCCGACAGAGCCCGACAGAGCCCGACAGAGCCCGACAGAGCCCGACAGGGCCCGACAGGGCCCAGTAGAGCCCGACAGAGCCCAGTAGAGCCCGACAGAGCCCGACAGAGCCCGACAGGGCCCGACAGGGCCCGACAGGGCCCGACAGGGCCCAGTAGAGCCCGACAGAGCCCGACAGAGCCCGACAGAGCCCGACAGAGCCCGACAGAGCCCGACAGAGCCCAGTGTAGCCCGACAGAGCCCAGTGTAGCCCGACAGAGCCCAGTGTAGCCCGACAGAGCCCGACAGAGCCCGACAGAGCCCGACAGAGCCCGACAGAGCCCGACAGAGCCCGACAGAGCCCGACAGAGCCCGACAGGGCCCAGTAGAGCCCGACAGAGCCCGACAGAGCCCGACAGGGCCCGACAGGGCCCGACAGGGCCCGACAGGGCCCGACAGAGCCCGACAGAGCCCGACAGGGCCCGACACGGCCCAGTTGAGCCCGACAGAGCCCGACAGAGCCCGACAGAGCCCGACAGAGCCCGACAGAGCCCGACAGAGCCCGACAGAGCCCGACAGAGCCCGACAGAGCCCGACAGAGACCAGTAGAGCCCGACAGAGCCCGACAGAGCCCGACAGAGCCCAGCAGAGCCCGACAGATCCCGACAGGGCCCGACAGGGCCCGACAGAGCCCGACAGGGCCCAGTAGAGCCCGACAGAGCCCGACAGAGCCCGACAGAGCCCAGTAGAGCCCGACAGAGCCCGACAGAGCCCGACAGAGCCCGACAGGGCCCGACAGGGCCCGACAGGGCCCGACAGGGCCCAGTAGAGCCCGACAGAGCCCGACAGAGCCCGACAGAGCCCGACAGAGCCCGACAGAGCCCGACAGAGCCCGACAGGGCCCGACAGGGCCCGACAGGGCCCAGTTTAGCCCCATAGAGCCCGACAGAGCCCGACAGGGCCCGACAGGGCCCAGTTTAGCCCAGTAGAGCCCGACAGGGCCCGACAGGGCCCAGTAGAGCCAAGTAGAGCCCAGTAGAGCCCAGTAGAGCCCGACAGAGCCCGACAGGGCCCGACAGGGCCCGACAGGGCCCGACAGGGCCCAGTAGAGCCCAGTAGAGCCCGACAGAGCCCAGTAGAGCCCGACAGAGCCCGACAGGGCCCGACAGGGCCCGACAGGGCCCAGTGTAGCCCAGTGTAGCCCAGTGTAGCCCAGTGTAGCCCGACAGAGCCCGACAGAGCCCGACAGAGCCCGACAGAGCCCGACAGAGCCCGACAGAGCCCAGTTTAGCCCAGTAGAGCCCGACAGAGCCCGACAGAGCCCGACAGAGCCCGACAGGGCCCGACAGGGCCCGACAGGGCCCGACAGGGCCCAGTTTAGCCCAGTAGAGCCCGACAGGGCCCGACAGGGCCCGACAGGACCCACTACAGCCCGACAGAGCCCGACAGAGCCCGACAGAGCCCGACAGAGCCCAGTAGAGCCCGACAAAGCCCGACAGAGCCCGACAGGGCCCGACAGGGCCCGAGAGAGCCCGAGAGAGCCCGAGAGAGCCCGACAGGGCCCGACAGGGCCCGACAGAGCCCGACTGGGAACAGTAGAGCCCTGTAGAGCCCGACAGAGCCCGACAGAGCCCGACAGGCCCCAATAGAGCCCGACAGAGCCCGACAGGGCCCGACAGGGCCCGACAGGGAACAGTAGAGCCCAGTAGAGCCCGACAGGCCCCAATAGAGCCCGACAGAGCCCGACAGGGCCCGACAGGGCCCGACAGGGAACAGTAGAGCCCAGTAGAGCCCGACAGAGCCCAGTAGAGCCCGACAGAGCCCGACAGGGCCCGACAGGGCCCAGTAGAGCCCGACAGGGCCCGACAGAGCCCGACAGGGCCCGACAGGGCCCGACAGGGCCCGACTGGGAACAGTAGAGCCCAGTAGAGCCCGACAGAGCCCGACAGGGAACAGTAGAGCCCAGTAGAGCCCGACAGAGCCCGACAGGGAACAGTAGAGCCCAGTAGAGCCCGACAGAGCCCGACAGGGCCCGACAGGGCCTGACAGGGAACAGTAGAGCCCAGTAGAGCCCGACAGAGCCCGACAGGGCCCGACAGGGCCCGACAGGGAACAGTAGAGCCCAGTAGAGCCCGACAGAGCCCGACAGGGAACAGTAGAGCCCAGTAGAGCCCGACAGAGCCCGACAGAGCCCGACAGGGCCCGACAGGGCCCGACAGGGAACAGTAGAGCCCAGTAGAGCCCAGTAGAGCCCAGTAGAGCCCGACAGAGCCCAGTAGAGCCCGACAGAGCCCGACAGAGCCCGACAGAGCCCGACAGAGCCCGACAGAGCCCGACAGAGCCCGACAGAGCCCGACAGAGCCCGACAGAGCCCGACAGAGCCCGACAGAGCCCGACAGAGCCCGACAGAGCCCGACAGAGCCCGACAGAGCCCGACAGAGCCCGACAGAGCCCGACAGAGCCCGACAGAGCCCGACAGGGCCCAGTAGAGCCCGACAGGGCCCGACAGGGCCCGACAGGGCCCAGTAGAGCCCGACAGAGCCCGACAGGGCCCGACAGGGCCCGACAGGGCCCGACAGGGCCCGACAGGGCCCAGTTGAGCCCGACAGGGCCCGACAGAGCCCAGTAGAGCCCGACAGAGCCCAGTAGAGCCCCACAGGGCCCGACAGGGCCCGACAGGGCCCAGTAGAGCCCGACAGAGCCCGACAGAGCCCGACAGAGCCCGACAGAGCCCGACAGAGCCCGACAGAGCCCGACAGAGCCCGACAGAGCCCGACAGAGCCCGACAGAGCCCGACAGAGCCCGACAGAGCCCGACAGAGCCCGACAGAGCCCGACAGAGCCCGACAGAGCCCAGTTTAGCCCAATAGAGCCCGACAGAGCCCGACAGAGCCCGACAGAGCCCGACAGAGCCCGACAGAGCCCGACAGAGCCCGACAGAGCCCGACAGAGCCCGACAGAGCCCGACAGAGCCCGACAGAGCCCGACAGAGCCCGACAGGGCCCGACAGGGCCCGACAGGGCCCGACAGGGCCCAGTAGAGCCCGACAGAGCCCGACAGGGCCCGACAGGGCCCGACAGGGCCCAGTAGAGCCCAGTAGAGCCCAGTAGAGCCCAGTAGAGCCCAGTAGAGCCCGACAGAGCCCGACAGAGCCCGACAGAGCCCGACAGAGCCCGACAGAGCCCGACAGAGCCCGACAGAGCCCGACAGAGCCCGACAGAGCCCGACAGAGCCCGACAGAGCCCGACAGAGCCCGACAGAGCCCGACAGAGCCCGACAGAGCCCGACAGAGCCCAGTTTAGCCCAATAGAGCCCGACAGAGCCCGACAGAGCCCGACAGAGCCCGACAGAGCCCGACAGAGCCCGACAGAGCCCGACAGAGCCCGACAGAGCCCGACAGGGCCCAGTAGAGCCCGACAGAGCCCGACAGAGCCCGACAGAGCCCGACAGAGCCCGACAGAGCCCGACAGAGCCCGACAGAGCCCGACAGAGCCCGACAGGGCCCAGTTTAGCCCAGTAGAGCCCGACAGAGCCCACTAGAGCCCGACAGGGCCCAGTAGAGCCCGACAGAGCCCGACAGAGCCCGACAGGGCCCAGTAGAGCCCGACAGGGCCCAGTAGAGCCCAGTAGAGCCCGACAGGGCCCAGTAGAGCCCGACAGGGCCCGACAGGGCCCAGTAGAGCCCGACAGGGCCCGACAGGGCCCAGTAGAGCCCGACAGGGCCCGACAGGGCCCAGTAGAGCCCCCACAGAGCCCCCACAGAGCCCCCACAGAGCCCCCACAGAGCCCCCACAGAGCCCCCACAGAGCCCCCACAGAGCCCGACCGTGCCTAAGAGAGCCCGCCAGAGCCCGCCAGAGCTCATTGCCCATTGCTCCGCAGGGCACCCCAACACGTGTCTTGGATCCTCAGAGCTCCCCCTTCCTCCTCAGGGCTCCCCAAAACGTTTCTTGGTTCCTCAGGGCTCCCCAAAACGTGTCTTGCTTCCTCAGGGCTCCCCATTCCTCCCCAGGGCTCCCCAAAACGTGTCTTGCTTCCTCGGGGCTCCCCATTCCTCCCCAGGGCTCTGCAAAACGTGTCTTGGTTCCCTAAGGTACACTTTGCTATTAATTCCCTTTCCATCATTCCTATGGCTCTTGAGCATAGTGAGCTTTTCTTCCACAGCTTTCCAATCGTGGCTATTACCACGGGCTCATTCCTCCGAGAATCTGGACCTCTAACTCGCCCGGTGCCTCCATCAGTAATCGGGGACGGCGCCTGCCATCCTGCCGCCATCGGTTGGTGTCGGGTGAGTGACTCGGGGCGCTGCTGGCCAAGAGCGGTTTTAGATCGCTTACCGTGCAACGTTAGAGTGATGGCAAGGGGGACTATTACTGCTTTGACAAAATATGCCGGGCATATTCAGGTGAGACTCGATTCAGAGTGATCTGTACCTGGACGGGAAATGCCGAAAGCTAAAGGGGGGCGCTTCTGTTGAGTCGAAGTTCAGATGGGACCCCCTTGCTTACTAAACTCCTGCTCAGAGAGGAGTCTAAGTGCAGCAGGGTCCAAACTTAGCCCCAGGCTGGATCTACGCTTTGTGTCTGTTGTGAGGTTCGGAATGGACCCCCTTGCTTTCTAAACTCTTCCTCGGAGAAGAGTCTAGGTGCGGCTGGATCCAAACTTAGCCCCAGATGGATCTACAGCTCATGTCTACAATACACAGAGCGTAGGGGAAACACCTAAGGGATTACATTTATATATGGCCAAAGGATTGCATGTGCTCACT
Organism: Caloenas nicobarica; assembly: GCF_036013445.1. NCBI lineage: Eukaryota > Metazoa > Chordata > Aves > Columbiformes > Columbidae > Caloenas > Caloenas nicobarica. Next base: position 151,258 of record NC_088271.1, read on the forward strand.
CAACCCCTTATATCACTTAGCTGGGATTTCAGAGTTTCATCATTCTGCACCTCGATGTCCTTACCTCCCCTCCAGGGGCCTGGGGTCTGGTGGATTGCGGTCCGGATCCTTGGTCCCTGGAGGCAAACTCTCAGGCAAAGTCCATGAAAACAAGTAACCGAACAGAGTGGTACGGCGGGAGGGCTGACTCAAACTGCTGCCTTTGCTGAGGTCCCACCCAAGTGTAGAAATTCCTGGGTATTTATACCCTTACACACTATTTACCCACCCCTCACACCATGATAGCAACAATAGCAACAGTTGTGTCTGGAGTCTTCTTGCTTCTTAGTGGATCCTTTGCACTGACCTCAGACAGGCCTTTGCTTTGTGCAGCTCTAGATACGGTTTACGGTCCATAGGCACTTCATGCCAGCCTTGAATGTAGTGTTTTCTGTGAATGAATCCTATTTGTTCAAAGAAGTGCAATGCGGGCCTGATCTCACAGGTGGCGATCGTAGTCTGTAGCTGCTTTTGTTGCCGTGAAGCAAAGGTCATAATGACAAGTGATATACTCTTAAGAGGCATTTTTCTTTAGCTAAAAAGACTCATATTGACAACGCGGTCACCTACAAAGAAAAAAAATTAGTTAAGACACTGTCTGTGAAATAACAGCACGCTAGTCAACAATGATCTTTGGTATCAACTGTAAAACACAAGTGAAGGGACTGTCCACTCCCCCTGCCCATGGATACTCTAGCCTGGATGATGGTACAAATTTTGCCTACAGACTTGAATGTGTCAATAGATTAACCATGGACGCCTGGGGCTCGGTCCACCCACACCTGACTCCATGCCTCCGGGCAGAGCAGCTCCAAGACAAACACGCACATGTGCAGACTGATGCTGCACAGAACGCTACAAACACCACCACTCCAACAGGACCAAAGTCATTCAACCATGAGAACAGCAGAGACGGCACCAAAACAAACTACAGGGAGGCAGTGGTGAGGCGAGGAGCCTCTACTGCTACCCCAAAACAAAAAGGAGCCGAACATCACGGCTCCTTACGAGACGGCGCCACTGGCACAACAAACAAACGGAGACGGCGCCACTGGCACAACAAACAGAGACGGCGCAAGTGCAAGTAACTCCTGCAAAACCTAAAGACTTCAGGATGCTGGGAAGAAGTGCCAGTCCCTTAGACTGGATGGGTAGGGAGCAGAGCTGCCCACGCAGCCCAGAACTACACTATAAAACACGACTGACCAGAAATGTCCGAGATGCAGGAACCATCCACGCTTTCAGCTGCTGATACAAGAAAACCGGCACCCAACTGGCAACAGGCCAATTGGCACCGGCATTCCAGACCCCGGGACGGCACCTGAGATGCCGGTCGTGCCCCTCAGGCACGACGAGACCCCAGGATCGTCTGAACGGCGCAAGGCAGGCTTCCCGAAGTGCACAACAATGCAGACACAGGCTGGAGCTGCCCTGCCCAAGCTGGCATCGCACTGTAAGGTTCCCTGCGCCCTTTACCCACCCAAAGGGGACTGTTCCTGGACGGCCCTTTCCCCTCTGAGACCTTTAGCCCCCCGCCCCTGCAGTTCCCAGCCCCTCCCCAGCCCCCGTGCCTCCACTTAGCTTTCAGAGGGCCGAGGGACCGAATCCATCCACGGAGGAAAACACCACATGGGCTCACGGGGATCTTCCTGCATTGCCGGGTTCCTCATCAACATCTGCAACAACACAAGTTAACACACGCTCACTAAGCAGTGCCAGCACTAAATATCATGTGCATCAACACCGACGACATCCACAGCACCCACCTCCCCCGAAGTTCCCAGGCGTTCCATTCAGCCTCTCGTGCCATGGGCGCAGGCAGAAACCCTCATCACTCGTTGCACCTAAGACAGCAGAAAAAGAGCTCTAGTGCTTGGGACAAGTCCCCAGCCCCACACTCCTCCTCACCCCTACCCCTGCTCACTGCAAACGGTCCTCTGAGTCCAAAGGGGTCCACAAAGCCCCTGCAAAACAAGAAGGAAACGCTGAACCGAGTCACCAGGCAGTACTGTGCTCCTGAACACCAGCCACCTCCTCACCTTCTTGGCTGCTGGTCGGCGTGCGGCTTCGCCCCTCCGAGCTTTCCTGTAGCGCCTGCTAAAACAAAGGCGCATGCTCAGATACTGCCCAAAAGCACAGCCTGCCCACAGACGGTCCCATCTCCCCCTCCTTTACCTTGGCTGCTCACCCACCTGGCCTCCGTCACCTTCACCTGCCACGCTGTTGACCGCGTTGAGGCCCAGCTACCACCTGTAAAACACAAGCAAAGGATGCTGAGACCTGCACCAGAAACACAACACCTGAAATGAGACGCTGCTTCGGCCCAGCGCTCCTTGCTCACCTTGCCCGAGGAGCTGCGGTGCCAATACCCGGCTTTCCTCCTCGCTTCGCACCTATAAAATAGAGAAACAACCAAACTTACATAGAGGCACACGGCACACCTTCCCTCTGAGACCTCGCACCAGCCCACCTGCTCACAGCACTCGGCTTGCCTCTTCCGTCGCTCTTTTAGGCCACGTTTTCCCTCTGCATCTGAAATCAAGGTATTCAACAGGTCACCCAGATGCTGATCAACAGCTTCACCATTCCACAGGTCTGCTTTCTATTCACAAATAACACCAGAAGCTCTAATCGAGCCCCTAAAACACTGGTGAAGGGACTGCCCACTGCCCCTGCCCACAGCTGCTCTGTCCTAGATGACTGTACAACCTTTGCCCACACTATTACATATATCAAGAGATTAACCATGGACTCCTAGGGCTCAGTCCACCCACCCATGACTCTACGTCTCCAGGCAGAGCAGCTCCGAGCCAAACGCGCACATGCGAAGACTGACGCTCCACAGAACGCTACAAACAGCACGACTGCAACAGCACCAAAAACGCTCGACAATGAGAATGACTCCAAGACCAGAGACTGCATCAATCAAAAGAACCTGTGGGGAGGCAGAAGAGAGGCGAGAAGCCTCTACTGCAACCCCAAAACAAAAAGGAGCCGAACGTCACGGCCCCTTACGAGACGGCGGCACTGGCACAAACCAACCAACCAACCGAGACGGCGGCACTGGCACAAACCAACCAACCGACCGAGACGGCGGCACTGGCACAAACCAACCAACCGACCGAGACGGCGGCACTGGCACAAACCAACCAACCGACCGAGACGGCGGCACTGGCACAAACCAACCAACCGACCGAGACGGCGGCACTGGCAAAACGCTCCCGCAAGACCTAAGAACTTCTTCCCAGCATCCTGAAGTGCCAGTCCCTTAGACTGGATGGGTAGAGAGGAGAGCTGCCCACGCAGCCCTGAACACCACCATAAAACAACTGACCAGAAATGTCCGAGGCGCAAGAACCATCCACGCTTTCGGCTGCTGATACAAGAAAACTGGCACCCAATTGGCAATAGGCCAATCGGCACCCGCATTCCAGACCCCGGGATGGCGCCTGAGATGTCTGTCATGCCCCTCGGGCACGACGAGACCCCAGGATCGTCTGAACAGCGCAAGGCAGGCTTCCCGAAGTGCACAACAACGCAGACACAGGCTGGAGCTGCCCTGCCCAAGCTGGCATCGCGCTGTAAGGTTCCCTGCGCCCTTTACCCACCCAAAGGGGACTGTTCCTGGACGGCCCTTTCCCCTCTGAGACCTTTAGCCCCTCGCCCCTGCAGTTCCCAGCCCCTTCCCAGCCCCCGTGCCTCCACTTAGCTTTCAGAGGACCAAGGGACTGAATCCATCCGGGGAGGAAAACACCACATGGGCTCATGGGGATCTTCCTGCAGTTGCCAGTTTCCCCTTCATCCCCTGCAATAAGAAAAGAAAACAGACACACACTATTGAGCACCAGGGTAATATTTACCAGTACTAGTCTAACAGCCACTGCTCACCTTGGCTGAGTTCTGGGAAGGACATTTGAATCATCCATCCACCAGGGGCCACCGCCCACTGCAAGGGTTCTGGGGACAACACCGTGTTCTGTGGGTGATCAGGGAGGCGATGAGCCACCCCAGAGCCAGAAAGACACTCTGCCTTATGGCCCCGCTGCTTCCTGCAGAAGTGCTAGAACTCCATCTACAGATACAAGACGCTCACTCTGACCCCTGCTAGATCACCTGAGCGTCAGTCCTAGGAGAAAAGATTATACCAGCAGCTTGGTATACAGCAGTAAAAACCAAAGAAACAATGCTCCATTTTCATTGCAGTCAGGGGTTCTGGGAAAACGTGAAGCACCTGAAATTGATTTAGTAAATTACACATAGTTACAAACACACTTTCTGCTACAGCTGCTGTTGAACCTTTGCTGCTCCTGGAGCTCTTACCTCTAGCAGACACCTCCACTTCTCCAAACAGGTCTGTCCATGCTGACTAAACAGCTCAAAAGCTGCCCACTGCTGAAGGAGCAGCAGAGAACCAGCACCAAAGCAGCCCTGGAGCAGAATGAGCTCCTGCCCAGGGGCTGGGGCTCAAATACCCCGGGCCCCGCCCACCCCCCTCCCACAATCCCCTGGGGAAGGGGCGGGGTCAATCAGCCCAGGCCCCGCCCACCCCCTCCCACAATCCCCTGGGGAAGGGGAGGAGTCAATCGGCCCAGGCCCCGCCCACCACCCTGACCAAACCACCTGGGGAAGGGGCAGGGTCAATAATTAATATGGTAATAAATAGATTCTACGAGAATCTCTTCTAAAAAGTAACCCAGGGCTTTCTTTGCCTCCCCAGGACTCCAAAGGTCTCCCCAGGACCCCCCTCATCTTCCAGGGCTCTCCGGACCCTCCCCAGCTATCGCCTCATCTCCCTGGGGCTCCCCTGAGATCCACTGTCCTCCCCAGGGTTCGCATCGATTCCCCGAGGCTGCCAAGTTCTCCCCAGGGCTCGCCTTGGTTCCTCAGGGCTCCCCAAAACGTGTCTTGGTTCCTCAGGGCTCCACATTCCTCCCCAGAGCTCCCCAAAACATGTCTCGACTCCCCAGAGCTCCCCATTCCTCCCCAGGCTGCCCTACAGGCCTCCGTCAGACTCGGTCGGGCGCTGCCGGGCCCTGTCGAACCCTGCCAGGCCCTGTAAGGCTCCGTGGGGCTGTGTGAGGCCTTGGCAGGCTCCGTCACTCCTTGTCGGGCTTTGTCAGGCCCTGTCGCGCCTTGTTGGGATCTGTCGGGCCCTGCCGGGCTCTGTTCACCTCTGTCGGTCTTTATCGGGCTTTGACGGGCTCTGTCAGGCTCTGTTGGACTTCCTCGGGCTCTGTCAGATTTTGTCGGGATGTGACAGACTCTGTCAAGCTCTATCGGACTTTGTTGGGCTCTGTCGGGCTTTATCGGGCGCTGTCAGGGTCTGTTGACTTCGGTCAGGTTCTGTGGGGCTCTATCGTGCTCTTTCAAGTTTTGTCGGGCCCCGTCAGGCCCCGTCGGCCCTTACCGGGCTCTGTCGTGCTCTGCCGGTTTCTGTCGGGCCCGGGGCCGTGGCCTCCGAGCCGGGGCTCGGTCCGGGTTCCCCCTGGGTCCTGGCGCCCCCCCAGCTCCAGGGACCAGGACAACCCCCGGGGGATGGGAGGGGGGAACCCACTTACTCCCATTTGGGGGTGCACAAAAAGGGGGGGCAGGTGATGGTCTGACACCAGCCCGGGGGCGTTGGGGCTCCTTGCGGGGGGCAGGGCAGCTCCTGGGTACTGGGGAAGGGGCCACGGGGGTGCCCACGGCATTTGGGGGGCGCTGGAGGTGACACCCCCACTGGGACCCAGGCGCCTTCGTGATTCCCAGGGGGGTCCCCTCGGCGTCCCGGGGGAAGATCCCTGGGGGGTCCCCTCAGTGTCCCCGTGGCCCCAAGGGGTCCCCACTGTGTCCTTGGCTCCCATGGAGGGGGTCCCCACGACATCCTCGGGGTGTCCCGCTGCCCCTATAGACTCTTCCCATAGCCCCCCGATCCCCCGCGTTCAGCACTGGGGGTGGAGCTGTGTCCCCAAATGGCGCCCCGCCCCGCCCCCCCCCCAGAGAGCAACAACAGCAGCAAAATCCATCACTTTAATGGAATGGGGGGCCCAAGGGTGACCCCCCCCAAGATAAAACCGTGGGCCCCACGGTCCCCCCAGTCCCGCACACCCTGGGGGGCCAACAGGAAATAAATAACAGAGGAGGGGCCCAAGGGCAAAGGGGCGCGGGGGGCTGGGGGTCACCAAGCACAGGGTGCCGGGGGGTCAGGGGTCCCCAAGGTGCCACAGGGGCGGTTCGGGGGAACTCATGGAGGCTCTTGATTGCCTGGAACTGGAGGCGCTGGGGGTCCAGAGGCAGCGGGGGCAGGGCAGGGATGGCCCCTGCCCCCCCAAGGCGCAGCATGTCCCACATCAGGGACGCGCGTTGGTGGCAGAACCCGCAGAGCTGACACCCGGGGGGGAACGGGGGTCGGGGTCCCACATGCCCCCCCCTCACTGCAGGGGGGTCTCCAGTGTCCCCACTCCCTCCACAGGGGTCTCACTGTCCCCATGTCCACACTCACCCCATGGGCATCTGTGTCCCCACGTTCCCTAACCCTCATGACCCTGCCCCCTAACCCAGCAACAGCCCCATTGACTCCGCAGACCCCGGGACCCCCCACAACCGCCCCATAGACCCTTGTGACCGGCCCATAGTGGGCAGTGGAGGCGTGGTCAGGAGGGAAGGGTGGTGATGTGGACAGAGGTGTGGGGTGCCGTGGGGCAGAAACCTGGATCTATGGGGCAGAATGCAGAAGCTATGGGGTGGTACGCATCTCTAGGGTAGAGTGCAGCAGCTAAAGGGTGTTGTAGGGCAGCACTGTGGCTATAAGGGGCAGAGTAGAGGAGCCATGTGGTGCTGTGGGGCAGCACTGTGGGACTATGGGGCAGAGCGCAGCAGCCATGGGGTGCGGTAGGCCACTGCTGTAGATGTATGGGGCAGTGGAGGATGCATGGGGTGCTGTGGGGCAGCGCTGTGCATCTATTGGGCAGAGTAGAAGAGCCCTGGGGTGCTGTGGGGCAGCACTGTGGGACTATGGGGCAGAGTGGAGGAGCTCTGGGGTGCTGTGGGGCAGCACTGTGGGTCTCGAGGCCAGAGTGGAGGAGCTCTAGGGTGTTATGAGGCAGCACTGTGTATCTATGGTGCAGAGTGGAAGACGTATGAGGTACTGGGGGCACTGGTGTGAATGTATGGGGCAGAGCGGAGGAGCTATGAGGGTATAGGGCAGCGCTATGCATGCATGGGGCAGAGTGGAGGAAGCACGGGTGCTGCGGGGCACTGCAGTGGATCTGTGGGGCAGAGTGGATGAGCTATGGGGTGCTGTGCAGCAGTGCTGTGGGTCTGTGAGGCAGAGGGAACGAGATATGGGGTGCTGTGGGGCAACAGTGTGGGTCTATGGGTCAGACTGCAGGAGCAAGGGGGTGCTGTGGGGCAGTGCTGTGCCATCTATGGGGCAGAGTGAAGATTCTGTGGGGTGCTGCACAGCAGTGCTGTCCATCTATGAGGCAGAGTGAGAGCAGCTACAGGGTGCTGTTGACCTATGGGGCAGAGTAGAGGGGCTATGGGGTGCTTTGGATCTAGGGGGCAGAGGGGAGGAGCTATGGGGTGCTGCAGTTCTATGAGGCAAGAGTGAACAAGATACGGGGTGCTGTGGAGCAGCACTGTGGGTCTATGGGTCAGAGTGCAGGAGCCATGGGGTGCTGTGGGGCAGTGCTGTGGATCTATGGGGCAGAGGGGGGGAAATACAGGGTGCTGTGGGTCTATGGGGCAGAGTGGAGAAGCTCTAGGGTGCTGTGGGTCAGCACTGTGGGTCTATGGGGCAGAGCAGAAGAGCTATGGGGTGCTGTGGGGCAGTCCTGTGGATCTATGGGGCAGAGGGGGGGAACTACAGGGTGCTGTGGGTCTATGGGGCAGAGTGGAGGAGCTCTAGGGTGCTGTGGGTCAACACTGTGGGGCTATGGGCCAGAGTGGAAGAGGTATGAGGTACTGTGGGGCACTGGTGTGGATCTTTGGGGCAGAGAGGAAGAGCTATGGGGTGCTGTGGGACTATGGGGCAGAGTAGAGGAGCTATGGGCTGCTGTGGGGCAGCGTGCAGGAGCCATGGGGTGCTGTAGAGCAGTGCTGTGGATCTATGGGGCAGATTGGAGGAGGTATGGGGTGTTGTGGGGCCACACTGTGGGTCTCGAGGCCAGAGTGGAGCTGCTCTAGGGTGTTATGGGGCAGCACTGTGCATCTATGGGGCAGAGTGGAAGATGTATGAGCTACTGAGGGCACTGGTGTGAATGTATGAGGCAGAGCGGAGGAGCCATGACATTGTGGGGCAGTGCTATGTATGTATGGGGCAGAGTGGAGGAAGCAGGGTGCTGCGGGGCACTGCAGTGGATCTAGGGGGCAGAGTGGATGAGCTATGGGGTGCTGTGCAGCACTGCTATGGGTCTATGGGTCAGAGTGCAGGAGCCATGGGGTGCTGTGGGGCAGTGCTTTGCCATCTATGGGGCAGAGTGAAGATTCTATGGGGTGCTGTGTGGCAGTGCTGTCCATCTATGGGGCAGAGGGAACAAGATATGCGGTGCTGTGAGGCAGTGCTGTCCATCTATGGGGCAGAGTGAAGATTCTATGGGGTGCTGTGTGGCAGTGCTGTCCATCTATGGGGCAGAGTGAGAGCAGCTACAGGGTGCTGTTGAACTATGGGGCAGAGTAGAGGGGCTATGGGGTGCTATGGGTCACTGTGGGTCAGTGTGTGGGTCACTCACCTGCTGGGGGTTCAGCCTCTTCTGGGGTGTTTCGCCCCACAACAGCCCCATTGACCCCACAGCCCCCATGACTCCCCACACCCACCCCATAGACCCTAGTGCCCCCCCCCCACAGTGGGCAGTGGAGGCGTGGTCAGAAAGGGTGGTGATGTGGACAGAGGTGTGGGGTGCTGTGGGGCAGAAACGTGGATCTGTGGGGGAAAATGTAGAAGCCATGAGGTGCTATGTATGTATAGGGCAGGGTGCAGCAGCTAAAGGGTGCTGTGGGGCAGCACTGTGGGCCTAAGGGGCAGAGTGCAGGAGCTATGGGGCGCTGTGGGGCAGCACTGTGGATCTATGGGGCAGACTGGAGGAGCAATGACATGCTCTGGGTCTATGGGGCAGAGTGAACAAGATATGGGATGCTGTGGAGCTGCACTGTGGGTCTATGGGTCAGAGTGCAGGAGCCATGGGGTGCTGTGGGACAGTGCTGTGGATCTATGGGGCAGAGGGGGGGAACTACAGGGCGCTGTGGGTCTATGGGTTAGAGTGCAGGAGCTCTAGGGTGCTGTGGGTCAGCACTGTGGGTCTATGGGGCAGAGTGGGAGAGGTATGAGTTACTGTGGGGCAGTGCTGTGGATCTATGGGGGAGAGTGGAAGAGCTATGGGGTGCTGTGGGTCTATGGGGCAGAGTAGAGGAGCTATGAGGTGCTGTGAATCTATGGGGCAGAGTGGAAGAACTACAGGGTGTGGGTCAGTGTGTGGGTCACTCACCTGCAGGGGGTTCAGCCTCTTGTGGGGTGTTTCACCCCACAACAGCCCCATTGACCCCACACCCCTGTGACCCCCCACAACCGCCCCATAGACCCTTGTGACTCCCCCCATAGTGGGCAGTGGGGGCGTGGCCAGCTGGAGAGGGGGGCGTGGCCAGGGTGGAGCAGATGGGGGCGTGGCCAGGGTGGAGCAGATGGGGGGCGTGGCCAGGGTGGAGCAGATGGGGGGCGTGGCCAGGGTGGAGCAGATGGGGGGCGTGGCCAGGGTGGAGCAGATGGGGGGCGTGGCCAGGGTGGAGCAGATGGGGGCGTGGCCAGGGTGGAGCAGATGGGGGCGTGGCCAGGGTGGAGCAGATGGGGGCGTGGCCAGGCTGCCTTCACTGTTCTCTGAGCAGGAGCTGCAGTTGTAAAAAAACAAACAAACAAACAAGCAACAAAAAAAAGGCGTTATTTGCTTCAAAATCCTGGGAAATAGCCCCAACCCCCCCTGCTTAAATATTAACTTAGTGAGCAAATTGATTGCCAAAAAAAAATAGATCTTAAAAGCTTCTTTGAGCACAAATTATCGTAAAAACAGCCCAAAAATATCAAAACCCCACCCAAATATGGTCCCTCCCAGCTTTATATAATAGAATAAGATATATATTAATGTATTAGATATATTATATAGTAATTATATATTTCTACATCAATACATATATTAATATTAATGAATATTAACATATCATAAATGTTGTTATAATACATTATACATCACATTATTATATTATGTTATTATATATTAATTAATTAATAATAGGAATTGATGGTTAGCATATAATATACATTTTTATTATTCATCATATTATTATATAATTTATATTATATTGTTAATACACTAATATGTTAATTTTATAGATCTGTATTATTTATATTCATATATTACCATATTAAATAATATAGTAATATTGAAATAACACAATTTAAAGAATTAAGCGGGTTTAGGGACGCGGCGACCAATCAGCGCCTTCCTCCCCTCGGAGACAGCCGCGCGAGGCTGAGCCAATGGGAGGCTTTCCCGCCAGACGGCACCGGCCAATCAGCGGGCGTCTCCTCACCCCGCTCAGGGTGAGGGGGGAGACAAAATGGCGGCGGGTTAAAAAAGCCGAGTTTGTTCCCGCTTAAATATTAATTTAGTAAATTATCGATAAATAGATTTTAAAAGCACCAGATCTGGGACCCCGAACTTTAGATATGTTCGGTAAAGTGAATTCAGCCCCCAAATCGCCTCAAAAAGCAAAAAAATGCCCCTCCCGACTTTAAATACAATAATTTACACAATTATTTAAACATTTAAATTATTTCAACAATTAAGCGGCTTTAGGAGCCTCACAACCGCCCAAAAAGCTAAAAAAACCCCAAAAAACCTCAATTAAAAAAAACCTCATAAAGCCCCGTTTAAATATAATAATTTAACCTAATAAGCAGTTAAAATAAAAAGCCGAATTTGGACTCATAATCCTGGGAAACAGCCCCAAATCTCCCCCTGCGCTTTAAATATTAATCTATTGAATAAATTCGTTATCAGTAAATAGATTCTAAAAGCTTTAAAGCCCCAAATCTGCCCCTCGAGCTTTAAAAGCGTTAAATAAACCTTTAAAAAGCCGATTTACACCCAAACAGCCCCAAAACGGCTCCTCCCAGTTTTAAAAGCTTTAAAGTCACGAATCAGCCCCAAAATGGGATCCGCAACTTTAAATACGTTTAAAATGCGAATTCGACCCAAATGGCCCCTCCCGACTTTAAATACAATAATTTCGACATTAACTTTAATAAATCGAACAATTAAATTTTAGGAGCCTCAAACCCGCCCAAAATGTTCCAAATAAAACCTCAAATAAACCTTTTAAACATATTAAAAAAAATAACATTAAAAAAAAAAAACCCTAATCTGGACTCAAACTCCTGGGAAAAAGCCCCAAACCTCCCCCCGAGCTTTAAACATTAATTCTCCTGATAATATGACAATACAGAGATTTTAAAGGTGCCTTTTAGCATAAATCGGCACCCAAAACCCCCCTAAAATATGTAAAAAAAACTTCTGGAAGCCGAACTGGACCCAAACCTCCCCGGACTCCCGAGAAAAGCCCCAAACCGGCTCCTCCCGCTTTGAACACAACGATTCGAACAGTTAAAGCGGCCGCGGGAGCCTCAGCGCCCCCCCCCCAACAGCCACAAACCCGCGGCTTTTAAACCCCCAGTTTCGATCAAAGCCCCAAATACACCCAAGCCCGCCGGGCACTCGTCACCCCGCCGAGCCCCAATTAACTCCCGCACGATAATTAACGCCCTGACCCGCCCGTTAATCGGTCCCAGCCGCCGCTCCCGCTGCTCTCGGTCCCTCGGGTCCCGCGGGGGGGGGCGGATCAGCCGGTTCGGCAGCGCCCAGCAGCGCGCGCAGCCGCCGCCGCCACGTCCTGCACCCGCGCGCGCTCCACGCCACGTCCTTTATCACCTCGCTGTCCCGCCCGGTCCCGCCCTCCGCCCGCCCTCCGGCCAATGGACGAGACGCCCGCCTCAGCCGCGCTGGCCAATCAGCGCCTCGTTACTGTGGGAGAACGTCGGCGGGAAGACGGCGACCAATCAGCGCCTTTTTTACCTCAGAGGCACTAGCGAATCAGCGCCTGGCACGGGCTGGGTGAACGTCGGCGGGAAGGCAGTGACCAATCAGCGCCTTTCTCCCCTCAGCGATACGATCACCAATCAGCACCTTTCTCCCACCCCCTCGGAGAAGCCCGCGCGGGGATGAGCCAATGGGCGGCTTTCGCGCCGGGCGCCGGCAGCCAATCAGCGGGCGCCCCCTCCTACCTCACTATAAAATAGCGGCGGCGAAAAGGAGGGGGGAGACAAGATGGCGGAAGAGGCAGGAAGCGGTGGCTCGTCCGGCGGCGGCGATTGAGGCGGGGGGGGGGAGTGGGGGCTGGGCGGAAAAGCGGCAGCTCCTGAGACAGCAGCGGCAGCAGCAGCAGCAACGGCGATCGGGGGATGTGGGGGGGCGAAAAGCGGCGGCTCCTCCGGCGGCAACGGCGATCGGGGGATGTGGGGGGGGAAAAGCGGCGGCTCCTCCGGCCGCAGCAGCCACGGCGATCGGGGGATGTGGGGGGGGAAAAGCGGCGGCTCCTCCGGCCGCAGCAGCAACGGCGATCGGGGGATGTGGGGGGCGAAAAGCGGCGGCTCCTCCGGCCGCAGCGGCCACGGCGATCGGGGGATGTGGGGGGGGGAAAAGCGGCGGCTCCTCCGGCCGCAGCGGCAACGGCGATCGGGGGGATGTGGGGGGGGAAAAGCGGCGGCTCCTCCGGCCGCAGCCAGGACGTGGCTTCACCGGCACCGCGCGCTGTGGGGCTGCGGGGCGGGTGTGGGGCCGGGGGCTCCGGCGGTCCCGCAGCGGCGGCCGCGGGGCGGGATGGGGCGGCTGTGGCGGTACCTATGGGGCTGCTATAGGGGCTCTTCAGAGGCGTGTCTGGAGCACTTAGGGGCAGGTACAGGGCTGCTATAGCGGTACCTGTGGGGCTGCTATGGGGTTACTTATGGGGCACAGATGGGGGGGCACAGGATGGGGGGGGCAGCTGGGGGTGGCACCGCATGCAGGGGGTGGGGTCAGTGCGGAGGGGCGGGGACTATGAGAGGACGCGCCCACGGGGAGCCCCGCCTGGGGAAGGGGGTGGAGCCTCCGTGTGTCACGCCCTGTGGGAGGAGCCGGGGGGTGGAGCCTGTGCAGGCGTCACCCCTTGGGCAGCTCACTCGGGGGTGGGGTCAGCAGGGGATGTGCCCCAAGGGGGCGTGGCTTAGCAAGGGAGGGGCTTTGGAGGGGGTGGAGCCTTCACAGGACGTGGCTTAGGGGAGGGGTTGGGGGGGGGGCCTCAGAGCGTCATGCTCCTCGGGCAGTGCGGTGAAAGGGGAGGGGCCTGCATGGGACACGCCCCTTGGGGAGGGCACACACTGGCAGGGGTGGAGCTTTGGAAGGGGTGGGGTTGGGGGCGTGGCCTCTCGAGGGCACGCCCCTGCAGGAGAAGCCCAGACTGGATATCACAGTGAAAAATTAAAATTAACTGTTGTTAATCAGATGTAGTTTGCTGTCTTTTTATTTTGACTCTACCTCGAGCTAATTAATACCTGTGATGTTTTCACACACCTCCCAAAAAAGCTGTGTTTAAATTTAGACAAGCATGACTCACCCCTTTTCTAAATTTTTTTTTTTTTTTTTTTTTTTTTTTTTTACATCTAAATCTTTTGTGTTGATAATCACTACTGCCTGGGAGTTTCTTTTAATACCTCCATTTATAAACAGCCAGGAGGCATGTTGGGGTATTTTTAGTTAAGGAAACTGCTGTTTGAACCTGCAAGTGAACTACCCGTACAGGGCCGGACACGGTCAAACAAACCCCGGCTGGTTCAGCAGCTGTTGACAGCGCGTCCATTCACCGCCTGCCCAGCCGGGACGGGTCTGTTCACCCCGACAGACCTGCTGGACACACGTGGACTGGTGAACTTGCACCAGCACTGCCCATCCCGGCCAGCTTTGATGTGGGATTGTTTTATTTTGTTCTCCCTGCAGAGGACAGGGAGAAATCTCTCCTCTCCACAGTACCACTAAACACCCCACCCATGATTCTTCAGGCATTTTGGGGCTGTAACCCCCCCATCTCTCACTGGCCTGCTCCTCCAGTACCATCAGCACACCCCCCAGTGACATCATCATCACCCCCCTGAACCCCCCCTTTTATTCCCTCCGATGAAAAGGTAGAGAAGGGAAACAGCCGCAACAGGCAGCTCCTTACTCTCATAGTGCCATTTACATATGTACATACCACAGCCCCCAAAAACAGGGGGGCAGCACCCCAAACAGTCACAGCCCCCGTCCCACAGGCCGGCAGCTGCCCCACGGCACGGGGGGGACAGAGGATTTTGCTACATCTCCTGCTTGGGCTCTGCTCCCCGCCTGGGCTGAGGGATCTGCTGAGCATCAGGCTTTCATAGCTTCTCCTCTGAAAAACAAAAATTCCAAATTAGAGTTCAGCATCTTAAAAATATACCGCAGAACAAAGCAGAGGAATGAGTCAGAGTAAGGGATCGCCCAGCGGCAGCGCTCGCTGGCCGTGCGCTGCAGTACCCGAGTTTCGCCACACGGCGGCAGCACCGAGGCGCGCCGCGGCACCGCACTGGGGCGGCCGCCTGCAGTACCGCGCTTCGCCCACAGGGCGGCAGCACTGAGACCCGGCGCAGGTCCCGAAAACGAGCACCGCTGCCCGCCAGCCCGGTGCCGGCAGGCGAACGCGCCCGGAGGCAGCGCCTCCAGTCCCGACCCCGCGGTAACGCCCGTCCCCTCGCCCTGGCCCCAGTTTTCCCCCATCCGCGGCAGCAGGCCAGGGTTTTTCCTTGGCCCACTTCTCTTGTCCTACACGCAGCCCCACCTCTCTTTCCCAGCCGCTGACGGCCCTTCTGCCGCTCCAAAAGTGCTGACTGCAGCGGCCAGACGGCGTTTCCCGCCAGGGGAACTGCGTGTGAGACGAATCCCCCGACTCCCAGCTGCAAGGCCAGCGTGGCAGCGCGACGCCACCTCCTTCCCCGCAGGAGGAGCCCTTCCAGATGTGGAAGTGTGTGAAAATGAAGTTTTGTTTTAATTCAGACCCTGTACTTAAAAGACTCAATTTTACGGTCAAGTACTCCTTTTCTGGATGGACAAACTTTTTCTTAAAAGTTCTCGACTGAAGACTCCACTGAACAGAACTGAGCCACAAGACAACTTTCCATCAGCAGTCTAACGAAAAAAAATCAAATAAAAATATTGGTTTTCATTATGTTTCATTCATTACATTTCTACTGGCATCTAGATGCTCAAAAATTAACTACACTGACACCACATATTACTACAAACATAGTTACACGTATAGAAGCCCCAGGCCGGGAGCGGTTTGCAGCTGCCCGTCCGCACCGGCTCGGGTGGGGGCCCCGCGGCAGCGGCTCCTCCCTGGGCAGCACCTCTGGGCCGAGCAGCTCCGAGCCCAACGCGCACGCGCACACACTGACGCCCCACAGAACGTTATATGGGCAGCATGACTGCAACGGCACCAAAAACACTGAACAACAATCAACAAGAATGACTCCAAACCCAGAGACGGCATCGATCAAAAGAACCTACAGGGAGGCAGTGGTGAGGCAAGGAGCCTCTACTACAATCCCAAAATGAAAAGGAGCCGAACATCACAGCCCTTTACGAGACGGTGGCACTGGCACAACAGAGATGGTGCAATGCAAGGAACTCCTGCAAAACCTAAGAACTTCTTCCCAGCATCCTGAATTACCAGTCCCTTAGACTGGATGGGGAGAGAGCAGAGCTGCCCATGCAGCCCTGAACACCACCATGAAACACAACTGACGAGAAACGTCCGAGGCGCAAGAACCATCCACGCTTTCGGCTGCTGATACAAGAAAACCGGCACCCAATTGGCAATAGGCCAATCAGCACCGGCATTCCAGACCCCGGGACGGCACCTGAGGTGCCTGTCGTGCCCCTCGGGCACAACGAGACCCCAGGATCATCTGAACGGCGCAAGGCAGGCTTCCCGAAGTACACGACAACGCAGACACAGGCTGGAGCTGCCCTGCCCAAGCTGGCATCGCACTGTAAGGTTCCCTGCGCCCTTCACCCACCCGAAGCAGACTGTTCCTGGATGGTCCTTTCCCCTCTGAGAGCTTTAACACCCCCGCCCACCGCCCCCCCCCCCGCAATTCCCAGCCCCTCCCCAGCCCCCGTGCCTCCACTTAGCTTTCAGAGGGCCAAGGGACTGAAAACATCCACAGAGGAAAACACCACATGGGCTAACAGGGATCTTCCTGCATTGCCAGGTTCCTCTTCAACATCTGCAATAACACAAGAAAACACACGCTCAATAAGCAGTGCCAGCACTAAATATCATGTGCATCAACACCGATGACATCCACAGCACCCACCTCCCCCAAAGTTCCCAGGTGTTCCATTCAGCCTCTCGTGCCATGGGCGCAGGCAGAAACCCTCATCACTCGTTGCACCTAAGACAGCAGGAAACAAAACAGCTCTAGTGCTTGGGACAAGTCCCCAGCCCCACACTCCTCCTCACCCCTACCCCTGCTCACCGCAAATGGTCCTCTGAGTCCAAAGGGGTCCACAAAGCCCCTGCAAAACAAGAAGGAAACGCTAAACCAAGTCACCAGGCAATACTGTGCTCCTGAACATCAACCACCCCCTCACCTTCTTGGCTGCTGGTCGGCGTGTGGCCTCGCCCCTCCGAGCTTGCCTGTAGGGCCTGCTAAAACAAAGGCGCATGCTCAGATACGGCCCGCAGACGGTCCCATCTCCCCCTCCTTTACCTTGGCTGCTCGCCCACCCGGCCTCCGTCACCTTCACCTGCCACGCTGTTGACCGCGTTGAGGCCCAGCTACCACCTGTAAAACACAAGCAAAGGATGCTCGTACCTGCACCAGAAACACACCACCTGAAATGAGATGCTGCTTCAGCCCAGCACTCCTTGCTCACCTTGCCCGAGGAGCTGCGGTGCTGATACCCGGCTTTCCTCTTGGCTTCACACCTATAAAATAGAGAAACAACCAAACTTACATAGAGGCACACGGCACACCTTCCCTCTGAGACCACGCACCAACCCACCTGCTTACAGCACTCAGCTTGCCTCTTCCGTCACTCTTTTGAGACAAGTTGTCCCTCTGCATCTGAAATCAAATTATTCAACAAGTCACTCAGATGCCGATCAACAGCTTGACCATTCCACAGGTCTGCTTTCTATTCAGAAATAACATCAGAAGCTCTAATCGAGTCCCTAAAACACTGGTGAAGGGACTGCCCACTCCCCCTGCCCACAGCTGCTCCATCCTAGATGACTGTACAACCTTTGCCCACACTATTAAATACGTCAAGAAATTAACCATGGACTCCTAGAGCTCAGTCCACCCATCCCTGACTTTACGCCTCCGGGCAGAGCAGCTCCAAGCCAAACGTGCATGTGCAAAGACTGACGCTCCATAGAACGCTACAAACAACATGACTGCAACAGCACTAAAAACACTCAGTGAGAATGACTCCAAAGCAGATACTGCATTGAACTAAAGAACCTGCAGGGAGGCAGTGATGAGGCAAGGAGCCTCTACTGCAACCCCAGAGGAAAAAGGAGCCGAACGTCACGGCCCTCAATGAGGCAGCACTGGCACAACCCCACAAACAGAGAAGGCGGCACTGGCACAGCAAACAAACAGAGACGGCGCAAGTGCAAGAAACTCCTGCAAGACCTAAGAACTTCTTCCCAGCATCTTGAAGTGCCAGTCCATTAGACCGGATGGGTAGAGAGCAGAGCTGCTGACGCAGCCCAGAGCACCACCACAAAACATAACTGACCAGAAACGTCCGAGGCGCAAGAACCATCCACGCTTTCGGCTGCTGATACAAGAAAACCGGCACCCAGTTGGCACTAGGCCAATCATCACCGGCATTCCAGACCCTGGCATGGCACCTGAGATGCCTGTCGTTCCCCTCAGGCACAATGAGACCCCAGGATCGTCTGGCAGGCGCAAGGCAGGCTTCCCGAAGTACACGACAACGCAGACACAGGCTGGAGCTGCCCTGCCCAAGCTGGCATCGCACTGTAAGGTTCCCTGCGCCCTTTACCCACCCAAAGGGGACTGTTCCTGGACGGCCCTTTCCCCTCTGAGACCTTTAGCCCCCCGCCCCTGCAGTTCCCAGCCCCTCCCCAGCCCCCGTGCCTCCACTTAGCTTTCAGAGGACCAAGGGACTGAATTCATCCTCAACATAAGAAAACACCACATGGGCTAACGGGGATCTTCCTGCAGTTGCCACTTCCACTTTCCCCTTCATCACCTGCAATAAGAAAAGAAAACACACGCACACTATCGAGCGCCAGGATAATATTTACGAGTACTAGTCCACTAGTCATTGCTCACCTTGGCTGAGTTCTGGGAAGTACATTCAAATGATCCACCAGGGGCCACTGCACACTGCAAGGGTTCTGGGGACAACACAGTGTTCTGTGGGTGATCAGGGAGACGATGAGCCACCCCACAGCCTGAAAGACACTCTGCCTTACGGCCCTGCTGCTTCCTTTCAGAAATGCTGAAATTCCATCTACAGATGCAAGACGCTCACTTTAACCCCTGCTGGATAACCTGAGCATCATTCCTAGAAGGAGAGATTATATCAGCAGCTTGGTATACAGCAGTACAAACCACAAAACAACGCTCCATTTTTATTGTGGCCAGGAGTTCCGGAAAAGCACAAAGCACCTAGAATTGAACCAATATATTAAGCAGAGTTACAAACATACTTTCTGCTACAGCTGCTGTTGAACCTTCGCTGCTCCTGGAGCTCTTACCTCTAGCAGACACCTCCACTTCTCCAAACAGGTCTGTCCATGCTGACTAAACAGCTCAAAAGCTGCCCACTGCTGAAGGAGCAGCAGAGAACCAGCACCAAAGCAGCCCTGGAGCAGAATGAGCTCCTGCCCGGGGGCTGGGGCTCAAATACCCCGGGCCCCGCCCACCCCCCTCCCACAATGCCCTGGGGAAGGGGAGGGGTCAATCAGCCCAGGCCCCGCCCACCCCCCTGACCAAACCACCTGGGGAAGGGGCGGGGTCAACCGCCCAGGCCCCGCCCACCCCCCTCCCACAATCCCCTGGGGAAGGGGCGGGGTCAACCACCCAGGCCCCGCCCATCAAGGGACCAAAACACCTGGACCATCACTGGAAATGACAGCACCTGCACTTTTCTACCTCTATTCTATCTGCAATGGGACTGAGTACAGATGTAAGTTGTAATCTTTAATGATTGCTACACGTGACCTGTTTTTGGTGGGTGTACTGGTAGGTATTTTATTGTATATGTCTTTTTGGCTCTAGGTGTAATTATAAATAGATAACCGTACAGTCGAAAATGTAGTGTGGTAATTGCAGTCTCGAGATCGTACACCGGAAACTGTTTACCTGATATCCTGTGTCGGAAGTCGTGAACCGTAAGGTCTTCATCGGAAACCGTACACCGGAACTCATGCGACGGAAGTTGTGTTCCGGAAGTCGTACACCGGAAGCCATATGCCGGAAGTCCTGCAGCGGAAGTGTTTTTGCGGAAGTAGTATGCCCGAAGTTGTATTTTTAAGAAGTGTTTTTTTTGTTTTTTTAGTTTATTTGGATGTTTTTTATGTGTGTCGTGTTGTTGTTAAAACTGGTATGTGTTTGTCGATCTTGTATTTTGATTTTGTTTTAATGCGTGGAGAGGGCAAAAAATATTTTGACCAAATTTGCATATTTAATTAGATCATTTGCATGATTAGCTGCTAACTGTCATTCCCAGTGAAAGTAATTCCTAATGTCATGTTCATGTGGTGTAGTTATTTGATTAGTGATTGCTCCCACTGGGAATGACAGTTTGTGGGTGGGGCTATTATTTTATTATTTTTCTGTGTATATAAAAGACTAAAAATCTAAAGTCCGGTGCAGCAGTAGAAATTTGGATGCTCTAGAGGAGTGCTTGGCTTGGGGTTTTTATCTTGATTCAGAGTGATTTCTACACAGACAGGAGATGCCAAAAGCTAGAGGGAGGCCCTCCCGTTGAGTCAGTGTTCAGAAGGGACCCCCTCGCTTTCTGAACTCCTCCTCAGAGAGGAGTCCAGGTGCGGCTGGGTCCAGACTTAGCCCCAGACTGGATCTATGGTTTGTGTCTAAGAGACACAGAAGGCAGGAGGAACAGCTAAGGGACTCTGTGTATATATGGCCAAAGGATTGCATGTGCACACCCAATTCCTTATATCGCTTAGCCGGGATTTCAGAGTCTAATCATTCTGCACCTTGACATCCTTACCTCCCCTCCAGGGGCCTGGGGTCAGGTGGGTTGCAGTCTGGATCCTTGGTCTCTTGGGGCAAACTCTCAGGCAAAAAGTCCATGTAAATAAGTAACCAAAAAGAGCAGTACAGCAAGAGGGCTGACTCGACTGCTGACTTTGCTGATGTCCCAGCCAAGCATAGAAATCCCTGGGTATTTATACCCTTACAGACTATTTACCCACCCGTCACACTATGATTCAGTCCAATAGCAATAGTTGAGTCTGGGGTCTTCTTGCTTCTCAGTGGATCCTTTGCACTGACTTCAGACAGGCCTTTGCTTTGTGCGGCTGTAGATATTGTTTACAGTCCATACATGCTTTGTGCCAGCCTTGACTGTGGTGTTTTCTCTGAATGAAACCTATTTGTACAGAAAAGTGTAAAGCAGGCCTTATCTCACAGGTGTTGATCGTAGTCTATAGCTGCTTTTGTTACCATTAAGTAAAGGCTGTAATTACAAGTGATACATTCTTTTTAAGAGGCATTTTCTTAAGCTAAGTGACTCATATTGACAACGTGGTCACCTGCAAAGAAAAAAAAATTGTTAAAACACTTTGTCTGTGAAAGAACAGTACACCACATAAAACAGTAGTCAACATTGGCCTTGGATATGAACTCTAAAACACCAGTGAAGGGACAGTCCACTCCCCCTGCCCATGGCTACTCCATCCCAGATGATGGTACAGCCTTTGCCTACAAAATTTATTGTGTCAAGAAATTAACCATGGACTCCTAGGGCTCAGTCCATCCAACCCTGACTCTACACCTCCGGGCAGAGCAGCTCCAAGCCAAATGTGCACATGTGCAGACTGACACTCCACAAAATGTTATAGGCAACATGACTGCAACAGCCCCAAAAACGCTAAACAACAACAACGACTCCAAGACCAGAGACGGCATCGATCAAAAGAACCTACAGGGAGGCAGTGGTGAGGCGAGGATTCCCTACAGCAAACCCAAAACAAAAAGGAGCTGAACATCACGGCCCCTTACGAGACGATGGCACTGGCACAGGAAACAGAGATGGTGGCGCTGGCACAACAAACAGAGACGGCGGCACTGGCACAAACAGACAACACAAACACAAGAAACTGCTGCAACGCCTAAGAACTTCAAGATGCTGGGACGAAGTGTCAGTCCCTTAGACTGGATGAGAAGAGAGCAGAGCTGCCAACGCAGCCCAGAGCTACACCACAAAACACAACTGACCAGAAATGTCCGAGGTGCAAGAACCATCCACGCTTTCGGCTGCTGATACAAGAAAACCGGCACCCAGTTGGCACTATGCCAGTCATCACCGGCATTCCAGACCCTGGCATGGCACCTGAGATGCCGGTCGTGCCCCTCGGGCACAACGAGACCCCAGGATCATCTGACAGGCGCAAGGCAGGCTTCCCGAAGTACACGACAACGCAGACACAGGCTGGAGCTGCCCTGCCCAAGCTGGCATCGCACTGTAAAGTTCCCTGTGCCCTTCACCCACCCAAAGGGGACTGTTCCTGGATGGCCCTCTCCCCTATGAGAACTTTAAACCCCCTCCCTGCAATTCCCAGTCCCTCCCCAGCTCCTGTGCCTCCACTTAGCTTTCAGAGGGCCCAGGAACTAAATCCATCCTCAACAGAGGAAGACACCACATGTGCTAATGGGGATCTTCCTGCAGTTGCCACTTTCCCCTTCATCATATATAAGGCTGTTGTCAGAGGATGTAGGGAGGCAACTAGGAAAGCTAAGGCCTCCTTAGAGTTAAACCTGGCAAGAGGGGTCAAGGACAACAGAAACAGCTTCTTCAAATACATGGCAGAGAAAACTAACACAAGAGGCAATGTAGGCCCACTGATGAATGGGGTGGGTGCCCTGGTGACAGAAGATACAGAGAAGGCAGAATTACTGAATGCCTTCTTTGTCTCCGTCTACTCTGCCGGAGGCTGTCCTGAGGAGCCCCGTACCCCTGAGGCCCCAGAGGAAGGCAGGGCAATGGAGGAGTTTGTCTTAGTTGACGAGGACTGGGTTAGGGAGCATTTAAGCAATCTGGACACCCATAAATCCATGGGTCCAGATGGGATGCACCCGCGGGTGCTGAGGGAGCTGGCTGAAGTCATTGCTGGACCACTCTCCATCATCTTTGCCAAGTCTTGGCAAACGGGAGAGGTGCCTGAGGACTGGAGGAAAGCAAATGTCACTCCGGTCTTCAAAAAGGGCAAGAAGGAGGACCCGGGCAACTATAGACCGGTCAGCCTCACCTCCATCCCTGGGAAAGTGATGGAACACCTTATCCTTGGTGCCATCTTAAGACATATCAAGGATAAGAGGGTCATGAGGGACGGTCAACATGGCCTCACCAAGGGGAAGTCGTGTTGGAGCAACCTCAGAGTCTTTTATGAAGACGTAACAAGGTGGATTGACGATGGCAGAGCAGTGGATGTGGTCTACCTTGACTTCAGCAAAGCATTTGACACCGTCTCCCACAGCATCCTCACGGCAAAACTGAGGAAGTGTGGACTGGGTGATCGGGTAGTGAGGTGGACTGCAAACTGGCTGAAGGAGAGAAGCCAGAGAGTCGTGGTCAATGGGGCGGAGTCTGGTTGGAGGCCTGTATCTAGTGGAGTGCCTCAAGGGTCAGTTCTGGGACCAATACTATTCAATATATTCATCAACGACTTGGATGAGGGAATTGAGTGTACTATCAGCAAGTTTGCTGATGACACCAAGCTGGGAGGAGTGGCTGACACGCCAGAGGGCTGTGCTGCCATCCAGCGAGATCTGGACAGGCTGGAGAGTTGGGCGGGGAAAAATTTAATGAAATATAACAAGGGAAAATGTAGAGTCTTGCATCTGGGCAGGAACAACCCCAGGTTCCAGTACAGGTTGGGGAATGACCTATTAGAGATCAGTGTAGGGCAAAGGGACCTGGGGGTCCTGGTGGACAGCAGGGTGACCATGAGCCAGCACTGGGCCCTTGTGGCCAAGAAGGCCAATGGCATCCTGGGGTGTATTAGAAGGGGGGTGGTTAGTAGGTCCAGAGAGGTTCTCCTTCCCCTCTACTCTGCCCTGGTGAGACCTCATCTGGAATATTGTGTCCAGTTCTGGGCCCCTCAGTTCAAGAAGGACAGGGAACTGCTGGAGAGAGTCCAGCGCAGGGCCACAAAGATGATTAAGGGAGTGGAGCATCTCCCTTATGAGGAAAGGCTGAGGGAGCTGGGTCTCTTTAGCTTGGAGAAGAGGAGACTGAGGGGTGACCTCATCAATGTTTATAAATATATAAAGGGTGGGTGTCACGAGGATGGAGCCAGGCTCTTCTGGGTGACAACCAACAGTAAGACAAGGGGTAATGGGTTCAAGCTGGAACACAAGAGGTTCCACTTAAATTTGAGAAGAAACTTCTTCTCAGTCAGGGTGACGGACACTGGAACAGGCTGCCCAGGGGGGTTGTGGATTCTCCTTCCCTGGAGACATTCAAAACCCGCCTGGACGCCTCCTGTGTAACCTCATCTGGGTGTTCCTGCTCTGGCAGGGGGATTGGACTGGATGATCTTTCGAGGTCCCTTCCAATCGCTAACATTCTGTGATTCTGTGATCATCTGCAATAAGAAAAGAAAACACACGCTCACTAAGTAGTGCCAGCACTAAATATCATGTACATCAACACCGACCCCATCCACAACACCCACCTCCTCCTAAGTTCCACGGCGTTCTGTTCAGCGTCCAGCTGGCACCTGGTGGGGGGACAGGGGGTCAGGGGTCCCCCGTGCCGCCCCCTCACTGAAGGGCGGTCTCTGGTGTCCCCAGTGTCTCCACTCACTCCATGGGGGTCTCTGTATCCCCATGACCCCAATGTCCCCATGTCTCCACTCACTCCACGTGGGTCTCTGTATGCCCATGTCCCCTAACCCTAATGATCCTAACCCTAACCCCCAACTCCAACCCCTAACCCTAACCCGAACCCTAACCCGAATCTGAACCCGAACCCTAACCTAAAGGAAAGCTAAAGGAAATTAAAAAAAACATCCCTGGATGGGGGTTTTTTGGGCATTATTTTTGTTGGGGGCCAGGGGAAGTGTTGGGGTATTTTTAATTAAGGAAACTGCTATTTCAACTGTAAGTCCAACCTGCAAGTGAAAACAAACCACACATACAAGGCTGGACACAGTAAAAAAAAAAGATCCCAACTCTTTCAGTAATCGCTGACAGCGCATCCGGCTCGGTCAGTAAAGCTGAAAGCGTGCAGCCTCAAAGAGTGAAATTAAAAGGTAAAAAATAAACCTCGGTAATTGACTTTATACTAAAAAGGTATGCATATGTTTAGCTACACAAAAAAACCCCTTTGATTTTCCTTGCTGGCCGTGCGTTGCAGTACCCGAGTTTTCCCACAGGATGGCAGCACCGAGGCGCGCCGCGGCACCGCCTTGGGGCGGCCGCCTGCAGTACCGCGCTTCGCCCACAGGGCGGCAGCACCGAGACCCGCCGCGGCAGCCCCGGGCGAGCGGTCGGGCCGCGTTCCGCGGGAATCCCGGGCAACCCGGGCCAGGTTCTCGTCACCCTCAGTGTAAACGTGTGTCACCTTATCACTCTGGTCTCACCAGAGCAGAGCAGAGGGGCAGAATCCCCTCCCTCCACCTGCTGCCCACGAGGCTGGGGATGCAACCCAAGATATTTATTATTTCTGGGCTGCAAGCACACATTGACAGCTCGTGTCCTATTTTTCTTCCCCCAGCACCCCCAAGTCCTTCTCCGCAGGGCTGCTCTCCATCCCGTCACCCCAGCCTGGATTGATAATGGGGGTTGTCCCAACCCAGGTGCCACGCTGCCAAAAAGCCACCTACCAGCAGACAGACGGACAGCCAGACAGACAATCCAGAACCAGAGCAGGGTGTCCGGTCCCGAGGATGCTGGAACAGGGAACGAGAGGCGGCGGGGAGTGAGACACTGTAGGCAGCACATGAATTCATATATAGTAAAAAGTCTTTATTAAGAAGGCTTTGAAGTCAAAAAATAAAACTCTTGATACAATTTTCATAACCGTCAAGTCAGCTCAGCAAATATATAATCAGTACTTTAGCCATGTAAGGTTAAAGGTCCGTTATTTTCTTTTTAAAATAAAATATATTTTAGTTTTTAAAATTTATTCAATAAAGTACATATTTTCCTATAAATTCCCTACATATACATAAAGAGGTAAAAAATTAAAAAAAAAAAACTAAAACAAACAAACAAAAACAAAAACCAAAAAAAACAACAAAAAACCAAAACGAAACCAAAAAAACCCAACTACAAAATAAAAAGAAGGTAGAAATTTGTCTGGTTTTTGTGACATGGCATGTTAACTGTGCCCCCTCCACCCCACGAGCTCCCCTGCCTGGCCTGGCCCCTCCAGCCATGACTCCAACCTCCCATTACACATTTCTGGGCAGTTTTCACATTGGCAAAATAGAAGATAGACCTGCGTTACAAAAAAAATATATATACATATATTTATAGAACCATTGAGAATCATCCAAAAAAATAACTACATACAAAAAGAACAACAACAAAAAAATTATAATAATAGAATGATTTTAAAAAAATAAAAGACAACCCTTGCGTGTCCTAAAATAAAAAGTGCAACCGGACCTTTTCTTTCTGTTTATTTAACTTTGCAAACTGAATACTGTTATTTGGGAAGGACTGTTGAAGAACAGCTGGGCTTCCTCCTCCCAGCCGCCACAGCCGGGTGAAGAGTTAAAGCTATTCTGTAAACATCGGAGTTGCCTCCTCTCTGCAGTTTCACACCCTCTTCCTCCTCATCTTCGTCAGCCCCCTCCCCCACCCCTCCCGACCCCCGATTTTTTGGCCACCCCCCCGCCCCACTGTCCTCTCCAGCCAACACACAGCAGCCTCTCCATCCCCCCCCCACCCCCTGCGCCCACTGGATCTGTTATTAAATAAAAAGGTTGATTTAAACAGTTTTCCGAGTCCTTAAAAATAAGTGTTGGGGTAGAATGGGAGGGCTGGTGGCCCTGGTGAGCCACGGCCCGGCTAGGAGAAGATGTGGATGGCTTGCGTGGCGGGAGTGTGGCACGCGGGGCACTCAGGCTCGGCTTTGCCGCAGATGCGCATGGCGCATTCCATGCAGAAGAGGTTGTGGCCGCAGGGCACCAGGGCGGCGATCACCTCGCTCTCAAAACACACCATGCACTCCCGGGAGCTCTTGCGGGGCCCATCCGAGCTGCTGGAGTCGGTGGGCGAGCCCGAGGTGGCAGAGATGCTGCCAGGCAGGGAGGAGGAGGAGGAGTAGCCGGTGCTGTTGGAGAAGGAGGACAGGGAGCCCTGGGTGGGCAGCCAGGACAAGGTGCTGACGGGGTCGCTCTGGATGCGGCGAGCTAAGGGGTGTTCCAGGGCCGCCCCCGCACCGCTCTCAGGGAGGGTGGGCGAGTGGCGTGGCGTGGCCGTGCCGCTGCTGCGTCTCTGCGAGCCGTTGATGGAGGAGCAGCTGCTGAAGGCTTGCAAGGGGTTGCCCGAGCGTTCAAAGGGCGACCAGATGGTGGTAGTGGGTGTCGTGAGGTCGAGGGCCAAGAAGTCAAAGCCAAAGTCGCACTCCTCAGAGCCCAGCGGAGCCGGGGGCTCGCTGAAGGTGAAGCCAGAGCTGGTGCTGTAGGGGCTGGTGGGGCTGGCGTCCGCCACCCGCCCGCTGTAGAAGGACTCGGTCGAGGTGCTGCCCAGTGAGCTGAGGCTGTCGTTGCGCGGAGCGGCCGAGGGGCGGCGGGCAGGGTGGGGGGCTTTGGCCCACAGGCCGCCTGTGCTGCCCTGCAGGTCCAGGCAGACGTCAGTGCCGTTGGAGTGGAAGTCGTTGTCGGTGTTGACATCAATGAAGGAGCCTGTCCGCATGGTGATGTGCGCCTCGATCTCCTCCCTCGCCCGGTCCACGTTCTCGGGCATACCCGTCACCTCGAAGACGGGCTCCTTGTCCCGGCTGGGCGTCACGATGTAGGTGTGTGTCTGCTGCTGGATCCGCTTGATGGTGGCTCCTTTGGGCCCCACCACCAGCCCCACCACACGGTACGGGACCCTGACCTGGATGGTGGTCTGTCCTGGCAGGTTGGGGGGGCCCTGCATTGCTCCTGTAAGCCCATTCACTTTGTTGCGCGTCGCCCGGATCATGGAGAAGTGCTCGGCAGCCGAGAGGATCTCCCTTTTCGCCATCTCCACATCCTCCTTCCTCCCAGTCACAATGAAAATAGGCTCCTCGCCCCTGACCGGCGTCTTGATGTAGGTGTTGGTCTTGGCGCGAAGGGCTTTGATTTTGCAGCCTGCAGAGCAAGGAGAAAGGGAAAAAAAAATGACACATCAAAGCTGAGAGCTCGCGTGGTCACCCTGCTCACCCAGGATGGGGAGATGCGGGAGCAGCCGGAACCAGCGGGTCCCTTTGGTTCTGCACCTGCAGCGCAGACGCCCTTGCGGAAAGGGGTCCCTCCTGCCCCAAAGGCAGCTGGGGGTCACAGCTTGGTGCTGGGGGCTGCACCAGCTCATCTGAGACACGTCAGGCTCCTGGCACCGGCCTGATCCTCTGCCATCACCTCCTCTATGCCGCTGCGGGGACAAGGACCTGCGGGACACAGCCTGACCCGGCTCCTGAGGGCTCGGACAAGGCTGGGGCAGAGAGGGGACAGGGCAAGTGGCCATGGGGGCACTGCTGGGCCACTGAAGGGATGGGAAGCCAGGTTTACTTAAAAAGTGTTTGAGGTGCAAGGAAAAAAGACACTGGAGATGGAAGGGAACGAAAAGGCTCACTGGGGTCCTTCAGGTTTGTCAACACCTCTCAGCCAGCAGATGAACTCGAGAAACAGCCCTGGCTGTGCCCCAATGGCAGCAGCGATGGCCCCAGAGGGACAGGGGATCCGGGGCTCCCCACAAGCAGGCAGCACAGGCCCCCCAGCCCCGAGGGAGGAGACCCCAGGCAGAGGCTGCGCCATCCAGCGGGGACAAAGGGGCTGCCGGGGCAGCGGCTCCCCCTCACCAGGGGACATGATTCAGCAGGACACCAGGGCTTTGATGCCAGCTCTGCCTCGCCTGGCACGACACTGGGCTCAAAGAATGTCCTGAGCTGGGAGGGACCCACAGGGATCATCGAGTCCAACCCCTGTCCCTGCACAGGACACCCCACAGGTCACACCGTGTGTCTGAGGACGTTGTCCGGTCTCTTCTTGAACACTGTCAGGTTGGGGCCGGGACACCTCCCTGGGGAGCCTGTTCCAGTGTCCAGCACCTCTGGGTGAAGAACCTCTTCCTCATGTCCAACTGACCGTCCTCAGCACATCTTCCTGCCGTCCCCTTGGGTTCCATTGCTGGTCACCACATCCCTGCCCCTTCCCTCCCACGTGTGAACCGGGCTCCGGCAACAAGTCCCCGCAGCCCCCGTCCCGCTCCTGCTCCACCCAGACCAGTCACTGTGGCTCTCGCCGAGGAGCCACCTGTGGCCACAAGCGCAGCATCGATCCCTGGCAACCCCAGCGCTGCTAACTGCACCTGCTCCACCTGTGCTCCGGTGCACAGGCTTAACTAAATTCACACGAGCCAGGCACAGTGTGAGCTCAGCCCAGCCGCCCTCTGCTCCGGTACACGAGGGCAAGGGATCCCCCATCTCCCACCCCCACGCACCCCCCGAGCTCTGCGGGACACCCAGAGCAAAGCTGGGAGCCCACAAGGGATGAGGCTGCTCCATCGGAGGCCCGAGCGCGTCCCCGAACGCTGCAAATGCTGCTGCTGCGGATCCACACTGACAAACAGCCGCACACGGGGAGAGCTCAGCTCCACGCACACGTGGTCAAGGAGCTGCAAGCGCACAGCCAGCTCCTCCACACACAGGTGGCTTGGGCACTCCTCGTCATCATCCTCCTCAACCTCCTACCAGGGCTCCCTGAGGAAGGGCAGGCGGCTCTTGCAGCTGCTGGGCTGAAGGGAGAGCCGTGGGGAGGTTGAAGGGACTCAGGACGATCAGGCAGGTTTGTCCCAACCAGGGAAATTGTCTCGTGCTCGCGAGCGGCTGGATTAGCAGAGCCCTGACAGGGCCATGATGCTCCTGGACACATGAGCATGGTGCGTTTACCAGGGCAGTGAACATCATGAATAACCAGAAGTAAAAAAGGTGTCAAAATAAGTGACTAGCATCTTTCCTGGGTGTCACAGCCCAGCATTTTGGCAGCACTAAGCCCTCCGATAGCCACATCCAGGGAGCCGTGGGGTGAGGACGCCAGCCTCTCCAGACACTTCCTTCAAAAATCCTCGAAAGCAGCTTGTACCCGCCGGCGCGGTCCCTGCCCGGCTCCCGGCCGCCCCGCGCTGCCGGTAGCTCCACGTGTGCCCTGCAAAGGTCCCAGGTTGAAGAGGATCCGGGGTGGGAACAGGCAGATAAACAGCCACACAGACACCTGCTGAGATCTCCCTCCTAAGGGGAGAAACCCTCTGGATTTCATACAAGCCAGGCTGAAGGCATTTGGCAGCCACCTCCAAGCACTTGTTGCAATCAAACCAACGTTCCTCTCACCTTTCATTGCCCCAGGGATTCACTCCTGGCTTGAGGCAGTGGGACGAGCCCAAATTCAACCCAAATTCAACCATCTGTGCAACCAGCTGGGCTGGGGACAGCACAGAGCTGCCCTGTTCCCCAGAGCTGGGGAAGCCACTGAGGAGACACACGGAGGCATGTGGGTGAAGAAGGGTTTGTCCAGGCTTTTCCTAATTTAGGACAACAACTGAAAGGTGTATTTATGGCCGGGGGCATATGGTAGAGAGAGCAATGTCTGGTGACTGGGGCAGGGCAGAACCAGTAGCCATCATAAAGGTGAATTTTTTTTAAGCATGTCCCAGTTTCTGCGAGGCTGCCCAGAGTGAAGTGCCTATGACTCCCACACCTCCCTCCTCGATTTATTCTGGTACCTGCTATAAGCCCATCCCCTGCTCGGCAAACTGGGACACACGTGGTGGCATCGGGACAGGGAGGCACCGAGGGCTCTGCTAGTGCCTCCCACAGACACCAGCATCGCATCCGAGGTCCAAAAATCACCCTTTGGAGCAGGAAGCAGCAATTTCAAGACCCAAAGGTATCGGGCAGCTGCCAGGAGCTGATCGGGAGCCGCGTCCCATGGGAGTACAGCAGAGCGAAGCTCTTCTCGCCCTGCTCCACTGGTGGGACCAAACTGATGCTATCGCAGCACAAAATGGAGGAAAAGTTTCTCCTTGTGAGCCCTTCCTAGGGGCAAAGCCAGAAACCTGGGTTCAAAATTGAAGGGGTGCCTGGCTTGGGCAGCTCCACCCTCCTTAAACAAGCAGGGCAGGAACACCACACACAACCTGCGGCTGCTGGACCCTGCCAGGGCCACCATGGCACAGAAAAATGCACCGCGGGTCAGAGCTGGTTTTACCAACCCTGGTGTAAAAGGACGGTGACGGTCTGGGACAGTGGGGGAGCTTGGTCACCACTCCACCGCGGGGGAAACATCGGCCTGGAAGCTGCTTGCCCGAGGCCACGTGTTGGTGTCTGCAGCAGGAGCCTCAGCACGAGGAGGCTCCATCACCACGACACGTCGGTGAGAGCTCCGGACGGGCACATGGGGGACAGAGCCGTAACAGCACCAGGGTCCCCCCAGGGACCAACCTGTCCTGCTGCTGCCGCCTGTCCCAAACTCCACCCAAGTCACCCCCCTGGCTGCGGGAACTCCCAGACAGCAAGTCTGAAATGTCCCCAGTGGAAAGGATGTGCATCCTCTGGCTGGGATTCGACCAGAAAAGCATCTAAACCCAGACAGCCCAGTGAGCTGCAGGTCTTCAACGCCAGCACCGAGGAGGAGGTACAGCCTCACGGCAGTACGGCCCCTGTCCCCATCACACTCGCGTCTCCTGGCCACAGCTGCTCCTGGCCACGCTCAGGGACACACTGACACCCCATGGCCGAGCTCCCCAAAGCCCCCCGAAAGCCAGACATACTCCAACGACACAACACAGGTGGTTTAACCAGCAACCTGCAACTGGGGGAATGATCCACACCAGTATGAGATATTCCAGGTGAGTCTCCACAAGCCCCCACCCAAGCACGTGGTGAAAACACCATCCCTGATAGCTGCACCCCTCTGAAATTGGTGCTGCACAACCCCACTGGAACGGGACCAGGGAGAGGACCAGGTGCCACCTGGCATTGCTGGTGACCGCACCACGGGCACGTCCTCACCCCAGCATCACCGGATTAAGCAGCACCGTATCCCAGCCATGTGGCAGTGGTCGGCATTCCCGTATTTTACCTTGCCGAGGGCCGGCGCACAGCATTTTGATTCATAGAATCATTTAGGTTGGAAGAGACCCTTAAGATCATCAAGCCCAAACATAACCTAAACCTGGCAATAAACGATGTCCCTAAGAACCTCATCTACATGTCTGTTCGACCCCTCCAGGGATGGTGACTCCACCACTGCCCTGGGCACCCCGTTCCACTGCTTCGCAACCCTTTACATGAAGAAATGTTTTTTAATATCCAATCTAACCCTTCCATGGCACAACTTGAGGCCATTTCCTCTTGTCCTCTCAAGAGAGGAGGAAAACAAGGTGTCAGACTTTGCTACAAGTCTATAAACAAGGTGGCTTTAAAAGCGCCTTTCATATTCAAAAGAAAACATCCCCAGAATTGGGGCAGACCCAGGGGTGCTGCAGCCCCAGCAGACCCGTTCTCAACACCGGAGCCCAGGAGCAGCTCAGTCACCATGTTAGAGCCTTTGTCACAGCTCCGTGTCCCCACTGGCCCAGAGGCATCAGGACAACCTGAACAAGACAAGAAACAGAATCCCAGGGGATTCTCCCCAGGATGATGCAGTGATGGAGGCAGCATCTCTGGAAAAGTGGCTGCTCTCCCTGAACATCCTCTCTTGGTACCACCAGAGAGGACTTCACACTCTGCCAGGAGCCCCGGTTGGACCAGGGCTGTGACCATCGCAAGAGCTGATGAAAACCAGCCCAGTGCAGGCTGGGGCAGCTAGCGGGACATGTCTCTCCATCCTCTGCGCTCCTGCTGCTCCCCAGGCAAGAGAAGAGCCCTGAAACAGCTCAGCCCATTTGCTGATCCCCAGCACCTGCTCTGACATCAGGAGGTCTCCTCCACGTGAGGACAAAGGCAGCAGAACCCCTCGGCCAGACAGCATCTCTCCCCAAGGAATTTTGTGCTTGCCGTGCCCAGCTCCAAGCTGTGAAAACCCAAGAAAGAGCAAACGGAGCTTTTCTGGAGGAGCCTTTGAGGGCATCAACCAGAACTGTTCCCAGAAGCCAGCTGACGCCTTGCACCCAGCCCCCTGGAGTGTGCTAAAAGGATGCGGAAGAGACAATACCCTTCCTAAAAAGATGCAGAAAAGACGTTACACTTCCTATTTCCCAGCTCTGCAGCACCTCCTGGCCTCAGATCCAGTGTTACGGTGCTCCAGCCCCCTTTGTTCCAGGCAGATGGCACAAGACGCATCAGGACCGGAGCCAGACGTGGAGCAGAACACGTCGCACCTCCATCGCGTTCACCTCCCCTTTCGCTGAGCTCTTCTTCCCACCTCTCTGCAAACAGTAATTAATTCATCCTCGCAACCACAATGTGGGAGAAAAAGCACATCGCAACTTTGTTTCTTCTCCAGACGCTGGGAAAAGCGAGGCAGTGCCGCTGGGCTCCTCGCTGCGAGTGAGAGGAGGAAGCCGGTGCCAGAGCGGGGATGTGAAGGCAGATACTCCAGCGCTGCCACCGACCCGTGCGGCTGACTTCAGGAGTTTCTGGCTCTGCCACGACTCGGAGGAGGGAGGAGGCAATCAGGCCGGCCCCGAAGGACGTGGCGTGACGGGCAGAGGATGGCAGAGAGCAGCAGCCCGGGGCTCGGGAACACGAGCGGATTCGTCGCAGCGCCAGCGATCCGCGGCCAGTTTACAGATGCCCAGGCTGGCTCGGAAACCGAGGCGCATGTTCTCCCTGTACATCCTCCAAGCGTCGAAACGCTGAGCTCTGGCAGAGACAAGCTGCCGTGTTTCATCCTGGATCTCCCCTTCAAGCATCCCAGCGTCTTCTATAAACAGCAAATTTCCCGAATCCTTCGCAGAGCTGCCAACAGCACCTGCGTGTTGCAGATGGGGAAGCGGAGCCCGGGAGAGGAGCCGTGGTGGGTTCCATCCCACGAGAGCCCGGGGCTCTCAGCTGCACCACCTGCCCGTCACCCTCCTGATCTCATTTGGGCAGAAGCTGCCGGAAACACAGCTCCAAACTTGGGACGCCAGGGAGCAACGCCAGCACGGTGCCATCATGCAAGAGCCACGGCGATTCTAACGTCCAGCCCTCCCCATCTCCCTTTTCCCCCATGATTCCGTTATCCCCACCACTCTTTCTGCTGGTTACTGGTGCGGTGAGCCCACACCACAGCAATCGGTGCCCACAGCACTTTTCGGGGAACACCCCTCCCATGGCAGGAGTCACGAATGGGCTTGCACACAAAGGCATGGCCATGCAATCCTGCCAGGCCACGCTGCCTCTGGGATGCCGTGCGGGCAGGGAGGAGAAAAACCGCAGATCCCGGCTGGCAGACGTCGCTAAACACCATCACCGGTGCCAGTCTGGATGGGGGGGTCACGGCAACTGCCCCTCCAGCTCAGAAA
This sequence comes from Caloenas nicobarica, assembly GCF_036013445.1. Classification (NCBI taxonomy): domain Eukaryota; kingdom Metazoa; phylum Chordata; class Aves; order Columbiformes; family Columbidae; genus Caloenas; species Caloenas nicobarica. The sequence continues at coordinate 185,309 of NC_088271.1, forward strand.
ACATAGATTTGCTTTACACAACAAAGATTTACCTGCTGAGCTGCTGCTGCTCCCTTCTGGAAAGGGTTAAATTAGTGGATCTGGAGGAGAGAAACTGGAAGAAAAAGGAGAAGTAGGAGAAATTCCGACTGACAGCATCTGTCCCACCTCAGCCCACGCAGGACAAAGTGCGTTGGTCTGATGGGCGAAGCGCTGCCCTAGCTGCCAGCAACTCCCCGCCATGGCCTTGCTCACCCCGATGGCTCTGGGGACAGCAGGACCAGTCACAAAGTGGCCCGAGAGCTGCTCCTCAGAACATGGTGGATGGGGAGAACAAAAACAGCCTAGCCCCACTCGAGACCCTTCCAGGGCACCCGATACCCACATCTTCATCCCTCCCTGTGTTCCGAGCGCAGCAGCACCACAAGCACCCGCTCGCTCCTCGGGTCATTGCCTGGTTAAGCAGCGCAGGACGCACAAGAGTGACGGGGACATGGTCTGACCCAGGTCTGCAGTGTCACCAGCAGCCCATGTCCCCACCGGGATGATGCCAGGCCCGACGAAGCACCCCCAGGGCTCAGCTCCACGCTGCTGCCACGGGGCTACCGAAGACCGAGTGACATTCACACAGGGGGACCTGGGGACTAGAAGGACCTAGGAGACAGCACGGGTGCAGGAGGATGAGGTGAGCGAGGAAGGCTCTGCTTGTTTTCGAGCTCAGCACCAGATCCTGAGGCGGGAGCTGTGAACGACCTCTGCATCGCACCTGCACGGGCCGCACTGGCCTCGCACGTCCCTGATTTAAAACAGTTGCCGGTAGCACCCGAGAGCAGCCAGAGCACAAAGACACTCTGCTGACAGCCCTGTCCCCTTGGATGCTGCCCAACCGCACCCCCTGCCAGAGAGAAACAGGGGTGCCAAATGCCAAGCCCCTCCTCATGCCAAAAGCCCAGCACCACGGGGCGACGGGATGGCATCTGAACAGGCCAGGAGCTGCAGAAAAGCCGATACCAGGAGAGGGCAGGAAGCACATTGGGAAAAAACCCCCGAGAGAGCTGATCCTGGCCTGGGGCTGGGGCAGCAGCAGGTAACTCCAGCCCATCGCTGCCCTGGGTCCCCTTCGAGCCCACCAGCGGGACACGGTGCCCCACCACATCCCTCTTCCAGCTGGTACAATTTGTTTTGCAGCTCTTTTCCAGGAGCCCATGGAGCTCAGCAAACACCCAAACTCTGCACAAGGTGTTTGGGGCAGGCACCTGGGTGCACATGTAACTCGTTGGGGTGCAGGGGCGCAGCACTGGGACCTCACCGCAGCCCAAACACCCAACCTCAGCTGCTGCGAGAACAGGCGCCGACCCGAACGCAGCCGTTCCTCCAACCTCCCAGACCTTGCGGAGCTGAGGCTTTTCCCAAAACATACTGGATGCGTTTATGGGTTTGCTTTCAAGTTGCCGGACCCTGGGCTTCTGCAAAACCTGCCAGTGAGGCCACCAGATCCAGGTCCCCATCCAGCCCAGGGAGAAGTGGGATTCCCCCAGAGCAGGGCCAGTGCTGCGCTTCCCTCCTCCGCTGACGGAGCCGGTTGTGCCGCTCGCCTGCCCCGGCTGTGCTCGGCAGCCTGGGGGAACCCTCGGCTGGGGCGGTGGGACCAGCCAGGGGTGTGCGGAAAGTTGGGAGCCACGAAGCGGGGCCGGCTGGGAGGCAGCGCAGGCCAATGGGAAGCGCAGAGCATGATGTCACCGCGCTCATCACAGCATGGCTCTGGCTAACAAAGAGAACAATGAGGCTGCCCAGCTCCCCGCTTCCCCCCAGGAAAATAATGCCCCCCAAACCCCCCAGCCCACAGTCCCCTGGCTGGGGAGGGATGGGAACCCCAGAAGTGAGGGCACAGGTGGAGTGCCACAACCCTGCGTGCACAAAACGCCCCCCAGATCAGGCTCCCCGCGAGCCGAACTGCCCATCGCCAGCAGGATTCCTGTGGGTAGCAGCTCACCTTCCTTCTTTCCCGCCCCCGCCCCGTGAATCCTCTTCCCTGGGGTCTTTTTCTTTTTAAAGGTGAAAACTTCGGTTAAGGGACTATTTCAGATTTCCTCCAGACAAAGACCATGCCAGGCACACCCACCGGGGACAGGGCTGGGGCACGCCCGGGCGGCCTTTTGTGACAGCTGAGAGCGAGCAGGGCTTCAACCTCATCAACCAGCGGATAAATTACTATTTCGATATGAACTCTGAAATATCGAGGACCATTTACACGCCAAGAGCGGGAGGAAGGTGGGGCGGGGAAGACTCAACTACAATAAAATTAAAGCTTTCGTGTCCCGCCTGTTCCCACGGACTTGCACGGCCAGGGAACTTTCCGCGTTTCTCCCCCCCCGCCCCGCCCCGCGCCGTTTTGCTGGCTTATTAGAGTTTAATTAATATTTACGGAAAAGCACAAAGAGCAGCAGCTTCGGTGCTGAAACCCGCGGCGAGGGCGCGTCTGCGGGAGGAGTTTCAGGGCCGCGGGATTTGTCGCCGTTAAGTTTCCACCTCCGAACGGAGACAAAGCCTCAAAACTGCCCCAAACGCTGCGGGGCCGGGCGGGTGCGTCCCGCGGGAGGCGGCGCCGCAGCCCCGGGCCGGACAGCGCGGGGGTCCCCGGGTGCGTCCCCACGCGGGGCGGGGGTTACCTTGCCGGCCCACGATCTCGGCGACGTGCTCGGAGCTGGGCACGGGCACGCACTCGGTCATGTTCACGCTCTTCTTCCTGCTGCCCAGCGGCTCTGCCAGCAGCGCGGCGGGCGGCGCCAGGTGCGGGGCGAAGTTCCCGAAGGCGGCCGGGGGGGAGGCGGCGCTGGGAGCCGGCGGGGAGCCGCCGCCGCGCTCCCGCGCCTGCAGGCCGCCCGGCCCCGCTGCTCCTGCCGCCGCCTCCGGTTCCTCCGGCCCCGCGCCGCCCGCCTCCGCCGCCCGCAGCCCGCGCTCGCCCGCCTCCTCCAGCCCCAGCAGCGAGAACTGGTCCAGGGCGAACCTCAGGGCGGCGGCTTCGTCCTGCGCCGGCGGCCCCTCCCGCTCGGGCTCCGGTGCTGGCGGCTCCTGGCCGGCGCTCGGCGGCGGGCTGAGCAGCGCCAGGCAGCGCGGCGGGCCGCGGGGGGGCTGTCCGCCCTCGGGCTGGTAGATGGAACCGGGCATGGCGGCGGAGCGGCGGCCGGGGAGCGGAGCGGGCCGGGGCGGTGGCGGTGCCCGCCGCACGCCGCCTCTCTGCGCGCGCCCCCCGCCGCGCCGCCCCCGCCCCGCCCCGACGTCAGCCCGTCCCGACAATGGGCCGCGCCCCGCCGCGCGCGTGCGCCCGCCGCGGCCCCGCCCCCGCCGCAGGAAAGGGGCGGTGCCGGCCACGCCCCGCGCGGCAACACGGCGAGAGCTCCGCGGGAGAGCTCGCGCTGCCCACGCGTGTCCCCCGGCGCCGCCCCGCCCGAGGTTTAAGGCACAAGGTCGGCGGTTCGAGCCCCAGCTGGAGCCGGCCGGGCGGTACCGGACGGGGCAGCGGCCCGTACGTCCAGCACGGCAAGTCCCGAGTGGGGACACGGACTGTGCTCGGGTGGGGCAGGATGGGCACTCCGGAGGGTCACAGGACATGCAGGATGCTCCAGATATCGCGGTTGCACAGCCTTTCACTCCTGCCCTCTACAGTTCAACTACCGCGTGTTTTCTATTGTAAAGACACAGCCTGACCGCGTTCGCAGAGATGCTGTAAAAACGATGCTGAAATCGAGGAAGTTTGGAGACGCAGCAGGCTCAGGGCTGCCGTTATTTGGGTTTTTTTTTTTACACCCAGCTCTCAATCCCAAGCAGCCCCAGCTTTACGAATTTCCACCAGAGTCACAGATCAGATGAGGCAGGTGCTGCTTTGCACAACCCTTTTTTTCTTTCCCAGCAGAACGCAGAGCTGGAGCAGCAACGCACCCGCTGAGGACATGGCAGCTCTGCACAGCACCCAGGGGAGCCCGTTCCTGTCCCCCTGTTCCGTGCATACCGGGACCACGAACCGTTTGTCAAGCACTCGAGGGCGTGGAGCTACAGCACAGCTACACTTTAGGTACTGAAGGATATTTCCTTCTTCCCAAGTTGCAAAAGTTAAGAAAACATAAAATCTTTATCCTTTCTCCCACCTTTTCTTTTCCCCTTGGTTCTTCAGTTCCTGTTTTACAAGGGTTATTTGCTGTCTATTGCGCTCAGCGGGCAGCTGTTTCTGCTTCAGAGTTGTGACAACAGCACCTTGGATGCCCCAAGCCCACTGGGATCTCAACCACCTTCCTGAGCCTCCCTGGAGGGAAAGCCCCGGCACCAGGTCCTGCTGGGGGGTTCCCCCCAAAAAAAGGCAGTTGCAAAACAACCTCCTCCAAACCACTCATTCCACCTGGGCCACCGCTTTCCGGGGACCTGCTGCAGATGGAGCGGTAAGGAGCCCTTCCTGCAGCAACGGCACAGCAGCTAATTTGCTGTTACCATATGGAAAACAATTACCAGCTCACCTGCTACCTCCAATGCCCAGATGCTCAAATTCCACAGGTCCCATTCTCAAGATTCTTTTTCTCCATTTTCACATAATTGTCTTTCCAAGTCACTGTCTTTGGGACTAATTCAACCATTTGGCTTGGGGCCGGTTTTAGGTGCGAGAACCAGTAGTGTCTGTTCTAGTAAACCCCCACTTTGAAATGTCTACATACAGACCCTGGGAAACATTAAACTCCTGCTGGTCAGTGGCCCTGACACATGAGCCACGTGGCTGTCCTTGTGCTTCCGAGTTTTTATCCTTCAGCTGGCGACTCTCCTATGGAGAAGGACTTTGACCTTCTGATAATGTGAAACGTAGAATCGTAGAACGGTTTGGGTTGAAGGGAACTTCCCAGCCCCCCCAGTGCCCCCCTGCCATGGGCAGGGACATCTGCACCAGCTCCGGTTGCTCAGAGCCCCGTCCAGCCTGGCCTGGGATGTCTCCAGGGATGGTTCAGCCACCACCTCTCTGGGCAACCTGGGCCGGGCTCTCACCACCCTCAGTGTAAAAATGTGTCACCTTATCATCTATGTGATCTTTCCAGTGAGATAACAGCCACCAGGACCCGCCTCCTTCCTTCTTTCAATTTCTTTTACCTGCCAACTAACCCTGACACCTTCCAGCTGCTGAAAAGTTTCATGAAACAGGCAACAAGCTGCTGCTTCTCCTGTTTTACCTTCGGAGGTCCTGGCAGCAAGCTCCCACCAGCTCTTTTTCTGGATGGCTGCTGCAGAAGATGACTGTAGCAACTTCTGGTTTTCCCCGAAGCATTCACGGCTCAATTTCACAGAGATCTGACTGCATCCATCCAGACTCCTCGGTGCTTACACGGATGCATCGGCATGAGTGCAGCTCTGGGAATCCTCCCACTTCGGACTCGTCTTCTCCAGGCTGCAAGCTGTTCAGAGAATTGTTCTGCTCCAGGCAAGTCATACAAAGTTCGCAGCTACTGCGGACCTAAGCTTCTCCTCCAGGCACAGACACGGCAAAACCAGATTTGAGCCACACAAGCTGGCTGCGAGACATCTCCCCTGCTCACTTCTGAAAATATTTAACCTACTAATCTGAGACACCTCACTAAACTACTAAAAATAGTGGGTTTTCCATGACTTGAGACAGAACAGTACAGACCCTCCCTTCTGAGCTTCTCTCATTTCCAGAAAAACGTAGAAAATTCCCACCAATGACCAGCACTGTGAACTTCTCTGGGCAACCTGCACCAACCCAGATGACACCTGTACCTGTGCCCATCTGAATGCTCCCGATGTCCCCACCGCAGCTCCGGCGCGATCAACACACTCCTTGTCACCACCAGCCACCCCGTCACCATCTCTCAAGCCCCACGAAAAGTGCTGGTTTCAAACGGACCTCAGGAACTGCCAGTTGTTATTTTAAGTGGTTTTGGAAAACCTGGTTTGTAGACATGATGTTTTGTTCAATTTTCCACAGAACTAGCTCACTCTTTCTTCTCAGATTCTTAACTTCACTCAGGACACCAAGCTGCCTTTGCATTTTTTTTTTTTTTTAACTTGAGTAATTAGCAGGTCTTTAAGAGACAAAAACGGATTACACAAATTAGAGGAGTTCTTCAGCACAACCAAAACACAACCATACAGAAAATCTGATTTCCTTGAACGCAAGAGAAGACAGAAGGCACATGCTTTTGGTTTCCAAGCCCATCCCTCCAGGCAGCTCATTCACAACTACTCCTTCTGCCTCTTTGTGCTGCATGTAATTGTTTGGTCTCTGATCACCCACAGAAAAAAAAAGATGTTTACTAAAGTGACCAACACAATCCCCTGTACATGTACCAGGAATTAAAGAACACTGTGCCAAAGCAAAGCTGAGGTGGAACAGCCTGTTAAGCTGTTTTCTGTATGGAGAAACAGCAATATAGCTGCAGCAGATTCATTAGTACCAACACAGCTGTGCGAAACGAACTCTCCCAAGCACAATTCGGCAACAGCTGCTCTTATTCCAGGTCAAGTGTACAAAGGCAGAAGTTCCAACATCCAAACTAGAATATCTACTTTGCTATAAAGACCACCCTTTTGCAAACTAGCCCCTGAAGAGCGGATCACTGAACACATCGGGGAAACCCTCCCTCCCCAAGAAACCAAAAAAAACCCCAGTTATCCATCTGCCTAAATTAACCAAATGCTATAAATGTGATCCAAAGTTTAGGGGCAAAAATTACTGTTAGAGAACAACTGTAGTTGCTCCTCTCACTCTCCAGGAGATCAGACTCCGCTTCTTCAAGCACATGCAAACATCGTGCAAAAAAAGCCAGGCTTTGAGCACAGCACAGGAGGTGATGCAGCCTGGAAAAGAATGATTAAAAAAAAAAAAAAAGAAAGAAAAAAAAGTCCTTCCCTGTGCGTGGGAAGGCCGAAGGGAATATTTCAGCACATCAGGAGCTGAATCACTGCATGTAGGTGGAGCCAGACAGATTGACAAGATCTCCAAGTTGAAAAGTGACCTAAGTCTGAGATCAATCAGCTCCCGAAGTAGCTGACAGAGGGAACAACTTACGGAGACGGTTCAAGGGGATGAGGCTCAATGTCAGCATGACAGGCAAAAACTGAGGTAAGGGCACATGCTACAACTGACCAACTGCTAAATAACTCAGAATATGAACAATTGGGATCCTCTTGGCACCAACAAACTGAACAGGCTTTTTTCTGTTACCTCTTTGTATCACCAGCACCACATTATACGTAAAAAAAAAAGGCACTTTGGCGGAAGTCATTAGCAAACATCTTTTTCACACATTCCATTAATGAAGAATCTAGCTTTCAGGTAATGACTTCTGAGAAGTTGTGGAGCGGCCACTTGATGCAAAACTATGAATTAATTGCAGATCAAACAAAAGCATGAAAAATACGAAAGATGGAGTATTAAGCTTTCAAGTTTTGCAGCCCTTCAGATCACTAAACCCCATAAAATGTGCTCGATGGGCCAATTCAGGACATAGAACTGGACTCAAATTACAAACAAAACCAAGTAATAACTTTTTGGTGTTCATCTCCTTCTGAAAGCTCAACATTGTGGGTCTATTTATCAGAACACCTGTAATTTGCATATGCAAATGACATCAGATTCCTACGGCTGAGCAGTTCCCGGTTCTTGCCACTAGAGACAAACCAGTTAAGAGGTCGTTCACTGCCCCACTGTTCCAGCTCTGCACGATCTCAAACTATCTCCACTTGTGACTTTGCAAGGTAAGAAAAATCCACTAAACAAGATATTTATTTAATGAATTAAATAAATATTAATCTACCATTCTTGCTAAGTATTATTTACGACTAGCAGTCAGTGCTAGACCAGTACTCATCAATACCAAATTCAATTGCTAACCAGTAACTCTGACAATTTCAAGTACAATTTGTTGGGTCATTCTGAAGTTCGAAATGTTGGGGTTTTTTTTCTCCTCATTCTCATAAATGCTCTATCACTGTAAACATCATTTGGCAAATGCTGTTCTGTGCTGTTCTCTCATAATACTCCAGCCAGCCGTGGGGTCAGGCTGAAGGGGAACGGTTTTCGCTCGTTAGTTCAAGGGCACGGAGTTGATCCTTGCTAATCCGAGTATAAATCCACATTTTTAGCTCCAGGACATTATTTTTTGTGCTGCAGAATTAGCGCACCAGCTTCTCATGGCTGTCTGCATACTTATTTAAAGCGGGGTGCTAAAATACGCAGCACCAGGAACCTTGACCAACCACAAGACTCTGTTAAGATGCGGTTCCAGCGTACGCAGAAATTTCTGTTCACAGGGACAACAGCCGAGAAGACGCACTTTATATTTATTTATAAGTGGTATCACCCAAGGATTTGCATGGGCACTCTGGATTCTTGGAGATTGTTCTTTTGGATGTAATCTCAAATAAATAAGATTGTTTGATTGGAGAATTAACCCTGAAAAACTTACTTTTTCTTCATTAAACAAACAAACACTCTCCTGCCCTCTCCCCCTTTAAACATGTTATCCTACCTTCTTTTTGAGGATCGGGAGCATTAGTCTAGATAGAATGGGCTCTCCTTAAAGCCAGGCAAAAAGGACAGGACTCAGAAGTGCTCAAAGACTAGTTATCCTTTTGGATGTTCTGCTTTAGCTGCCTCCTGCAAAGTAGCAAAGAGTGGGAGTGGAGTAAAAACAAAACAAAACAAAAAATAAACCACTTGCAACAGTCGCTGCGAAGCCCTTGGTGCTGCCGCGGAGCCTGGACGGAGCCGCTGGGTAGGAATTTCGTCAGTAACTTGCAAAAATACATTCTCAAGTAAAGAAGCGTTGCAGTTGCCACAGAGGTAATGTTCAACGGCAAACAGGAAGGAAGGAAGGCAAAAATATATTTCATAATGATCTTAACAGAAGAATTTGAGGTTGATAAGCAGGACACGACAAAGTTAGACAGGAATGAATAAGGTCAGGAAGTTTCAGGATAGAATATTAGAAGTAATATCCAATAACAGAAATAAGTCTGGGCAGAAAGCTCCAGGTGAACAGCTTGTCTGTTTTGAAGGATAAAAATCTTAAGGCAGAGAGACCGAACCACAGAGCTACACGGCACAGGGCAAGGTGACCCAGCAGCTCTGTGCAGCAGCATCGGTGGATTTCAAATCTTTTACAAATGCGTGGATGCAGCCTTGAGCTGTGCGACCAGGCCCCTTTCACAGGACTGGCACAAATACTAATTTGAGCCAACAAAACTTTTAACTAACAGGACAGCTCACTCCCCGTTCCCTCCACTCCTCAAATGACCACAGCAAGCTTGTGCAAGATTAGTTTTCAGCGAGAGAGCTGCAAAACACATCTACCTTTTTTTAAAGTTTGCACTCACACATTCAACCTTTTCTTTATAGAAGAGAACATTAGGACAGTCTCTTAGACCTATAAAGAAGCAAAATTACCTCAACCAGTAGCTGATAAACCAGCATTAATGAAAAGCTTTCATTTAGCAAAGTCTGCCTGGTACACAGTGCTTTCTGTTCCACAGTAACTAAAATGTGTTTTCCTGATGAAAATACATTTCTGATTTGGAAAGTTAGTATCTGCTACACGGGAAGTAGAACAAGAGCGTACATTTAGCCATGAATTCTAACTTCAAAAATAGTTTTCATGTAATACTACCACTAGAAAACAGCTCGCGGCCGAAGGCTCCGTACGCGGGTTTAACACGCCGATGTTCCGTGGTCCAGCCGTGTCATCCACGACCGATTCCCCATCCTGGTGTGCTCAGTCTTTGAGCAAGAAAACCCCTCCCTCTTCCTGCCCAACAGCCCATTCGGCAAGTTCAATTTCAGATGTGAATCAAGATAACTTTTCCTGGGCAGAACCGCCTACAAAAGCTCTGCAGGCCCAGACTGTACCAATCTCTGTGCAAATTTACTATTTTTATTGATTGCAAAAAATGTCGTCTGACTAAAATTCAGTAAAAATAACACTTGTAATACAAACAGGGGGATAATCACATCCCCTTTAACTTTCTTAGATTTGCAAAATGAGGCAGAGGAAAAAAAAAAATTAAGCCATCTTAACGAAACAGCTCCAACACACTTTGCACAAGATAAAATCGGAAGTTTTAAATAACGAGGAGGCTATATTTATACAAAGTTACCTTTGCAAACAGCATTTTGAGGGTTTTTATCCTGTCTACCAACATTAACCACACCAGTCCATCCCCCATCTCCAACCTGTCCCCCAGAATTTGGCAGGCAGCCGTTTTCTGATAAAACGAGAAAAACCTGACTGAGCATGACACAGCAGAAGAAACGGAGCTTTTGTGAGCGCCCACGGTGCGTAGCCAAAATTACACCAGCTACAGAAAAAGATGCAAAACCTCAGCTGCACTGGATGAGATCCCACCCCTCAGAGAAGCTGCATTAGGGCCATTAGAATACACTTATATATTGTGTCCAAAGAGGATTAAACTATCTCAAGATAACTACCCATCTACAGTTCAGTGCTATCGTTTTTGGAGAAAATAATCAAAATCATTTACCGATGCAAGCAGAGCAAACCTACGGCTATTTCATATTGCGGCTCTGTATTACGTTTATAATATTTGAGGGCAACAAGGAGGTGTCATTAACATTGATAGAAAAAATTTTTAGTTTCAAAATTATCCCCTCACTAGTACTCTCCAAGCAAATGCACTTTATCTCAGACAGAACAGGCAATGCCGCTGTTAATATATTTTCATGTAACAACTGCTGTATATTATAAAGAGTGAGTTTTACCCCAATTCCACTCAATTATTTTTCTTAAATATGTTCTTTACTCATCATCTGCTCAACAAGAGACCTCAAATATCACCTGCTGTGTCCATCCTGGGGGTATATTCAGCGATGGCAAAGCACTATAAACCCATCGGTCACGTCCATGGCAATAGGCTGTGATAAGACAAACTAATCCAGTTATTATTGCAGCAATATGAGCAAAACATCAGGGTCATTTCAACGGAATATTTTATTTACTCACCTGTCTTGATAAGCAGGTAGAGTTATTTAGGCTTCTTTCGATGTGATAGGAGTTTTGGGCACCATTTTGATACTTTGAACAATCAGCTTCTCCATATGAATGAAAACACTGATCAACTTTTTACAGGACTGAAGGAAAGAAAGAGCTGGACGGGGACAGTAGGGTGGTGAAAACAAAAAAGCTGGCACACAAACTGGCAGTAATTTAAACCTGATATCCAATGCATCAAAATATTAGTATCGACATCTCAATCATCTAAGTTTTGGTGCTATTTATGCTTACAATATATTCAAATTCAAGTAAATAAAAACATCACTAGATACTATAAAAATTCAAGAGCGTCTCCACTGAAATAACCGGAAGGAACAGAGCACACAAACTGCGGGTAAGGGCTCGATGCAGACTAGAGGAACCTCTGCTTTGTGAGAAACATTTAATTCAACACAAGAGGACAGATTTACAGAATAACCGTAACAGACTGTTCAAAAAGGAAAATAATTGTCACTGGCTGCAGTACCAGGTGAGGTTCCCCAAAGCAATCCCTGGTACAGCAGCGCGAAGTACAATTCAGTCTTCTTGCAGTACTCCCAATGAGCAATACCAAAGAATTTTGCATTTTCAAATCTCTACAAAAAGAGTTAAAATACAGTATATCAATCACTTTGGCATGGGATATTTTTCAAGGAGCTTAAACCTATTCCAATCCCTATGCTGAACTACTCCCAAAGGTGACTGAGCTACTTCCCGGGCAGTTCTCCGCGTGTCACCACTAATAATTCCTACCTGATAAAGGCTCTGGGAGCTACTTTCTTCCCCAAGTTTGGGGATACGCAATATTTAATCCATCACTTTATACTGTACTCTCAGCCAAGACGTCCATGCACAAATTATGCAATGGATACCCTAAGACTAAAATAACTTTTGCAACCCAGTCAATGCATTCTCCAAGCTATAAACTCCCATCTTCCTTCCCTCTCCCTATCCTCCCTCCCCAGATAAATCCATTTTTAGCTCCAAGTTACCCCAATATGCTCACAGACGTACTAGAAGAGACCAAGGAATCAATCAAGGTACCCACGGTGAAGCCAAATACTTATAAAAACACATTAAGGCAGGTTTCACATAATTTCATTTTTGGACACAAAACGCCGGTCACTTCACTGCACATGCAAATAAGAAAGATTTCACACTTAATAAAAAGCTTTAAATTCATTTTTTTAGATATTATAGAAAAATCAACCTTTTTCCTTTCTTCTTTTAAAAGAGGTCAGAACATTACTGCAGACGAAAGCAGATGTGTAGACACACCTAATGGAATGGATCCCCCTTCCCTCCACACATACAGAAACAGAGGTCAGGGTTCTTGGCACCAGAAGAGAACAGAAGTTTTTCCTCATCGTCAGTCAGAAATGAGTCATCCTTCCATTCTGAGTTGAGAAGGTCCTTCCAAGCGGACTTAAACCAAAGCAAAATATACCACGGAGCAGGTGTATTTATCTTCGAAACTCTATTCGGCTACACTTGGACGTACAACACACAACTCCGGATCAAAAACGCGCACCGCAGTGCGTTCGTGTGGTGCTGGAACTAACTAAAAAAAACAATTGTATGATCAATTCCTCAAGTTAACTTCCTCTACTAATCAAAACCTCAGGTGGAAGAGGCACCGGCAGTTCATCTCTGAGATGACGCTTCCAAGACCAATGTGGTCTTGCGAGGAAAAGGAAATTTGGTGACCCAAATTGACCAGGGGAATGACAATCCGCAACGTAAAATGACCTCCCTACAGCCCGGTACAAACATGGAGCCTACAGCAGAGTAGCCAAGGAGTGAAACAACTCTCACGTTGGAGATAAAATTGTTTCAATGGGTCATTGTTAAAGGTACTTCAATAGAAAAAGCTTTAAAATGTATCATCCATCACTGACCCACAATTAAAAAAAACCAAAACAAAACAAAACACAAAGGACAGGAAATTTGGTTCCTAGTATTTTCCCTCCCACCATTTTATATTCCTTTATTCCCTCCCACTTTCGCATTCCCAATTACCCTACCCCTTTAGAAAAAGGAGGGGGAGTAGAGTTTAGTCAAGTTCCATCCTCAAAACTACCCAGCAATGAATTAACCGTCAGCTTCTCGACGTTTCCTGAAGCGCACGTCAAAATGCTCATAGGTTCGGTTGGATTGTTGGTGCAATTCACTCGGCAGACACTCTTGGCTTTGTAAATCGTTGTGCTGACCCTGCTGATAGGGTTTATTCTGGGAATTCTTAGATGGAACTCCCTAGAAAAGAAAAATCAAGCTTGTAAGTCAAGAAGAACTTTTTATTAATGTATCTTTATAGCTAGCGAGCCCTTAAAAGAATAAAGCACCATTGCCATAAAATATCTATTTCTTTATCTCCTGTTTTTCACCTTCAGCAGATGGTTAGTCCTGGTTCTTTGCTGTCGCCAGATCTTTGTCCAAATAAAGCTCCTGTTAGTGATGTGGTAAGACAGCCCAGATATAAGATGGTATCTCCCAAAGGCCAAACAGATCTCGTGTTATAATCAACCTTCCAGCTTGGAGGATTGCTTAACATAAATCACCCTTCTACCTGAAATACAGCTGCCGCTCCCTCTAAGGGGGCTTTTCTTCTGTTATTCATCCTAAAAGTTCATATTTTTTCCCCTCCACATTCTTGGTTCTTGCCTCCCAGGCTCTGGAGTCTACATAACAAAGCACTCAGGGTATTGGCCACCCTGTTTCCATGACAGAACACTAATTGCTTTTCTTAGGCTAAAACTTAAAACAATAAAATATTAAAATCAGCATGAGCTCCACTGATTATATATACAGTGCTCCTGGCTAGGGTTACATCAAAGGAACCAGCAAGGAAAAACTCTGCTTCATAGCACAGTGCACTGTCCCCACATGCAACATTTAACAGTTGGACTCCATGATCTTAGAGGTCTTTTTCAACCGAAACAACTCTATGATCTTATTCAAGAGAATTCCCATTGGTGCCTCTTGACTTGGCCTCAGATATCTGATTTTTTCTGCATTACTACACAGTAACAATTCATTATTAAGAGCTATTTTTTGCTTACAAGACAATTAAAATTCTACTTGCGCCTTTGAAGAAGAGCTCCAGTGCACAAGTGAAAGTCAGAGATATTCTCGAAAACGAGCCCTTTGCGATGTTTTTAAGGGACACACAATGTAAAGGCACATTTCTGTGAATCCTGCAGTTACTACTATCATCAACTTTTCGGATGTTTCCAGATGTTTAATACCTTCGTTCTTCTCTTATTTTCAGTCTATGAATTCCCACCACACGGGAAGCTTTTTAGCAGCTTCCCTCTTTGGATGGTCAGGTTGCCCTTTTCTAACTTCCTACAAACATTATCTTAAAAAATTCCACAAATGTGCCCTCTAACATACCCCGCAAGAAAACGCGTATTAAAAATGCAAAAGTGAGAGAAAAACACAGGCAGGGGGAGAAACTGAATCCATGAGACGGCAGCTGCCCTGTCTGCCCAGGGTGTCCTCTTGCTTGTAATAAGAACAGATAAATAGGGGGAAAAATGACATTACAAGATATTTTTTTAAGAATTGATGCTCAAGACAGCTTGATGCTTCAAGAACTTACGTACGTTCTGGTTACACATTTAGCCCACCTGACACAGATATAAGGCCCGTGACAACACAAGGACTCAACAGACACCACACACGTCAAAATATTTGATTTTTCCTGCAAGCACGCCTACTCCACAATTAAAAGTGCGAGCTAAAAAGCAAAGATTTGTCAATATAGACTAAGATTCCTTCTGAAATCATTTCTGCCTTCAGTGAAGTCCAGTTTAAGGTGAGAAGAGATGCTGTCACATTACCTGGACTATACGTTCTCCATCTCCTGGTCATGGTCCTGCTCCTCCTCCTCCTCTTCCTCTTCTCCTTCTTCCTCGCCTCCTCCTTTCTCTGAAGGAGCTTCCCCATCTCGCGCTATTTCCTCCACATGGGCGAGCATGTCGGCCATCAGAGCTTCCTCTAGCCTCTTCCTCACCTGCTGCACCAGCTCCTCCTGCTTCCTGCCACAAATCAACCAACGCTGACATCAATCCTCAATTCCTCTTTCAAGGGCAAGGAATCTTATAAATAAGGGATCTGGACCGGCTGGATCTTTTTTGCTTGTTCTCCTTTTGAGTCACAACCTTAAATTTTACAGCTCCTTTTCTGCCAAGTCACAGTAAAGAAGCGATGAACAATCCAGCTCTCGGTACTCCTATTTCATCTCAGCCACAGGAAATCATAAGGTTAAAAACAGACCATTTTTCCACGTCATTCATGTATAACTCAAGCATAAAAAAGTCATCCTGTAACTCAAAAAGATTTATCAAACAGTCAAAGCAATTCCTACCTGCTTTCAGGTTAGCATCCTTGGTATATTAAGTTCTCTATGAAGTGCTTAAAGCTGAATTTCTCCAGTCTCGATTTAGCAATATAACTACTTACAGGAAGCAAGGTATATCTAAATAAACTGCATCCTTGTTCGCTGCCACAGCAGCAGTTAAATGCTTTTCTTTGGTCCTGTGCTGAGACAGAGTACGGTGAGGAGAATCAAATTGCACTGTTCAGGATTTCTCCAATCCCTTCTTTGCTTAGAGGTGCCTTAATCAAGGTTACTTAAATTCAGACTTTTTTTTCAATAAAAGGAGACTTACTCTGACACGAAAAACAAATATGAACCTGAAACCTCAGAGTAACTGAGCATGGGCAAAATAAAAAATAATGGGCTTTAAGGACATGCTTGTACAAGAGCAGCTTCATCTAACAAGTCTTTTCTATTCTACTGATAAAGAAGCATTCAAGTAAATTCAGCAAGCCACAGCGCTCCACCAAACATCTAAACTTGCTATTGCAAAAAAAAAAAAAAAAAAAAAAAAAGATATGGCAGAGGCTGAAACTTTTTTACCACAAGAAACCTTGTTCCAAGAGAGTAAGTGATATTTCCAGCAAATACCTAATATCTTCATCTGTCACCATGAACGCTTTGCAAAGCGGCTGGGAGGTGTTGAGCCAAACACCTGGATTTTTCTCCACGGCCGCGGAGAGTTGGCCAGTGATGGGCATAGTGCTGGTGTGCAGAGCACTGGCGATAGCAGAGAGAAGGGTTTCATCGGTGCAACCGGGTCCAACCCCTAAAATTGGGAGGAAAAATGATAATTGACATCACAGCAGACACAGAACAGCAAATCAAGACAACAAGCGTTATTTAAATTTTAATCGCAAGGCACGTACTGTCATTTAGAGAGCTAACACAACAGAAATCTTTAGGACAGATTTATAACAGCACCTGTACTACTCCCTGCAAGGTTACTTAAACCTAGATCAATTCCTTCTTCTGTTACATTAAAAAACAAAGCAAAACAAACAAAAAAAGGGAATGGAAGCTGCTTGCATTCTGTTTCTGGAAAATGAACAAAAAGTCAAGAAGCTTTGCTGCAGCACGCCCTCGGCATGGAGCCTTCCAGCCAAAGCGGGAACAGTCCACAACACCAGGAGCGCCATAGAATAAGGATGTCAAACCCAGTATCTTCTGATCGCCACTGATCAGTATCAAAACGCCACCCTCCGGGGTAAGGGCAGACTCCAATTACCTTGTAAACCTTTTGGAAGGTCCATTGTTTTCACCAGCTCTTCTGCAATGTCAAAAGCGTTCAGTCCACTTAATTTCTTCTCCCAGAAGAGCTGACAGCAAAGAAAGCTTTTATTGGCACAAAACGGAGAAACGGAATCGACAACTACACAAAGCACCTGCTTACTGTCAAAAAAAGAGAAGAACGCTGCTGCAGACAGTTTGATATTGGATTTACGACAGAAGGGTCTGCGTGTCAGGGGACAATCCCCATCGTCAATCAGTCCCACGACAACTCTGTCCTGATCTGCTGCCCTGAAAAATACATTATTTTTTTTTTTTCATCCAGGGGCTGGTACTGAATTGGAACAGCAAAAGTGCCCAGAGTGTGCATAGGTTTTTTTTTTTTTAACGCTCCTTTTCCTCTTGCTGTCTCACATCTACCACAGAAGTTAAGGAACGTACGGATTTTCTCCAACCTCTTTCTAAGGTCAAGCGTTATTTTATTTATGTCTCATGACAACAAACACATCTGGTCCTTCACCATGTTTTAAATCACAGATTCTCCTCAAGCTTAAGAACATGCAAACGTCTGGTTTGGTGTAGTCGGATACTACACCTAGATACACCTTCAACTCTCAATCTATATGTACGAGGATGAGCAATGAATATAGATGGAGTACCATTTGTCTTGAAAGCAAGCAATTTTATGTAGATTTTGAGAAACTAATGATTTACCTCAACCACGTGTTCCCTGTCAAAATGCGAGTGCAACTGAACTCTCATTATTTGTCCGATTTCCAGCTCCCAACAAGGGGAATAAGGACGGTCACACCCAAACCACAGTGGCTGGATATCCTCTAGCCGGCGACTTTCAAATAGGTGAATTTTACACCAGCATGTGATGGGACTTGCCACTGCTTTCAAATATTTAAGAAATACCTGGAGTCTGCTGACCAGAGGTTAAAATATACTCATCCAGTAAAATATTTTAAAGCTGTAATTTAACAGATTTTTAGATGTACAATGCAGAGAAAGACACGAGCAAGTTTGCTCTATTCTACACTATAAAATAGAAAATCAAATATATAAATAGATAAACCAATATGTATATCTATATTTTTATATATATACACACACATATATAAAAACGTGTAAAGGACCTTCTCAAACTTCAATGTTGTTATAAAAGGAATTACACAAAGAAAGCACAAGCAGAGTCTGGGAAGCTGCATTACAACAAGTAGTAACGTGAGCAGCAAAACTACACAGGTCAGTTTTATAGGAGTAGCAACGACACTGTTAACACACATGTTCTGCTTCCTTAGAAAACCACTCCAAACCCCACCAACCTGTTTAAAAAATGAAACACAACACCAAAACCGACCACCAAAACAAACCACCCAACCCTGTTTCAAATAGAACCTCTCTCACATTTCAGAAAGGCGGTTTTTAAGTTTGCAAAAAACTGTTTTAATGTGAGAGGTGGGTAGTTTATAGGGTATTTTTAAGTTTTATTGAAATCACTTTCCCTCTTGGAATGATACATTTTAAATTCCTCCAGACCAACAAGAGTTTCAAATGTGCTTATAATTGATATTTTCATTCCACCAGACCTGCAAGAGTTTCAAATCTGCTGATAATTGATACCGATGACAGCGTCTGAACAGATTAATGAAGCTGAACATCTCGTTTCCATCAGGATGGACTCACTGTAGGAGAAGATTCACAGAATCCCTGGTGTGAGCTCTGCAGGGGCAACGGGCCATCAGCTCCAGGGACCATTAAAGACACGAGAATGCCTTCCAAGCGCTGCTTTGAACAGGTACATCTTCTTTTCCCAGCACCCAACTTCTAAGCCCCACTTGTCCCAAACACACTTTTTTGCATCCTTTCATCAGAAGAAATTAGGCTGAAAGATTTCCTTTCAATTTGGTGTATTCTGCTGTTTGTAAATACGCTGCATGATATGGAAAACACTTTGTATATATAACACATTTTGTATTAATAATGACATTTTCCAAGTAAATTTATAACCTTATTCATACAGGTGGAGTTAACTACTAACGAGATACGCATCTAAAAAAGAAGGCCCGTGCAGGGGGTACAATCCCTTGCTCTACATGTACGTGGTCTGTACAGGAACAGGGATTTCTTGAAACACAGAATTCTTACACGATTGGAACATATGACAGTGATTCTAATCACAATGCAAATGTCCCCTTGAAGTGGTTACATGTGTCTAAATTTGTAGATAATAAGCCACAGTACAGACAGCATATTAATTATAGATTGGAAATGGCGTTTGCTCCCATTTTAAAAGCTGGGAGCACTGGAAGGTCTTGTTTCTGAAATATCAAGAGACTTCAAATCGCCACGGACCATTTGCTCAGCATCACAAAATTCAAGTGGTTTATTTTGGGACCCTCCCAGCAGCAAAACCTGGAGTTTTCTTAATTTTGGAGAAGCTGCTAAGCTGCCATCCTTACCTGCCGGGGCTGGTCCACAGCTTTCTGCGGATCACTCTTCACCTTATTGCTGGGATGGTTCGTGATCTTTGTGACGGGTTGTTTGAAGATGGAAGCCGTCTGTCTGACAGGCAGCGCCGTGTTCAAATCGGGCTTGCCCTAAAGATTTCAAACAAAAGGAGAGAAAACAAAACAAAACAAAAACACAAAAATATTTTCAGTTTGCTAAAATGCTGCTACAGCCATAAAGATGTACAGCAGGGAAAAAAGTGTTCGTGGACTTGAACACTTGGCTGATCTCAAGCTGTATGAGTTAGACAGCTAAAAATGCGTAACTGTGTTAAAATCTTGCCTTAGATCTATCAAAATTAAAATAAGTTTTCCACTCTTTCACATTCTACTTAACATCCTCTCACCCTAGTTTATGCACACTGGTTTTATCCCAATTTTGACAGAATTTAGGAGTCAGAACACTGAGTTTTCACTTTGACAAGCCACCTATAGATCACTAAACCAGAAGATTTCTATACAATGTTTGTAATAATTAGAAATAATAACTAGAATCCAGAAACCATTCTCAACCATTCTGCTTAAATCCTGTTGTGGACACCAATAAACAAATCAATACAGCTGGAACCTTGATCACCATTTTTTATTTTCAGTTAACAAAACTCAGGTTTTAAACGGAGTTGATAAACATCAAGTTTTTAATGCAAGACCGCATTTTATGTTAGTGGGAACACAGGAAAACTGTTCCACGTTCCCAAGATCTAACAGGCAAGTCCAGAAACAGCCACAGGACACACTTTGTTCTTGAGGATACAGACATCGTGTCTGCTTAACATATTTATTCATGAGATGTAGAAAAGATGTATTCAGGACAAATATCATTCTGAATCATGTGTGCTAATCCATTTATAAGGCGGTGGTAACTATTCGTACATTTATTGAAAGGTTTGGGCCGAATTTTTAGCCTGTGAGATGCGCGTTAGCTGCTGGTCTCTGCAGCAAGGAATGTTTTCAAATCTCACGATAGCACCTAGTGCTGTAAGTAAATGTTCCGATTGCTCTGATGATGACGATTCTTGAATGGCTGACGTACTAAGAAAATAAGCATGATGCTGTTTTCCAAATTTAACGTTGAGTTGCACAGACATAAGCTTTTGGGTTCTGAAAAAGCTTTTAGCACCCGAAGAAGATAACTTAGGAATGGCTTGAGCCGATCTCTGCAGACAGGCCATATGCCAACGTCACTGTAATCCTGACTAAACCCTAACAACTGAAATCACCAGGCGCTAAACACAGATCCTTTCATTTTGTTCTAAAATCAGGCCTTACCATCCTCCTGTTTCTTCAGCTTTTTGCCCAAAATGTATCCCCTTCTTAGACCAATTCCAAAGCCGAGATACTGGCACGGCCGAGGTCCCTGCTGTCCCCTTCCCGCTCCCCAAAACCGAACGTCAGAGCAGAGCTGCTGCCCAACCACCAGACCAGCTGGAGATGTAGGGCTCCAGAGGAGATCAAGAAGACGATTTCACTCTCCAGGGAAGGGAAGAGAGAAAGACACCAGCCCTCTCTCCACAATATTTCACAGTATCGCAATATTCTTCCATGGCATCGCTACCCTGGAAGAGTCAGGGAATTGCAGTATTTGTCCAACACCCCATAACAGAGACGTTCTTATTTCATATAACCTTGAGTTTCAAACATTAATTACAAAATGCTTAATTTTCACACTAGGACATCGTCCTGAGAGGCAGCCTGGCCACTCCGACAGCAAATGGAAAACGAAAAGCTGCCCATGCCTCTCAGTCTTACTTTGGCTTGGTTGGAACAGTCATAGCGCATCCTCTGCCTGTTCTTGTTCATTTTATTCATCAACATTTTCCCTGTGCGGAAGTCAAAAGTGCCCAGGTCCATTGAGCTCCCCAGGTAGCGTGCCAGCTGGGGCTTGCTTCGGAACTTCTTACCACTCGGGCTGAAAAAAATACAGAAAAGAAAGAAGGAGGGAAATTAAAACCCCCTGGACTTCAATACCAGCTGTAATGCAGGAGATGCAAGTTTATTTCCTTCTTAAAAAAACATGTGCTGAACTCCCAAGAATGAAGCTCACATTGAACTCTAAAAGGATATTATGGCTTTTGTATCAACTCCTTCTCATGATTACCGTGGAAGAGACAAGCGCAGACCATGTTAAAATGTTTTTATACGTAAAGAGGAAGATTCAGACCAGGTACAAATGAACACAGCATAATTAACACAATAACTGACAGGGGAGATATCAGCACAGATATACTTATCACTCAGCTGTCTCAAATAATAAATGTCCATTTTCAAGCATAATTTCTTCTCCCAGGAGTGTTATGTTTGACTAGCACCACAAATGTCTCCTCCGACTCCCTTTCCCGCCCCCGAACAGCACTTACAGGTTTGGTTACATCTCTGGTAGCATTCTGAACACTCAACTTCAGGATTACACAGTAGCAAGGAGCAAGAGCAGAAATTAAGTGCTGACAAGCCGCAGAGAAAAGAATTACAACGCTTAAGTGATGCAAAGATAAAGGTCAAAACCTTGGAAAACTTTCAATTAATAGGAAACAGAAAATATTCTCTTTTAAACACCTGGTTTCTCCCGAGAGCCTACAGCGTGCCAAGCAGGCACATATTACTCCAACTCCTCATTGTTGTGTTTATTTTTTTTTAATATAACCTTTTCCACTACTACAAAAAGCATTGCTAGGTTAAGCTCTTTTTTTTTTTATGCATAAAGCAAAAATCAGTCAATGCGTTATGACTACAGTGTATAGCACAAAGGATTCTTCACGTTTTTACTTAGCATCATAACGACGCCTCTTTATTCCCTTAATTTCTCTCACTTCTGGTTTTCCGCATCTTGCGGTTTGCATATTCAATCTTAGCACCCACCTGGTAGCAGGTCTTTCCATGTATATCGTACTGAACACAGGTTAGTTGGGTTAAAGACCAAAAATGCCAATTACCACCCCACTCCTATTTATCCATTTTCTTATTTTAAAGAGCAGATAGTGTTAGAATTTTTTTTTTCTGCCAGATTGCATGATGCGGAGTGATTTCCTCTCTAACCTGCAAACACCCTCCGCTCTCGATGTACCACAGATCTCATTTAGAAAACGTCAGGTCACGTCCCAGCAAGATCTCACGAACATCGTACACAACGGTGGCACCTGCAAGTTCAACAACTCAACTCAAAGCAACTTCACAATGTCCAAACGTTGAACTTGAGATGTATAGAAGCGGTACCTACATATCACCCTGAGTAGATATTGACAGCCTCACCGGAGTCTCATCAAAGATTAAAAAAAACCAGAAAAAAAGCCTCTTTACAACACATTATCTGCTTCCCTGAGGCTTTTATTAGGGGAAAGGTCTGAAAAAAATAATGTGAGAATAGAATTTCTAGTATGGGACAGTGGCAAACCAATTAGTCCAAGTAGGCTGTGCATGCAAAAAAAAATAGATTAAAACAAAAAGCAGAAAGAAACAAAGTATTAAAAGCCTGTATCTGCTCCCCACTACTGCTCAGGCATGAAAGCATCCATGCAAATGCAGAGTTAATCAGCTGGGGAAAATAATCAATCTTTGGAGGGCAGGAAGAACGGGAGGAAACACTTTATCACTAGTTATTCCTCAGCTGGACCAGTTCACTACGGAACTGCACAGGCAAGAAAGTGACAGAGAGAGGAGGAATAAGCAGAGAGGAACAGAGACTGGGTCCAGACTCAAATTTAAAGCCAATTTTAAAAATATAAAGGGAGTTACATGCCTCAATCGATAAAGAGGAATAACCAGCTCCAGCAGCTTTTCGGCCAGAGCCATCACTGCCACAAGCGAAACCAAGACGAGAAAATCCGAATACATGAAGAATATGACACTGCTCTGCAGCTCCAGCTTACAGTTTAGTGCCTTAGTAATTTTTAAAATAATACATTACAGTGAATTGTGCACTTCGAAACACAGTGTAACTTCCAGAACAGAGCCAGATACACTCGGAGACAGTATTTTAAATGAACGCAACCCTTCGGCTTTTGTGTTTTGTACGTGTTGTAGTAATTTTGCAATGGATCTGAAAAGCTGTTCAAAGTCCACATACATCTAAAAAAACCCACCTGAAATGACTCAGAGTCCTTTCTCTTCCTGGGGAGGCTTGGCCCAAAGGAAAAGCACTGAAATGTTCAGAAGAAAAACTTTTATTCTGATTATGTCTTGAAAAAGGCAATAACCGTACCAATCTCTGGAGCAACGGCAGAACGAGGAACAAAGCTCCAACTCTAACTGACGGTGAACTTGCTCAGTGAATACAAACAGCTCTGGAGCTCCAGGGGTCCCTCTGGCAGGAGCATCCTTGGTATGATACAGCTGTTGAGGGCACCTACAGACACCCGAGAGGGTCAAAGTGGGGAGGGAAAAAAAAAAAAAGGCAGCCAAAACCCACAAAATTTGAGCAGCGGGATTGCTCGCTGCACATCACAAGGCACGGAAACATTAAACCAGCAGTTATGAATTCCGAACATCATTAAAACGCTTGTGTGCCCTTTAAATGTCACAAAATATGAAATTTCTCTCCCTCCACTTGGAGCAAAAGCTTTGTTCTGCACTCCTGGTCTTGATATACAAAGACTTTGAAGCGACTCAGAAGAAAGACATCTTGGTACGAAGCTGGAAAAAACCATCCTATTCTAAATAATCCTGCAATACGCTGCGCTCAGGTCCTGAATTCAAGTCTTTCACACTTCACTGTGTTACAAAAAAACAAGGCAACTGCAAAGTTGCAACCGATTTGACACGCTCGTCCATCAAAAGCTCCACAGTATTATGTACTCGCGCAGCACAAACAAAACGAACGCCAAGAGGAGCGAGGGCTGGCGTGAGTCAAGCCCAGCCGCCCTTGTCTGCTCTTCATGGACTTTTTGGGCATGGATTGAGCCAGATTAGGCAACTGAAGGGCCGGGCGCTGCCAGGTGCCAGCTGCTCTCCATGTGCAGCTCAGCCTTTGTTTCCTGCCTTGGATTCTTAAGGAGAGAGAGACTGCAAGCCCAGGCCCTCTCTCCTCCTCCTTCATTACACAAGTCTCCTCCCCTCCACTCTCCCCATTTAGCCCACAGAAGATCTGCACAACTTGGAAAGTGAGGGACAAAAGACAAAAAACCACCCGAACAAACCCAGGCGTCACCTGTGCCTTTTAAAGAAATGGAGACAGGAATCAGCTGGGTGAAAACAGAGAGCAACGGTATATCCCTTACGTCTCATTTCCTCGGTGGGAGGTGACGTGTATAATGAAAAATGTTTTTCCTTCCCCGTTTCAATCATGCTCCCTCCTGGCAGAGCTGGGGAGTCGCAGCCCCCCCAGCTCTGCCCCAGGCAAAGGCTGATGCCAGGGGCCCCGTGGGTGCTGTACAACCCCCCGACACCACATCCCAGGGAGGGACACGCACCCTGGGACGCCTCGCACCCCGTCACCGCCAGCATCCCATGTTACCCCTGGCTGCAGCACCTGCACCAGGTCCTGCCTCAGTGGTTCCAGACTCCAACAACTCAGTGACCCTGGGACAGGCTCGCACAAAGCACTGCTAGGAACGAGGTGACAAGGTGACAACTCCAGCTGCCATAAGCCACATCACATCTTCACATGCCCCTCCAGAAATGGGTGTCCTCAGCTCTGTACGGAGCAGCCTCGGGGGATCGAGCTGTTCCCTGCCACAACAGCTGTCCCCAGAAATATTTCTGTGCATGTGGCCCCACACCACTGCCAGCAGCAGCAGGTAAGAGCTGCTGCGAAGGGCAATGGGGCTGTCTTTGTTCAGTAACTTGGGCTCTGACCACAAAAAAACCCTCAAACAACAAACCAAAAAAACAAGCCCCCCAAAAAACCCCCCAAACCAAAAATCAAACAAACGCCCCCAAAACCAACTTTGATACATATGATAAATACACCAAAATCTTTCAAATTTCCAGAGGCGCCCCACTGCTAAACAAGAACCCGAGTGGCAGGAACAAGCACAAATATAATGAGCCATTTTTATAAGGCTCATCTCAAACATCATGAGAGTTTCCCTGGGGGAGCTGTGGGTAAAACAGAACAACTGAAAAATAGCAAAGTACGAGCTCAGTTTAACAAAAAAAAAATATATATATATATATAGAGAGAGAGACCAAAATATACTTGGGGGGGGGGGGTGTGTTAAAAATGTTCTCTTCAACTTTTTACATAGGTGCTGCATAGGTAAGAAATTCACAACAAAATAAGCTTCACCCAAGAGATCTGTTAAGTTTTCCAGAGCAGCGCTGCCACCAACTCCTTGCAGCAGAGAGGAGCAGCAATCCCAGACTTCTTAGACACTTGGTCATCGAACCTTCAGCAGAAAAATACTATGAGGAAAAGCATCACAAAGCAGCACTAAATTCTCCTTCCCCTCAGTGAGAACACTGAGTTTGAAAGGAGCCTTCGTAGCCAAAACTCTCTCAAAAAACAACCCACCGCTTTCGCAAAATCCTCAATACGCTTCGCAAAATCCTGCATCCCTGCCCCTTTCCTGCTCTCTCCGAATTCAGCCCACAAGCCCCACATCAGCAAGACACCCTCTCGGGTTTCCCAACTCTTAAGCCACAGGCAGATGAAAAAACAGAATCCGGATAAAAAAATTTCTGCACAACCATCTGCCAGTAAGTGCAACACCGTAGTAGGACTGCTGCTAAAAATCTGGCCAGGGACTTAAACCTCAAGGAGGGTTTAATTTCCAGCCAGCAACCGGCTCGCACGTGAGCTGAACACACTCGGCACAAGTCATTTGTCTTGTCGCCTAAAGCAGAACTCGTCTTCGACAGAAACCTTCCTGCAGAAAAATGTACTGCGAGCACTCGGGGTTACAAAAGGAAATCTCCAAATAGAAAGCACAACAGCCTTAGAAAAACGGTTTGGAAAGCGGTAACTGCCACCCCGTCGCTGATTCCCTCGGCTCGGCATTAATTCTTAAGGCTGGTTGTTGCACAGGAGCACTCGTTTCCGAGCCATGCGCGAAATTTCCCACAAACACATACCGCATCTGTAGGTTCAGGGCAGCCAGATTTAAAAAAAAATCATCCAGGTAAACAACAGGCAGAAATAGTAGAGGGATTAATAAATTGCCTGACATGTATTTTCCACTCTGAGGTAATGCAAAATGCAACAGTAACCAAAAATTAGTGTAGCAGAGCCCTATTCTACCTTTGATCTCCGTCCAAATTGATATAAAGGGAAAATCCATTATAATTTGGGAATAAAAACATGCTACTTATCCTCTCTCTCCCTCTTTTTTAAGCTCAGCTCCAAGACCACAACTTTACAAATAAAATAAGTACATGGAAAACCAGGGATGTTTCAAGCTTTCAGCCGCTGATGGTCTGTGCTTCTCCAGGATGCAGCCGTGGAGCCGGCACTTCCAGCTTTACGCTCTCGAGGATATTTGCCAGTTCCGTCATCGTCCAGCACCACACGCTTTTCTCCCAGCTGTAATCTGATTTTTTAAAAAAATGAAACCTAACACGTGCGGAAAGTTGATCGCATGCATTTTGCTGACTAGAGAAGGCCGTTAAGGACACCTGGGTAAGTTCTGCTATGCTCTTGCAGCTCCCAAGTTTCACCCGTCAGGCCGTGGGTGCGCCGGGGCGGCCTTGGGTGGGTGCGGGAAGGATCCATATGGCCCACACCTACAGCCATATGAGACATGCAGCTTTATAGAAATTCGTCAGGCAGAGCGAGCAGCTCCCCAGCCATACGTGCGGGATAAGGCACCCAGAGCCCTGGGCTCTTCACCTACATCGACACCCAGCAAAGCAAATGCTTCTTTCTTTGCCTTGCCCCAAATTCCTTAATTTACAGAAAATGCAGCAGATAGAGCCCCAGGAAAGCAGGTGACCGCACTCACCAATACCCTGGCTACTTTGCAAACACCGCATTTGTTTGACATTAAAAAAAAAAAAAAAAAACAACAAACAAAAAACCCCAAAAAACCCAAAACTATTTGCAAGGCATAAACCATTCTGGAGGGACAAGTGGGGCTCCCGAAAGGCCACTGTCCCCTCCCACGGGGCTCATCGCCTCACGGCAGGTCGCTGACAGCAACACGGGGGGTGGCAGAGCCCCCCCCAAGACCCCGCACACACCCCTACAGAACCGATCCCCACAGGTACCAACCGGCACCTACAGCCCCGCCGGCCCCTCCACCACCTCCACCTGTAGCGCCAGGCGGGGCCGGGTCCGCCTCTCACCTACCGGGCGCCTCCTCCCGGCCCCCACCGCGGGGAAGCGCAACCCGAGCCCCCCCCCAGGCCCAGGGCAGCGGCGCCGCGGTCCGGCCGAGCGCTCCCACCTCTTCCGCTCCATGGCGGCCCGGCCCGCTCCCTCCGGCCGCCGGCTCTTCCCCGCCGCCGCGCTCTCCTCCCGCCGCCGGCTGTTCCACGCTCCGGCCGCTCACGCCAACCCCCCGCCGGGTTCCTATCCCCCCCCACCTTCCCCGGCCCCAGGAGGCGGCGCCGAGGCCGCGGCTCGTCCCGCTGCCCAGCGCGGCCTCCGCCGCTGCCCGCCGGGCCCTGGCCCCGCTACCACCGCGCCGCGGGCCTCCCGCCTCCTCCACGCCGTGAGGCGGCCGGTCCGCGCCGTCCGCCCCCGCGGTTCCGCTCCCGCCCCTTCTCCGGCTCCGCGTCCCGCCTTCCCGCCGCGACTGGATCCCTCCGCCCGCGCACGCCGGGGGGATATAGTCCCTCCCCGCCGCCCCGCTCGGCGGGAAAAGCTGGACCCACCGCCCTCTCCGCGGGTCCCCCGCCTCACCTCAACGCCGGGCGCCGCGCCCCTCCCCGGGGTCCCGGCAGCGCCGCTTTGGGCATCTTCCCCCGTGCCCGCCCCGGCCGCACTGGCGGCCCCGCGCCCCCCGCCCGCTCCCGCCCCCTGCAGGCCCGGCCCCGCGCCGCAGCCCCGGCGCCACCGGGACCCGCGCCCCGCACCCCGGGACACGGGGCTGGAGACTGGGCCGTGGGGCACACGGGCCACCCGGGCAGAGGCAGCCTGCGTCCCGCTGACACCGACTCTGCTTGGAGGAACCGGCCCGTTCTGCAAGGCGGCCCTGCCCGAGGGGCCTTTTCTGAGGGGGCTCCTCCGGGCTCGTTTTGCCCGTTCAGCAGCAGCGCTCTGGGAGCGGCCACAGCCCGTCTGCGGGGACAACGGGCAGGAAGAGGTCCATAAAAAAAACCAAACACCACCGCACCAGCACAGAACAAACAAAGAAAAACTAAAACAAAGCACACACACAAAAAACCAAAAACCCACCAAGAAACAAACAAAACACAAAACAAGTCAAACAAAAATCAAAATTAAAAAACCCCCACAAACAACAACAACAAAAACAAACAAACAAAAACCCCAAAATCACCAACAACAGAAAAAAAAATAAAAAGAAAACAAGAAAAAAGGGTAAAATTGCACAGGGAGGTTGTGCTGCTTCCTTCTCTGGAGATATTTAAAAAAAAAAAAACCAAACCCTGGCTGCATTCCTGTGCAATCTGCTCTGGGGACCCTGGGTTGGACGAGATGATCGCCACAGGTCCCTTTCAACCCCAACCATTCTGCAGTTAAAACTTGCTCTGGAGAAGAGACTGTGTGAAGAGAAAGCGATGAAAAGTTTTTCAGGAAAAAAACAACCTGGACGGCCAAGTCACCCGCTGCAGTTACCCCAGGGCAGCTGCGTCACCTCCTGCGGCTGTTTAACCTCTGCTGGAAATCCTCTATTGGAAAATAATCCAAAAATCACCCCCGGTTTGAGAACACACAACCCAGCACCCCTATTTTGGCATTACATGCCAAAAACCACGAAGCCCCACAAGGCAGTCTGCCTTCTGAAGCAAATCAGAGTAATTAATTTTCCTTTAACAAACAAATCACATTGGAGGTTTGTTGTAAGGATCCTGCACAGACCAGCAGACCTGGAGCGATCACCGTCAGATTCCAAAGCAGCAGTGCCCGTGGGAGCCCACCCAGATCTGTTGAGATCAAAATAAATAAAAAAATAAAATTATGAAAAAAACCAAAACAAAACACAACAAAAAACCCAACCAATCAACAAAATGTGAGCACAGCTCTGGCCACCGCTCAGTTCTTCTGCCACCAAGCTTATTTAGTCTATTTGAGCTTCCAGTGCTTCCTCCAGCCCACATCTGTGCAACAAGCTGTCAGTAGTTTTACTTATTTTTTTTAATGTTTTTGCTCATGTGTTTCAGACTCCCTTGTTTGGAAGCAGCAGGGAGCGCGAGATGTGAGAGGAAACCCAGAGTCCCCTGTGCGTGAGGTGTAAATTGTCTGGACTCAGGTAGAAATTGAAAAAAATTTCAAAGAACCAGATCTGCCAGTAGGTGCTAGGTTGCATTTGCTTTGTACAGAAAGATTTTTACATTTAAGATACATGATGGTGGGGATTTTGTCTTTAATCTAATCAATATGGAGCTCTCCGTTGCCCTGAAGATGCTCCATCTCTTTAGGGATTGGTTTTGTTCATTTATGATTAACGTTGTCTCCTTCTGGGCTCACACTTATGAAATATCTTGCTCTGTTATCA
Organism: Caloenas nicobarica; assembly: GCF_036013445.1. Classification (NCBI taxonomy): domain Eukaryota; kingdom Metazoa; phylum Chordata; class Aves; order Columbiformes; family Columbidae; genus Caloenas; species Caloenas nicobarica. Next base: position 215,004 of record NC_088271.1, read on the forward strand.
CTGTTATTTCCTGTGATCTGGAACACACAGATCAGAAAAGTTTTAATTGCCAGTATTGATCAAAACCACATTATTTTTCATAAGTGCGCTTTCTGCAAACGCCTTATAACCCAGCCAAACTCCTACTATCCTAACCAAAAACTTGTAGTGAAATACAACTTCTTGATTAAAAATAAGTGCGCAAAGGGAAACTGAGGCACGGAGCCAAGTGGCTTGCTCTCATTTGGCGCAGCAAACAGGGAAACCGGCAGCAGAACCCTGTTGGCGTGACACTGCAGCACTGCGCACCCGATAGCTGCATTTTGAGAGAGACGTGGAGCAAGTAGAAGCCAAGAGGAGAGCGGTGAAAATCAGCAGCTGTCTGCAAAACGTCCTGTGAGGGAAGAAGAAAGAACTGGGGTTGTTTAGTCTCGAAAAAATAGCTGAGATCTCTTAATAGCCTTCAAATATGTAAAAGGGAAAGAATTACTGAGCAGGAGGGGAGAGAATTTCTTTTTTATAAACATGTAAACTGAGAAGTTAAGCAGAGAAACGGACTACGTGAAATCTTAATAGCATTTTTTAAGACTAAATTGGAAAAGCCGGGGAGCGAATCCTGCTGCGGTGTGGGGATGGAGAAGGTTGACACTTAAAAATCCACAGAACCTCGAACTCAGGGTAACAGGAGTTAGAAAATCAGTTTCCACCAACAGCCGGCACAGCAACAGCTTGCAGAAGGGAAGACGTTTCCTCTCCAAGGACTGCATGAAATGTTTCGGTAGAAACCCTCTCTTGAGCCCAAGGGAAAGATTCCTGCATTTCTGCGGGAACGCTGCCAAGGTGCAGAGGACGAGGCATTTGCAGACGTTGCCACCAGCTGAAAGCGTATTCAGCTGCCAGAGAGTCCATGTTGTTCCAGAACCAGCAGATAATCAAAAAACCATGAAAAATCAGCCATGGAAACAAGCAATGGGACATTCTCACAGAAAAAACTCTCAAATTTACCCCTGAAGTCAAAAGCTTTCTGCTCAGCAGCCAAATATCCCAGCACCAGCAGAGGAGCTTATTTCAGAGCAGAACTGGTCCAGGAGACAATGGCAGAAGCAGCAACCAGCACGGGCTGACCACAGCAGGGCGACAGCACCAAGGTGCCTGCGATAACGACGCCCTGTCCCGTCTCCACTCACGCCTTTCGTGACAAAAATGAAGATCCCAGCATGGCCAAACCCTTCAAAGAGGCAGGCGGGAATCCAGACGACCCTCCTTTTCGTACAGATGGTTTTGAAATCACGTCATAAACCCAGAGCCAAAGGCGCTTTTTGATTTCTGCAGCTCCAAAGCCCCATGAGCTTGGCTGTACCCTCTCCAGGTTTTTCCTCTGTCAGGTCGTTATCTTTTAACTAATTTGTTCATATAATGGATGTGACATTGGGTTAGCTCACCCTGAAAAATAATTAACTGTTAGAAAAGAGGCAATGCTAGAATATTAAAATTAGAAAGATCACTCATGACACTTGAACAGTAATTATTTGAATTTTAACAGAAATTTGCCCCAGAACACACAAGGTATTTCTAATAGAGTATTTTTGAAGAGCGCTTGCTCTTGTGGAAGGATAAATACTAGAAATTAAAATCGGTTATACGCTAATCCTAGGGTTAATTAGAGACAAAGCCATCACTTGAAATGCTGCAGAAAACACAAGCAGCTAAATAATCGTCGAATGGCAAACAAACCCAAAATCCATACATTTCTTGCAGTGCCTGCCTGTGCAGGCAGTTAGTATTTTGAGTATGTTTTTCTCCTTTAAATATCTTCTAATCTCACCTGCTGTACACAATTCTATCACTGGAGCTTTGCTAAAGGTCACCGTCACCAGCGAGAGCTGCAGACTGACAGCTCGGGGTGCGCAGAGGACAGGGCAAGACAGACAGACACACGGGTCAAGGCCATGGGGAGAACTCTGGCAGCTGTGGGAGCAGAGACTCACCCGTCCATGGAAAAAAGCCAAAACCAGGTCATTTCTCAAGTCAGAAATAGCATTTTATGCCCGTCCTGTTGTGTTGAACAGGTAAGGAAGAGCAGAGATTCCAACAGTTCGAGTCTGAGCTTGTGCGAGTCCAGGTTAACGTAATCTCCACTTTCAAGGCAAACTTCGGGTGAAAACGGATCAATATCAATATCCCGATATTATTGTTGTCAAACCTATACTCTCCGCATTTCAGGGCACAGCGGCTTTGGCCTTTCGGGCGCCAGGCAGGAGTTTGGGAGTGCTGGAGTGGGACAGACTGAGGAAACGGCACTGTTACCCCAAGCTTCTGCACCGTCTCGTTGGACATAGCAGGGCAGCAAAGCAAGTTTTCCATGTGAAAATGATTATCGATGATGCTGCTGAAGCAATGCTAAAGCAATTATTCTGTAATAAGTTGTTTAAGCATCCTGCACAGTGCCACTGTTTAAGCAAATTTTACCGCAGTTTTCCATAGAAACGTCAGTTGGGAGCCCTCAGCCCTGAAGGTGACATCCGAGCAGTACAGCTACTGCAACTGAGATGTGTCCCTGAAGAGATTCAAAACTTCCATTACAGCCAAAAATTATAATGAGGTGAAATTTGGCACCAAATGGACAGAAAACAGTGATCCTGTTCTCACGCAGAGAAAGTTTGTTTGCAAATTCTGGTCTTTTCAGAAAGGGATGAACTTTCTGAGTCATGTGCTGTGGCTCCATGGCAGAGAATAGATCAAGAATAATCCTTGTCCTTCCTTCTTCTAACAGCCAAAAACTTTTTAACCTAAAGGACTCTGGTAAGGAGTTGTTCCATCACCAATTTATGTTGACAAATATACCTATGAAGTATAAATACATATTCTACATTAAGAAAGGAACTGAGTAGCTCTCTAAACCACTGGTTTTCACCCCGGTACACAGAAAGCAGCCCAGGTTTGCCAACTGCCTTCCTTGAGCCCCGAGATTAAGCCAGAAAATCCAGCCTGTTTTCAGACAACACATGCTGCTTTAAAATGGTGTGTGCCCAGACAGTTTAAAGGGTCCACAAACTGGTGTTAAAAAGAAACAAAACCTTGGGAATCTGTGTTTTTGAGAAACTCTGCAATATCGGCTCTGAAAATTAACTGCATGTAAGAGTTGCTGTTGATCTAGGATTGATTAGTTTAAAAATCAACAACATCACAAAGAGCAGTTCAAGAATTACAGCAGCATTAGGAGTGATGAGCAACAATTACCCAGGGACACACAAAATGCTCATACACAGAATCCTGGCAGCTACCGGCTGATGCCTGAGGAAGCGGCACGAGAAGCAAACATGCAGCAGGATTTCCATAGGACACACGTTTGAACAAGCTGACAACAGAACCCAAAACAGAAGTCTGGCCTAAAGAATGTGGACTAAGATGGTAACGCAAAAAAAACCCAAAACAACAACAACAACAGAAAAAAACCAAACCACAACAAAACACCAACACCAAAACTATCATTCTCTTGGTTTATTTTGTACATCAGGTTTATAAACTATTCCCATGAGGACAAGATCTGCTGTGAAGGTGATCAGAGGATGAGTACAAGGCAGGCTGGTCGGTGAAGTTATATTTTTTCACCCAAATTTGTTCATGAGAGAGAGAGGGACACCGCAACCTGTCGCAGAATCTGTCCTGGGCATTGCAAAGTCACCTCAAAGCAGGGGCTCAGTGGACGGATGGCTCCAAAACACGCTATCCAGCCATAGATTTCCTACAATAAACGCAAAGCAGTCAGTCAGCAGCGCTTCCCGCAACATGCTACAGATTTCAAAATCCTCTAGTATCCAGGCACGAAATTTCTGGTTACAGAAGCAAATCGGGCACAGAACACAGACATGTGGGCCTGGAGTCTCTTTGAGAGGAATCAAAAGCCACCACAGAAACATCCTCTTTCTTCCCATGCAGAAATATGGTCTTTCCAGATGATTTACGCACAACGACACATCAAAGCTCTTGCTTCAAAACAGAAAACATACGCTGTGGTCTCAGGAACGCATCTACGTCCCCGCTACTGGCCAAGACCGTTTTTAAGTTAAAAAAAAAAAAAATCCCTGACTAGGTAATTTAATTGCCTTTTCCACTGACTCGTTCAAAAACATCTACGGCCATCCGAGATGCTATGAGTGCCGCTGACTTTCATAAAAAGCTTCTTTCATCCTTTGGTTACACCAAGAATCTGTGCAATACATATTTTGAAAACAGGGAAGGGACAGTAAATTATTCAAACTGCAACAAGCATCTCTGGAAAAAGTGACTTACAAAAGTATGAACGATTCGCTCTGTGACTCTCTGATCTCCCTATAAAATACTGTGTAGCATGAAGACAAGTATCTCATTTTCATTTAACAACGTTTAAATGTAACTCTTATTCTGACTGGAAAAACGTATTAAGATTTATGTAGTTTCCTCTGGACCTTTTCCTGTCAGCATCCTTTAATGCAATGCAAGAAATAACAAAGTTCTAAGCCTGCCTACTACACAAATACACATTTAGAAGCCCAGGAGAAGGTCTTGTTTAATTGCCGGTCTACGTTTATGGATGATCAGTCTTAGAGAAGATTCCGAGCAGTACATTTCATATGCTATTAAAGGAAAAAAAATAAAATATTGAGAAAGCCAATTTGACAGTGAATTTGTGATACACAGTAACCATCTCCAAACATTCAACTTACTTTTAACAACAGTTACAAGAACAGAAAGGAGTCTGAATTTGCCTTGCAACAAAACTAGTCACCAGCTTGAAGCCATTCTCCCTAGGAGTAGACATAAAAAGATCTGTCAAACGTTCCAAATTACCACAGAACACTTGATTGGACTTCTCAGGAACGACATTACACTGTGAAAAATCCACTGCTTGCAAAATAATCACTTGAAAAACATACTCTTATTAATATTTCATCCTTTGGGCATTCTGTGAAGTACTGTATTTAAAAAATAATAATAATTTTTAAAAGCCCTGAACAATCAAATTGAGCAGTTCTGTTCTGGACCAACAATATGATTGTGCCCTGGACTGACCGGACACATCAACACAATGCTACTGCTTAAGCCAAGAGATGCACAAACAAAACTTACCATGAGAGGGAAGCTTAGTCTTCAGTTTTATACTTGCCACCGATGTAGGGAACATATTGAAGCACCAGCTTCCAATCTGTGACCCATATTACACCAACACCTGCTACACCACCCCATCTAGCGAGGGTGGGAGTCCTAAAGAAAAGACACACACATGTGCAGGTAAACAATGTTAACCGGGGGAGGTTGAGGTTGGATCTTGGGAATAATTTCTTCCTGGAAAGGGCTGTCGGGCATTGGAACAGGCTGCCCAAGGCAGTGGTGGAGTCACCATCCCTGGAAGGGTTGAACAGATGGAGACGAGGTTCTCGGGGACATGGGTTAGTGCCAGGGGTGGGTTAATGGGTGGACTCGATGGTCTTAAAGGTCTTTTCCAAGCAAAAGGATTCTATAATTCTCCACGACAAAAGGTCTGGCAAACACTCATCACTAAAGTACCTGGGAAAGTAATTTCAATTGAGAAAAATGCTTGGCAGAAATCTTGAAAGAACCTCACATTCATAGAAAACTATTAGTCCCCAAGGCAGTAAAGATATTTTACAGGAAAGCATTGACACACATTTTCTTCAAAAAGTGTGTTACTAAGTTAAGAAAAGCCGTGGTTACTTGTTCAACTACTCCACTGCTATCACTCGTGTCCCCATTATTTCCATCAGCTACTTCATTCTCTCTCACGCAACCCCGCAAACTGGCAGCCGCTGGCACGGCCGCACATATTTATAGCTCTGGAACACTTCGAAAACGGTCAGAACAACCCGGAGGCCAAACCCCCGCCAGGCAAACATCCCCCAGCCCCCCCAAACCCGCCCCCCTCAGCGCCTCGAACCCAGCCCGACCCCACACGGAACGCAGAGCCGCGGAACAAACCCGAAGGGAACGGAAAGGCCCCGGGAAGCCCCTCAGGCTCCTGAGGCGCGCGGTGGCGGCCGCGGCCCGTCCCGGTGTCCGCGGTGAGGAGACCGGGACAGGCCGCGCGCCTTTCACTGCGAACCGCAGGAGCGGCTGCGTCCCGCCCCGCACAACCAGTGCCCACTGTGCAGGAGCCCGGGGCCGAGCAGGCAGCCCCGGGCCGGGCCTCACCAGTTCTGGAGCAGCTGGACATAGCGCGGCCCCACCAGCTTGCTTAGCATCCCACCCCACTCAAAGTCACCCCCACTGCGCAGGCGCGGGTCAGGGACCTTTGCAACACCGCGGCGCCTCCGCGCATGCGCAATGTGCGGGGCTGCCCGCGGCAGTGCCTGAGTCAAGCGGCGTTGACATGGCAACACCCCCGCTCTGGTCGTTGTCCTGCATGGCCCCTGGCGCCGGGTCCCCGGTTAGGGGACCTCCGCCTCAGCGGGGACACGAGCCCTGAGGGGATCATGGAATCACAGATGGTTTGTGTTGCAGGGCCCTTCCCAGCCCCCCAGTGCCCCCCTGCCATGAGCAGGGACATCTGCACCAGCTCAGGTTGCTCAGAGCCCCGTCCAGCCTGGCCTGGGATGTCTCCAGGGATGGTTCATCCACCATCTCTCTGGCCAACCTGGCCCAGGCTCTCACCACCCTCAGGGCAACAATTTCTTCCTCATGTCCAGCCTGAATCTCCCTCCTTTAGTTTAAAACCATCACTCCTTGTCCTATCGCAACAGACCCCGCTCAAAAGTCTGTCCCCATCTTTCTTATGAGCCCCTTTTAAGTACAGAAAGTCTGCAATAAGGTCTCCCTGGAAACCCTCACCAGGGGAGTGTGAAACACCCGCAGTGTGTGAGTTCAGGCTGTGCCCCAGGCCCGATTCGGGTGGGCAGGACCCATGCCCAGGGCACAGCGAATGGACAGTGTCTGAAAACCTGTCTTGTCTTTCAATTTTTTTTTTTCTTTTTTTAGTACAAGGTAAAGCTTTTATTACAACTTCTCATTCATAGGTATACAACATCTGAAAGACATATATGGGGGAAAAAAGTAATATTGTTATAAAATGTCACATTTATTGCTACATTACTGTTATATACAGGACAGTTCTCAAAATCTACTTTAAAAAAGTTAGGATTATTTAAAAATTCCAAATAATCCAGCCAGCTGTTTTGACACTTGTATAAAATTATTTAAAAAAATGAAAACAATTCATATCTTGAGGCACTCGGAAACACAATTTCATCCCCCAATTGTGATTCATTTCAAAGAACAACGCATTTCCCCACCCCCAAATACTTTATTTTTTTTTCTTTTTTTTTTTTTTTCCCTGGGTTAGGCATATATATATATTTACTATATATATAGTTCAAAACTATAATGTGTATCTGATTTAAGAACAAGGATTTCAGCCACTTAAGTACATCTGGATTTACAGGTAGGCAGCATAAACATCAAAAGCAAGGACTTTTTTGTTTTTGAAGGCCAAAAACCAATAAAACAACCCAAAACTTTCTACAGGGTTAAAAATAAACAACTCCCGCAGGCATCTCCCATCTGCTTTCCCACACCCCACCCTCATCCCGTCCTACAAAAATATATAGAAAGAGCAACTCAGTAATGCTTCGTTTCCCCACCGAGCTGGAGCCCTCCATAAGATATGGATTATTTCCTGCAGCCCATGGCGTCCCAGCCTGTGGTTGGGGCCATCCCTGCTCTGCTTCACCAGGTGCCTCTTTCTCCTCTCCTGGCAAATTAACTCCCCTGGCAGGGGGGTGCACAGCTCCTGCCATCCCCACGAGGCCCGAAACTACACATTTTGCTCAAAACCTGGTGGTTTTCAAGTGATTCGGGAGGATGTGGCACCGGCAAGGGGGACCCACAGTGCCCCCGGCTCCCCAGGGATGCTGGGTACAGGGATGCTCTTCGGGTACCTGTGACACTCCATTCTGGCGCACAAACCCCTTTGCTCTCCTGTACCGGTGCCCGCAGCCGCACCGAGACTTAACAGGGTGTGAGTTTTATTCCCTCCCTACGTGGCAGGTGCTTGGCTGGGCTGGGGCGGGGTTCGGCAAGAGCTGAGGAGCGAGAGGCTCCAACAGCAGAGGAACCAAAATGCCAGCGCGGAGACCCCCGGCAGCTGGGACACAAGATGGACACGCAAGTTTTGGCAGAAAGGACGCTGGCGACCTGTGCTGTTCTAACCAGAGATCTCCTCCTCGCTCAAGTCCCACAAGCGAAGGCGTTGCAGCTGCCAGGGCTCCAAAATGGTGAATCAGCCTTAAAACTTCCACCGAGAGCACTGGCTCCCCCCACGCCTGCGCCAAGGGCTGTGGGACCGACCTCCCAAATCAGCTGGTGACACAGTCCTGCCCCACTGCGGGGAAACCTGCGGATGAAGGAAAACAGCTCGGGGGTGCTGGCTGGAGAGATCTGGGGCACGCAGGAGGAGGGAAAGAACACTTTCAGGCTTGAGGTGGTTGAGGGAAGACCAGCCAAGGCGAGCCTGAGGCGCAGGGTAGAGCCGGGCAGCAGCAAGGTGGGACACGATGTCCCTGTTCAGGGGTACCAGGAGATGGGGCGAGATGAAGTACACCGGCAGCAAGCCGCCCAGCATCGAGCAGAAGGCACAGGGCGGGTGAAGGGTGTGCGGAGGAGCCCCAGGACCAGGCCTTGTCACTCCGACTCAGTGCTCAGCTCCTGCAGCGCCGGTTGAAAGGATGTTTCTGCCTTCTCACCCCTTGTCTACCCGCCTCAGCTCCAGGGCACAGGTCTTGAAATGCTTTTGGAGCTGCTAGAAATGAAGCTGAACCCAGAGAGCAGCAGGAGGAAGAACTTGGCAGCCATGGACGAGAGCAGAGAGAAGGGGCTGGGATCTGGAGAGTCCCGGAGAGAGGGAGGGGGTTGCATAGGATTTCACAGGGCAAAGACCTTGTGCAAGCTTGTGGGAGGGAAAACAGGTCTTGCTATTGCTGGTGACGAGCAGAGACGGGGGATTCTGGTGGCCACAGTTTGCTCCGGGTGAGCCAGCACGGCACCACGGGGGCCGGGGGCTTGTCCTGGCCCCAGCTTTGCTTCACCCCCCCATTCTCAGCTGTTCTCTAAAACCCCAGGCCAAGGCCTTGCCGAAACTGGAGCTGGCGCAGGGTCACCAGCACAGCAAACAGGACCACGGGCACTGATGTTGGCCACATCCCCATGGGAGCATGGGAGAATTGGACCAGATGATCTTTTGAGGTCCCTTTCAATCCCTAACATTCTGTGATTCTGTGTGACATCAGGGACTGGGGGTCCAAAAGCCTCTCTCTCAAGTCTGAATTGCCCCGAGCCCAAAGGCTCTGCTGGCTTCAGCAGGCGCACGTGTGAGACACGAAGGATCTTTCGGAGCGTCTTCCACACTGAACCTGAAATCGTCGACTCTGGGGAAACCCCAGCCCGATTCTGTCCTTCCTGTTCAATTGCTACTGAGCAGCAAGCGCAAAACCTCTGGGAACCCGTCTCGCCACCGACCCACAGGCCAGGGGACAAAGCTGTTCACTGAAGTCACAGCTGGGGAGGTTTCACATCACGCTTCCGCATTTCTCTGGTGGAGAGGGCAAAAACACCAACTGCAAAACAGACAGAGCCCCGGGGGCACACGGAAGGGGCAGCAAGTTGTCCCCACTGAATGGGGCTGACACGGACTCTCTCCCCATGGACAGATGTGGATTTTGGGGTTCCCAGCTAACTCGACTGCCCTGATTCCTGCAAATTGCCTGCCCTGGCTCCCAGGCTGGAGGTGCGTGCAGATCGGAGGGGCACAGACTGGGATCCAGACATCCTCAGCTCCGTCCCTCCCACCAACACCCCTCCCTGTAAAAACCGGGGAGCAGAGAGCCCAAGGAAATGCTGGCAAAGAGCCGGAGCTGAACTTCAGCCAGGTCTGGCTGGCGGGTCGCAGGCAAGGGAGTGGTTGCCAAACCGGGGATTCACTGGAATTTTGCTCCCTGGGGTCGGAGCGGGCAGGCTGCCACCACCTCCTTCCGCTGCCATGAGACCATCGAGTCTCTGGGAGGCTGCAGCTGTTTTGCTCTGGGGCGAAAAGCAGGTGAAAAGGGAGAAAGAACAAAAAAAATCTGCAATTTTATACTGTTAATAAACTGGATTCCAGCCACTGCCTGGCACCTGGCAGCACACAGGGTGGGATGTGCAGGGGCCGCTTGAGGAGGGAGAGTAGGTCCCTTGGGCGAGGGACCTGAGGACAGCATCCCCGCCACACAACAAGTGTCCCATGGACCCCAGTTCTGCCGTTCGAGTGTGATGTGGCTCAGCTACTGCGCCCTGGGCAGAGAGAATCCAGAAAACGCACATGGGTAAAGCGGCTTCTCCTTATTGTGTCTGATGAAGAACCTTTGAGGGGGCCCTGTGACCCCCAACGATGAGGGACACACAGCCCAGGAGAACCTGCTCATGCAGGGCTGAGAAAGGGAGCAGAAAACCAGATGCGACCCTGCAGTACGTCCCTCACCCGTGACACCTCTCTGTGCAGGACCACCAGTGCCAGCGACACACAGAGAAGCAAATTTGGGGAGAAAAAGGATCTAGAGCTGAATGCCAGCAGCACTGTGGGCTGGAGAGTGCACAGACCCCATCTCTCTCTATCCGCAACACCTAAGGACCAGAGTTTCATCACAACAGGCTCATATTTCAAGGCTGACCTGGTGGTATTTTGGGCACAGCACCTGGCAGAGCTCATTTTCAGAAAAGCCACTTTCCCTGGCAGGTTACAGGCACCACGTTCATGCTGAGCCAAAACACTGGGCGACCCAAAATCTTTTTTTCCTTGCTCCACTCCACAATTGCTCCTGGAGAGCACGATGGAACGTGAAACACCCTGAGCCATCGAGGCAGCTCCAGGGCACAGCACGACCAGCCCCCGACACCTTTCCTGCTGGAGGAACCAAGATCTCCAAAAGCTGGCACTGGGGCTTTGTGCTCAAGGACCAACATTCAAGCCTTGCCAAGGAAGTTCCCTGGTTTTCTGTCAAGAAAACAGCATCTAAACCACCTAAATGCAGATGAAAAGCCCCATCTCTCTTGCAGTGCCTGGTGGTTTGGGGATGATGAGGAAAGCTCCGTCCCACCAGGACTTGGAGGGGATGAAGGACTTCTGCAAAATATTGAACAAATCATAAATCTTCTCCAATTTCAAATTTGTCAAGTTTCTGGATTTTTCTTTACTACAATCTCTTTTTTCTTTAAATCCCGCTGTACATGACTGCCACCTCAAATTTTTGTTGCAAAACTAAAGTGTTGGGGAAGCACTTTCTAATTTTTTTGTACGACTTCACACTTGCCAGGGCTGGGACATTGCTCCATCCCTCCCCGGTCCTGGGGCAGTGACATTGAACCCGCAGAAAACCCCGAGCAGCGAGTGCCCTCCCACCCCAGCACCATCCTGAGGATGGGACAGAGATGCTGGTGGGATGAAACAGCCTCTCCCAGCCAGTGAGTCCCCAGATCCTACCTCAGAGCACGAATTGCGGTTGTCCGAGTGTCCGGACCCAGCTGATGGGGTATGGCGAGCCACTGAGCCCTTCCTGGGCATTTTACCACCCCCAGACTGAAACTCCAGCGTCTGAAGTGCAAGAAGGTGCCTGAGGAAGACCTGCCTCATGGGGACACAGCTGTCACACACGGAGGAAAACCTCATCCGTCTCATGCTGCCAGGTGCTTAAGCAGGCAGAAGAACCCAAGGGAGAGAAGAACATTGTAACGTGACAAGCTAATTAGGCTGAAACTCCTGCTGACACAGGTGAGAAGAACCCATGTCCCTGGGTTGCAGGAACCTGGAACTGTGTCGTGGTTGAGACGGACAAACGACAGAACTGCTGCCATCTCGGGTCTCACCCTGCAGAAGCACTGGTGGGAGCAGGGAAAGCCTGGAGCATCCCAAAGCCCCAGAGCTCGGCTGGACCTTGGTGAGTCCCGTGGCAGCAGGGACAGACTGTCCCACCTGTTTCCACACTTGTGAGTGGCTCCTTCCGGAGGTGCTGCAGGGGCTGAGCCCATGGGACTTGGGTTCAGGCAGGAGATGAGCAAAGTCCTGAGCATTTCCAGCGGCTTTGCTGGAGGACAAAGCGCAGCTACGAGCGCAGAGGAGGTTATGCCAAAGCCTGGGGCTGCTGGAAGTGCCACAGGACCTAACCCTGTTCCAGTCGTTCCCCTTCCTGGTGCCAAAGCAATGCAGCCGCCTCAGGAGCAGAGGCCAGAGAAGCAGAGGGTAAAGATGGACCCTGCTGCTGGGCTCCTACCGTACTCATTGTCCCCACGTTCCCCCCTGGCCACCAGCAGCCCCTGAACCGTCCTGCCTGACACGGCTCTGCTGGGCAGCTCCAGGCAGCAGCCACTCCAGCTCGAGAGTGTCACAGATGCTGAGCTGGGATTTACCATCCCCCGGGGAGCTGCCTCACCTGCCTGCAGAGTTGGGAAAGAAACAGGCACAAAACGTTTCAGAAAGGGAAGAAACAAGAACACATTTCCCGGTGGACACTTCCATTGCCAACTCCAGAACGGCCGCAGCAGCTCAGCACCGCCGAGCAGCTATTTGTTTGCTCCCTCACCTCACGGCAGGACTGTCGGGGACTTTCCTCCCGCTGAGCTGCTCTGGAGTGACACTGGGAAGCCCTTAGCGTGAAGGCCTTGATGGCCCAGCTTGGCTGCTGGAACAGGACAGGCGCTTGGCTGCTCCCCTCCTTTCCAGCACCCATGTGCAGGTGACAGCGGCCACTCTGCGTCCCCATGGTGAGCTGGGTGGCGATGCCGAGCTGCGTTTGCCTCCAAGGATGCTATGGAGATAAGACAGCGTGTGAAGGTGCGGTGTGAAACCATCCCTCTCTTCCGTGGTGCAGGGAGAAGCTGCGAGGAGACAGGGATCCCACTGCTGCTCGGCGATTGCTGAGCACTGGAGCGAGCGCACGGGCTGGGGAGCTGCTTCGCGTCCTGCTGCCACCTTGGGCTCTGCTGCCTGGCACCAGCGTCTGCGGGTTTGTCTGCTGCAACGTCGCTGTGTGTCCTGCCTCAGCCTCGTCCCTGTCCTCTGGCTTTGTTCCGTTCATCTTTGTTCAGCACTGCCTTGCAAGTGCCTCTGCCAGTGGGCGTTTGCTCAGACACGCGGGCAAGAGGCGTTTTCCTGCACCCTGGGCTTTCCTCTTGCATCTGTGGTGCTTCTTTGCTGATCTTGAAAGCGCGTCGGTCCCTCGATTCTCTTCCACCTCCTTGTCGTCCCCATCATGACGCCCTGGGACAACTGTGGGGCACCTCCTCCCCTGGCAGGACTGTGGCCCCCAGGATTCTCAAAGAGTAAAGCAAATCTTGCAGTGCCTTGATGGAGCTCGGTCACCTCCCAGGAGCACCACTGCGCAGCACACAGCTGCGACTCGCTTTGCTGTTTAACTTCCTTTTCCCAAATCGGAAGTGGCCAAAGCAAAGAGATGGTGAATTCAGCACGAGTTTGGTTTGGTTTTTTTTTTTTTGTAATGGAAGGTACAAGCCAGGCGAGGAAGAACATCCCCTCGCTGCAGCTACATTCGCTTTTAGTGGCTTTCAGAGCCGAATCTGAGAATTCCTCTCTTTATATCCAGTCTCTCTTAATACAATTTTAATATTCTGGTTGATCCTAAAGATGCAACGTTAACTATAGAAACAGCAGCAGAAAAGCGTGGGGTACAAGACATTTTTTTATACAAAAAAAATTTCTTTTCGTTGCTTACAAAACATATGCAAAAGAAGCTAAAAAACCCAAAAGGCATTGCTATTTGTTCTACATAAAAAATCTCATAACTAATGTTCTTTTTTTTTAAAAAAGAAATATCAAGCTTAGGCACAATTTTGCTGCTGGCTGCTTGTGAACAAGCCAAGAGAACACGCCACCCTCTCCTAACTGAGTGATATGTATTGACTGTTCCGCACTTTATACTTAAGGCAATTTTTTTTGTTTTCATTTTGTTTTTGACAAAGTGTTTTTTTCCACCCCTTACGTCATGCCGGGATCCGTCCATGTGTGTCAGTATTAGCAGTACTTAAGTTTATGGTTTGAGAAGGTTGCAGGTCACACCAAGGGGTTTCTTCCTACAGATCTCTGTATCCAGAGGAACAAAAAGATCTAGAAATAATAATAATAAAAAAAAAAAAAGCCTGAAGTGAGAGAAACCCAAGTGAGAATAAAACCCTGCTCCTTGTGCGGGGGGAGCACAAGTCTCACTGTTGCAGTCTCGTCTCTGCAGAAATCAGCCCCGAGGGCTCAACGTGAAGCTGAGACAGGAGCTCGCGATTCTGCCAAGACGTCAGCTTTACCTTCTTTTAAATTTTTCATGGCAGCCCCGGGCAGCCACCGGCACAGGGGACACTGGGGACAACAGCCCCTCCATGTACCCCGGGGCGCATCCCCGCAGCGCTTGGGCCAAATGGGCGCAGCTGCTCCTGGCTAATCACAAGGTTTTGGGGTTTCCTTAAAAATGGGGAGAGCCCAGGAGAGCTTGCACTTGCCACGGCCTCGCCCAGGGAATCTCACGTTTTGTGTTGGTTTTGGCCTGTCTGGGACTTGCCCGTTCCCTCCCATAGGGCCACCAGGCAAAGGAGTTGCTGGTTTCCAGTCACCAACGGGGGCAGCACTGGGAGGCACAGAGCAGACCTGAGCTCACACGGGGTGGTGAGAGCCCTGAAACCTCCGTCCCAGCAACGGGGCTGCCCACGGCCGAGCAAACAACGCGCACGTAGAAGTCATTTAATAAGGCTGGTGCCAAATGAGCCAGTGCCGAAGCAGAGCCGTGTGTATCAGCTGGGACACACAGCGGGGTGCCAGGATCGCGGGGCATGGGACAGTACCTTTACATGTGTCCAACAGGGTTGTGACCATCTCCTAGACCAGGATGTGAAGCTGAAAGCGTCATCTGGGGATCTCCCGCCACTCCGGAAACTTTCTCCTCTTCCCGACGCTTCAAGCAGGCGGCTTTAGGGTTCAGATTGCGCTCTAGGTCAAAAAAGAACATGGAAGCGATGTTGGTGTGGGCAACAGCGTCGCGCAGCAGCCGAAAGAGACAGCGAGGACAGAGTCTCAGGACAGACAGACGGACCATGCGAGGGAACAGCATCAGTGAAGCAGCTCGTTACAGTGGCTGCAGTAACTTGGTGGGACTCCCCGCTCGAGCAAAACCCTGTGCCCGGCTGGGCCAATTTAAACATGCGCTGGCCCAGAGCAAACCCCGAGAGCCTCAGCCGGCCCTCGGAGCTGAGAACCAAGTTTTCCAAAGCTGCTCAACGGGATCCAGGTGCCCAATTCTCATTAAGCGTTGAGGAAAAACGGACAGAATGGCCTCGAATCCACCCCTGGGCTGGGTCTTTGGAAAGCGCGGAGCACCCGAGGGCGCCGCTGGCAATGCCGACACGCACCCTCGCACCAAAAGCAGGAGTCACACTGGAGATACACACACACAGAGATGTAGGGGGAGAGAAATGCACCTGCCAGCTGGTACCATACCTCGTACTTGCTGCTCCAGGCCCAGAATGACCTGCACCGCTTGCTGTAGGATGATCAGTTTGGTCTGTGCTTTGTCCGTTTTTAAGTGCATCTGACACATGCGTCCCAGTTCTTTAAAGGCCTCGTTAATGTCCCGCACGCGCACCCTTTCCCTGGCGTTATTGGCCATTCTCCTCTCCCGGTCCCTCAGATCTTTGTCCTCCAGTGACAAGGCCTCGTCTGTACTGCTGGGTTCACAGCACCACAGGGGTTAGTCAGGGGGGCGGTAGTGATTGGGGGGACTGTACGTTGCCGTGCTGGAAGTGCTGCTGGCGTCCTCTGGAAACGGCTCAAACAGCCTCATTTTGCAAAGCCAATTTGTCTTGGGCGCTTCTCTGCAAGCCCCAGGAAGGTGCTGCCAGCACGGGGCCAGGGGGGCTGCTGGGGGTGGGCAGTGGATTTGGTAATCGCCACCGATACCTTCTCCCCCCTCGGCAAAACTTTGCCTTCCTGCTCGTTTTCGGCTGCAAACTAAAAGTTCAAGGTGGGGGCTCAGCCGAAAACATTGGCTTCGTGCCCCAAGAAAAGACTTTTTGACAGAAAGCAAATCCCTCTTTGTAAGATTTCTTTCAAAAATGCCATCTGCAGCAAAATCCTCCCAGAGAAGGTGTTTTGGGCAGCCTGGCCCAGGAGCGTCTTACAGGTGGTGGCAGGAGCCAAGTTCCCCCGGCTGCTGCTGAGGGTCAGTCTCGCATGCAGACCCTGAATCCAAGTCTTTCAACACAGCCAAAATCACCCTGGAAAGGGGCGATTTTCTTTCCCAGACATGGTCAGGAGCTTTGGGAGAACTTTGGCAGCACCCTGGGGGTGCTAAACAGGCAGAGCCAGGGGGAAGGCAGAGTCATGCTGGCAGCACCTTGAACCGCGGCCTTGCCTGCTGCCCGTCCCCTCCAACCCCCCAATTTTCTGTACAGACGACCTTCTCCCCCAGAGCAAAAATTCTGCAGGAAAGACACCTGTCTGAGGAGGGTCCCTTGGTGAGAGCTGGCGCTGGGACAGACTGTGGCCTTCAGCTCTAGGGGACCCATGTGGGGACAAACCTTCACTGAATAGGGGCTGTGGAGTCAAAGCCGTGCTGGGGGGTCTGAGACCCCCCAGATCCTGCCCGGCCACGTGAAGGGGCGGTGAGGGCTCCCCAGGCAAGGTCTGCCCGCTGTCCCTGCCTCATCCTCTCCCTGCTGCCTCGTCCCTTCCCGCGTCCCCTCCTGCCTGCCATGGTGCCCCAGCTAGCACTGCCACCTTCTCCCCAGCACGCCGGGGGGGAGCGGAGCCACCAGCTGCCCTGGCACACAAACCCACCCACGGCACAACCCAGCTCATTCCTTTGGTTCCCACCAGCAGGGACACGGCTCCGGCAGCTCCTCGTACGGTACGTGTGGGACCCTCCAGGTGACAAGAACACGCGGTGCCTTGGCTGCTTTATGCCTCTCTCAAAGGGGACACTGACCTGCCTGCTGCCGCCCCTAACACCCCTAATCTTCTCCTTCCCTGTCAGCTGCTGATGGCAGCAAGAGGATCCTCAGCCGGGCACGCGGGAACACGATGGCCCTGGTCCTACCGCTGGAGGGGACAGCGGGGTCGGCTTCTGTCCTGCAAAACAGTCTGAAGGCCAAACCCCCCAAGAAGGGACACCCTGTCTGCCTGCGCCAACGCCTGCCAACAGTAGCACACAGGACTTGGCTCGCGGCCCTGGCTGCGTCCTGGAAGGGTTTAAAAAGGGACAAGCGTGGGAGACCAAAGTGAACACGGTGCCAACTCTGTCTAAGCCCCCGCCGCCCCTCAGCTCCTGCCTCCAGCCGCGAGCAGCAAGTACAAGGT
The DNA here is from genome assembly GCF_036013445.1 of Caloenas nicobarica. NCBI lineage: Eukaryota > Metazoa > Chordata > Aves > Columbiformes > Columbidae > Caloenas > Caloenas nicobarica. The sequence continues at coordinate 232,354 of NC_088271.1, forward strand.
AGAGAGTGGGACCACCGAGAGGTCACGGCTGGGGACTGTCTGTAGGAGATCGGAAAGAACAGAACTGAAAAGTAAAAAACTCGAAATAAAAAAAAAATAAAAAGGAAGGGGAAATTAAAAAAGAGACAGGAAAAAATATACGTTATGAAAGGCAAAAAATTACAAACTGAAGAGAGGCACAAAGGACTCCAACATCAATGCAACAGCAGAGGCCAGCAGAGAGGAGCAGAGCCAGGCACAAACCACCGATGTGTTACAACAGCCTCTGCAGAGAGAAAGGGGGTTAACCTGTGGCAGAGTCAGCTGGGAGCACATGCACTGTGGGACGGGGGACGAGCGGCCGTGAGCCCCTGGCTCCCCACACAGCGGGACCGGCACCACAGCACACGCGGGCGGCGGGGACTGGCACACGCGTCTGAGACAGGAGTGAGCGGAGCCTGCGCAGGCCTGCCCGCGGCTCCGGGCTCTGTGAGGGATGCTCCAGTGCTCCCAGCTTCAACTGGAGACCAGTTTGGAGCAGCAGTGAGGGCTGCCCAGCGCTGGGCTCGGCGTCTCCATCCCCTCGCACGGCTCCAGCCATCACGAGGGGTTTGCCAGGTGCCCCCGAAACTGGGGGTGCAGCGGTGGGGACAGGAGCACGGAGAGGACAGGGCATTGCTCGTGTCAGATCTGGGTCCCCTCTGAAAGATTTACTGGGTTTTGGTTTGGTTTTTTATTTTTTCATTTTGCAGGTCAAGTAGCTGAGCAAAACACCTGGCTGCAGGAAAGCGAGGACGGCGCAGGTGTCCCCTTGGGGACCGGCATGCAGCACACGCAGTGGCAGTGGGGGACAAAAGAGAGAACAGCAGGGATGCAAAAAAGGAAAAAAGAAAAAAAAAAAGAAAAAAGAAAAGAAAAGAAAAGAAAAGAAAAAAATAAAAGGACATCAACAGCCTTGGGAACCCAAGGCCACAGGGGAGAGAGAGACAGTGCGAGGCACCACAGCACATGTCACAGGAGACAGACAGACAGACAGCCCCGTGCCGATCAGATACGTAAAATATCACCACTCCGGGACCCTCACTGACCTCTAACTTGTTGCTCCAGGTTCAGTATGACTGATACGGCCTGGTGTAGGATTAGCAGTTTGGTCTGCGGTTTTTCGCTGTTTAGGTGGAGTTGGCACATGCGTCCGAGCTCTTTAAAGGCCTCGTTGATGTCACGGACCCGCAGGCGCTCACGGGCATTATTGGCGACCCTCCTTTCTCTCTCTCTCTCGGCTTTTTGCTCTGGGGGAAGAAGATCGTCCTCCTCATCCTCATCTTGACTAATGGTTTAAAATAAGAACGAGACAGGGACATTCCTCGCGTGCACTCTCAGCACCAGTCAACTCACAGAAAAGAAACACAGGTCGAGGCACCGAGACGCCAAACCCCACGCATGTACCCTTGTGTCCCCACGTGTCCCTGCCAGCCCGGTGCCCCGTGCTCAGACACAGGGACACGCAGCGACTTCGGACAGAAGTAATTAAGGCTCTTCTTCTGCCTCTTTTTTTTTTTTGTTTGGTTTGGTTTTAAACAACAAAGAAGCAAATCACAATGCGATTAAGGCCTGGCCCGGAGAAGGGCTGGGGGCCAGCACTGGCGTCCCAAGGTGGCATTTTGGGATGACACAGCCCTCTGCCATCAGGGCAGGAGGTGGCTGTGGTCTGGCAGCAGTGGGGCAGGCACTGCCCCTCCGGGCACATCACCCCGGCGAGGTCTCCAAGCCCACGGCGAGGTCTCAGACAAGGCAGCGCGCTGGAAGGTCTCTACTGATCCGCTGCCACATTCCTGGCTGAATGTGACAGAGGATACGGGAGCCTGACGCAGACAGCGGGGACGACCCAGAGCAAGGAGGAGGTTCAAACTCTTCCCTGCCCCTGAGCACTTGTCCTTCCCACACACGGGCACAAACAACAGTCTGAGCAACCCCACAGGCAGGTGCAGCTTGTGTGGCCGAGGTGTGAAGCCTCTGCTTTAGGAGCAGGACGAAGCCCAGAGGCCAAGGGGACGGGAGGCAACAGGGACTCTTCCCTGGCACAACCCAAGGCGGCCGTGGGGAACAGCGGGAGAGCGGGCTGTGCCGTCTGTGCGAGGCTGGACCAGGCTCCGCGGTGGGTCACCACAGCCGTACCCCAGCCCAAATGCCCCCAGCCTGGTAACAAAGTGAAGGGAGAGACCTGTTCAAAGAGCACCTTGTTCTGTTCCGGGAGGGTTTCAGCTCCTTCTTCTCCTCTTCTGAGTTATCCGCCACCGACGTGTTCTCTTCGTCTTCCTTCTCTTCCCTCTTTATTTCGCTGTTTCCCGAGATGTTGCTTCGCCCCAGTCCCCCCGACAAACCTGCTGAGGAAGCAGAACCACATATGGAGGTTGGAGGGGCCAGACCTGCACGGAGGGTGGGGGTTCCCCAGGCCCTGTTCCCGCTGCGCAGCATCGCCAGAGCATGCAGGACTCATCCTGCACCCCCGGCTGCAGCAAGAGGAGCCACAGAAAGGATCCGAGGATGGACCAGCTCTGCTGGGAGGACAGGCTGAGAGAGTTGGGGTGTTCAGCCTGGAGAAGAGAAGCTCCAGGGAGACCTCACTGCAGCCTTTCTGGACTTAAAAGGGGCTAACAAGAAAGATGGGGACAGACTTTTGAGCAGGGCCTGTTGCGATAGGACAAGGGGTGATGGTTTTAAACTAAAGGAGGGAGATTCAGGCTGGACATGAGGAAGGAATTGTTGGCCCTGAGGGTGGTGAGAGCCTGGGCCAGGTTGGCCAGAGAGGTGGTGGCTGAACCATCCCTGGAGACATCCCAGGCCAGGCTGGACGGGGCTCTGAGCAACCTGAGCTGGTGCAGATGTCCCTGCTCATGGCAGGGGGGGCACTGGGGGGGCTGGGAAGGTCCCTTTAACCCAAACTAATCTGTGATTCGACGATTCTATAAGGGACACAGGAAGGGCACCAGCCCTGCCCAGCCACCCCTCCCTGTTCTTGTCCCTCCACCTCCCAGACCCTCCAGAGTCGGAGCCCAACCTCCCCCAGCAGAGCAGGGCCTAGGGACATCGTGCACCCACAGCTGGCAGAAGGGATGAGAACGTGCAGGTCAAACCTCTGGAAAAAGCTCAATGCAGACGCTGCCGTGCGGCTGCTGCAAGGAAGCATCGGCCTTGCAAGAGCGTCCACCTCCTCCCAGCTGCTCCTGGACCTGCGGGGTCTCCCCAGTCACGTCCCCAGCAAGGGAACCTCAAGTGTGCGGAGCTGCCTTACCACTGAATGTGTCCTGCTGCCTGCCGAGGTCAGGGAGCGTGCTGGGCTGTGACGGAAGGGTGACGTGGTTGTGGAGCATGCTGGCGTTGCTGGACAGCCCGTCTTCAGGGTGACCTCCTCCCACCTACAGCAGAACGAGCAGAGCGAGCCTTGAGGTGGGGAAGTGTTACGGCTAGTGGGTTTGGGTGGTGTCACCCCCCCGAGCACAGCGGCAGGGCTTTGCAGACCAGACTGGGGTGGCAGCCACATGCCCTCCTCGGACGGTGCCACCTCTCCGGGCACAGACATGCAGGAAGGAACAGCCAGCCTGCTCTAGCACCAGCTCCGCGCTGGGGCAGCAGTGGGGACACCTCAGAAAGCAGTTCTATGCCCTGCACATCAGTAGGACAAGCAGAAAGCCCTGTCAGTGCTGTCATCCCCCACCATGGTGCAAGGCTGGCACGGTGAAGAGAACACCCTGCCTGGGCTGCACGTGTGCTGTCTCCATCAAGCACCAATGTTTCTGCTACTTCCCCAGTGCCACCAGAGCAAGGGATATCCCAGCAGCATGAACGTCACCCCAAAGGGCCTGGACACAAAGGGCGAGGGTCAAGCAGCCTCTCTTTGCCTGCACCCCTGAGGCTGCACCCAGGAACTGGCAGGACCAAGTCAGCCGTGCTGCAAACACCTGCGTTTCTGCAGCCGGTAGCAGTTTGCAACAGAGGACACGATTCATCGCTTTGCAGCAGAATCTGGGAGCTCAGAAGGGAAGCAGAGCTGGTTCTCCAGAGAGACCGGAGCCCAGTTCTGCCAAAAACGTGCTCCTGGGGTCACCAGCCTCTAAGTGGGGACCCTGGTGACCCAGCATGGGACCACAGCATCCACGTGCTCAGGGCACCTTCCATGTGCATGGAGGATGCAGTACCTGCCCAAATGGTGCAAAGCAGAGAAATCCTGGCAACACCTGGCTCTCTAGAACCGGCACCAGATCCCTCTCCTCCTTGCACCCCCCAGGTATGCCTTAAAGCTGTTTTGAGGGATCTCCATCCACGTTGCAGGGAAAGAATTGCTTTCACCACCTCTGCACGCAGGGCTTGTGCCTGAGAGCCACCACTGTGCTGAGCACAATTCAACCCCCTTGCACAAAGCCAGCAAATCACCACACTTCTGTGCACATCACCCCTGCAAAGCTGCCAAAAGCTGTCTCAAGCTGCACCACACTGAGCTATTCCCACACCAAAAGCAATGCAATGTCCCTCTGGATGCCAGGGGACACTGTGATGTGCGTCCCTGGTGAGTCCCTGCCAGCTGCCGTGATGTCCCGCGCTTACCAGGCTGGGGTGCCTGTTCCCCAGGGACATGACAGCGGCAGGGAAGGCCTGGCCCAGGCTGCCCACGGCGGCACCGTGCGCTGGCGCCGAGCCCAGGAGCCCATGCATGTCCCCATGGCTGCTGGGCATGGCGGCTGTCTGGCCCACGGCGTGATTCCGCAGCACGTGGATGGCTTCGTCCAACCTGTCTTCCATTTTGTTTTGCTTGAAGGCCAGGAGAGAGAAATAGGTCTGTGTTAACACCTGTAAAGCCAGCAGGCAGTTGTCTACACTAAAGAATGGTTGTTGGCAGCCATACACCCAACTAACGCGGGGCAGGTACAGGGAGAAATATTAATAACCCCCGATGCCATCAGTGCCACTCCCTTAAGGCACGAGGGGTCACACAAGCAGAACCGCTCTGGAAAGGGCAGCAAAAACTAGACAGAAATCTGGCGTCCAACCAAATGTCCATCCACCAACTGACAATCCTCCTTCAGGCCCCAGATGTTTGGGGAGAGGAAACGGCCTCAAGTTTTGCCAGGAAAGGTTCAGATTGGGTACCAGGAAAAATTTCTTCCCCAAAGGGCTGTGGGGCATTGGAACAGGCTGCCCAGGGCGGTGGTGGAGTCACCATCCCCGGAGGGGTTGGACAGATGGAGATGAGGTTCTCAGGACACGGGGCAGTGCCAGGGCTGGGGGAACAGTTGAGACTCATTGATCTTAAGGGTCCCTTCCAACCAAAATGATTCTGTGATTCTATGATTTACCCAAAGCCCTTTACCGCCCAGTGCACAAGGGATGGAAAAGGAAGAAGACAGATCTTTTGGTGACACTTACTAAAGTGTGGAGGCTCCCTTCGTAGCTGGGAGATAAGGCACCCTGTCCGCTCGCTCGCGACCACTGGGATGTGCCTGCAAACAAACAGGGAGAGCTTGGGACCAGGTATGGCTGCCGCTAGATGGGGCTGGAAACTGGGCCACCACGCTGTGCACAGGTCACTGCCACTGTGCACAGCACCGCATGGGCCACCACAGCACTACATGGCACCGCACAGGCCACCGTGGCACTGCACAGGGACAGTGACACTGTGCGTACGAAGCCAGCCAGGGGTTTTTCCCCAGCTTCCCATCACCATTCGGCATCACCTTATCTTGCCAAGATGCCGCGAGGGGACACACTTCTGACCCCACATGCCTCCTGTGGAAATCTCTGCTCAGCCCCTGCTGTGGGCTCATCCCCGCTTCGCCTTAGCAGGGAACTGAGCTCAGGCCTTCAGACCTCAAGAGGTTTTTAAATTTACAGCATGGCAGCAAGCATCTCAACCTCCGGGGAGCAGCATGCTGGAGTGTGAATGTCAGTCTGCACCTCCAGCACCAAGGAGCCTCGGACCAGCTCTGCTGGGCAGAAACGAGAGCTCTGTCACCGACAGGAGCACAGACGGGTTTTCGTCAGGCGCTGAAAATGGCTTTTAACTAGTTGGCTGCTTCCCATTTCCCACTGTGCTGCTCCCACGGGTGACAACCAGGGACAGGCTCTCCAAGCCAGGGCACGCAGGGACACGGTCTGAGCGGAAGGAGCGGGTCCCAGAAGCAGCAGCGATGCTTTGGCTCAAGCGCACAGAGGTGCTACCATGTGCACCAGGCTCGTGCCTCCAGCTAAAACCCCTCTGCAGGGACAGAGCCAGGCGCAGGCAGAGCCGTCACCCCTGCGTACGCGGTGTCACCGCACCTGGGCACTGTTCAGCTCCCAACGAGGGAAAAGCTACAACTGATTAAAGCAGATAGACACGCAGCTTCACAGGAGACATTTTTAAAGTATCTTCAAGTTTGCTTGTCCTCCCTGCTTTTAACAACAAATGACATTTGGCGAGATTGCCGAAAGTGTCTTTAATGAGGGTTTGGGAAGTTCAGTGCCTTGGATCTCCTGAAGCAAACCCGACACCCCCCTTCAGACAAAGAGCATCACTTTTCACCTACCTGCAAGCCCCTGAGGGGAGCCAACTGGTGTAGAGGGGTTTGATGAGAAGTTATTGCTAGAGTGATCAGGGGAATAAATCTGAAGGGACAGAAGCAGGACACGGTCAGCAGAGCCCACCCCTGAGATGGCTCCCCCCGACCAGCAGCTCCGCTGAGCCCAGCACCACCCGTAGCATCTCCCTTCCCAACCAACACCAGCTCCTGGCCAGCATGACGGGCCAGCCTCAGTTTCCCCATCTGCTGAAAGGTGCTTTTCCACAGTGCCAGGACTCCATGGCAGCACAGAGAGTTGGGAAAACCCTCTCCTCAGAGGTTGCCATGTTTTTGGGGTGCATTCACCCACTCTTCTCAATTTGCCCATCCTCCTCACTGCCCAGAGAGTCCCCGTGACAGAGGGGAGGTCCCACACTGTGACAGGACAGGGACCGGACCAAGGATCCACAGAAACTCTTACTGAAGCTAGTGCCTTCCCAAGCGCATCTCCCGAGCTCCCAGCTGTGGTTCCTCTGTTACCTGTCAAGAGAGGACACAGATGTCACTGCCAGGGCGCCAGAAACCCAGCAGGACACAGCGCCCGCATGAGACCTTCTCTGAGACTGGAATTTCTCTCTCTGATTGCTTTGCTTGAAAATTCAACAGACATTCAGCACAGAGCAGCCTAGACGAAAGGACACACGCCCCGGCAGCTTTCCTGGGGTTGCAGAAATGTCTTTATAAAGCTGCTGGGTTGAAGGTGTCATCATCAGCAGTGATCAAATGTCTGCTGCAGCACAGTCCCGTTTTCACAGGGCATCTTAAGCCCCTACAATCCCAAACTTGTTTCCCCTCCTCTAAACAAGGGTTTTTTTAAGAATCAAGGTCAGGATCCTCATTTCCAGGGGAACATGAGTTCATTTCAGTAACAGGTTTTGTAACAGGTTCAGCAGGGTTAGAGATTAAAGCACTTGGGTTTAACGTGGTATCCGAATGCAGCACAAACATTTCTATTCCAGGTTTAGATGAACAGCTTCACACATACCCCGCCTTCCCGCAGCGCAGGTGCAAATCCCTCCCGCAACTCATTGAAGCCACGGCACCTCCAAGAGATAATGTCACAGGTCTCCTCCCAGAGCCACCAAGTGAGGTGTAAACCCCCAAAACCAGCCCCTGTTCCCCCACTACAGCCTGCCCAGGTACCCTGCAGCAATAACCTCACTGCATCTCTTCCTCAGGCCATAACTCCACAGTGGGTGAGACACAAGGGACAAAAAGTGTCCGGGTACGCTGGACGTTGATATCGCAGCCCCAGGCATCAGAGATTTGCACAAGACCAATTTACCAGTTCAGCCCCTGCGTGGCAGCGGAACGAGGGGGGTGACGCTGGGGACAACTGTGTGCCCATACGTACCCATCATCGTGTCTGTCCCGCTGATGGGGGGTGTGTGGCTGGAGACCCCATACGGCGTGGAGGCAGAGGAGAAGCCAGACACGGAGGGGAGCCCGCCGTTCACCTCTCCTGAGTGCAGCTGGTAGTTCTGCCGGACAGGGGAGAGGGGTGAGACGCGTCCCCAAAAGTCCCCCCTGCCGGCAGCTGCCCCAAGGCGGGGTGAGGTGACACACTGTCACTGAGCTGAGTCCCCAGCCTGCCCAAAGGGACACGTGGGGACACATAGGGACACATTACCATGCGTTCGTGCTGATGTAAACTGTTGAAGCCGCTGGCCTGTGGGAGCGGGGAGGACGAGCTGCCCAGCATGGCACCATAACCCGACTGGCTCATGGCACCCGGGGAGCTCCACAGGTCAGGCGAGTTGTGGAGCCCATCTGAAAGGAAAAGTGGAGCTGAGGGACCGTGTCTGTCCCCACCATGTCCCGCCTACAATGAGCATCACTGAGAAAATTAGAGCAGTTTTGGGGCTGGTTTGTGTCTCATGAGCTCCTACCCTGAGCTCCCTGTCGCTGTGCAATTCCTCCCGTGATCCGTACCAGGCCAGGCAGCCCCTGCACTATGCCGGGGATTGTTCATAACTCACCTGCCATATAAAAGGCTCCGGGATACACAGTGCTGGGAGGTTTTGAGGGTGTATATCCAGCTGGATCCCTGCTGTAGTCGTCACCTGAGTTGGATGGATACACCTATGGGGCAGGAAAGGGGGTGAGAAGTGCTTGGCCCCACCGTGGCCCCACATGTCACCCCACCCCATGCACAGAATTGTTTTGTTTGGTAAAGCTCCTCAAGATCAACAAGTCCAACCGTTCCTCCATCCCCAGCACTGCCCCGTGTCCTGAGAACCTCATGTCCGTCTGTCCAACCCCTCCAGGGATGGTGACTCCAGCACTGCCCTGGGCAGCCTGTTCCAATGCCCCACAGCCCTTTGGGGAAGAAATTGTTCCCCGGATCCAACCTCAACCTCCCCTGGTGCAACTTGAGGCCGTTTCCTCTGCTCCTGGCGCTTGTTCCTGGGGAGCAGAGGCCAACACCCTCTATGCTACAACCTCCTTTGCGTTCATCCACAGCACCAGATGCCAGAGTTGCTCCCACAGCAAAGCTGGGGGAACCGAAGCAGCTCAAAGTCACGGTGACGGCACCAAACCCAGGGAGCGGCGCAGGGGATGGGGTTGTCACACAGATGTGTCCCCTCTGCCTTCCCGTCACAGAGCAGATCACACAGCCCCTCTGGCACCAGCAGGAATTTCAGCTCTCTGCTCTAGTTCCTTTTTCTGCAGCTATAACTTTTTCTTGGTAACCACAAAAGCCATCATTCCTGTGTACTGACCCTGCACCCATGGGCTGGGTGGTGGTGACGGGACCAGCGAAGATTTGGGACCTGCTCAAACCTTTTGCGGAAGTCGGCCCGTCTCGCTTAAGGGTAAACTGAGGCACAGGGGAAGCTGAGGGCTGAGCAGTCCCTGGAAAGGGATGTCACACGGGAGGGGATGCTCTCGGACAGCTTTGGGCCAGATTTCTGTTAGCCACATTATTTAACAGCATATTAAGCAAAAGAAAAGGATTTTTTATTTTCTTCTCAAATAACCAAACCCATCCTAGAAAGCCCTTACCAAAAATCACCCTGTGCCAGTGCAAAAACATACTTTTTTTTCTTTTCAAGCAGAAATTCAACACGCAAAGAAACTGAAACACCACTCAAAATGACGTGAGAACTTTGGTTACAGCTTATTTTCATCCCTCGTTGATTCATTCTGAAACTGTTAATAATTTTTTTTTAAATCCAGCCGAAAGCAGAGGTGGGTGCAGGGGCTGGCTGGGCTCTGGAAGACTCAGCTCCCTTTGGAAAGGAAACCTGCCCCGAGTTTCTGTTCCCCCACACCGAGCCAGTTCCCTCCGACCCCTTGTCCTCGCCCAGCGAGAAGAGGCAAAATTATTCTCTATTAATGCAACTGGCCAGAACACCAAGAATTACTTCTTTTTTTGTGGAGTGTAACAGAAAATAGGGGTCTTTTTGTTAAAAAAAAAGCTCTGAAAAGCACCAGTGATTTCACTTAAATATATTGCTTTATTTTCCCCAGGTTCCTGCTCTCAGAGCAGTTTCCCTTGAAACTGGGGGGGCTCAGAGCTCCCAGAGGCAGCTGGAACCTGAAGGGCAATGGGGAGCTGAAAGCAACTTGTGGGCATCAGTGCTACAGATTGGGATTGGGGAATTTGTAAAATTAAAAAAAAAAAAAAAAAAAAAAAAGAGAGAGAGGGGGAAGGGAAAATCCTGACAGACACTGGCAGCTGCCCTTTGTTCCTTGCTCAAAAAAGATAATTCGCAGGATGGCATTGGGTGCCGCGGGTGCCTGGAGTCACGCGTGGGCAGCGCGCGCGGCCGGGGAGAGCGGGGGAACGAACGGAGGAGGCTGCAAAGGACGAGAATCCCGTAAATTGACTTTTCCTCTAATTTGATTAAATAGCGGGAGCCGGGCCGGGGGAATGGAGCACAGCACGTCTAATAGCCCCGCGCCATCTGCCAGGGGCTGGCAGCTGGCCAGCGCGCGCGGCAGCTGTGCGGCAGCGGACGGGGGGGCCGCTGCGAGCTGCAACATCCATTTCAGAAATCCAGAGTGAAAATAAAAAGAATAAAATAGCGGGGATGGAAAGCAGGGGGGAGCTCGATTGTGCCTGACCCCCCCATCTCTTGTTGGGTCCTGAGGGGCAGGTTTCACTGCAGCCGTGTTCCTAGTCCCCCTAAATCTTTAATTCTTCTGCTCAGCGCAGGGGAGGCTGTGAAAAGCCAACTCTTCTTCCTGGCACCACCCAAGCCGGGAGCATCCCGGTCCTGCCGTGTGCGGGGGATCCAGCCAAGCCGGGGCCGCCGGCCAAGCGCCGCAGGAAACGGTAAATCAGCGCCGGACCCCACTCCCCCAGCGGCCCCAGCGCTCGGCGGCCCCGGGACCTCCAGGTGAGGTAATTTCCTCCGGCTGGAACTGCCAGCGCAGCCAGAGAGCGGCTGCACAGCCCAGCGCTGCGATTCGCAGGGCTTAGCGGGTGCTGGGGGTTTCTTTATCCCTCCCTCTCTGTTTTTCTTGAGCTGGGGTGGGATGTGAGGCAGACTGAAGCTAAACAGAGCGGGGACCAGGCGGCGAATTCGCAGGGCGAAACAGCTCCCGGCCACCACGCTGGCTGCAGCAACTGATCCTGCAGGAACCAACTCACACCAAATCCCTCCCTGGCGTCCTCTGGGGCCTCATCCAGCCCCAGGTCCTGTGCCAGGACATGCCAGACCTGGGGGGTGTGGCCTTGAGCACTACCCCTGCTCTGTGCCACAGGGAGGGTGGAAGGAGCTCTGTGTCCCAGGGGCAGCCCTGGTGTGTGACACTGCCCCAGCACAGCACCTATTTCACAGAATCACAGAATCATTTTGGTTGGAAAAGATCCTCAAGATCATCGAGTCCAACCGTCCCTCCATCCCCGGCACTGCCCCATGTCCTGAGAACCTCATCTCCATCTGTCCAACCCCTCCAGGGATGGTGACTCCAGCACTGCCCTGGGCAGCCTGTTCCAATGCCCCACAGCCCTTTGGGGAAGAAATTGCTCCCCAGATCCAACCTCAACCTCCCCTGGCGCAACTTGAGGCCGTTTCCTCTGGTCCTGGCGCTTGTTCCTGGGGAGCAGAGCCCGACCCCCCCGGCTCCAAGCTCCTTTCAGGCAGGTCAGAGATCAGAAGGTCTCCCCTCAGCTCCTGTTCTCCAGCTGAACCCCCAGCTCCCTCAGCCGCTCCCGTCACCCTTGTGCTCCAGCCCCTCACCAGCTCCGTTCCCTGCTCCCAACTCGCTCCAGCACCTCAAGGCCTTTCTTGGCCCGAGGGGCCCAAAACCGACCCCAGGATTTGAGGCTGGACCTCCCCAGCACCCAGTACAGGGGACAGTCACTTTCACAAGAACTCAACCCAAAGGTCATGGGTTTCAGCACAGGTACCTCCGTGCCCATCTGCAGTCTGAGCTACTTGGTCCCTGCCCGGCATCACCCTCCACATCTCCCTTTACCCATCTCATGCCGTCAGTGTCTCTTGGTGCCTCTGGCAGAATCACTCCCCATTCAGCCACCCGCAGCTATTCCCATCACTGACCCCTCTGAGTTTTCCAAGCAGCTAGGGAATTACAGATTAAAGCACTGTATTTTAATCAGATGTTGATTAACCTATTTATTTTGCGCGAGGTCCAGCGATAACATGGGGTTGGCTCCTGTGCAGGCGAGTCAGACAAGAAAGAGCCTTTGATCCGCTGCCTTTGAGGCCGGCAACTCCTCTTGCTCCACGCTTCTCTCGCTGCCTCGGTGCTGATTTCTCTCCCCAGGTGTGGAAGTTCAAAAACAAACCAAGCTGGAAGTCACGACAAAAAGAGGGCGGCGGGAAGAGGCAGCACGTACAGCAAAAACTGGAGCTTTGTGGGCAAGGGGCAGCCGAGGTGGCAGCCGGAGGGAGGTTTTTGGGCTGGGACAGCCCATGTGCCAGGGTCAGCTCAGGCACAGGGATGGGGCTGAGTTTGGCAAACGCCAAGCGGTTCTTCCTGCGGGAACCGGGGCCCTTTGGGGCACCACGGCCTGTGACCTTTGAAATATGAGGCCAATAAAGGGCCATTTGTCGGGAGCAATGGTTTCCCCACATGTCAGCTCAGGTTTGAAAGCTCTGAATTTCACAAACGTGACGCAGCAATATGGATCCTGCTTTGGGCAGGTTTTCCCTGTTAAAACACAGACTCCTGCAACTCAGCACTGTTGACTAGAGTTGGTTTCTGCATGATGTGGGTCTGCAGGAACAGCCCTCAGTGCCTTCCTCCCCCTCCATCCTCCCACATCGGCAGCTCAGGGTCCATCTCCGAAGGCAGACCCCGTGGGGCAGACGACTGGGTGAGCTTTGCGCAAACAGTGGAGGAACGTTAGAGCACGAGATTTTCCCCTATAGGTGGATGCACAAGGGGGTTCCCTGCGGAATCACAGAATTGTTTCGGTTGGAAAAGACCTGTAAGATCATCTAATTCAACTGTAAAACCACCACTGCCAAGTCCACCACTAAACTGTGCCCCTAAGACCCTCATCTCCATGTCTGTCCAACCCCTCCAGGGATGGTGACTCCAGCACTGCCCTGGGCAGCCTGTTCCAATGCCCCACAGCCCTTTGGGGAAGAAATTGTTCCCGATATTCAATCTAAGCCTCCTGTTCTCCAGCTGAACCCCCAGCTCCCTCAGCCGCTCCCATCACCCTTGTGCTCCAGCCCCTCACCAGCTCCGTTCCCTGCTCCCAACTCGCTCCAGCACCTCGAGGCCTTTCTGGGCGTGAGGGGCCCAGAACTGCCCCCGGGATTCGAGGTTTTTCCTCCCCATTCCCAGCACAGGACGGTCACTGCCCTGGGCCTGCTGGCCACACCAGTGCTGGTCCCAGCCAGGATCCTGTGGCCTCCTGGCCACCTGGGCACACGCTGGCTCGTGTTCAACACCCCCAGGTCCTTTTCTGCTGGTCACTTTCCAGCTGCTCTTCCCCGAGTCTGGAGCGTTCACGGGGTTGTTATGACCCAAGTGCAGGACCCAGCACTTGGCCTTGTTGAATCTCAGACAATTGGCCTCAGCCCATCGATCCAGCCAGTCCAGATCCCTCTGTAGAGCCTCCTGCCCTCCAGCAGATCAACGCTCCCATCCAACTTGGTGTAATCTCCAAACTTACTGAGGGTGCACTCGATCCCCTCGTCCAGATCATCTCATGTCACTTCAGCATCAGCTTTGGCAGCGAGTGGCATGACATGCTCGGGCAAAGGCATGTCTCCAGTACAGCTCCAGTTAAAGCTCCAGCGCAGTCCCAGTTTAAGCTCCAGCACAGCCCCAGTTTAAGAACCAGCACAGTCCCAGTTTAAGAACCAGCACAGCCCCAGTTTAAGAACCAGCACAGTCCCAGTTTAAGAACCAGCACAGTCCCAGTTTAAGAACCAGCACAGTCCCAGTTTAAGAACCAGCACAGTCCCAGTTTAAGAACCAGCACAGCCCCAGTTTAAGAACCAGCACAGCCCCAGTTTAAGAACCAGCACAGTCCCAGTTTGAGCTCCAGCACAGCCCCAGTCTGAGCTCCAGCACAGTCCCAGTTTAAGAACCAGCACAGCCCCAGTTTAAGAACCAGCACAGTCCCAGTTTCAGCTCCAGCACAGCCCCAGTCTGAGCTCCAGCACAGTCCCAGTTTCAGCTCCAGCACAGTCCCAGTTTCAGCTCCAGCACAGCCCCAGCCTAAGCTCCAGCCCACCTGCAGGACAGAGCCTGCTCATCCGCCTGCAAACACGCAAACGCTCCAGCGAGGAATGCAGCCTCGGCCGCCGCGCAGTCAGACAGCTCCCATATTCCTGCAGGAACCCTCCAGCCCGCTCCAATTAGCTTTCCTGGAGATCCCATTACTTCCAGCCACAAAGACATTGTTCAGTGTGTTCCCTCGAACAGCCGCAGGAGCATGGCTAACATATTCCTACAGTCTGCTCGGCTTTCTTATAAAGCAGCCCAGGCAGTGCTCACACCTGGAGCAGCCCCAGCTGCCCGCCTGCGTTACAACTGCTTTGCTTTCCCTTTCTGGAGTGAAATCCGATAATGCCGAATATTACATTTCACTGGGGTACCCGCGACATAACGTCAAACAGATGAGAGCCAGCGAGGGCAGGAGGCAGTGGGGCTGGGGAGGTGCCACCAGCTGCTCCGCACGGGCAGCATCATGGTTCCTTCTCCCCGATGGAGGAGAAGCTGAGAAAACCCTTCCTTGTCCTCCTAAAATCCAAGCTCTCCATGTTTGGGGTGGTTGGACACATAGGGCTGGCTGCTCTCACAGCAGAGAGAGAAGGAACACACAGGGGACAGAGGACAGGGAGGGGAAAATGGGGAAAATGCTCCAGCCACTTACCGAGGAGGGGAGTCCAGGAGGCACCTTCCGAACCTTTTTGGGCTGCCCATCTGGTTTAAAGAAAAGAAGAAAGGGTGTAACTTCTGAAGGGGGTTAGCGGGATGGAAAACAACAAACTACAGCTAAAAGTCTCCAAGGATGGAAGACGCAGGTACAAACAGGGCTCAGATCCCAAATGCCCCATGGCCAAAGTGTCAATAGTGAAAATGTCTGAACTCCTCGCCGCATCTGTGCCCTTTGAGGGCAGGTTTATTTAAACAATTTGACTTGAAGTGGGTTTGCAGGGAGAGGATGCAGAAAGAGAACAAATGCAGGGATGGGGCTGTATTTTCATTTATTCCTTATACAGTAATACACTTGGGAAAGCTTCGCTGCTGGGGGAAGGGGGGATGGTCCCTCCCCAAATCCTCTCTCCAAGTCCAGCTCTGAGCGGGGAGGACTCAGAGTCCTGGGGAATGGAGAAAATTCTGGGAGCTGGTGGGGGAAACATCCCAAGAAGCAGCTCAAGGGGAAATACTGGTTAAAAATTCAGGGGTTTTGTTTGTTTGTTTTTAATTAAGGAAAGCCCCAGCGTAAGGGGTGCAGGGTGATAACACAGCAAATCTGCCAAGCCAGGGACTCTGCTGGGCCTTAGCTCAGGAGAATAAATTCATCGCACAGAATGACCTGATGCAAAAGAATCATTTTCCAGGTTGACAACATAAACCAGCAACATGTCAAAGAGGCAATATAAAAGTGGATGGTTTTTTTTCTGAAAAGCACTGGAAAAAAAAAAGACATGTAACACTGGGTCACTTCTGGTTTCGTTTCTTGGGGAAAACCCAAAATAGCAGGAAGAAAATGACTTTGGAGGGTGCGAGGGGGAACTGTGACAAGAAACACAAGTTCTGGAGAACTCGAAAGTTAAATTCACACCCAGCCTTAACCTTCGTTAAAAGCAAAATGTCTTATTCCTGGGTAGACCCAGGCACAGACAAGTCCTGGCCTGGAACGTTATTTTTATATATATATATGGGGGGGGGGGTGTTCCCCTCAGAAAAAGCAAGTGCCCAATTCACACTTACCCTTTTCCCCCGAAAAGAAGACCTACCCCAAAAATAAGCCCTAGCAGGATTTTTGAAGATGCTTGAAATTTAAGCCCTACTCCAAAAATAAGCCCTAGTTACAGTTCATTAAAAAAGTCAATCTAAGTAGTGTCCAGGCAGCTATACAAGAAACTTACGATGGAATTTAAGGTTTGGAGAGTTAGGATGATGTTCCAGATGATGACGACATGACTGTATTTGAATAAATTTTGATTTTTGTTCAGGAATACATGCAGATTGTTCTTCATGGAAAAATAAGACATTCCCTGAAAATAAGCCCTAATGCATCTTTCGGAGCAAAAAATAATATAAGACCCTGTTTTATTTTTGGGGAAACAGGGTCTGTGCACACAAGGCAACATTGGTGCTTTCAGACCTGATTCGAGCACCCGTCCAGTCGACAGTTACTTGACCAAACCGCGGGACAAACCGGAGCGGTGGCACCCGAGGGTGACACAAAGGGACTTACCTATGTTGCTCTCAGCACCTCTCCTGCGAGGATTGTTGGGGTAAGAAAAATACTGAGACCCCCCTTTGACGCCGGTGGGGGAAAGCGTGCTGGGACTGGCGATTCCCATTTCACTGGGCAGGAAACCAGTCTGCAAACAAGGAGACAGAAAAGCCCTTCCATGTAATTATGCTGCAAAAAACCACTGCGCTCGCTGGGAGAGAACAGAGTCGCCTTGAGTCACCTCTGCACTAATTCAACCGCAGGGAAAGAAATGGGCAAGTCAAAGGGGCAGAAGGAAAACCAAATATGTAAACATGGGGGTAGCGGTGAGAGAATATGTCTGCAACTAGAAAAGGGTCTTTCAAGTGGTGTTTTCTGGCTGGACCCCAGCAAGGAACCTCTCTACGAACTGAGGATGCGAACCAGCAGGTGCCACCGCGGGGAGCATCGCAGTCCCACAGTCCCCTCGAGAGCAGGATGGGACCCGGCCACGGCAAGGGACAGAGCCAGCACTCACCAACCAGCAAACCCAGGGTCCCCCAGGCTGTCACATCCCTCGACCGTATCTAAACCGACTGCAAGAGACAGGAGAGGTTCCGCAGTCTGTCTGCCTGTGCGCATCCAAGCTTCCCCGGCCATAACACCCAGCCCAGGGTGCTGGCACGGGTGGTTTCTCTCCCAACCCCAGCGCCGCACACCTGGACCCATCATAGATCGTTGAATTATAGAAACATTTTGGTTGGAAAAGATCCTCAAGATCAAGTCCAACTGTTTCCCCAGCCCCGGCACTGCCCCGTGTCCTGAGAACCTCATGTCCGTCTGTCCAACCCCTCCAGGGATGGTGACTCCAGCACTGCCCTGGGCAGCCTGTTCCAATGCCCCACAGCCCTTTGGGGAAGAAATTGTTCCCCACATCCAACCTCAACCTCCCCTGGCGCAACTTGAGGCCGTTTCCTCTGGTCCTGGCGCTTGTTCCTGGGGAGCAGAGCCCGACCCCCCCGGCTCCAAGCTCCTTTCAGGCAGGTCAGAGATCAGAAGGTCTCCCCTCAGCTCCTGTTCTCCAGCTGAACCCCCAGCTCCCTCAGCCGCTCCCGTCACCCTTGTGCTCCAGCCCCTCACCGGCTCCGTTCCCTGCTCCCAACTCGCTCCAGCACCTTGTGTTTTACCACGGAAAAGTCAAATCCCTCTGTCTAAACAGAGGAAACTCCTCCCTCACATTTATTGCCTCTGACCTTGGACACAGAGCTGGCAGGAGTGGGAGCCCTGGGTGCTCGTCGGCTCCCGGGATGGAGCAAATGTCCCTTTCCTCTGAGAGACACCCACTGGCATTGCCTCTTCCACCTCCAGAGAGAGTTAAATGTATTTACATGGAGTTTAAGAGAGCTGGCACAGAGCCTTTAAGCAACAAAAGCTTAGCTTTGACCCATCTTCCGAGGGCAACACATTGAAATAAAGAAGGATTTCAAGCTTTTGAGAAACTGGAAAGCAAAACCCACCGCTTTAAAACTCCATCTCCTCTAGAAAGGGGTCAGGGAGGGAAAGAGGAGCTCATGTATTCACAGCTGGTGAAATTCCTGCAATCTGTTCCACCGGTCAGGTTACCTTTTTGCATTGAAACCACTGTGCGCCACGGAGCAGCACAGCCAAGAAAAACGTGGGGCACAGTCCCGGGAGGAAACCCCGAGGGCTAAGCCGCTGCTGCCTCCGGAGAGGCACTGAGATTTTAAGGCCATTTCCCAGAAAAAGGGATTTTCTTCCCCTTCCCTCTCCCTGAGGACAACTCCAGAGGTGGTTAAGGATTAAGCGAGGGGGGAGCCACAGCTCTGCCGCAGAGGACGGTGTTTTGGGGAGGAATGTGCTCCTCATCCAGGGCATCTGCCACTGGACAATTTTCCAGAGCTCTTCAAAAAGAAAAAAAAAAAAAAAAAAGTCAACTCCCCCAAAAACTGGAGCCAGAAGCAACAACTGTTCTAGGGGCCCTGCTTGCCTCCCAGTGCCCAGTACAAGAGGGGTTTTGTCTCCTATACACATCAAATGGGCTCCGTCTCCCATTCTGCCACCTGATCCGTGCCCGCGCCGGGGCCTCTCCTGCCTCCAGCACCACTTGCCCACCCCGTTTCTGTTACCTTATATCTCCCCCTCCTCCACGAAACCCCAGCAAAACCATAACATTAAAAAGCAAGGCTTGGCATCCCTCCCGTTTTTATTTCAGCAGCTTCAGTGGTAAATTAAATCCACTCTGGCACAGACAGCCAGCACAGCTGTTTCAGCAAAGGAAACATCCTCAGTTCAGAGAAGAGGAAATTATGACAAATTCGTGTAAAATTAAAACATGTAGTATGTGTACATGTATAAAATAAAAAGCTGTCCAGCCAAAAGCTGCTCCCTTGAATAAAATGGTGGGACTGTTTCCCCAGGGCCATGATCAGGCACTGACAGGGCAGTTGCAGCAACACATCAAAGCGGAGAGGTGCTCGCTCCTTCCCGAAAAACTATTTCTGGATGCCGGTGATATCAGGCTGGATTATCTCAGGGCTGGTCACTGCGTTCTTGGGCTCTGATTTACGCCTGCGGTGTTCCCCGCGGGGAGCAAATTCTGCCCCGTGGCACAGCCCTGGTCCTGCCGCTGGGGTTCACGTGGGGGGGCCCGCCAGCGCAGGGATGCTGCTGAAGAGGCAGCTCCTCCAGACCATGTCCCTCCCTGACTGCGGAGATGAGCATCTGCTGCAGGTCCTTCACCAACAGAACCACCGTAAAACCAAAATACTGCCCGATATAATGTATCATTTTGGTTGAAAAGCTCTGACAACTCTCCTGAGCCAGTACTGCAGACCCATGTAAACCCCCGATACTCCACAGAGGTCTCCGAGCAGAGCAGATGCTTTCTAGGACCTGGTGCTGAGGCAAGACGCAAACCCCCAGGTTGCTTTTCATTCCCGAGCTCTCGCTCCTCACAGCTTAGCCAGTAAATGAAGGAAAAAATCTCAAAGTATTTATCATTACCTGGTTTAGTCCCGGCATCCCCGTCTCTCTTCCGAATGTGGAGTACGAGGCTCTTTCACCGCTCTTCCCTACAGTGGAGAAAAGAGAGGGGTTTGCATAAAGGGAAGGAGAGGTTTTGCCCCTCCCGGGTGTCCCGCCGAGGTGCGAAGCCTGGTCTCATCACGCAGCTTCCTCCTCCCGTCCACAAAAGCCACTGCCTCCCATAACAGCTTGTTGCTAGAACAGAAGCTCTTTTCAAGTTCATGGACAGCAGGACTCAGCTGGTCCAGAAACGGCAAAACCCCAAAACTGCAGTGATGCAGGGAAGTGCTTGTGGCCATGGAAACTAGTTGTGTCAGCCCAGAGCAAAAAAAAAAGAAAAAAAAAAAATCCCTCCAGACATGTTAAAAAAAGCCAGCTGAATTTGGCACAGAGGCAGCGACAGAGCAAACCGAAAGCCAGGCACGAGTGACCAGACTCTGCGAGCACTTCCATACAATACGAAACACAATTCCAGCGCACGCCGAGCGTGCAGAGCTGAGTTCCTCACGGCACCAGGATCACCTTCTTCCCCTTTTCCCAGTGGAGATTTAACTTTCCAAACCCCCCTCCAGCTCTAAAGAGCAGGAATTCAGTAGAAAAGCTTTTCCATCCTTTCCAAGCCCCCTCGGCTGGGTCCCCCCCCAGTCGGAGCATCCCCGTGCGAGCCAAGCCCACGTGTCCCAGCGCTGCCGAGGGAACTTTATTACCCACCAACCACTTTTATCAAACACACTCAACCTCACCCTGCCCACATGCTGCTGAAAATAGTGATTTCAAGACGGAGAATGAAAAAAACCCCAAAACACGCACATGGTGAAATGCTTCCATTTGGAAATGTCCTTGTGGTATCATCCTTTGTGGTTGCACCGTGGTCCCTGGCATGCAGCACCCACGGGTGCTAGGGCAGTGTGGCCACCCCGGGGACGGGCCCCAGGGACAAAGGTAACAGCTCTGGGGCAGGCAGCAGCATGACAGTCTGCCTTTCCCCCACCCAAAGCAAAATTAGACATTTTCTAGTGGGGAACAGGTGGTTTTTCTTTTAAAAAAATGAAAAACTGGACTGCAAATATATGAGGGATTTTCCCCTGCTGTTAATTACAGCCAGCAGGGAAAAGGGGAGGGCAGAGGGAAATGGAAGATGATCAAGAAGGACTTGACCGTGGGGCAGGATGGCCCCCGCACGGGGGACTCTGCCCGCGACGCCACCGCGGGGTGTTGGGCTTGGCCATCCCACCCCCGCAAAAACCCTTCCCCAAAAAGGGGCGATCGCATCCAGCCTCCAGGCTGGCTTAGTAAGCAAAACTGGGAGAGGGAGGGTTTTGCCAATCTGCTTAACCTAAAGCTAAACCTCACTGATGAATGGTAAAATGCAGGTTAACGCATCGGGGTGATGTTCGGACTGATCTACACATGGTGAAGAGGTCTTGGGGAGCAGGTGAAGAGGAAGGAAGAGCAAATTTCCCCAGAGTAGCCCCCACTGAAGCACAGAGCAGAGAGATGGAAGAACGAAGAGGCTGCTCAGTTTTGCAAACTTCGCATGGGGGCCTTGAGCTCAAGCCAAAATTTCGCGAGTGGGTTTTCCCCACCACAACCCCCGAACCCGAGACCCCAGTTCCCACTGGTGCTGGGATGAACGTGGCCTGTCGGCATCCCGCTGGTCCCCACCTCTTGCGACAGCCGGGTGCTGCCGCCGTTTCATTTCAGAGGCTTAAATGTTAAGTAAACAAAGGTCAAAATGTCAGTGGACGGATCTCCTAAATGACCTAATTTCTAAAAGAGCTTAGCAGCTCTATCTGCCGCAGCGCCGGCGACGGCACACAAATAACTCCGCAGGTTGTGGCGATGGGCAGGCAGCGATTACTCCTAAACCAGAGGAAAATCAGGGCAATGCCACGAGCCTGTATCTGGTCAGCAAGGGCCAGGCCTCCCATCCCGAGATTATATATGTAATATAATAGATGTATTATATACCACTCGGATCAGCGGGTAACTCACAATTTGGAAAGGGAGGGCAGCTCCCCCCGACCAGCCCCGCACCCTCCTTCGTCATCACATAAAAAGCGGAAAAAGCAGCAAAAACCTCAGTGGGAGAAATTTTACATTTCATTATCTGGGAGAACAAAGCAGAAGGAAGAACGGCAAATTATTTCTGGATCAGTATCTATCTAGCCAATTGAAATTTAAAAAAAGGCCACAAGTTGGGCAAGAAAAAGCTGAAGTTGCCAGCAGAAGGTGCTGTTTCTGCTGCTGGGGAAATGCCACGGGTGGCAAATGTGGCTCTGGCAGGACTTGCCATGGCCCACAGCCCAGGGGCGCCAACCAGAAAAGGTAGAGAAACTCTAGGACCATGGCAAGGACAAGGACAGAGTCAGGAAGAGGCAGAAAACACCAGGAATTGCCTCAAACACTCCTGACTGAATTACTGAACTCCTGCAGATGGGTGTTAAGGAATCTTTCAGGGATCAGGGAAATAAAAATCAGAAGATACTGGGAGTAAATCCCTGAAATCCTGCAGATGGGTCTTAAGGGATCTTGGGGGAAAAAAAAAAAAAAATCAGAAGACATTGGAAATAAACCCCTTGAATGGGAAAGGCGTTTCCCTCGGAAATCTGTTGGATTTACCTCTGCAAATTTGTGCGTGCAAAGGTGAAGCCTGGCAGGTGGCACCTTGAGCAAGGAGCATCCAGAAATGGCCTAGGAGTCTTTAATATTTCCAGCGATGCCGTGAAGAGCTTCACTGCGCATCCTGGCAGCCCCTCCTGCCTGTGCCGCTTCCATCCCAGCAAAACCAGCCTTTTCCCAACCTTGCTCCTCTCCCCAGCATGTTCGCTCCTGCAGGATCAGCCAGAGCCTCCCCGGACCTGCCCTCACCCAGGGTTTGTGCGGAGACGCCCCCGTGCACCCTCTGCTCCCTCCTCCCAAAGGCGGATTTTGCTCCCGGGCTTGGGGAATAAAAACTCCCCTTTCCCGAGGTTGCCGGTGGGGTTTGGCCTCAGCGCCCGGGACGACGGCAGCATCTCACGCCCACCAAAGCAAGCCTCACTTTTAAGTGAACTTGCGATTTTGCCGTTTCTCTCCCCAAGACAAGCCCCACTCGCAGATGGGTATAAATAAGCCAAGAAAAGGCGATTCGGCACTGCCTACAGGTTTCACCAGCTGGGAGGAAGACAGGTGCTTTTCTGAGGGTCCTGCCAGCCCATGGACCCCGTATCACCCCGAAACAGAGCCCCAGTGCAGCCCCCAGCACCCACCGCCCAGTACAACCACCCACCGTGTGCCACCCCCAGCCCCATGCCGGTAATTCCATTAAAGTTACAGCCTGGGGAAATAGGAGAGGAAAAACACAGCCGGGGATTAAAAGGGGGGAGGAAAAAAAAAAATGTTAACAAACCAGGAGCAGTGACAAACCCTGTCCGTAGGCAGATTAAAAGCATTATCCAGGAGGAACCCAACGCACAACAGCTCACAATACACACAAGATTAGAAACACTCCTCTGAAAAGAAGCTAATTACTAGAAATAATTACTAGAAAGAAATCTGTTATGGCTTATCAGTTTCCCCGCTGTTTAAGCAATCCTCCCCAGCTGAAGATGGATGGTAGAAGAGTGGAAGACTTTGTAGATTGGTGATTTAAAGCAAACAGAAAAGCCCTCCTCACCCCCCAGGACAAGCTGGTTCATCACCACGCTGTGTCCTGGCACCACCCTGGGCAGCCAGGAATGGTCCCTGTCATCCAGGGAAGGTCCTTGTCACCCCTCTCCACCCAAGGCCAAGATGTTCAGAGCTCGCCGGGATGGCACCAACAGCTCAAAGCTTGAAAATTCAGAGGAGGAAGTGATGGAGCTCGCAGATGTTGCTACTGCACCCTGCTCATCAGCCTCGGGTCAGAGCACGGACGAACTTACATTTTTTTTAATTTATGTAATCCCATCCAGTGCAACCCAGGCCAGAGTTCCCCACGCAGTCAGTCTCGCAGACAACTCTGGTTTTCCACATCACCTTGTGGAGCTGAAGCTGTGGCAGAGAAGGAACCTGGGCTTTGGGAAACATCCGACTGAAAATTGTTCTTGTGCTGTTCCCTTCAAAAAGTGCATGAGTGGCGTCACCCGCAGCTCTCAGGGAGCCCCAAGGGGAGCGCAAGGCCAGCTCGGGGTGCGGCACCCGTAGGCCTCGCTGTCAGTGCAGCCCCTTTCCTGCCCTGTGCTCACGGTGCCTCCCTAAGCCAAGTGCCCCATCGTGCTGGGTGCTGCGTGTCCATCAGAAGAATCATAGACTCACAGAACGGTCTGTGTTGCAGGGCCCTTCCCAGCCCCCCAGTGCCCCCCTGCCATGAGCAGGGACATCTGCACCAGCTCAGGGTGCTCAGAGCCCCGTCCAGCCTGGCCTGGGATGTCTCCAGGGATGGTTCAGCCACCACCTCTCTGGCCAACCTGGCCCAGGCTCTCACCACCCCCAGGGCCAACAATTCCTTCCTCATGTCCAGCCTGAATCTCCCTCCTTTAGTTTAAACCCATCACCCCTTGTCCTATCACAACAGGCCCTGCTCAAAAGTCTGTCCCCATCTTTCTGATCAGCCCCTTTTAAGTCCGGAAAGGCCGCACTAAGGTCTCCCCGGAGCTTCTCTCCTCCAGCTGAACCCCCCAGCTCTCTCAGCCCGTCCTCCCAGCAGAGCTGCTCCAGCCTCGGGTCGTTCCTGGGGCTCCTCTGGCCCCTCTCCAGCAGGTCCATGTGTGTCTGTGCTGGGGACCCAGAGCTGGACCAGCACTGCGGGGGGGCTCACCAGAGCGGAACATCCATAAGCCCCAATTACCACATCTGTGTGTCCCAGCTGAAAAGAAATCAGTACTTTTTCTTTCAAAGCACGCTACGTCAATTCAAACCCATTTTTTCCTTTATCCAAACTGCCACTACACCCAGCAGTTCCCAAATCTTTCTCCTCAAACCCCTGCTCTTGTTAGATCAGTTTGAGAGTGGCAAAATAGTCTCGTATTTAAAAATTCATCAGTTCTACTCAAGTGGCCCACCAACACGAGCTGGCCTCGTGCCCCCGGGGGGGAACTTGCTGGAAACCAGGCCCTGGCAGCTGAAGTGACACATCTCCAAAACTCGCCTTTCCCTCCCACTTTGCTACTGCTCTTACACTAGTGTAGGCAAAAGCGCTTTTTTTTCTGCTCTTTTTTCTCTCCCC
The DNA here is from genome assembly GCF_036013445.1 of Caloenas nicobarica. NCBI lineage: Eukaryota > Metazoa > Chordata > Aves > Columbiformes > Columbidae > Caloenas > Caloenas nicobarica. Next base: position 256,985 of record NC_088271.1, read on the forward strand.
TACCACTTATTGTTTTGCTACTTGAAAAGTTTTCAGAAGCAGCTTGGTAATGAGGAAGAGCAAATCCCATCCGTGATCTTCCTCTGGTCCATCCTTCTCAATACATTGAGGCAAAATAAAACTTATTTATGTATTTTGCGATCTGCCCCATGAGTTGATGTTTTCTGCTTTAATCCACACTCAATTTTAGGAACAAAACACCTCCTGGCTGCTCTCTCCCGGCCACCCCGGCTCCTGCTTTGGCGCTGGAGCTCCTGGTGTCACAGCCAAACTGCCCAGGCCAGCGGCTGAGACCCCATTTCGGTGGGAGGAGACGCAGCCCCGGCCGGTGTTGAGCCTCAGGCACGGTGCGTGGCCACCGTCCTGCCGGCCACAAGGCCAGGCTCGTCCTCCGCTGTGGAGAAGCTGGTGGAAATCACCCGCTGGAGCAGCACAGGCTCCAGCTCCACGTGCTGGGGACCGGCTGGGCTCGCAGCCTCGCCAGGGAGTGCCGCGGCACTTGCCAAAGCCTGGGAGCCCTGGCTTTGAGAGGAAGCCAAACGTGTCTTCCTCGCACACATCAAAGGGGAAACCTCTGTGCTCCTCCCTGGGCAGCTCCTTCACGGCTGAAAACCCTCGAGGCTGCCTTGGCCCCGGGCGTGGGGCAGGTTAGGATGGGTCTCCCCCACACACATCCCCGAGAAATCCAGCTGAATTGCATCAAGGCTCCCCCGCCTCATTAAGAAACATCTCTTCTGCTTTGCTTACATCCTCCTGGGGCAGAAAATTAGAAGGAAAAACTGCCCTTGCAGGACAGTGGGAAGCTGCTCAGAAATGCTCTTCCACGCCTGTGCACGACACCCAAGGGATGATTAAACATCGTCCCCCTGACAGCAAGAGGGGTGGCAGCGGGGAGCAGGGCTGGGGGCGAGTCCCTCACCCCAGACGCAAGCCAGGACGAGCCAACACAGCTGCTCCTTATAGCACCCCACTCCTCAACTCCCACTTCCGAATTCACACAAACCCTTCCCAACCAGCTCTGCAGGAGGAGCCTCCTGTCGTGGTGGGGATTTTCTGTTTCAAACACAATTCCCTCTTCTACCCCCAACCTTCCAACCACGAGCAAACTCCGCTGGCTGCGGGATCCTTCCATGCTCACCGGGGGGTTTAACCACCGCTGCGTGGGCAAAGGTGGGGAGGACTAACCCCAGTTCCTGACCTAATGCCATTAGAGCTCTCTCGAAGCCCTTCAGGATGGATATTTTCTGCTCATAATCTCTCCTCCCACCCCTGAGCTGAGAGAGGTAACTGGGTGAATTGTTGCATGCATCTGGCCACGCACGGTCACTGTCCTGGCACTCACCAGTCCCCGCCAGCTCCTCATGCTGCCTGGTTGCAGCAGGAGATGGAGGAGCCAGACGGGGCTGCTGGAGCCTAGCAGGACACAAGAGGGACCCCCCCAAACCCCACTGCAGCAAAGTGGGGGCACCTCCAGCTCCCTGCAGAGCCTGCACCGCCCAGGGGCCGTGGGGTTGGAAAGCAAAGCAGCCACCAGCCTGTTGGAAGAGCCTAACGATGAGCTGGGGCTTTTCTCCCTCTCTCCTGATTCTTTTCCTCCCTTGATTACCAGCTCCCAAAAGCAAACTCAGCCCATCCTGTGCCAGCACAGCATCAATCTCCACTATTGCCTCTGGGTGCTGCTGTAAAGTTGGGAAAAATCACAGAATCATTTTGGTTGGAAAAGACCCTCAAGATCATTGAGTCCAACTGTTTCCCCAGCCCCGGCACTATCCCATATCCCTGAGAACCTCATGTCCGTCTGTCCAACCCCTCCAGGGATGGTGACTCCAGCACTGCCCTGGGCAGCCTGTTCCAATGCCCCACAGCCCTTTGGGGAAGAAATTGTTCCCCAGATCCAACCTCAGCCTCCCCTGGCGCAACTTGAGGCCGTTTCCTCTGCTCCTGGCGCTTGTTCCTGGGGAGCAGAGCCCGACCCCCCTGGCTCCAAGCTCCTTTCAGGCAGGTCAGAGATCAGAAGGCCTCCCCTCAGCTCCTGTTCTCCAGCTGAACCCCTCAGGTCCCTCAGCTGCTTCCCAGCACACTCATAAGATAAATAATCACAAATACAGCAGCTGTCATGCATGTCAGGCACTGATGAGACCCTCTGGACAGCAGCTCCTCTAAGCACAGCTTTGAGAGCACCTTCTGGAGCAGGTCCAACATGGGGAACAGCAACGCCAGCCAGTGCTCCCACCACCACATGCCATCTCCCCGGCTTTGGCCACTTACCCACCAGCCCAGCTCCCAGGAACGGCGATGATGAGATGCTGTTGTGGGACGGCAGGTCCCTGTGCTCGCCGTAGTGGGGGCCTTCGCCATAGCTCTGCTGGAGAACACAGCAGAGTTACCACCGGGCACGCCGAGCGGAACGCCGAAACACACGAGCTCAGTTTCTGCCATCACAGGAAGGCTCAAAGCCAAAGGCTCCCCGTGCAAAGGGCACAGAAATGATCTTATCCTCACACAGGGGAGAGCAGGGCAGTGCAGCCACAAGCCTGAGGCATTGGGAGGGGATATGGCACCAAAACAGGGACATTCGGGGGGTTTGCCCCACGCTGGCTGCTCTGGGGCTCGGCACCCACTAGCTGAGAGCCTAGCAGCCCTCTCGCCGAGCCAGGGGGGCAAAGGGGCGAGGAGAAGACCTATAAAAATGAGAAATGACACCACGACGCCTGCTCCGGCACTGACCTAAGGGAAGGGAAAGGTGCCATTGCAAAAACGAACCACACAAACCCATTAAAACACGAGCGTCTGTCAAAATAACACCATTTCAATTAAGGTAATGTCTTTTCTATCTTCCTCTCCCCAGGTCCCAGTCAGATGCTGCCGCAACCTCAACTCATAGAATGATAGAATTGTAGAATGTCCTGAGCTGGAAGGGACCCACAAGGATCAAGTCCAACTCCTGTCCCTGCACAGGACAAGCCCAAAACCTTTTCAAAACCTGTCCCATGCTCTCCATCTGCACCTCGGGCGCCTTGGCTGGCCAGCAGGATTGATTCTTCCCAAAACTAGCCCCAGTTGGTGCCTCGGGCTCCCAAAGCCCACGGTGGGGGCACAGCGCATCGGGTGACATCCCTCTACCTGCCCCCCCATTTGGGTACCCCACGGCCAGGAGTCCCCGCTCCCCACACCAAAGCCGAGGGTGTGGGCCTGGGGGCGGTTTTTGGAGGAGAAGCCTCTCCAGGGGGGACCTCAAGGCAGCAAAACCAGGAAGATGGGGACGGGTGGTCACCTGCTGCCACCCTCACAGGGTGTCAAATGTCCAAAATGGGGCGAGAAAAGCCGTTCCAGGGTTAGACCCAACCTGGGCACAAACTCATGGTAAAGCCTGTTTATTTTGGTTGGAGCGTGGTGTTTGTGCCCTGTCCTTACCCTTCCTTGGTCAAATGTGGAGCTGTTTTGATCTCCCGTTCCCCAGGAACCTGATCCCGGTCTTTCATCCAAACCTGCCAAAAAACAGGAAGAACAAAGGTTACTCTTGCTTTATCAGCAAAGCCTCAAAGGTGTTCTTGCAAAATTAACTCTTCCTTCTACAAACAAAACAATATTTTCACTATAAACCACTTCCACTTGGCGTGACTGATCTTCCCCTCTCCCTCCTCACCTTCCCACTCCAGCCGGGAGTTTATTCCACAAACCTCAAAGCAAATCCCACCACAGCCTGGAAACACTTCAAAACACAGGGCAGTGGGAAGAGGAGAAACAAGTATTGTAATTCGCTTTATTCCAGAGAGTGTCAATGAACCTCTTCTCCCCAGAGACTGATGGCGAAGAGGATGATGAGTTAAAAACTCATCGCATCCATCCCGATGCTCCAGCGGGATCCAATTTTTGCCCACAGTGCTGCTATATCATGGACCAAACTCTGCCCTTCATCGCACCCCAGTAGATTAGACAAGTGCCCAGACCTGAAAGCCCCAGATGGAATTGCTGGGGTACAATGTTACCTGTGGCTTAGTCACGCTCGTTCAAGGGCATTTGCTATTTAAGAGGAAGGTGCACTGCCAACATAGGGACCATCAGAGCACGCTCCCATCCGTCTCATTTTTAGCTCTCCCAAGCGTACCTTTGGCAAAGCGGATCCGACCCCAAAATGGCAAAGGACTGAAACAGGAGAGTTTTGCAATGTGCGGTAGGAAATCATCTCCTTCCATCCTCTGCCAGGTCTACCCAGGCTGCACCTTGGGCTACCGGCACACAAGGGACCCAGGGGAGACAGTGAACCAGGACAAAAAAAAATCCCAGAGTCACATCAAGCAAAGCTCTCGCAGTTAAAGCTGGTACCACAACTGCATGGAAGAAACCTTTCCTGGCAGAGCCTCGACGCGACTGCGCGTTTCCCGACTGTGCTGGTCCACCTCCTCTGAAGTCGGCATCTCCCCATTCAAAGGCACTGGCAGGGCCTGACATGAGGTTTTCTTCCAGGAGCAGAGACCCGCTCACAGCACCGGTGGCAGGGACGGTGGCAGGGACAGGGGTGCGTGCAGGAGCAAGGACACGGGGCGGGGGCAGGGTTGCAGGGCGCACTCCAATTTCATTTTAGCAAAGCTGATTATTATGGCAAACACGCTGTGTATTTGTCTCCTCCGCTCCCCTTACAGTTCATTTAACCAGAAACTTCTTTCAAATTACATCCTTCTATTTCTGTGCCTTTGTGTTAATCATTTCTCCAGAGAATTGGTGTTTAATTGCTGTCTAATTTGCATAATTATGCATATTAATCTCAACACCTAATGAATATTCATAATTCTCATTTAGATTTTGTTTTCTAATCAAAAATTTCCAATGTGATTACTGTGCAGAGCAGGGATAAGCCTCTAATAATACCTTGGATACTAGGGAGAATTACTGCCAATTCTCCCACCTCCTACTTCCTAGAATAAACTTTTGCTTTGCTAATGTGTTTTTCTAAAGCAATTCATCTGCATACCCTGCAAACACCAATGGAGAGCAGGAGGCAGAAATGCTCCTCTCTATTCATTTTGCTTTCACGGGTGTTTTTAAAGCTTCCCAACGGTCAGGGCAAAGACACGAGCAGGAACCGCGGCCTCAGCCATCCTTGGCAAACTCATCCCTTTGCCCTGGAAGGACAAGGACGGCGGCACTGACCGGGCTTTGGCTGAGGCTGGTGGCCCCACAAGACTCCTCGGGAGCCCCAGAGCCAGAGGGGGAGCTGAGGCACAGGTGTCTCCATCCCTGCACTGGGCAAGACGTGTGTTCGTGGGTCTTGGGTCACCCTGTCCTCCCGCAGAGCCACCCACTCCTGTCCCTGACCCATCGGTGGCAGAGGAGCATCCCCAGGCTGGGATGCGCAGGGAGCGGGCTCTGAGGAAATTCGGGTGGCTAGAAGCCCAAGATGAATTTTTTGCCAAAATTCCCCCCCAAAAATAAATCAGTCACTGCCAGGCCTCCACAAAGGAGGGAAGAGGGGACAGCGGGTGGTACAGGTGACAAAAGCTGAGGCCAAGAGGCTCATGCAACTCCCAGACGTGGCAAAACCCTCTGCACGAGTGACCTCCACACCGCGGTGCCACCAGAGGGGACAAAACCACATCGGGGGCTCCAACGGCACATACCACGGCAGGCTGCGAAGGACGAGCCGCTCACCCAGAGTTGCTCCAATCCCTGGGAGATGTGGCGCTCGGTGTGAGCAGCCCCCACCACCTGGGGAAACCCAAGAGGTCATTTTTTCTTTCCCTCCAGGTGCTGGTGACATGTGGTCGCGGCTGGCAAGGTGAAGCGAGGTTATCGCTCTCCCATCCCATCAGCAAAGCAAGCGGCACACAGCTCTGCAAGCCAACCCAAAGGCTCAGCCGCCTCTGAATGCGCCCGTGACAGCAAACGCCTGAAACCTGCTGGAAAAAAAGGTCTTGTGCCTTCCCCAAGCTGCAGTCACCTGCATGAAAGGTGTTGGCAAAAATCTCCCGTTTTCAGCCTGGATGTGTTTGAAGGGGTTGGGGATTTCTGGGATGAAGCCAGGAAAAAACAGACTGCCCGCTTTCGACTTCTGACATCTGTCCTACATTCAATCCCAACCTGCTCTTCCCTTCGTATGGAGGAAGGATCTGAAATTTGGCAGCAAAACGCCCTCTGCCAACCCTGCAAAAAGCCACAGTTTGGCCAAAGGCAGGTGCTTCTGGAGAATGCCCCCCAGCAGGGTTTTGCTCCACTCACGCCATAAAATCCCCAAAGAGGTGGCACCACGGAACGCGGTCACGCTTCCCCCACCGGCAGAGCCACTGACCTTGACCTTCCCACGGGCATCGCCTGGCACCAAGGAGGAGGAAGAAGCAGAGGACGGGGAAGCCTGGTCACGGTCAGAGCCCCGACACTGCCTGGAAGCACCTTTGCTCCAATCTGTGTAACTGTTCTTATGCTTTTTTTGCCCTCTTGTATTAACTATTTTAAATCATTAGCTGTTTGGAACTGGGATCTTTGTGTATTTTTCATTCTAAAATGAGCAGAACTTGAGTTGTTTGGGGCATTCGGAAATCACTAGTTTGGTTTTTTTTGGTTTAGTTTGGTTTGGGGTGTTTCGTTGTTTGGTTGGTTTTAACTGAGTCTATTCATTTTTGTAGAGGAAATGGAGGCTTCTGCAGCCCTCCATAAGTGATCTAAGTGACCCAACCTATATTTTAGTTGAGGTCTTAAGAGATGATAATGGGGTGAGAAGGACACGGCCAAGGTGGTCCCACGCAAAAGAAATCAGAAATCCAAGTCACCAACTGAGCTCGTGTCAAAGCTCACGTGGCGCGGAGCTGAATTACATTTGCACGAGTGAGCTGAATTCTGGCATATCCCATTTTTTGAGCACATGGCTTCGCAACATTTACAAGGCTCTTGCAGCACAGGGCATGTGTGTAGCTTTAGAGACGCCCACGTGTGCACGTTGCTGTCGGGAGCCAACTTTATTTTAAAATAAACCCATTTTCCAACTAACCAAGTTAAGGCACACTTTCCTATTCAGAAAAGACAAAAATAGGAACAACCTCCTCTCTCCTTTAATACAGTTATTAAAAAGCGTACAGATTAATTGTGCATTTTAATAACCCTGATCATGAATATTCATAACACATTTCTTGCTCCTGTTCTAATTAAAACATACTAATAGAATAAGATGTAGCTGTCAGACAGTAATTTTTTTTTCCCTTACAATTTTTGTGCCTCAGCTAAGAAGAACTGATAGACAAAAACCATCCTAAGCTCTCAGCACGGATAAAAATAATTTGTCCACGTTTAGTCTCAGCAAAAAAAACCCCTTCACCTGACAGAGAGACAGAGTCAAAGGCTACACACAAGTGACCAGTGATATGGGACACCGGGAGCCATTCCTCACCCAGGAGGACCAAAAAACCACTTAAACACAGAATTCTTCAACAAGAAAAGGCACTAAGGAGGGTGCAGGGTTTTCAGCCCCATCCCCACACCCCAGCAGCCGCGTATGGTCCCTCCTGCTCAGGTCCTGGTCTGCAGCTTCCAGCCCCCCACCCACGGGTCGAAAATGCCACATCAAGAGATGCTGCTCTGGTTTCAACAATTGGAGCCCCCAAAGCCACCCGGGCACAGTGCTGGTCTAGGGGTGGGCAGCTGTCCCTCCAGACCCAGAGGACACACAGGGACGCAGAGCAGGACATTCTGCCCCCAAAATGGGTTTTTTCCTTAGAAACTGTTTGTGCAGCAACATCCAGAGTTTTTGCTCTTATATCCTGCACCAAAGATACCCAGAGAACTTGGACTGCTGCGAAGCTGCCGTCTGGCTGGCTCAAATAGAATCACAGAATGGTTTGGGTGGGAAGTGACCTTCCCAGCTCAACAACAATTCCTTCCTCATATCCAGCCTGAATCTCCACTCCTTTAGTTTAAAACCATCATCCCTTGTCCTTTCGCAGCAGGTCCTGCTCAAAAGTCTGTCCCCATCTTTCTTTTGGGCCCCTTTTAAGTCCGGAAAGGCCGCACTAAGGTCTCCCCGGAGCTTCTCTCCTCCAGCTGAACCCCCCAACTCTCTCAGCCCGTCCTCCCAGCAGAGCTGCTCCAGCCTCGGGTCGTTCCTGGGGCTTCCCTGGCCCCTCTCCAGCAGGTCCATGTGTGTCCTGTACCTGAAGGCACACAGTATTCCGTGTCAGGAGGATGCAGCAGGGGAGCATCACAGCAGCCCCACAGGTGACAGTGGGGGACACTCCGGGGATGCTGCGCAAGCTGTGGCTGAGCCCTCCCCCCCCCCAGTGCGGTGCTGCTTCTGCAATCTGCCAGCATCAGAGCGCCCTCCCTAATCTGATTCCCACCAAAATTACTAAGCTAGGCTTTTTTTTTTTTTTTTTTTTTTAAGTCTATTAAAAATATTTAGGCCAAGCCCCTGGTGTGGCTGGACAAGACTCGGGAGCAGCCACAGCTGCCATGAAAATGGTATCTTTCATCCATGGCACTGGCGAGCCCAAACCTCAAATCCTGAGGTCAGTTCTGGGCCCCTCACGCCAAGAAAGGCCTCGAGGTGCTGGAGCGAGTTGGGAGCAGGGAACGGAGCCGGTGAGGGGCTGGAGCACAAGGGTGACGGGAGCGGCTGAGGGAGCTGGGGGTTCAGCTGGAGAACAGGAGCTGAGGGGAGACCTTCTGATCTCTGACCTGCCTGAAAGGAGCTTGGAGCCGGGGGGGTCGGGCTCTGCTCCCCAGGAACAAGCGCCAGGACCAGAGGAAACGGCCTCAGGTTGCGCCAGGGGAGGTTGAGGTTGGATCTGGGGAACAATTTCTTCCCCAAAGGGCTGTGGGGCATTGGAACAGGCTGCCCAGGGCAGTGCTGGAGTCACCATCCCTGGAGGGTTGGACAGACGGACATGAGGTTCTCAGGACACGGGGCAGTGCTGGGGTTGGGATAACGGTTGGACTCGATGATCCTGAGGGTCTTTTCCAACCAAAATGATTCTGTGATACCCGTGATCTTCATGGGTTTACTGATCACACAGTGCCCACAGCGAGGCCTGGAAAGCTGGGCAGTGAATCGAGTTCTGCGGTCAGAGCAGGACCCATGGGCTGCATCAGGATTGGGATGTGGTGGGAACAAAAACCCTGCAGCCAGCAGCCCACCGAGCTTATCTTATCACAGAATCACAGAATGTTAGCGATTGGAAGGGACCTCAAAAGATCATCCAGTGCAATCCCGCTGCCAGAGCAGGAACACCCAGGTGAGGTTACACAGGAGGCGTCCAGGCGGGTTTTGAATGTCTGCAGAGAAGGAGAATCCACAACCCCCCTGGGCAGCCTGTTCCAGTGTCCGTCACCCTCACTGAGAAGTTTCTTCTCAAATTTAAGTGGAACCTCTTGTGTTCCAGCTTGAACCCATTACCCCTTGTCTTACTGTTGGTTGTCACCCAGAAGAGCCTGGCTCCATCCTCGTGACACCCACCCTTTATATATTTATAAACATTGATGAGGTCAGCCCTCAGTCTCCTCTCCTCCAGCTCAGAGCCCCAGCTCCTCAGCCTTTCCTCACCCGGGAGATGCTCCGCTCCCTGCAGCATCTTGGTGGCTGCGCTGGGCTCTCTGCAGCAGTTCCCTGTTTTCTTGAACGGAGGGGCCCAGAACTGGACACCATATTCCAGATGAATACACTTAATAACCTCAGCTCACCCCCGAGCCGAAACAGGGAGACCCTGCTTCCCCATCAGCCTCTGTCAGAGGTGGAATGGTACAAGCCCCCACGGATAGAGACACCGGTGTCACCGTAATTTGATTTGAAACACAGGTGACAGAAGGCTGCTTGATAAACACTTCCAAATTAAGCAGCTTTGTGTCCTAATCGCTCTGGCGATCAGCCTCACAGCAAAACCTCTGCTAAAAGGGATTTGAAATCAATAAAATTAGTCAACTAGTAATTAGCTTTAGTCCCAGTCAGACTAGCAAAGTTGTTTTTTTCTTGGCTCCCCAGACCTGTGTGCCACCACTCGGCAAGGAGAAGCCCACGGATGCATCTCGGCATCCAGAGACCCCCCAGGAACGGCCCCTGGGTGCCGGCACAGCCCCTGCAAGGGGAAAACTGGGTGTTGGGAGCAGCCACCAGCTCTGCCTGTTTATTTTCCAGCCTCATCCACCCCCGAATAGGAAAAAACAGCTGTGAATGGAAGGCAGCCGGTAGCTGTTTACAGGACCGTAGCTGTTTACAGGACGTCAATTGTGGATGGGACTATACAATTTGTTCACTTCCTTTTCCCGGTGCATGACAAAACAATTTAAAAGAAAAAAAAGAAAAAAACAAAAGGGTGAAAAAAATCCCCCAAAAGCAAGTGGTGCCAAACACCTGGAGAGCAGGACAGGATCCCTGGCGATGCCACCCTGCAGTCCCTTTTCTTGCTTTGATTACCACTAGTTTTCACCTATTACACCCAACTGGAGGCCTGGCCCCATTCCATCTTCCACTGCCTCCGAAGTTGAGGCTGGACCAAGGCTGGATGGTTGAGACAGCAAGGCCCAACATTTCTGATGCCTGGGGAGAAATAAAGTATTTTGGTGGGTGCCACAGTGTAACGCCCCAAGAAGGCGATGGATGGAGCCACACTGCTCCCCAGCCAGGTCCTGGCCCCTGCCCTCCGTGCTGCCGGCTTCCCGACCTGCCCAGGAGGAACACGGGGGCCAGGCGGTGCAAGGAGATGCTTTGGGCAGTGACCATAGAATCACAGAAAGGTTTGGGTCGAAGGGACCTTCCCAGCCCCCCAGTGCCCCCCTGCCATGGGCAGGGACATCTGCACCAGCTCCGGTTGCTCAGAGCCCCGTCCAGCCTGGCCTGGGATGTCTCCAGGGATGGTTCAGCCACCACCTCTCTGGGAACCTGGGCCAGGCTCTCACCACCCTCAGGGCCAACAATTTCTTCCTCATGTCCAGCCTGAATCTCCCTCCTTTAGTTTAAACCCATCACCCCTTGTCCTATCACAACAGGCCCTGCTCAAAAGTCTGTCCCCATCTTTCTTTTGGGCCCCTTTTAAGTCCGGAAAGGCCGCACTAAGGTCTCCCCGGAGCTCCTCTCCTCCAGCTGACCCCCCCAGCTCTCTCAGCCCGTCCTCCCGGCAGAGCTGCTCCAGCCTCGGGTCATTTCTGGGGCTCCTCGGAACTCACTCCAACACAACGATAACCTGGTGAAGCCGAGGGCAGCAATGACAGTACACACACAACTGCAACGACACGTTAAACAAACGGATCGTCTCGGAGCCCGCTAACACCGATCCCTACAAGATTTACAGGGCAGACTCTGCCCATTTATCTTTGTGATGATGAATGTAGCAAGAATTCAAAGCCAAGACATGCACATTCACCCCACAGGGGCCCCTGCACCCCGATCCCTGCTGCTGCCTCCCCCCCTCCCCAAATGCACACTCAGGGATAATTTTTGACTTAAAAAAAGCTGACGCCACCACTTCAGTGATCATTAGTTCCTCCGCGTAGCATCTGTTCTGGTGTCTCCCATGCTGCATTCTGGTTCAGCAGTTTCTGCACGGTCCACACTCCGAGCAGCGTTTTTGGAAATGTTTGGGGCCGGGGAAAGATGGGAACGGTACTGGGCAGAGAGAGGGGAAAAATAATTCATTCCCCATTGGCTTTGGATGAGTATGGACAGAAATTAAATCTACAGCCAACACCAAAAAAAAAAAAAAAAAGCCAGAAAAAGGGGAAAAAAAGCCAAAGTAGTCTAGTTATTCTTGGTCTTTTGGAAGATGCTCTGGGCTATCATGCACATGGTGTTTCAAAACAAATCTGTGTTCCTAGCTTCTGCTGGGGGTCGGGACGTTGCTTTGCTCCCACGTCACAGCCCACGGGTGACTCCAAAGGACCTGGCAGGTCCCAAGGCAGCTCCTAGGCTGGTTTCAGGGGGTGACGTCCCAGGAACGCCCCAGAAGAGAAAAATAAGTGTACAAAACAGTGCCCAGCACAGGGGTGCGGAAGGTTTAACAAGAGAACCCAACAAGCAAATTCAACCACCTTTCACTTTAGAAACAAGTTTTATTTGCAGACCCTACAGAAAGGTCCCCACTGTGTTTTGGGGAGTGGCTTTTTGGTAATTGGAGTGAATGTTTGCCTGCTTAAAGTCACAATTAAGGACATAAATCACCCAAACCAGCCCAAACCTCATCAAGGCCTTGTAAACTAACTGCACATCGTGCCAACGGTGGGACCGATGGTGTCCACAGCATGGCCAAGGACCAGACCCAGAGTCCTACGGTCCACACCAGTGGCAAATCGCTGGGCTACCCTCTCCCTGGAGGACAGGCCAAACTGGACAGGATTTATTAAACTAACAAAAAGCGAAGGCAGCGAGGCCACAGGGCCTCCTGAGCGCAGGGAAGAAGGCAGCTCCTTCCAGCGTAAAGGCACAGGGAGCAGAGAGGGTCCCAGCCCCTTGGAAAGCCAGCAAGATGCCACGGGGAGAAAGAAAACAAACCTGTGAGGACAACCAGAGGGAAGAAAATAAACTTTAAAGCTCAAAACACTTCCCCCAGCTGTAAAAACAAAGGTACAGCAATGACCAAACAAGAGCACAAAGGAGCAGCATGAAAAAGAGACGGAGGATAACACAGGGCTTGACCAGTTGGAGCTTTCGAAAGGTCAGCAGCCTGTGGGACAAACCCACCCTGTCCCTTGTCCCCAGCCTCCCCAGGACGGACATACCCATGTCCCTCGTCCCCAGTCTCCACCCGAGCCCACCAGCTCATCCACACTCTGCAAGAAGCGGGACATCAAGAACGGTCTAAGGAACAAAAGCACAGGGAAATGGGCCAAGAATAACACGAGTATGAATCAGACCGATAACAGGTGAATTCGCTTTTTCTTTGTGAGTGCCTTGGATCAACACGTATTTTAGGGAGCAGCTCTGCTACCACCCTCCTCATGGATGGAAACAGGGACCTGACGCGAGGTGACAGCAGGAACCCCGCTGCCACCAGCTGGCCCTGGGGTCCCCTGCGGGGGGACATGGCAAAGCAGGGCCACAGGGACTGCCGAGCGTAGCAGAAGCACAAAGGGCCACTCTGGGTGTCGCGGATGAGCTACCAAGCTGCTGGAAGCAGCTCATGGTGACACCAACCCCGCAGAAGAGCAAGAGGTGGTTCAGAGCTGACCCTGCGGGACCCACTTCCTGGGAGGGTGACACGAAGTGCCTCAGGCATCCCCAAACCACTTTATGACAGGAGGCTGAGGAAGACACCCCCGCATCGAAAGCAGGTCTGACGCAGGGCTGCTAAAGCTCAGCACAAAGCCACGTGGCGCTGGACACCAGCAGTGCTGTCCCTGTCACCCCCCGGCTGTCCCTCAACCCGGGCTCACCAAACACTGTCGCCACACTGCTCCGTGCTATTTCCAGGCACGCAACTTGAAAACATTTAATTCTGTTAGATAAATATTAAAACCCACGGAGCTATAAGGATGCACCTTGGCCTGAACATCCAACTCGTGCCCTCCCCAGCTGGAAGCCCATACATGTGTCTATAGGACTGAGGACCTGCAATCCTGGAAGCAAACTGAAACCTGAACACAGCCCCATAGAGAACTTCTACTCATGTTTTGCATCACATGCATTCAACAACACCATGTTTGCAACCACAAACCAACTTAAATTCAGTAGATACCCGCTTATTCACAAAGTTATATTCCATTAAACAGAAAGCTTCAGGGAGAAGAATGAGAGTAAATCTGCATCCTGTTTTTTTCCGGCTCATTTATTTTACCACAAAGTTGCACACTCATGAAAGATGCAGACACTCGACGCTAATGCACATATTGTCATCCACAGAAAGAATACATTCTGCTGAGCGCGCACAGCAGCCCGATGCCAGCGAGGAATGAAATACAATGGCTGTGGGTCCCCCAAGACACCCCGTGTCGACCTTTCATATTTTGCAGGCAATTGTATATTTTGCACACAGGCACAGATGCACGGAATAGGCACCTACACCCCCGCTACTTTACTTAGAAGCATATACCTCTATTTCTGCTCTGATTTGCATCTTTCCAAGTATTGTTTCGTTTGCAATGTAAAATAAAATTACAGTATCAGAGATGCAACCAGACCACTGGCCTTTTGCTGGAGGATAGAAATCTCTTCCCACTTGGTTTCCATTACTCACCCAGCAAGAAAATAAGGGACAAAAGCCTGTTTACTTATACCTGGCCAAAAAAAAAAACCCCAAAAACTTTGCAAGAGAGACATTTCAGATCAAACAACAAGGCTGTTTCCCTGGGTTGTGCACACATGAGTCCTCCCAGCCCACCCGACACCAGCAGGTAGGGAGGCCAGAGGCAGTTTATTTGTGAGTCTTCTCTTACCAGGGAGAGGGATGGTGGTTAATGACTTGTCTGTTCTATTGCTAACGAATCAGCACTTACTCTGCAAAGTTCCCTGGAGCGAGGGGAAAAAACAAATCCCAAAGGGAAGGTTGAAGCGAAGGTACATCCTGGAGTGTTTATTGTGAGCCAGCTAGCAGGGTTTGCAATCCTGCAGGGTGCTGGGCAGCCCAGCACCACGCAGTTCAGGATGCCCAGACCACGCAGGATGCGGCCAGGGGGCTGGCTGGGAGAACCACCGTGTTCACCCAGACGATGATTCAGCCCACAGGAAGGATCATCTAAGAAGAATTGTTCAACACAATGAGAAAAACTTTCCCAAACAAAGTGTTCTCAACACCACCTGCCTGGCTGCCTCCCTCCCCGCGCGGGGCCGGGGCGAGCCCTCCGCTCCAGCTTTTGTTCGCAAAGAACTTCGAGACTTCGGTCGCCACAGCAAAGATTCTTCTTTTTTTGTTCTCCTTTCTCCAGGCTAGCATCACGCAGCAGGACCACGGCTGCCACCCCATCCCTGAGAGCAAACCGGTGGGCAGCACTGATGCCACCAACCTGCTGCCAAAACCCCCAGTGAGTCCCAGCTACAGGACTGCAAACTTCAGTATATCCCCAGAATATACAAGCCAGGTTTACCAAGGCACCTCCAAAGCAAACTCAAATGCCAGCAGTATACAAGGTACAAAGTTTGGGGGAAAACTGCATGTACAGCCAAGGAGTTTTCCCTTCCAGGCAGCAGTTCTTACAGAATTTGATCAACATGACGCAGCATGGTGAGATATTTACCTTAAGAACAATTTAAGGACAGATGTGACCTATTTAGAGCTCTGCCAAATATTTCTGTAATTGAATATACCATTGATTATGTAAATTGCATTAAAAAGGGCTGCATTCGATCAACTTGCTACTAAGAGCACCATTTCCAAGAACCACAACTCTTTCCCCCCCTCTTTAAATAAAAACACTTCAAGATGCTCACTTGTCCCTTCCCCTGTGCAGAATCCACATCTTTGCATAACCACATTCTGTGCCTCGAATTCCCCTTGTAGCCCAAAGGGATAAGTCATGGGAAGAGCTAACCTGAAAAAAAAATATAGAATGATCAGCTTTGTTTTAAGCTTTACAGAGGCTTATGGTGTAGATGGAACGGAGCCCATCAGGGAAGGTCTCAGTCGGCCTCTTGACCTCAACAGAAATCAATGATGCGTTGAGAGCCTGTTTCTAATCACACGTCGGCCAGGGGACACCGAAAAGTTGCTCCAGCCCCTTGTGCCCTGGGTCTCTTTGTCCCTAAAACCAGATCACAACACCTGTCCCAAAGCAGCACATTAGCCCACATGCTGGTAAAGAGATTAAGGGACCGGTCAGGTGGTGGTGGGTTGGTTGTTTTTTTTAAAAAAAATTTAGATTTTGCCCAGGGAAGTGGTCGAGTCGCCATCCCCGGAGGGGTTTAAAAGGTGTATAGACGAGGTTCTTAGGGACATGGGTTAATGCCAGAGTTAGGTTTGGTTGGACTTGATAATCTTAAGGGTCTCTTCCAACCAAAATGATTCTACGATTTTGTCACCTGATTTGGTTCAGTATGTAGATGAGAATTTGGGGCCAGTACAAGGGAGGGGACAGGAATGGCTTCAGCCACCAGCAGCATGGACACATCCCACGTTAAATCAGTCACAGAGGTGCGGTATGAAGCATCCAGTGCAAGCTGGGACGTGTCACCCTCAGCAGATACCTCCTTCTGGTTGCTCCTGCCCCGGGTGGGATTACAAACTGCTGGGACAACGAGGACATCACAGAACAAGCAGAGGGGATTCCACCGCCACCAGGTCCCACGGTGCTGACCCTGGTGACATCTCTCCCGGGGCACACACGTCAATGCCACAGGCGAGGTGCCAGTAGATGGCACTCAACGTGTACTGTGACACTCAACACGTACCATGGCACTCAACGTGTACCACCTCGGCTCCTCCATTTGCCAGGACTAACCAACACTTTTTTTTCCCCTGTGTGCGCATTTCAAACCATTTCCCAGATGCGACTCGAGCACCACTTAAGGACACTCAGCAGGAGCTGATCCTCCTTGGGCTGACCTAAACAACAGTAAAAAAACCCTGAAAAACCCACCGCACAGTTCCTAGGAAGCCCCATGAAGATCTCATGAAAGTAGGTTTTATACTTCTGACTATTACAACACCGAGGAGCAACATTTCACCTAATTTACATCTTTCACACCACCCCAGGCGTGCACAGCCCCACTGCTGCCGGGAAGAGGGGAAATGGGTTTTCTCTCCCTGCCTGAGCATCCAGCCCAGCTTCCGAGCTCTTTAAATGCTCTTCACATCAGTGCTGCGAGCTATTCAGAGGAACAACTTGGAGACAAAAAGGGACCTATTAGATTATCTTGTCTGTCTCTCCTCTACATGATGTTTTCTCTTCTATTGCTTTTGTCTAGACGAGTGGTAACACTTATCAGGAACACCAATATAACTGTCTAGTACAATTCACCATTTAGAAGTTTCTCTAATATTTTGCTTGAAGTTTGCTTTCTCTTACCTACAAGAAGCTCAAAGGATTCTTTTCCTCCATGAACAAAAAGAGCTGTGCTAGTGCCCAACCCATAAGCACAGAAGCTCTGGTTGTCTGAAGGGGCTTAAAACCTGGAATTCCACATTTTGTCAGGATGGTGAAAGCTGAGCAAAATGCTGAGAGAAACTGCTGCCTTGCAGAAAACCGGCTGCATTTTCAAACACAACTTTGGAAAGAATATATATGTATAAAAATGAGAAGAAGAAAAAAACCCCACCACCCCTAGCTTCAGTACGGCGAGGAAAACCCTACAAATATGCAGGATAAAAGTCATCACCGAACAACTGGGCTGCTTCCAGCACATAAGCCCTGCCAGCAGCTCCCACCTCCACTTCTGGGAGACCCCAGGACCCCTTGGCCATGGACCCCAGCAGCCGCACCGGGTCCATGGGGTGGTCTGAGGCATCGCTGCTCTGGAAGGAAAGGGCCCTTCGTGCCTTGCATTTACCTTGAGAAAGTTCTGGGGCTCACCGAAATTTCCAGACGCTGCTGAATGCATAAGACAGCAGGAAACCCAAAGAAAAATCAGTTCCCCATTTGGAGCGCGATGTGCCCCAGAAGCCCCCAAGACAGATGGGAAGGGGAAGACCTGAGCTGGCAGCAAGCGACCGTTGGCTCAGCTGTTTGCAAAACGGCAGCCCCACATCTCCCCGCGAAACAAGAGTCCCATTTGCTTCTGCCACCGCGGCAGGGGGAGCAGGTCGGAGGCTGGAGGGGACAACCGCCTCCATGTAAGCTAATCCACTGGACACTCTTGACTCCAAGCAGAATCAAGGCGAAAACCCTTGTAAAACCCCTCCGGTGCCCAGGATCCATCACACTCGAGGATCTGGCTGCTCAGCTCCTGCCCACGTTGCGCTGATCACGACGAGGAGCACAAATCTACCTCTGGTGACCCCGGGCACAGAGGTTTAACTCTCGTGGGAAGCTAATTCTGGGTTTGCAGAGTTTTTGTCCATCCTGTCCGTTCCCCCTCATCTCCACAGCATCCCGAAGCCTCCACTGCCTCCCGGCGTCCCAAGGGAAGTCTGTCCACTACAAAGCACATGGCATACTCCTCACTTGAATACAAGCCCACGTTTATTTAAAACTAAGAGGTGGAGGTTTCTCAGCCAGAACAAGAGCCCCTGTCGCCCACCTCATTTCAGCACCATTTGTAGCAATTCAGATAAACTGGTTTCTCTCAAGTTAAAACTAGATATGCACGAACCACTTGAATTAAAGCAAGACCATCTCCAGAGAGCTGGGCACCAGTTTGATTTGTTTCTAAAACCGGTTGCAACAAAAACCGTCCAACAAGCCCCCTGCAGGGGAAGGAAACCCCCCAATCCAGGTCACATCACCCACCTGGTACCGCAGTTAACCACGCATGGGGACCAGGGGTCATTTCCTCACCCGAGAAACCCTCGGCTCGCAATTAACTTCATTTTGTGCTGCAGTTACGCATCCTTCTCTGCTCGTTCTGCCGCTTGCCGCAGCTTGCTTTAATGGGTTTTAAGGGACTTATATGTTACAGGGGAAGGCAGGGAAGCAGCAGAAAAAGCTGAGCTATCCTTGCAGAGGCATGCATCCTGTTCCCAAAACAGGATCAAGTGTCCTCAAGCAGCGTTAACACTCTCCGCTCCTGCCCAAAAGCTGAACAGCACAGAAAAGCAGGTACCCACAGCGCGGGGAAGAGGATTTCCAGCCCGCCTGCCTCCAAATCCCTCAAGAGCAGAATTCCCAAGCAAGCCACTCAAAATTACTCCTTTGCACTCCATCCTCAAAACCTCTGCCAGAATAATCCCAGCTGTCTGGCAGGAAGACCTACCCCAGTGCGGCTTGTTCGGGGATGCCATGTCCACGGAGCAGCCGGCGGCCGAGCAGCCCAGCACCCCGTGCCGCGAGGTCCTGGCCCCGCGTGCTCCTCCCACCCGGCTCCTCCGTCCCTGCCCGCCTTTGTTTGGGGGACTATAAAGGAGTTCACTCTAAGGACAAGCACAGGCAGCTAAAAGAAAGTTAACGAGGTTTATGGAGTGGATTAAGTTTACCAGGGGATTTTAAGATGCATTGCCCAGAGAGCAAAGACCGATTTGGCAGCATCTCGTCCGGACCCGGTTCACTCCCGGGACAGCCCAAGAGCACCCGGGGGAAAAACTCACCTGCGTGCCTCAACCGTGCTCTTATCCACAGTTACCTCCCTAACACAAGCTCTTTCGAACACCAGAGTCGGGGCTCAGCTGCTGTTGTAGGGGGTCCCAACCATGTCTGTAGCAGTGGCTCCTGGAACAGTTGTTCGCCCTCTAACAAAAGGCATCTCCACCCAATCCTACACGACTCTGTTGTGGTGATACAGGGTATTTCTTTGGCACAGCCCCGGTCGCTGTTTATTGTCTTGCTTTCCTTTATCTGCAGATCTCAAAGCATTTTATAAATGTTAAACCTCAAAGCCTCTCTAGGGAACAAAACTGTTTCTAGCTATTGTATGTATGGAGAGACTTGCCCAAAAAATTAGGCCAGAGCTGGAAATGCAGCAGCAGAGACCAAAGCTGAGACAGCCTCTCCTGGCACAATATAAAGCAACATAGATTATCCTTTAAATACTTGCGTGGACAGACACATCTCCAGCTTTTAACCCGCCTCTTGGAACAAGCACTTGTGCTCACCGGCTCCGAAAGCCTAATATGCCGGAGCGCGCAAAAATCCTTCCAACTGGCAATCCAAACCACGACGTCTCACTAATCTTTCAGTTTTCTTCTTTGGGTAAAAAAGCACCAGTCCTACAGTTTCAACTTTTTAGAGAATTATTTAAAGAAAACAGAACAAAAAACCACAAGGCTTTTAAAAATACAAAGCAAGCTGGGGGAGAAGGTCTGTTCTCTATTTCTGAGCTGACCCAGGAGGATTGTTGCAGGAGATGCTCGTGGCTCTCCTTGCCATGCGGTGCATGTCCTACTGTCAGAGCTCCTAAGCTGCGGTGGTTTCACAGCGGGGAGTGAGAATGGCAGCTCTCCGTCTTTTTCCTTGGCTTTATTCTCCATGCACTTCAGTTGAAAGGAACCTGAGGAGCAGCGGGAACACAGTGCCATCCAGGCTCGGCTTTTCCCACTGCTCCAGGGAAATGTCACGGTACAGGAATTGTGGCGGTGCTCTACTTGGGAGATTGCTGCCTGTAGACTCCAGCAAGGGGATAAAACCAAAATAACTGTGTGTCTGGGATGGGAAGGGTGCCCTAGGCAGGGGAACAGCAGCTCAAAAGCCTCACGGGAAGGAGAAGCACCAGCACAAGCATCATCTTGGACGCACAAGCTCCTGCATGACCCTAAATGGCTCCGTTGGGGCTCTAACGGCTTTGGGACCAACTACGACAAGACACGAATTCAGTGCCTGGCCCAAAAAACCTTCAGTTTGACTGCAACGAGCAACCTAGAGAGCAGCCCAGAAGTCTGCAGTGAGCTCAAGGCTCCAGACATCAGCTCCCTGAGATGCCTCAGTTCCCAGGTCCTTCTTGAAGCATCATCCCGAGCCCAGGACCTAACACAACACTCCGGTTTCTCACCCATATCCAGTGCTCTGCATCACAAGAAGCCTGGAAAAGCAAAACCAACTCTGAAGATTATGTAAAAACCCCACAGGTCAGAATTCAGGACTCATTTTCCACTCCTGGCTGCTCACACCTGAGCGGCAGAGCTCTGTTTGGCCCAACTTCACGCTTCCCTGCAGAGCCAGGTGGTTCTGGAGACCCAGCGCAGGGAGATGTGACACCTCCGTGCCGTGAGCCCTGAATGGAGGAGAACCGGTGACAGTCCAGGCAGCTGCAACCGCCTCACCGTGTCCCCGCAGCCCTGGGAAGGGTCCTGAGCCAGCGGGGCCACGAGGCACCTTCTGCCACCGGCCAGAGGACAAGCAAGGATTTGCAGGCACCCCAGCTAGAAACAGGAGCTTAAAAATAAACAAGCGCTAAGTTTTGAGTTCTGAACTAATAGAAACCGAGAGGACTTGTGCAGGATCTCTGCTGGCCACAAGGCAGCAAAGACTTGTTCCTCTTTAGCTGTTTCACCCCGGGTCGCTTTTGCAGGTCACGGCTGCAGCCGCATTAACCTCAGCGGCTGCTCGTTACATCACAGCTGAGAAGGAGCTAACGAAGCTAATGAAGGGAACGCAGCCAGGACAGGCACCACCTCAGAGCATCCCGCTCGGCCAGAAGGAGAATTAGACTAAAGCAAACCCAAAGTGGGTGTCTTGTACCCCAATTTCAAGCAAGAAGATCCCAAGCAGACCTGGGCTGTACAAGGAGGAGCTGTGGACAGCAGCCACCGGGGTCCTGGGTGTTGCTCCCTAAGGAAGCTCGACCTCCACGTTCCTCCCAAAGGTTCAGACGGACTGAGCAAACCAAACCACCCACATGTCCTTTTTCTCCATTTTGCACACCTCTACCCCCCACGCTAATTTCCAGAGAAGGGCTTAATTAAAATTGCACTGGCTCCTGGGTCTTGCAGTATCAGCAGTGAATTGACTGCAGACAGATGGACAAAGAGGAGGAGGACGAGAACCAGGAGAGCTCCAGGACTGAGGGTGAACACTGCCCAGATGGCACCATTGCCACTGGGCAAGCGGCCATACATGCCATGACAGGAGCTCAGGACCCGCTTCATCCATCCGCACCATTGCCACGTCCCCAGGGCTGGACATGCCGCGTCCACCAGCATGGAAATGGCTTTTGCCCTGAGCAAGCTCAGGTGAGACCTTTGTATTTCACCAGGCAACACCCCCGCAGGGCAGAACCGGAGCACTGAGGTGCAATCCTGTGCCAGTGGCTGGACTGGACCAACCCCGCACCGGGGCTGCGCAGCATCCCGCAGCATCCACGGCACAGGACAACTCCTGCCCCATTAACGGCAGTGCTGGAGCCTCATGCCGTGGTCCCCGGCACCTGCTAGGCTGGGGAGAACCCCTGTGCCACTCCAAGGTGTCCCAGCCCTCCCGGGGCGCAGACCCCAGTGTTTCCTGGGAGAGTTTTTAGAGTTAAAGCAACACCGGTAGTGGGATTGTCAGCAGCACAAACGCACAATCAGGAGGAGAAGATGTGGGGGGGAAAGCATCCAACTGGCGAATATAATACTTGGAAGGAAAAGCAGATTCAAAAAAAAAAAAAAAAAAAAGAGGGGGTGGTAAGAAAAAAAAAATCTCAGGAAGTCATCTAGTCATTCCTGCTCTTTGCTGAAACAATAGACTCGGGATGCTGGCTAAGTTATAAATAATCCCACTGGCTACACAACACAAATACAAGACAGGAGCAGGGTAACTATCGCTCGATGGAAAAGTGACTCACTACCTTCGTACAACATACCCAAAGAAGGGCAAACGCCGTGGCTGCGCGCCTGCTCGTGGGGCTGTGCCGGGACAGGGGCTCCACCGCCCGGTACCCCTGTCCTGGGGGGGAAAGCTCTGTGTTTCATGGAGCCAAAGCCCATGCAGCTCCGAGACACCTCCACCCTGCACCACAGCGTGCGCCAGCAGTGGTGAGATTGTCCCCAAACCAAAGCCAACCGTGCAGCCTGACACTGGGGGACCGACGGCGAGAAAGCGCTCAAATTGGGGAAAATAATGGGAAGCCACGAACTCCACAACATCCTTCTCTTTTTAGAAAGGAAGTTGCCATTTGCGAGATGATTTGGCTGAGCTGTTTTCCAGATCACTCCTCCGAAATCGGAGATGAGCGAAGCCAACGCACCTCAGGATGCTGGTGAAACTACCCCAAGGGACACGTGCAAGCATCTCTGCCCCAAATACGGCACTGGGGGGGATGTACGTGACCCCTCCAGAACATGAGGAAGGGAAGACCCATCTTTTTGGGCACCCAGGACAACCCCGTGGTTGCTCCAGGTCCGTCGCCGATCACGGCACAGAGCACAACGTGCCGTCACGCCAGGACCGCGGTGCCACACGCACGGCCACAGCAGCAAGGAGCCTTCGTGCCAGGAGTAACTGAGAAAGATCTTCCCAACTGGAGACTGAGAGAATTTGGAAGTGACATAAATTATCCTTTTTTTTTTTTTTTAAGGAAAAAAAAGAAGCTTTTCTAAAGGAAAAAAAAAAGAGCTTCCTGACTTGTTATTCCATTACCGAAATCTGGAAATGCAATCATATTAGTTCAGCTGCA
Source organism: Caloenas nicobarica (assembly GCF_036013445.1). Taxonomy (NCBI): domain Eukaryota; kingdom Metazoa; phylum Chordata; class Aves; order Columbiformes; family Columbidae; genus Caloenas; species Caloenas nicobarica. The sequence goes on from NC_088271.1 coordinate 280,068, forward strand.
TTAACACAACAAAAAACCCCAACAAAAACTGTCTTAAAGATTGAACTGATCTCCAAGGGGCTGAGCGAAAGGAGAACAAAAGTCACAAACCTGTGGCAAGCAGCTTCCCCTGCGAGCACCACGGCCAGCCTGGCACCCCAGTCGTCCTCCGCAGAGGATGTGAAATAATCAGGATATGAAGTGATTTTTCAGGAGGTTTTTTTGCCAGGTAGGTGAGGTAAAAGGTCCCTAAGAGCCGTGTGAGCAGACCCACCTCAGCAACGTAATGCTGAGCTTGTTACGGAGCTTAAGCCAGTTTAAAAGTACCTCAGACAAGGAGAAAAATCCAGCTTCAAGCCGAGTGGAAAGTCCAGGCAATTTGAAGATGCTGCGGGGATGCGCTGCCGCAGACCCAGCTCCTAAACCAGCTCTTCTTCCAGCAGCCCAATGCCACCCGGTCTGAGAGCAGGTTGGAAAAACAAATGGTTTGAAAGAAAAAGTGATGGTTGAGATCAAATTTCTTTTTTAAATCAGCAAAGGAGATTATAAAGCTGCGAGGACAGAGCAGCCGCAGCTGAAACCAGCAGCACCGGGAGGTTCAGTAACAGGATCGTCTCCTTGGCCACGAGCGAAGCTGCCACCAAAAACATGTTGTTTAAGGGTAAATCGAGTAAATTTAATCCCTCTCCTTTGGGGGCTGGAGCCTCTGTACTTCAGAGCACACAGGAATGGCCACCCAGCCAGACATGTTCACTTCAGGTTCTAGAGGAAAGGTGTGAACAGTTTGAACCACAGTACAAGAAATTAAGGAAATTTGCTTTTAAATTTTTTCTTAAAAATAAAAAAACCCCACCAAACCAAACACGGAGCACATGCGACGGGGAGGCACATCCACCTTCCCACAGCCTCTTAGGCTATTCATCATTTGGATAAAATCCGGTTTCGCATTGAAATTCAGCCGGACTTTCAAATGCAAATACAAGGAGAGGAGCAACATATGGTAGAGGTTAGTATGTATTTTTCCTAATTAAATGGCATGCTGCTGTTTTGTATAACAATGTTAATGGGGCATTAAGAAGCCTGAGGAGGAGAGACCACCTCACTTTTTTTTTTTTAAAAAAAAAAAGGTCCCAGAAAGCAGAAGGGGCCCAGGGTCTCCCTGCAGCCACACACGCATCGCAAGGACAGGTTTGGTCCCTCGTCACACGCCAAGTCACCCGCGTCCCCCCGAGTTCTGTAGGACAAGGCACAACGGTAAGAGAGGTGACAGGAAGCCCCAGTGTCCCACAGGCTGGTCCTGCAGGATCTTCTTCTCAGTCAGGGCCATCGTGGGTTGTCCCTGGGGCACGCTGGGGTGCCACGTCTGTGACCAGAGAGCGTCACGATGGAGACCAGCAATGGCTTTTGGAGGGGGAAAAACCTCATTGATGCCTCATCCCCAGGGATGAAGAACAGGCAGAAGATGCTTCAAAATTATCATTCATTTATTTTTGGTCCCTGTCTAACCATGAAGACTCTCCCTGCAAGAAGAAGCTTGTGCCACATTAACTTCACCTCCCTCTTGCTCCTCTACAGCTAAATTCAGAGAGAGACATTGCCTTAGGTCACTGTGGAAGTAAAGAGATGCTTCTCAGGGTTAACAGGAAGGTGGACAATATTTTAATTTTTTTTTTCTCCCTGCTGGCTTTGGAGTTGTGCTAAGTGGAGAACTGAAAAATTCAAGATTAAAAAAAGGGCAGCTGTTCTGGACTGCGTTTTTCCCTCCTTCAGTGAACGACATGCTCCCACCACAATCGTTAACCATGGCAGCGAAAACAGCGTCAAAACAACCCCTACAAAAATTCTCAACAGCTGAATCCAGAAATCTTCACCCACGGTTCAGCTTTTTCCTCTTCTGATGTTCCTTCATACCTATTTTCACCCTACAAGGCCACCCAGGACAGACAAAGCCAAAATCTCTATAACCAGATGACAAAACTACCAAGTCCCCCTCCAATGAGCTGGATGCGGCTGCGGCAGCAGGGGTGTCAGGGTGCCAGGAGAGCACTGCTGCAGAGAGCCCAGCGCAGCCACCGAGATGCTGCAGGGAGCGGAGCATCTCCCGGGTGAGGAAAGGCTGAGGAGCTGGGGCTCTGAGCTGGAGGAGAGGAGACTGAGGGCTGACCTCATCAATGTTTATAAATATGTAAAGGGTGGGTGTCACGAGGATGGAGCCAGGCTCTTCTGGGTGACAACCAACAGTAAGACAAGGGGTAATGGGTTCAAGCTGGAACACAAGAGGTTCCACTTAAATTTGAGAAGAAACTTCTTCTCAGTGAGGGTGACGGACACTGGAACAGGCTGCCCAGGGGGGTTGTGGATTCTCCTTCTCTGCAGACATTCCAACCCGCCTGGACGCCTCCTGTGTAACCTCACCTGGGTGTTCCTGCCCTGGCAGGGGGATTGCACTGGATGATCTGTGGAGGTCCCTTCCAATCGCTAACATTCTGTGATTCTGTGAGAGCTCCGAGCCCGGCTTGCCCGAGGTGATCCCCGATCCTCCACACTCTCAGTCCCCCATACAATTACACATTCAGCACCACAATATTTTTCACACTATATTTCAAGCCTCATTTGGCAACAAAATTAATTAAACTTTAAGTCAACACTGAAGGAGCACAGTACCTTTCTTCCCTCCATGGCATATATAACTCAATTTGTCTGAGCTAATGCGCTAATCAACACCTGTAGTATTTGGGAACCTTCTGGCAGACGGATCCCCCAAGTGAGCAGTGAGATGCTCCCCGAGCCGCGGGTCTCTGCTCCAGCAGGGACATCACTGAGTGACAACCAGCTGTCTGCAGCCCCATCTTTCTGATCAGCCCCTTTTAAGTCCAGAAAGGCCGCACTAAGGTCTCCCCGGAGCTTCTCTCCTCCAGCTGAACCCCCCAGCTCTCTCAGCCCGTCCTCCCAGCAGAGCTGCTCCAGCCTCGGGTCGTTTCTGGGGCTCCTCTGGCCCCCCCAGCAGGTCCATGTGTGTCTGTGCTGGGGACCCAGAGCTGGACCAGCCCTGCAGGGGGGCTCACCAGAGCAGAGGGGCAGAACCCCCTCCAAACCTGCTGCCCACGGGGCTGGGGATGCAGCCCAGGGTATGATTTTGCAGCCTCTGAGCTGGCAAGTGTCATACCAAGCAGGTCACTGCCCATCCTCGCCTCCCAAGCTCATCAAGTTCAGGCAACTGCACGTATCCAGCTGGGCTGGTGGCCTGGGGATGTGTCGGAGAAAGCCAAGCACGCAGTGCTGTCCAGGTCCCTTGTCCTTGCCACGCAGGGACAGGCAGGCGAGCCGGTGCGCCTCCTCGGAGCCTGCAGGCTGCCGCTCCCTTGCTGTGCTCCAGGCTTTTCTCAGCTATTTGGAGATGCTGCGACAGGGCACGATAATCCCAACCCACACGGCTGGGAATCCCAGAGGCAGATGTGGGCAAACTTTTTAGCATAACTGAGACAGCTGTCTCGCATGTCCACCACCAGCCCACCGCTTGGCATCCTCCTTGTGATGGAGAGGGTGCTGGGAGCCACCGGCACGGGGCAAACCCCTCCAGAGCGGGTAAAACAGGCTGAGCAAAAAGTTCAAGGAGCCTCACCGGAGAGCGACTACCAAGACAAAAGAGAAACAAGAGCCAGCAACCAGCGACCCGGGGTTTACCTGCACGGTGATCCCTGCACCACGGGGGAGAGGGACCAAACCCGCTCCCAGGAGCCCAGCATGTTTTTCAGGTCCAGCCTGGTTAACACTGAGCCCATGGCAGGTTTCCAGCCGATGCAGGAGGATCGGCCCCACTCCCGACATTCGCCAACCGTGCCACGCTGCTGCAAGGGTTTATACATCAACTTGCATCTCATCTGGGGTTGAGCACAAGGGTGACGGGAGCGGCTGAGGGAGCTGGGGGTTCAGCTGAGAACAGGAGCTGAGGGGAGACCTTCTGATCTCTGACCTGCCTGAAAGGAGCTTGGAGCCAGGGGGGTCGGGCTCTGCTCCCCAGGAACAAGCGCCAGGAGCAGAGGAAACGGCCTCAAGTTGCGCCAGGGGAGGTTGAGGTTGGATCTGGGGAACAATTTCTTCCCCAAAGGGCTGTGGGGCACTGGAACAGGCTGCCCAGGGCAGTGCTGGAGTCACCATCCCTGGAGGGGCTGGACAGACGGACATGAGGTTCTCAGGACACGGGGCAGTGCCGGGGGTGGGTAACGGTTGGACTCGATGATCTTGAGGGGCTTTTCCAAACAAAATGTTTCTGTGGGTCTATCTATGAGGGGATATGGTGTTTCCCAAGGGCCTCACCTGCCCATCGAGTTCAGACCACGGTCTCTCCTCATGCTCTCGAACCTGCGGCTCAAAGCACTCAGGAAACAGAGCTGCTCACGACTTCACTCCAACACCCAGAGGGAGGCTTGTGTCTACATTTCATTCTTTCACGTAAAGTGGCAGATCACCATCACTTTCCCACTTGGGAATAACATTGTTATCCAGTTGGGTTCAAAATCTGCTCTTGTGTTAGAAAAGCATCAGAAATATCAATTTTCCAAGTGACTTCGGATGCTAGTGAGCAGAGGTGATACCTTTATAGCATTCCTTCAACTTTAACACTGGAGAATGTAGTGCCAAGTTAGAGAAGAAGCCATCCAAGTTAACACAATACACTACGCATTAAATCCACCCCCTTAAGTCACCCATTTGCTGTCTCAAACTGAAAAAAAAAAAGAATAATAATAATCCCAATTTGAGCTTCACCACATATAAACGTTAACAACGGAGATGCACCAGGCAGAGCGACTGGCCGCACGCCGGACACGTGCTGCAGAAGGGCACCCTCTGGAGCATGCAGAATTCAAAATTAGCAGCGGCGAGGTCCAGCAGAAACGCTTGCCAGACCCACTGGGTCCCTTCCAAAGCCATCTCTCCCCTTTGGAAAGGGCACAACAAGCGTGCAAGGCCGCGAGCTGGGATGCTGAGCCAAAGGCAAACAATTCAAATATCTCAGCCCCTCACCGACACATGCCACTCGGGCAGGATTTGAGGTTGGGCTGAGCAAAGCCCAAGTGCCTTGCCCTCCAGAGCATCATTTATAACAAGACCTGGCCCTCACGGTTGAGAAGGCAGCAGCATGAAAAAGGTAATGACATTACACATACAATTAATGCACAACCAGCTCCTCTTATTAGAAGGAAAGCAGGTGTCTGAGTTTGTACACGTTCTTTTGAAACGCAGAAGTTTCACTCCCTGGCCAGCTTCACGTCAGCCTTAATCCAGGCAAGGCACGTGATTTTTACATAAGATCTGCACATCTCGTCATAACCCCTTGAGCAGGCACAGTTACGCCAGTGCTGAACCGCCTCATCCAGGGGAGGAAAAAGCTCTGCCGGCAGAGATAGCTGTGCTGCTGCAGCTCTTCTGGCGTGGTTAAAACTGTGCTTAAACAAGGTCTATGTCAAATTTGCAGTTTCTAAACAAAAGCTGTCACTTACCTCAGTACAGCTCCGTCTCTCTGGCACTCCTGACATTCGCCGTGTTCTTTCCCTAGTTCAAAATTTCAAATCCAGCCAGGAGGACTCTTCCCCAGTATAGGAGAAAAAAACCAAAATAAAACAACTCTACCCTGAAAACGTGCACCAAGACAGGGATGGGGTTATATTTTCCTCTCCCCAGCTTCTGGAGAAGCACCAAGCTGCCGGCAGAGCATCCCCACTGTCCAGCGGCACTGTCACCTTTTTCCTGCTCATTCCTCGTGTGTCCGTCAGAAACCAGTTGTGCCTCTGGCCAGACACTCTCGCTTTCAGCCTTGCGCAAAAGTTCGAGCAAAAACCAGAAATTTGAAGAGAGGTAACAGAGAGAGAAGGTCTTCACGTTTCAAGCTCCCAGGTGAAACGGCTGCCCAGGCGGGGAAGCCCCGGGAGCACGAACACAAAGATCCCAGATACAACTGGGATGTGACGCTGGGTTAAGGGAGACGGGTGTGAAGATCTTCCCTGGCCATTTGTTCCCCCGCACTCGCTATTTCCTGCGACCCATGTTCCCTGCCCCCAGCTTTTGGGCTCTTTTCAAACCCCGTTTTCTGCATCCCGACCCAGCCCACGGGAAGAACAAGGAGCAGAAAGGGGAGAGGAGGGAGAACAGGAGAGATGAAAACAAAGCAGAAAGCTGTTGAACGCACCTGACCAGCATGTGGGAGACAAACTGCACTGAAAGTCCTCCAGGGTTTGTTACTGGAAAGGTTGGGGCTGCGGCACCCAGGGTGTTTCCCTGCAAAACCCTCCTACACCCCGGGCACAGGCTCTGCGGTAGGGAACCACTCCAAGGATGCAGAGAGCAGCAGCGATTGTCTCGTCCCAGCCTAACAAGACCTTTGCAAGCTTCACTTGTCCATGGCAAAGCTTTTTTTTTTTTTTTTAATTATTTTTCCTTTGATAACAGCTAAAAAGCGATTTTTTACTTTGAAAGAAAGTCACACCAATAGGCAGGCAAGTAAATTTTTCTGGTTTGCCTTTTTTTGTTGTGGTGGCGTTGCGTTTAGTGACAGTTTTGCGAGCCCGCTGCACGGGCATGCATGCAACCGCAACATAAACAAGCAGCCTCAAGTACGTTCTTTAATGGAAAGTGCCAGTTTTAAATATCAAGTCACATATTGCGCACCTCATGTCTGCCTTTCATCATCTATCAAAATAGGAAGCAAAGCCCATCACTCCCACTCCAGCATAAGCAAAACATGTGGGAACTAGAGGCACTTAGTAGGAAAATGTGATATATCCTTACTAATAAAAGCTCCTGCTTTCCTCACTGTGGTAAATAGTTGCAAATGCGTTTCTGCAGCCTGAGACTCAATTGCTGACAGTTTAGATTGTTTAGTTCTTCCCAACTAACCGAGATGCTTTTACTGCAAAGGACCAGCGGCTGCTCCGCAAGCTCCTGGCCGGCTCGTCGGACCCTCCCCGCCTCAGAGCTTCCTAACGCACAAAATAATTAAATCTTCAAACAGCTCACTCGTAGCACCAATTAAAGAGACAACCCTCATCTTTCATAGAATTTATTACTTTCAGTGCCGTTGCCACAGGTATCCAAGTTTGAACGTTGTTTAAAGCAGGCTTTCAAAGGAGATACAGACTCACCTACCTCCAGGGAAAATGCGTTTACTTTGTTCAGTAGACTATAACTTAAAATCTGTTACATGCACCAGCTTGTAACTCTTTGAAAAAACTCCCTGGTTAGCCAGCTTCAAATGTATTTTCTGAACTTGCCCCGATCAAAGCAATTCCCTCAACAATGAGCCTCTCACTAGGGAAAAAAAGCACCGAACAAATTTTGGGGGTGGAAATCACAGCGCAGACCAGGAGGGGACTCTCCCTTCCCAACCCACCTAAGAGATCCCAACCGTGGGAGCTCCCTTCACCACAAAGCAAGGAGGAAAAGACGTTTAATGGTGAATGCGCTTACTCAAAAGGAAAGGGGGGGGAAAAAGCGCTACTTTTTTTAGCAGAATTTTTATTTGTGGCGAGCAGAATCGTCCCTTCAGCAGGAGAGCGCCCGGGTCCTGTTCCAACAGGGCACAAACCCGGCACAGCCAGTGCTGCCAGTGTGACGGAGGAGATGTCACCTGCCGATGCAAAGTGCTGCTCCCAAGCTGCCTCTCGCACGACCCTTCGCCTCAGTCTTATTTCCCAGCTCCGCAGAGCCCCACTTGTTCACCAAAGCAAAGGCTCACTGGGCAGCCACTTTGCCGAAAACTCCGCAGCCGCCGGGCGACAGCCCCGGCCCAGGCTGGGGAGGGACAATGACGCTTCTTTGCCTCCTGCCACTCCTACTGTCTTAATGTCAATTAAAAATGGTTATTTCCATGTGAAATTTAGCACGCGCAGTTTCCTGCTCGAGGCGCAGTTTAATTTAGCGTGCGAGGATGGAGCTCATTTCTGATCAGATTAGTCATTTATGAACTATGACATGGAGGGGGACATGGTTTTAAATATTTTGCTACTGCAAATAATAAGCAACCAGTTTGGCGAGGGGACGAGGAAACCGCAGCCCCTAGGAGCAGGACAATAGGAATACAATGAGCACCCCGGCTAAAATAAAATACCAGCAGCAAATGACACGGCTTGGGCTGGAAAACACAAGTTGCAGCTCAAAGCCCCAGGAAGACCAACTTCCCCGCGGTGACCTATATGTGCTATAAATGCCGCAGACACGGTCTGCGTGACGTAAGTTCCATCCGAGCGGCAATTGTTGGGTCTCGCCTTGCCAAGAAAAGGCAAAGCAGAGGTGTGGAATTATTGTCCATGCGGCGGGGTAGCTAAACCAGTTCCTCCCTGGTGCATTTAAGGACAGAAAGGAGGGAAACAGTGGCAGAGCTTAAAATAAAACCAGGAGACAAATATAAAAGCCAAGGGATCTCAAAGCTGGAGGGCTCGTGTTGGAATTTTCCTGGCCTAGGAGAGAGAAACAGGTTCCCCTTTGCAAAGGGGCCACGGGCACAAGTGCCCTGGCAGTTATTGGGATCTGAAAATTATTTGAATTTGGGGAAATTTTATCAGCGTGATTTGCTAGTAGCACTGTTTCAAATGACTGCGCTACCTTATTTTATTTATTAAGAGTTAGGTTAAGTTATGGTTGGACTCGATGATCCTGAAGGTCTCTTCCAACCGATATGATTCCATGATTTACCTTTGGAAGAAAGAATCTCATCTTGGCAAGTGGGGCATTTTGGCTGGGAGTCTGCGGGTCACTGCTTTGCTCCCTTCTCTTCCAGATTCCCTGGGGAAGAAATCGCTCCTCCGGAGGGGAAAAATATAAAAGCTACATATTACCCCAGGATTTCCCCGAGAAGGAAGGAGATTAAAAGCGGGAGGCCACGAATTCACATGTCCAAGGGCGGGCAGAAGCATGAAACACCAATTTCTCTGGCACACAAGGCAGCATCTTGAGTTACTACAATAATCCCAAATAATGAGATCCTGACACTGTGGTGCATGTTACTGAACTAGGACTTAAGTAAATCGGTATTTGCTTCTCCTTTCCAGGCAGCAGAGGGAAACACTGCACTACCTTTATCACTGGATGGGACAGACAAGAGGAAGAAATTGTTGCCCCTGAGGGTGGTGAGAGCCTGGCCTGGGATGTCTCCAGGGATGGGGCATCCACCACCGCTCTGGGCAACCTGGACGGGGCTCTGAGCAACCTGAGCTGGTGCAGACGTCCCTGCTCATGGCAGGGGTGCGACCGGGTGAGCTGGGAAGGGCCCTTCGACCCAAACCATCCTACGATACCAACTGCACAGGAGTGCTTGAAAAACACCAGGCGCATAAAGACGAAGCCCAGGCCTTCCTGCAAGGCAAGAAGATTTAAGGAGCTAATCTCCAGGTCCAGATTAGGGCCTGGCTGCAAGGTGCTCTGCTCCTTCAGCAAGTCCAGGTCTCCAAGTCCAAGGACCATCTGCTCTTCGCCCCCTGACCGCTGCCAGGTTGGTGACGATTCAACTTCAAATCAAATTCTGAGCCAGACGGCTGGTTGTGCCTTTGGGGATGAACCAGTATCTGACTGTACCTTGCTGCCAATTAGTGAATTAAGCTAAACCAAACACCACCAAACTATAAAAACAATCCACTCCAGATTATCTAAGACCTAGCTTAGACACCTTGGATCCCTCCAACAGACACAGTGCATCCTTGTGCATAGCACATCTTGTTAAGGTCTTACCGCAGTTATTCATCCCACCAGCAAAAATCAATCATCAAACATGCAGGACCAGAGAGAAATCACAAAGCCGACACACAAATTAAACAGGCCCCCTGCTCTCCAAAAGTGAGGCCCAAGGGATAACTCCACACTGGAGCAAAAGGCTTTCCCTAAACCAAACCCCGAGCTGCGTTTCAAACCCGGGATGCCCAGGGCAGGACGAAAGAGCAGCCACAGAATGCAGGACGGCAGCGATTGTGCAACCGCCTTCAGTTGTATAACACCAGTCCTGTGTTTTTATGAACTGCTCACAGCTGGACCCAAAACGCAGCAGCCCAGAGGAAGGGTGGTGTCAACATTACCTTGCACTCACCCGAAAGAAAAGAAGGAGCGGGGGGAAAATCAAAGATTTTGTGTCGTTTCGGCTGCTGTACGAGCAGAGGGGGTCCGGCCAGCGCTATAAACTGGCAGCCGAGCGGGAAACCAATTAATGCAAGCTTGCTCTGTTAGTATTCTCCCACGAGCACATCTTTTGTGGATTATTTTAATGGCGAAAGTCGCACATGGGAACACTCGCTGGAGAGATCAGCCTCCATCTGGGTTAACCCAAGAGTTTTCTCCCCTTGAATTTCCTCCAGTGTCCACTCGACAGCTTCCCTGTGTGTAAAAATGTTTGCTCAAAACCATCTTGACATGCAGCTAAACAGCCCAACCTAAAAGCATCGAATTTCAGAGTACACCCCTCCTGTCCTTGCTTCTGCAGGTTTTCCCAAGAGCTGCCCCACAACTTGCTCCGGCATCAAAGTTGCAACCCAGAAATCCCACCCCGGCCCCTGGAAAGCCACCCGGCATTGGGGCACGTAGCCAGTGGGCTATGTAGCCATGGGGCTACATTCCACATAGCCAGTACTTTCCCTGGACAGCTCGAGTTGGCTCAGAGTAGAGAAGGTCAAGTTTTAACCATCCACAAAGCGGCAGCATGTTTCAGCAAGAAGGACAAATTACCCAAACCTCCCGCGCGCCAGGGGCTGCAGCGAGCCCGGCACAAAGCGCTTTCCCCGGGCATCAAACGCCTGGCACGGCCCCACGCCGGCCGCCCGGTGAATTCTCCGCTTCAGCCTCAAATAAACCAGCGCCACGCTTCCCAATCACACATGTAAAGCTCCGTACCCTCCAGACTGCCAGCCCGCTCCACAAACCCTTTGATGTCCACGCCCCCAGCCTCTCCCTGGCAAAGATGCAGTCACTTGGTCCTTCTGGGGACGGGGACCAGCTGGTGGCTTCATGGACACGGGGGGGACAGGTGAGGTTGTGCTCACAGCACCCCAAAACCACAGCGAGGTCCAGCTTGGTGGCTGGCGACACGGCTCCCGTGTCCCCAGGGCAGCCTGGTGGCACCTGGTCAGGGTGGTTTTGTGAAGGTCCCTTCGGGAACGCCGAGATCCCACCCATCGGCAGGGAGCTGCATGGAGCAGACACCCAATCCGTGCCAGGGTCTCCGTTTGGGCAGCTGAGCCCCAGGAATTCACCACCACCGTGTCTTCTCGGTCTCCCAGGGCACACATCTGCAGACACTCATTTAAACAGCTTAAGAGACCACTGAGTGTCTGGTCTTGTGCTGCTTCAACCAGAGCAGCAAGACAACCACCTCCAGCTCAGGTAGTGACTTCTTAATTGGAGACAGATCGGCAAGAGCAGCTCTGATTACCCAGAGACACGTGGAACAACAAGAAAATCATCTAGAGAAATAGTAGCAGACCAGAAAAATACATAACGCAAAACTACAGAAACCCCTTCTTTTGGGTCGCTGGAAGCAAATACAAATTTATTGCAAGAAACATTACAGTTTCAAGAAAAAAAAAAAAAACAACACATAAGATGACAGTACCTGATCCTCCAAACTGCGTGCTCGCTAGGGTCGTGGGTCTGTTTTTTCCATTAGCCACTGGCAGGGGAAACATCTACAAAAACAAGAAGATGAGAGAGAGGGGAAGAGAAAGGAGATTTCAGTATGTTAGTTTTACTGTGCTGCTGCAAAGGTGGTCAGATTGGGCAGGCAGGGGGAGGAAAGGGGGAAGAAAAGCACTTCATTGATGCAAAAAACTTTCCTTATGTCCCTGCTACAGAGATCAGCTGCAGGAGGGACAGGGAGGCAGCGCAGCTGTGCGCTGATATACACACATATTCCTCCTGCGCACAGAGCGTGCCTGGTTCCTTAAGTGCAACTGAAAACCATCCAAGCAGCATCATAGTTTGGATAAAACTCATGGTTTCTTCCCTAATTTCTTCACCAAGGCCCAGACTAGAAGGTGCCCGCAGAGAAAGGCTGGTTCCATTCATAAAACGACAGCACCCACCAAGACCACAGCACACAGAAAAGCTCATTTTATCCCTCAGCACCCGTAATGCTCCAGGTCTCACCCAGACGTGACCGACCAGAGCACAGGAAACCTCACAGTATCCCTCTCAAAGGTATTTTAACTCAGCATCAGAAAGATTAATGTGTTGTACAGCATCGGTCACTCTGGCAACTTGTTTACTGCTCCAGCTTTGGTATCACAACGGATCTTCTCCCCTCAAAAATACTGCACAGCTCGTGTGCTAACCTGTATAAATATTTTTAATATAAGTTCAGAGGGTTTCAGAAGCTGTTATTTAAAAATTTATATGCACCTGTGTGCGGCAGAAAACTAATTCTTCTCCACACAAATGGAGCTCCAGCCAATAAAACAACTGGTGGGAAAACGCTTAGTGAATTAACATTTTAATATCCTTTTACCACTCAACTCAAGACACTTTCACCACCGAGTCATTTGAATTTTTATTATTTTTAGCTTTGCAATGTCTGAGCAACTCAAAAGTTTAATGCTTTGAAGATTAAACAATGTAATGGCACAAGAGCTTACAGAAACGCAGCGTTTCATGCCCTGACATAGCTGCTGTCTGGTTGTGGTCAGAAACATTCCTTTGTACAAAACCGTCTGCCCGGCTTTGTTTTTACAAATGCTGGGGAGAGGAAAAAAAAAAAAAAAAAAAGAGGCAGTTAAATGTGGTAGAGATGCAAAGTGAGCAGTTAAGAAACCAACTGCCATTCAAAAAAAGAACACAAATTTGGGATCGTATATATGCATGCAGACACGCACGCCATGTATATATTATATATATACTTAAATAAAGGTGTAAAGAGCGTTTAAAGGTGCAGCCTGTGCGTGGACGACCACTCCAGCTAGCAGCCACCCGCCTTCCTATGGCTTTGTCCCCTATTATCACCCCGCACCCCCAGCCCCACGTGCAGCGTGGCAGTGGGAGACACTGCTGGGGGGACACCAGAGTCACTTTGTGGGGACCGGCAGCCCCCACCACCACATGCGCCTTCTCTCCTCGGGAAGTCGGGCTAGAAAACAAAAACAAGCCCTGCCGACAGCAAAGGTTTGCAGCCAACCTTCCTCTGCACCGCCACAGGTTTTTCCTGCCCCCACCCCGCCTTTGCAGGGCAGTGCTGTTTTCCTAGCAAAGACCTCCAAAAATTACTGAAAATGGATTTTACATGGCTGATCCCACCCAGCTTGTGCTCACTACTAAGGCAGGGAAGAAGATTAAGTGAAGTAGTTAAAAAACCCTTTTCCAAGTTCTGCCTATATGAGTTGGGGAGGGGGGAGATAGGATGCACGAACACAATGATACCAAGCAGCAGAAACCAACAAAAACAACAATAAAAAAAAGCACTGCTGGCTCTTTTTCACAAGCATTTCTGCTTATTAACTTGCTGATGCTGAAAAAAACCAAGGTTTGAGCAGTAAACGTGAGTGGAGAAAATGAACAGCCCTGTTCCATTGTGCAACGAGCGTGGTTTTGGTTTTTTTTTTTTACTTCTGCAAACAAGGGGTCCCCGCCTGCGCACTCGGCAATCCCCGCAGCCCCGCAGCCGGCCCGCTGGGGATGCCCTCCCCACCGCCCACCTGCTTCGAGAGATTATTTCGAGACTGATGCAACACCTTCCTGCTCGGATTTCGGAGCCACCGACCCCCTCCCACGCTGGGATGCTCAAGCAGGGCAAGACAAGAGGAACCCCGGCTTACCCCTCACCTCAGCGCAGCCTCCAAATGTATTTATCATTTGCCAACTCCAATAACTGTTTTAACTGTTTTGGGTTTGTTGTGGGTTTTTTTTTTTTTCCTTTTCTTCCCCCCCCCCCCCCCGCCCCGCTGTGGTATGTGGGTTGAAGCCGAGCGGGGATGCTGCCCCCAGGAGCCCCGGCTCAAGTCATACATGAAGTTGCCGGCTGGCTCGGCTGGCACAGGCAAAGTTAACCCACCCACTGCAAATTTCCTTTCTGCTTTCACATGCTGCTTTAAAAATAAACGGGGTGGGGGGACGGAGGAAATGAACCAAACCCCAGGCATCAAGGAGGGACCCGGGCACAAGCGTCTGAGGAGATGTAATTGGGTCATTACTTGGCCTTTGTTGGATTTGAATAATGTAGATTTAAACGGTTATGTAAAAATCTCCCATCCTAAGTCGCTAGGTTTGGTTTCTCGAGTCCTATTCTCCAGCCCCTCCGACAGCTGACAACTTCTGCGTAACCTCATAGCCCAATTTCCACCCCTCTCAAATAATTTATTCCTCTCCCTCTGTTTCTCCCAGGTTAAAAGATGCAAATCCAGTGCTTGGGAAGATCCAAACACCCACCCTCTTATAGCTCAGAGACCCCACAATTTCAACAGCAAACTCATAAGCAAGAAAGGGAATTTGCCAGACACAAGTAACAATACCAAGCAGCATTTCATTTATTGTGTACTTCTACCAGTGTTTCCCAATTAAATAGCTGTTTTCATTTCCTCCGCTCTTCCACCTCATGAACTCCAGCCTGAACCAACCTCAGGCCTGAACTCAAAACCTGAAATTTATTTTTCACCGTGGAAAGCATCCAGCTGCTAATTCGGGGAGAAGAGGGAATTCGGCTCAATAAACATTGCCAGCAGGATATTTCATACATGTTCATCTAAGACAGACCTTCTTGACTACAGCCCCAAATGTCCACGGCAGCGTAAAGTCAAATTTTACAACAGCTTCACTTTAAACAAAAGCGAGAGTTTTATCATGGAAACACAGGCTGTGCCTTGGCCAGGGCTGGGTTTCAGCATCCTCCAGCACCTCGGAGGGCAGGCGTTTGCTCCAGCCCTGCTCGCTGGGAAGGGTTTGGCTTTCACGCCTGGTTCGACGGCTGGAACGCAAGGAGAGCAGTCAGAGAAACGAGATGGCAGGTCCTGCGTGACTGCTCAGGCCCCTGCCCGCCCTGCAACGTCTCACCGAGCTGGAAACCCACCCTGACAACGAGCATCCCCGCAGCATATGGTTAATACTCTGCTAATAATCATGGTTGTTAACAGCATTTCGCTTCTGCCAGAGACCTGGGCTGGCACGCAGCCGCCTGCCTCTATCTCGCTCGGCAGGAACGCTCCGCGACACGGACAGACTCCAAAACCCGTTCGTGTGCTGCTCCGTCCCAGCTCTCCCCATGCCATGGGGCGTCCCTGCCCCCCGAGCACCCCAGCCCAGCCGGGATCCCTGCCCAAACCTTCCCACAATGCCGGGACAACCACAGCGAGTCCTCACAGCCGAGCATCTCCCGACAGCAGCTCCCGCGCCCGCCTGGCCACCACCGGCCAAAGGACAACGCACCAAAACCCAAGCCTAATAAACGGGCTAAGACAGCAACTCGGATCTAAAGGCAGGATGCTTTCTTGAAAGCTCTCCTCCAGATTTGTAAGCCCAGCCTGGATTACTGCCAGGGAGCAGTGGTGAAGGAAAGCTTACAAATTACCCGTACCTTGGGGCAATTATAAAAGGCAATTTGTTGGGAGGCAGAGGGAAGTGAGCGCCATGCACAGCCCAAAGCAGCGACCAGACCACGGAGCTGGGGGTTTGGCTCCGGCTCACTTTGATCAAAGTTACAGATTCCTTTGATTTTTCACCCTTATTGGCAAATTACATTGGCACAAAGCTTTGGGCGAGCACTTTGCAGCTCAACAACTTCCCAATCTATTTATTTATTGAAGAAGGCACAAGTCCTCCTTTTCAGGACCGTGAGCCCGACTTACAGCATCCCGCACAACCCTGCCACTTACTGACCCCACAAACTCACGTCTGACTATGCTGCGACCTTAAAATTCACTCACTGCACAGCAAAACACAGCAGAGAGCTGGACCACAGACTGCTGGGGTTTAACATATTTTCCCTAGAAAAAAAGGAATTAAAATACTGATCTGAAGTAAATGCTTGCAGCTGCTGTGAATCTCTCTAGTCCTCCCTCCCATCTACTCTCCTGGAGAGGATTAGCGGACCAGTGCTCCACTCCAGCTTATTGAAAGAAAAATATAAATATGCTTGAAAGAGCGAGGTTTGTGGTCAAAAACACTGCATCCCAGCGACACATGGAGAACAACCCATGGAAGAGCCTCTTCGACAGACTCACACCGTGCACAACAAGCTCGCAATGCCCAGGTCAAGACCATTTACTCGCTAGGAAGCTTTCTATTTGAGCTACTCGTCCTCCAAGAGAGGTGTTAATATTCCCTTTCTGCAAACTCAGGAGAAGGGTGTGCAGAGCTGAGGGTTTGTGAACCAGATTTGGCTCAAATCCAGGCTGCACCAAAGCCCATCGGCCAACTTATCCTGGAGGGAACGTCTTTGAACCGTTTGCTGGCAACTGACATTTGCAGGCCCTGATCTCACAAGCAGCCGCCCCTGGTGCCGCCGCTGAACGCACCAGCCTTATACGAACGAGTTCTGGGCATTCCCAGGTTTACACCAGTGTAAAAGCGTTGGAACCAAACCCAAATTCAACCATTAGGTGTAGATTAATCTCCAAGGACAGAAACATTATGCACAGAGGGAACAGGTCAGGACCCTTCCAGGGAATACAGCTCTGAGCATGCAAATGAGGATGGTTCGTTAAGTTTGAAAATAAGGTATTGGGTTTTTTTTTAAAAGCGCTAAACAGTGAGTGGGATTTTATTTTTTTCTAAGGGGGAGAAAAAGCGAAGTGGGAACCACTGCAGCCTTGGCCAGGGTGCAGATTACTGGTTACTGACCCAAAGTGTGGTTCAAAACCTGCAACTCTCCGGGGCAGGAGATGGGAAGCAAAGGACCTCATGACGGAGAGAGGGACAAATAACCATGCACCGCTCGCCAGCAAACCCTCAACATATTCCTGCTTTTAAATGCACATTGTCACTGCAACTGTAAAAATACAGCTCTGTTAATCTAACAGAACTGGCCTCCTAACAAAATCTTGACACTGGGAAAACTGGGCCTGCAGGAAAATTGCTCTTTGGGGGACTGAGAGACCCTCCCTCCAGCGCGGAGTCCTGCCGGGACAGCTACAAGCCCCAGCTGTATAAAAAGTTTTATTTTTCATTGCTAAACCTCAGTGCTCAGACGCAGAAAAGTGCCTGAGCCCCAACACTTCCCAGAGGTGTGACAGGTACCAGGACAGCGGGTGCCCTGAGCTCTGCCACCGCTTTTCCTCCTTTTATTCCCTTCTTAGAATCATAAAATGTCCTGAGTTGGAAGGGACCCACAAAGATTATCAAGTGCAACTTGTGTCCCTGCATAAAACAACCCCAAAATTCACACCATGTGTCTGAGGGCCATTTGTGACTTGCTGACATTCTTGGTGGTAGCAGTTTGACCTGTTCTGAATCAGCGTTTCTAAAAAGCTGTATGGACTTGAATCTCCAAGAGGCAAGAAAATCAGCCCTGCAGGGCCATGGGTTAGGTGACCCAAGACAGCACAGAGCCACACCAGTGACATTCGTGGTTATTCCTCCTCGTGGAGCTGGGTTTTTTCTATCTTTGCAGCACGTTTGCTTATCTAAAAAAGCAAGATGCACACTCTGAGTGCCATGAGGGTGCAGCACACGACAGAGGAACCCAACCAAGTTATTTTCTTCTGAACACAAGCTCTCCTCTCCACAAGTCATCTGCCAATGACAGCCAGCAACGGCGTGGCATGTCACCAACCTCGGCCAGCAGGACAGATGGACATGTCAGGTAATAACCCTCACCCTGCCATGACTAGAAGGGACTTCTTCCCCTCCTAGAGGGGGAACTCTCAGGTCTTGTTTCTTTGGAAATAAACAGCTCCTGAATGCAACGAAAGGTTTCCAGGCTACAGAAGAGAAGAGCGTGGGGGACACAAGTGTCCAATTCCTGCAAAAATAATGTGCTGGAGAGCTTGGACACATTTCAAACTGTGACAAAATAACCTGTGGCAGCAAAAGTTTAATAGTCTGGATCTGGGGAGAGGAAAAAAAAGCCTGATTAATCAGCTGCTGAAGTTACATCTTTGAATGTCTTCAGAAACAGCCACCTGGCCCAGCTCATGGTGAGTGTTTAAACAGAGAACACACGACTCCGTTACATTTCCCCAGAACTTCCCATCCGAAAAAAAAAAAAAAAAAACCAATCCACCTCTCTGTGCTCCCCGCAGGAAACAAAATACGTTTGAGTGGAAAGTGGGGTGGGGGGAGAGAGGCGGGGCAGAGGCTTTGCTTTAACTTGAAAATAAACAAGTTGCAGCACATGTGCACGCACACAAACACGGGCACATCTGAAACCCATCACGGCCAATTTCCAGGCTCACGTTTCCTCCCTCCTCTGGCTCCGAAACACCGCGCACAACCAAAGCCCCCAGGACTTTTGATCCCCACTCCCAGCCCGCGCTCGCTTACCATGCTGAAGTCCAGCAGGTCACTGAGCTCTTTGTCTGTCCCAACTGCGGCCATTCTCTGCTGCTGCTGATTCATACTCCCTCAGCCTCACCAGCCCTGCGGAAAACCAGGGGGAGGGGAAAAAGAGATATTTTAATGACTGCAGCAAACTACCCACCCCATTGATGAATATTTTAAAAAGACAGAGCAAGGGGCGAGAAAAGAAAAATCCTTTTTGCGGGTCTCCGGCATCCGAGTCCTCGACAGTCAGAGTCCTCACATTGCGCCTGGAGGCAGGAACAAGCACTCTATTGACCAGACACACTTGTATGTTAGTTTTTTGCTGCCAGTTCCACTAGTTCGGGCCAATTCTGTTCCTGCCGTGTGGCGAATGAAGAGAGAAAAAAAAAAGGGGGGGGGGGGGGGGAAAGAGTCAACTCATTTATCAAAGGGTTCAGGCAAGTTATCACTCAGGCACTTGTCTGGCTCGGCCCCTCTCCTTCCCCCACACTCGCTCCCTGCAGGAGGCTCTCTTGTCCTTGCTGAGTTTGTTTAAAAAAAAAAGAAAAAAAAAAGGGGGGGGGGAGTGCTGATCCTACACCTCTTTCCTTAGGGTTGCCGAGCACCTGCAGCTGCTTTTTGAGGGGCTGAGTTTGGGGATGCCCAGCCAGGCTGGACTCGGTGAGAACTGAACCTCTCTGCTCCCAAAAGGGACTGGAAAGAATTTTTTTTTAAATTGTTTTTGGAGGGTTTTGCAAAAATTAAGCCCTTCAGGCAACTTGGCAAGATAGGTAAATATTATTTTTCCTAATTTTACAGATTATTATTTTTAAGGGGAGATTGATCTTTTCGGCCAGCTCGCTATGATAGAAAAATATTTCTTTGGAAGGAAGAGAGGCCTGGGATGAGATAAAAGATGCCTTTTTTTTTTTTTAGGAACTCATTCATGGTTACAAAGGGCAGCTGGCCAATAAATTTAACTCATTAATCACAAGGTTAAAAAAAAAAGAATTAAAAAAACCAAGAAAACTCCATGCGATCCAAAGCGTTAGTAGGCTGTGCCAGCTCAGCCACCACATTTCAATGAAGTTTTTAAAAAAAAAAAGAAACAAACAAAAAAAACCCACCACACCAACAAAACGCTGAAATCAGCCCAGCATGTAAAAACCCTTCGCCACCACCAAAAAAAAAAAAAAAAAAAAACAACACACAGCCAGGGGATTTTTTTTTTTTCTCTTTTCCTTTTCTTTAAAATGCCTTTTCTAAGTGTCATCAATGCATCTGGTCAGTACTTTTAAAGCAGCTTTCCCAACCTCCCGCCCGGGTACCTTGACCGTGGGGGCTGGAGCGACACGCTCGCCCGTTACACCCCAAAGAACCCCCTGGTGAAAGAAGGGGGGCAGATCCCCCCCCTGAGCAGCCCCACCAAACCCCACATCCCGGAGAGAACCAAGATCGCGGACAACTCAAACAAAACACGCTCGCCACCCCAAACTCAACTCGGGTTTTTATTTTTAATCCCTCCCCCGCTCCCAACTCTCCTATTTTTAACTCCCAACCAGCCCCCTCGGGCACCCAGCGTCCTGCCCCGGCCCGGGACGGGCTTCACCCGCCCCGGGAGCACAAAGACCGAGGAAAACTTGACCCCGTCGGCAGCCGGGGCAGCCGGGCCGGGCCAACGCGCAGCAGATGTCCACCGCTCCCCCCGGCCCGCTCGGGTTTCCTCCGGCGGGCCCGGCGCTGGCGGCACCTTCTCACTTCGGACAAAGGCTCCGGCACCGCCGGGCCCCGGTTCCCGCAACTCCCGGGGCGGCGGCGGCAGCGCGGCTATTGCGGGGCACGCGTGGGGCCAGCCTGGCTGGACCGGGCTGAGCTAGGCCGGACCAGGCTGCCCTCCGCTGCAGGCAGGAGGGCGAAGGGGGTCCCTGCGCACCACCGGGTCCTCCGTGTCGTGGGGGGGGCACAGCGGACTGCCCTCCCTCAAAAGTAGAGCCCCCCCCACCCCGGGCTGGACACCACGGAACGAGGCCGAACAAACCCCCACCCGCGTCGGCTCCCCCAACTTTTGGAACAGCCGGAGCCGTGTGCCCTAAGCCGGGGAGAGGGACCCCGCCCGGGGCGCTGAAATTCGGGCCCCCAAACTTCGCAGCGGGACAGGGCACTGCCCCCCCCCACACGCACACTTCGAGGCGGCCCCGCACGCCTGGGGACCCCCCCAGCACGGCCCGTCCGCTGCCCGCCCCCCCTTCTCCCGGCCCCGGCAAACTTTGCAGGGGACAATAGAGCCGAGCCCGTCCCGGGGCAGCCCCGGCGCAGGGAGGCGGCGGCGCCTCAAGTCCCGCAGATTACGGGGCGCTGCGCCGGGACCTCCAGCGCCCGCAGCACCGAGGGGGGGTGGGGGACACGCGTATCTATTATTTTGTTTTATTATCATTTTTTACCTGTTCCGGGGCAGGCGCGCACTCCCCGTGCGTGCGCAGCGGAGGGGAAGCGCATGAAGGTCCGGCGGGCGCGGAGGGCCGGGGGCGGGCGGGCGGCGGCCGCGGCGCCCAGGGCCCGGCGGGCGGCGGCGGCGCCTATTGTTCTCGCGCCGCCGGCGGATACAATGTAGCGAAGCGGCGCGATCGCCCCGCACCGGGCGGCGCGTGCGCCCCGGCCCGCCCCGCCTCCCCACCCCCCCGCAGCCGCTCCGGGTCCTAACGCCGCCGCGGCCGCTCCGCCTCCCGCTGCTGCTGCGCCCGCCGGCCCCGCTGCCTCCGCATGGTCCCCCCGCGGCGGGGCGTAGACGCGGCGCCCCCCCCCCGCCCCACGCACACCCCCGCCTGCCCTCCTCATGCCCCGCCCCCTGCGTGGCAGGGCGCCTCCCCCCCCCGTATCCCTCCGCCGGCCGCACGGGTTCCGCACGCCCTGCTCCCCACGCACACCCCGCTACCGTCGGGAGGAAGCTGGGCAGAACCTGCTGCGGCGGAACGGGGCCCGACGGCAGCGCGGGGGCGGAGACGGGGAGGAGGCCCCTCCGGTTGGGGCACTATGTTTCATGGCGGAAGGGGAAGGGTCGTACGCGGCTCCGAGGGGCGGGGCAGGAGGGCCGTGACGACACGGGAGCTCCGGGAGATGGACTGATAAGACCGAGGGGCACCGTCCAACGGGAGGGCTCCGCTGCTCTGAGTGGCAGACGGCCAGGCCAACCAGAGTGCGCTTTGTCCCAGTCCCCGCCCACCGAGTGCGGGGGGCGGGGCGCGGCGGAGGCCGGAGGCGGTCTCTGTTTCTCGTCACCGCCCGCAGCTCCCTCCGCTTCGCCGACGGGGCACCCGACGGGCTCGGGCGGGCAGGGCCGCGCAAGCCGCGGGCTTGTACCGGGGCGGAGGTCCCGCTGCGGGGCTGGCGGAGCTCCGGGAGCAGCCGCCTCCCAGCTGGATGTCCCCTTGTTCCCCGCCGTGGGGTAGCTTCCTCCGGGGCAGCCCCATGCTTGGGGCGGGGGGGCCCACCGCCCCTCGGTGCTGGGGACATCGGGTCTCCCACCACAGGGCAGCCCTGAGTCACCTGGGCAGCGCTGCTGGCGACGACACCTGTCCGCGCTGTCCATGTTCCTGTCTGCCGGCAGCCTCAGCCCGTCTCCAGCAGCACAAGAGGGTGTTGCAATGTAAAGTCCGTGTTTTATATCCCCATCTATACATCTTTCTGCCCGTTACCCACCTGGTTTAGTTCCACAGCTGGCTGCCGGCACTTGGAAGGCCATCGGCGGGTGCTTCGTATCGAAGGTGCCGCGTGGTGAGCCCTGGCACCTCCTGCGACGTGCGGCCTGTCAGCCCGGTTCACCGCAGGCCAGCAAAGCCGCCGCTCAGCAGGAGCTGTCCCCGGCACCCAGGGAGCCGCGTCCCCATGAGCATCGCTGGCTTTGCAGCTGGAGTCCTGGGCCAGCTGGCACAGGGACCTTCGAGCCATTTGGCTTTTTTTTTTTTTAAGTGGAAAGAAATGCCTGCCTTTAAATGGAGTTAGTGACCAAAGTCATCTGTCATACAATCACAGAATAGTTTGGGTTGAAGGGCCCTCCCCAGCCCCCCAGTGCCCCCCTGCCATGGGCAGGGACATCTGCACCAGCTCAGGTTGCTCAGAGCCCCGTCCAGCCTGGCCTGGGATGTCTCCAGGGATGGTTCAGCCACCACCTCTCTGGGAACCTGGCCCAGGCTCTCACCACCCTCAGGGCCAACAGTTCCTTCCTCATGTCCAGCCTGAATCTCCCTCCTTTAGTTTAAAACCATCACCCCTTGTCCTATTGCAACAGGCCCTGTTAACCCCCCTGCATGTGCTCCACGCTCCCCCTGCTCCTGAAGGATGGGGCGCGCTGCCTTGTTGCTGTCGCTCTGTGAAATGAACCAATTTGTGTTTTTCTCCTGCACTTTTTCCATGCCCCTCGGGCTGTCACCCCGCAGCACCAGCTCCTCTCCCCCACTACGAGGCACAAGGCCAGCACCTCCCGCCAGCACTGCTCTCCTTCCTCTGCTCCCGCTCTGCTTTCCGCTCTCAGGGATGACAAGGAGAAGATGAAACATTTCCCTAACGCAATTATATTCTAATTTTGCATGAGTGGCCATAATTTCCCTGTCAACAATTGTAATTAAACCTCCAAGCCTGGCTATCCCATGCAAGGATGGAGGGCCATGGTGGGCAGGAATTGGCGTTAAACTTGCTGTCTTTCCCCAGGCACCCACAGCTAGGACAGCGGGAGATTTTCCTGCTCTGAGCTGTTTTGGTCATTGTTTGTTTCTGCATGCGTTGAAAATTGCATTTGCCTTTGGAGGCTATTCCTTCCTGGTTGCAGCATCGTGGCAAGGAGCATGTCCCCAGTCCTGCCCAT
Organism: Caloenas nicobarica; assembly: GCF_036013445.1. Lineage (NCBI taxonomy): Eukaryota > Metazoa > Chordata > Aves > Columbiformes > Columbidae > Caloenas > Caloenas nicobarica. Next base: position 303,319 of record NC_088271.1, read on the forward strand.
GGGGAACTGAGGAGGTTTAAAACTCCTCCAGTGCCATTTTTTTCTTGAAGCTGAGAAGTTCCACCTTCCAGTTCATGGCGCAGCCCCCTCGGTTTCCTATTTCAGGCTATTTTGGTGAAGGGCAGTAGGAAGCAAAAAGGATGGGGAGATACACGAGGGATTCCACGGGGACGCCGTGCAGACACCTCCACCCGGGACACTGCGGGGCCTACGGTGACAGTGACATTCCCCGCCTGGAGCCTGCAGGCTCAGGAACACTCTTGATGTCCCCTGAGCACCTTGTGACGTGAGATACAACCCCAGCTCCTTGCTCCTGCGTAACAGCATAAAATGCAGCAGTGTTGCATGGGCAACACCTCAAGTTCTCCTTGTTTCCACCTCCTGAAACTTTGGGATGGGGAGAGCAGGTTTCACCATCTTCACAACTGCTAGTGCTAGTAACATACAGCTAGTTAATATGTAAATAGAGCTGAGATTGCATCGTAGTCCTACCACACCAAGAACTGTGGCTTAAATAATCTCCAGAAGCAGCAGTGCAGCTGGAGCAGGTGGCAGGGCAGTGGTGCCCTCGCCAGCCAGCACAGCGCCAGCTCTTGTGCTTCCCGCTCCAGGGATTTCCCTGCCTTAAAATTTTTCACAGAGAAAAAAACATCCCTTTATAGCCCTTGACTGCAGTCCAGGGGCTCCGGCCAGCTCCGAGCTCTGGCTGCAACAAACTCCCTGCCCTGGGTCTCGCTCCCCGCATGCAAAGTGAAGCCTCCCTGGCCGCGGTCGTGGCGCTCCTGGCGCAGCCGCCTCCTCGCCACTGAGGCCTGGGCAGGTTGTGACATACCATGAGACAGAAGTCAGCAGAGAGGCCATGAGCTCCGGCAGCCGGCAGAGCCACACACCATCTCCACGGGAAGACAAGCGGTTACTCTGGTTGGATCTTTCTGTTCGCCTGCGGACCCCATCTCTGTGCCTCAGTTTCCCCTCCATGTGATGACAGCAGGGCCAAACTCTGCTCATGTGAAACCCTTGGAGACCTTTGTAGGTGCTGCTGGGGATACGGCACTGATGTGTCAGCCCACAGCAGCATCCCTGGGCAGGGGAGCCCCAAACAAGCCCCGTGTCCAAAACCTCGCGACAGAAACCTGCCGGAACCCAGGGGGCTGCCCCATGTCCCAGCGTCATCCCTAGAGCTAAAAACCAGCCAAGATGTTCCATTTCTCACCAAGGAGATGCCAGACCCATCACCGTCTGCAGGGAACGGGCTGCTGGTGCAGAAGAGAAGGCTGAAACCTGAAGTGATGTGGATGGAGACTTGGGGCAGGCTGTGCTGCCTCTGAGCCCCCAGCCTGGCCTGTCACTGTCCCCATGTCACCTCCCAGTGGTTCGGGAGGGTCCAGGAAAGGTCATTCACCGGGAGGGTTTGGGAGGACTGGGCTGCTCCAGCCGAACTGTTGCGGCAATATCTGGGGGGGCTCCAGCCCCAGCGGGGTCTGCAGGAATAAATAAATAAAATAAACGATGAAAATGAATAAAAATTTAGGTCAGTGCTGGCAAGAAAACAGGCTTAAAAAAAAAGAAGATACTCGAGAAAAATCCCCATTTCCCTGGAATTTCCTTCCAGTGGAGCTATTTTCCCAGAGTGTGGTGTGATTCCCGGGGTTCAGCACAGTTTGCTAGGACCTGCCCCCCGTGTGGAACCCAGACTCTTGTACCCAACCAGGGACACTGTGTGACAGCCACCTGCACCACAGGGGACCTGAGGAGATGGATGGGCTGGGACCACCCAGCACGACCAGTGGCTGCATAAAGCCCTTGTGCAAAGCCCCTGTGCCCCCAAAAATCAGGGCAGCCCAAGGATGTCCCCTTGGCATTGGGGTGAGTATCTCCCACCCTCAGCCAAGGTCTGGGGGTGCCATCCTCCCCCCAGCTCCCCTTTTGGTCCAGTTTCAAGGAGGTAAAAAAACCCAGGAGGTGCGGAGCATCACTGGGCACTGTCACCTCAGAGGATGCTCCCACAGATGACAGTCCCAGAGCCACCGAGGCGTTGGCAAGCGTGTAGCCAGGCTGGGGCCACCTCCCCGGGGCAAGGGGGAAAGGGGGAGCTCGGGGCTTCGCGCTGGATCCCAGCAACTTTAAGGAGCAAGTTTGAGTTCATATTTGCATTTAGTCACAGTGTGAGTCAGACATTCCAGCCTCGGCTGCCGAAATGCCTCAGCTCTGACTTCTGATTTCCCACTGCAACCTTGGGGGTTTTTTTCTTTCCTTTTTTTTTTTTTTTTCCCTTTTTCTTTTTCCTCCCCCCACCCCGCGCCCCGCCCCTTGTCTTTCCCTTTCTCCTCTTTTTCTTCCCTCTCTTGCCTGTCCTCTCTGGCCAGTCCTGTTCAACGCTGGGCTGGGCTCCCGTGGGAGCACACTCGGCACTGCGCACGGATCAGCCACGATGCTCCGGGGCTGCCGAGGCAGAGCAACGGTCCTGGGCATCCCAGAGAGTTTTATTTTTCCCTGCAACACTGGGGAGGTGAGGGGAGGTTAAACCCTTCCAGATGGCCCAGCCATGGAGGGGGTTGAGCCAGGGACGCCCTCAAATCCCTCCAGCAATTGCAGGGGGACATAGGGGCATCAGGAGCCCCGCTGAAGCCACCAGCCAGACTTGTGCAGGTTTATTTGTCCTCAGCAAAGTGCCATTTCTTGATTTGCAATGTTTTTAATTAAAAAAGACTTGCAGCTCAGCCAGCCCCCCTCCTGTGCCCCCCCCAGCCACTGTCCTGCCAGCCCCGGGTGCCCCGAGCCGGGTCCAGTCGGGGACACCCAGACCCAGGGGCTGCCGGACCCCCGAGCCTGGGCTGGGGGCAGGAGACGTCCTGAGTATTTGGCTAGAAAGGCAGGTTTGTGTTTGGTTTCCTGGCTGATGGGTTCCACATGGCGTTGCATCACACACAGCTGTTACATCACTTTAGCCAGGAAATTTAAAACAAGTGGCCTTGGCTGGAAATGGAAGCTTAATTATTATTTATGGACAACAACAACAACAGGGAAAGGGGGAAAAAAAAGGCCTCAAACCTCTTTTTTGTCTTTTCTTTTTTTAAACCAGCTCACATCTCACATTACAGTGACTTTGTCCTCAGCTCCCTCCTAGCCCGCATGGCCCATGGGGACTGGCCTTGGTCACAGCCATGGGGGACATCTGTGGCAGTGACAGGTCCACTTCTCTGACCTATTTTCCTTCTTTTCTTCCAGCTGTGGAGACAGAAGTGATGCTGAGAGTGTGATCATCCTTCCTGCCTTCGCTTGGGGGCATCAGGGACCCTCTTCTTCCTCCCCCCTCTCTTTCAGGCACAGTGTGGAATAGGGACATCGGTGACACTGACCGCCCATTGCCAGCACCCCAGGGGTCCCTGTCACTGCCAGGCTCAGCTCCAGACCCCATTTGCAGGTGGGGAAACTGAGGCGGAGGGAAGGGCAGCGGCTTTTCTGCTGGAGCACAGCAGGTTGGGATGGCCACCAAGCATGAGGGTGACGGAACACTGGCCCAGGCTGCCCAGGGGGGTTGTGGATTCTCCTTCTCTGCAGACATTCAAAACCCGCCTGGACGCCTCCTGTGTAACCTCACCTGGGTGTTCCTGCCCTGGCAGGGGGATTGCACTGGATGATCTGTGGAGGTCCCTTCCAATCCCTGACATTCTGAGATTCTGTGATTCTGTGATTCATCTCGGCTCACCTCCCAGCCCGGGTAGAGCCGGGATAGAAACTTCTCAACCGCACATTGAAAAGCATTGGGGCAGCTTGTTGGAAAATTCAGTGGGGAATTCTCCTGTGTGTGAAACCCCTCGCTTTGTGCAAATGTTGAAAAATGCAAAAATGTTTCATCAAAATGCTGCCCTGGTGCATCGGCAATGACAAACACCCCGCGTGCTTCCCACCACCGCCACGCTGCTTCTCTCCCCAGTTACACCTGAAATAACATTTTCCAGACCATTGTCCACAGACCATGGGGTGCTGCAGGGACTCCTGGGAAACAGGAGGTCATGCCGTGATGCACCACACCCCATTCCCGCAAGATGGAGCAAAATGGTCCCCAAATTGTGATGTTCAGATAAAGGAGGCTGAGGGGAGACCTTCTGATCTCTGACCTGCCTGAAAGGAGCTTGGAGCCAGGGGGGTCGGGCTCTGCTCCCCAGGAACAAGCGCCAGGACCAGAGGAAACGGCCTCAAGTTGCGCCAGGGGAGGTTGAGGTTGGATCTGGGGAACAATTTCTTCCCCAAAGGGCTGTGGGGCATTGGAACAGGCTGCCCAGGGCAGTGCTGGAGTCACCATCCCTGGAGGGGTTGGACAGACGGACATGAGGTTCTCAGGACATGGGGCAGTGCCGGGGCTGGGGAACAGTTGGACTCGATGATCTTGAGGGTCATTTCCAACCAAAATGACTCTATGATGACTCGGTTGTAAAGAAATCCCACTCTGGGTGCCCCGGGTCAAGAGTGCCCCGTCCCCCCCGGCAGCGGGATGTGGTCCCCATGGCACAGCAGAGCCTGGGGATGCCCATGTCTGCCTGGGGGGTGTTATCCTGTCTGGGGGGACTTGGAAAAGCTGCCTTAAAATCAACCAAAACCAAACCAGAGTCATGAGAGAGCCCTCGGAACGGTGTGCTGGAGGCAGTAACATGGTGTCCCCGGTCCCAGACGGGGACCCTCCCCATGCCGCTGCAGCCTGCGCCCAGGATAGCATCCGCCTACGAACAGGAAACCCTCTGTACGTGTTCACTGGGGCGGGGGGGCCGGGGAATCTCCTCTGAATGGAAAGAAAAGTCACCTCCACACCCAGAGAGTGTGGGGGTGGATCTCCAGGGGTGCCCTTGCCGGAGTGCCCGGGGGAGCCAGTGGAAACTGTCTTCCCCAGCCAGGATGCAGGGGAGCAGGTTGCTGCCGGATGAGACAGCTGTGGGTGGGAGAAGGCTAATGTGGGGGGGGAACCTGCCAGGAAAAGACTGAATCATATTATAGAATCATTTTGTTTGGTAAAGCCCCTCAATATCATTGGGTCAAAATGTTACCACACCCTAGGCACTACCCCATCTCCCTGAGAACCTCATGTCCGTCTGTCCAACCCCTCCAGGGATGGTGACTCCAGCACTGCCCTGGGCAGCCTGTTCCAATGCCCCACAGCCCTTTGGGGAAGAAATTGTTCCCCAGATCCAACCTCAACCTCCCCTGGCGCAACTTGAGACTGTTTCCTCTTGCCCTAGAAACGCCCCGTCCAGCAGCTCTTCACACTGCCAACAACGGGATCTGAGGGCAGCTCTTCAAACTTGGAGGTAAATATTCCCCACGGACAAGGAAGGCAGCAGTACCTGTCTAAAGAACTGCCCATGTACCCCCTGCCAGCTGCAGAGGTCCCCGCCACCCACCCCAAAAGTCCTGGTGAGGAAGGGGCAGGAAGACATGGGGGGGGTTTGCCTGAGTCTGGGGGTTCGAATGCTGCTGGGATATAAATGTGTCATTAACAGGGCAAATTTCCAGCTTCTTCAAGATAAACAGCTCAATAAATACATCATCACGGTGGGTGAGGCTCAGAAAGTTTAATTTTGCAAGCGTGCCCCGAAGCAGAGCTGCTCCAAGTGCCAGGACACTGGGGACCACGGTGGCCGCCGTGCTGCAGGGGAAGGAGGGGACACGAGTGGTGCTTCTTTGGGACCAGTCGGGGGATTTCCCTTCCCTACCCAGATTTCTTCCCTTAGCAGGTTTCATGATATAACGTCAAGTTTCAGCATCATTTGAGGAGTAATAGAAACCTCCCCGGTGAGGTGAGTCCCTGCTCCAGGCTCTGTCCCCCACTGTGGGACACAGTCATGGCCAGATCGTGGTGACACCTCACACCGCAGAAAAGTCAGAATTTGCAGTGAGTCCCATCTCAGCCCAATTTTCCATCCTCCCTTCTCACGGTCTCAGCCCAGGGCGTGGTTTAGGCACCACCTGCTCCCCTATTTGCCCCCCCAGCTGCCAGATCCAGCCCCCCCGGCATGGGGAAATCCCTGTTTGGCTCCATCCTCTTCTACACCACCCCAGTCCTTCACCTCTGTGTCTCCGCCATGACCTTGTCCCACTGCACAGGGCTCTGGCATGGGTGGAAGATGCTGAAAACTCCCCAAAACTTGGGCTTGGGCACAAGAGCAAAGACCAACCTGAACGTGAGCATGCACCTAAAAACTGACCCTGTTTCCTGGAGAAACTGGCCCTGAGTGACCTAAACTGGCCTCAGGTTGCACCAGGGGAGGTTGAGGTTGGATCTGGGGAACAATTTCTTCCCCAAAGGGCTGTGGGGCACTGGAACAGGCTGCCCAGGGCAGTGCTGGAGTCACCATCCCTGGAGGGGTTGGACAGACGGACATGAGGTTCTCAGGGCCAGGCATGGGGACGCTGTGGCTCTGCCAGCTCTGGCCCGTCCTTTGCCGCAGCTACAGGTGTGTCCCCGCCATGTCCCCCACCCGGCCTGGCCCGCAGCACCGCAGCATCGCTTCCCTTTCACTTTCCCGGGCCGACATGGCGCGTGGGCGGGGGAGTCAACCACATGGACATGGGGTATAATTAGACACCAGCAACCTCAGGAGCTCACGTCACTTCAGCTGAGGGAAAGGAGAAGCAGAAACTCCTGGGAGGGCTGAGCTGCCAGTGCGGGGTCTGGGGAGGCTGCACCTCGGTGGCCTGGGGATGCAGGAAAGGGCAGCGGAGGGGACCGGAGCATCCTTCCTCTGTCCCCAAGGGGAGCAGAGCATCCTTCCCCTATCCCCATGGGTACGGCCAGGACAGAGGCTGCTGCGAGGGTGTCACTGGGCGATGCCCCCACACAGGCACCAGCCAAAAATCCTGCAGCCCGGCTGTGGGCGCATGTTCTGCAGCTGAAGCTGTTGGGTCTCTCCCCGTCATTTTGCAGGGTGACCCCCCATCCCTGACACCTGCAGCTTCGCTCAGTCTTTGGGGGGCACAGAGGGGAAATGAATGAAATCCACAGGTGGGTTAAGGGAGAGGAGGAGGCTGAAGAGATGCTCAGCCCTGGGCATGTCAAAGGACCCAGCAGCAAAACCCATCTCCCCCCGGCTGTGGCCAGCAGACCACAGAGGGGTTTGCCTGTGGGAGGGGGCGACAAGAGGTGACATGGGCACCCCAGGGCTGGGTTTCAGGCCATACCCGGGTGACAGGGGACACTGAGGACGGAGCAGGGTGCTGTGGCTGTGGCCATGGGTTCCCACAGCCCTGCCAAAGGCTGGGCACACCCGGTGACCCCCGTTGTGCCCTGTGTCCCCACAGGGCCCTTCTGCCCCCCCCAACAGTGGGGAGCGTGGGTGCATCCCCGGGCCGCGGGGGGTGGGCTGGGGGGGCGGGGAGGGCGCAGGAAGCCAGATTAACGGCAGCTAGTCGCGAAATCTGGGGCAGCCCCATCTGTCAGGCGTCTCCCGTTCGAATCCGGCTGTGATGCCCCCCCCTGCATCGCACCCACCTCCTGCATCCCCCCACCCCTTCCTGCGAACCGCATCCGGAGGGGCTGCGGGGAGCATCCTTGGTGAGGGGAGGAGGCAAAGGGACTTCTTACCCTTGTTAAACCCTGGATGTGCCTTTTGTCCCCACAGGCAGCCCCCAGCCTGGGCTCCAGGCTCTGCTCCGACCCAGTTTTCAGACACCCAGGGGGGTTTCTCTTCTTTTTGAGGCCTCTGAAAAGCTCCAGGTCAGGGAGCCAGGGGGTTTCGTGATAGGTTTTTTTTAAATCAGGAGCTTTAGGGGGAAAAAAACCAAAAAGACACATTTGGAGAGGGGAGAGGACAAGACAGAAAGGTGACTGAACCACCCGTACACGTGGCTTAGCCCCAGTTCGGCAGTTCTTGGGCATCCCAGGTTTTGAAGCTGCTTCCGAAGCTTTCAGTGGCGAATGGTGTTGGAGCCCCACCAGGAGCTGCTGAGGAGCGGGTGACAGATCTGGCAGCCCCAGGAGGTAACAGAGGCGTCACCAGCAGGACTGGGAGCCGGCAGGATTGTACCCTGAGAGCTGAGCCCCACACCGGCCCCATGTTCACACCCAGGGCTGAGCCCATGACACCTTGCTCGAACTGTGAAATAGAAAAAAACTCTCTGCCCAAGAAGATGTCCCTCTCCCACAGCATGTTTTGCTCAGATTTTGAGCAAAACCAGGCAAAACGTGGCTCAGAAGCCCCCAGCCCTGCCATTAGCTCTGCTGGATGCATGGTGCTGTGAGAAGCAGTGCAGCTTCACCAAACTGGGCAGGAGAGCCAGGTGGAAGGACACAAATCTGCCTGAAATGAAAACATACATCTGTCTGTGTGTGTATGTAACCCGGGGCTGCGGGGGCATGTTCACCCGCCGGGGTTTGCAGTGACCTCAGTTTAACTTGGCAGCCGTCAGACGCTTTATCTTATCTCCACATCGAGCCACGCTCGCAGCTCGACAAGTGCCAAGCACCTCGGCTTCCCCTGCTCCTGCCCGCTGGGGCACCCGCCTCGTGCAGACACAGCACCCCTGTGCTCAGCATCGTCACAGGGACCAGCTGCTCCGCGCATGGCACTTGGAGCTGGCACTACAGCTGTCCCCGGGATAATTCATGGGAACGGCGACTGCTGCCATCCCCGCATCCCTCCTCCATCTCCCGGCATCCCAGGAAGGGGAGGCTGAGACGCTGGGTATCATCCTTTTTGCTATTTTCCTTTCCTGGTAGCTTATAAACCCAAACATTGGCATTTTTTCCCCAGAACAGGAGTGGCGAGCTCAGGAAAGGAGCCTGTGATCTCCTTGCCCCACAATGTGCCCCCCATAAGTAGAATGAGGGGAGTCACTGTACTTGACTCATCTCTGGTGTAGACATTTGCCATTTTTCAGGTGAAGCTGAAGCTGGACTGGGGGACGTGCCCCCCTGAACCTGCCTCCGCTGCCTCTGCGGTTTCCCTACCTGCTCCCAAGCCCCCCCGGGCTGGGGTGACAGCGAGACGCAGAAGGCAGGATGTCACCTCAAACCTCAGAGGAGCTGCCGAGGGGGAGGGCAGCCGGGATGCCAAGTGGGGGGGATTTGCGAGTCACCGTGTGTAAACACGGGTGCTCCTCTCCTAACCGTCCCCTTCCACAGCCTCCAGCCTCACCACGGACCGTGGGGCTCTCGTGTCCCCTGCCGGGGGACAGGGAATGGCCTCGCTGCACCGTGAGCTCCCCGGGCAGTGGGGACATGACCCTTTGCTATATCGGGACCCTGTGGTGACAATGACAGATGAAAATGCCTTGATGCCCTCAGGGGTGCTTCTCAGGGCGGAGGCACAAGGTTTTCCTTTCTCTTGGGGTCAGCACAGCACCCCGACCCCCTGATCCCCACCATCCCCCCATGAGATGGATTTGGTGGCTTTGGGGAATGGTTGGGGACCCTGTGATCCCCTAGGCTCATGGGGATGGGGGGTCTTGTCCTCAGGGCCTGGGGGGTAAATTTGGGACTGTGCCCTCAGCCCACTCCATTTCTGGGCTCCTCAAGAGCCAGTTTGATTTCAGTTTGTGGAATGTCACCACTGCAAACCCCTTTTGCTCTTCCGGCATCCACGTAACCCCCAGAACTCCCCCGCAGTCTGACTGGGGCATGAGCCCCGCAAAAGTTGGGAAACCCGGGATCCCCGACCACATCAGGCTCTGCTGCCCTGGACGTGGGGCTGGGACGTGGCAAGGAGGGATCTGGCCTCGTTCCTGACACCCTCTGTGCTCCCCAGAGCCCTGCCAGCACACACTGCCCTGAGGGGGCTCAGGAGGGAGTCAGGGAGGGGAACAGCTGGGTGTGACAGTGCCCGCTGCAGCTCCACAGCTCTCATGCTGTTTGGTGGGGGTGTCATACAGGGAGAGCACCCACTTGTGCACCCACAGAGCACCCAGCGCACCCACTTGTGCTCCCACAGAGCACCCCTTGCACCCACTTGTGCACCCACAGAGCACCCCTTGCACCCACTTGTGCACCCACAGAACACCCAATGCACCCACTTGTGCACCCACAGAGCACCCCTTGCACCCACTTGTGCACCCACAGAGCACCCCTTGCACCCACTTGTGCACCCACAGAGCACCCCTTGCACTCACTTGTGCACACACAGAACACCCAATGCACCCACTTGTGCACCCACAGAGCACCCCCAGCACCCACTTGTGCACCCACAGAGCACCCCCAGCACCCACATTCAGGCACCCACTTGGTGTCCCACCTTCCCAGGAATGGGACATTGGGACTCTGAGCCCCCTCCAGGAAAAGACAGCGATTTCCTCGCTGCCTGACGGTGAGGGGGTGAGCAGGAGCAGGGGGAGACGGAGGCAGCCCCCTTCCTGGCCCCCCGCGCCCCCACCCTGGGCTCCGCTGGGGAGATGAAGGTTTCCGGCTTCACAGGTGTGCTGGGGCTCGGCACGGGGGGGCCGGGGACATGGCGGGGGGGGCCCCGGGGACCGCTGGGTTGTGTCTGCAGCACGGCTGCAAGGCACCCACATGGCACCCTGGCCACGGGCAGGGGCATCCAGCCTTCAGCTACGCCGAGGATGAGGAGGGTCCTGCTGGGTCCCTTTGCATCTGCCCTGTGTCGCCTGCCAGCCCCGAAAGCCCCGGTGACAGAGCAGGGATGTCCCTTCCTTCTGCGTAAACCCAGGGGATGCCCTGGGATGGGGACGGGCTCAGCTCCGGCTGTCCAGACACTCAGATGGCAAAAGTGGCTTCGAGCTCTGGCCACCAGCCACCCAGCCACCCCGGCCACCGGGCTGTGGGACAGGAGGGGCGATTGGAGGGGAGTACAAGCCTGTGAGCAAGAACTTTTGTGGTTTTGAAAGAAAGAAAAAAGCCCCATGTCTTCAAGGAGCAGCTGCTCCTGTTTGCCCGTCTCCTTTCCTGCTTTTTTTTTTCTTTTTTTTAAAAATCTTCTTTCACCTCAACCACAGCGACTCTAAGATGGAGCCGGTTCCCTCCCATCTCACCCGTAACCGGCTCCTTCTGCCTCCCCTAACCCACCACCTCCACTGCAGGGGTGACAATGACAGCTGCAGGGACTGGGGGTGTCCCTTCCCCCTCTGCACCCCTTCCCATCCACATCCCCCTCCCCAGCCCCAGCCCTCCACAGTGTTGAGCCCCCCGAGCTGGGCTGCCTGGCGGCCCCGCAGCCTTTCGCCTTGACATTTGAAAAATGCCAGGCTGAGCCGGGAGACGGCAGCTGCAGGGTGGCACCCGGCCAACTATTTTGTTTTGGGTGGGTTTCGGTTTGTTTTCCGCAGCGGCTGACACTGGCGGGAATGAAAGGGGAAGGCTGCACCCCGGCACTCGCCCTCCGGACTGGGGGCTGTGGTGGGGGCTACCAGGGGGATGTGGCACCCACGCGTGGGTCGGTTTGAAAGGGCAGACAGGGACCGACCCTGTGCCCAAAGGCTCTTTGGCTGGTGCATCACTCTCACAGCTCAGCGGTCCAGCTGCCCCCGTCAGCCCAATCCCTGGGGGAACCCAAGTGTCATCCCTTTGGTTTGGGGTCTCTACTGTAGCACATGGCCTGGTGTCCAAGGGACATGTCCAGTGCCAGCCCCGGTGGGGTCCAGTCCCCATATGGACAGAGATGGACAAAGTGTTGCTCAGTATCTAGCTCTCTGGGAGTTTGGCCAGGGGTGGGATGGGGGATCCCGATGGGTTCAGACACCGGGTCCCTGCGGTGCCGCTGGGGGAGCATAACCACACAGGACCCCCCTGGCTTGGGTGTCCCCAGTCCCTCATTGTCCCTTGGGAGGTGGAGAGCTGGCACAGCTCTGGCACAGGGCTCAGCACTGGTGGGCACCATGGGGGACAACCAATGTGCTTCCAGTTGTTTGTGGGGTTTGCCAGGGAATGAGGCATAGAGGGGTGAGGGAGAGGTTACTTAACTCCCCATTGCAGGTACCTGGGTCCCCTGGCTGCCGCCTTGCCCTGGCGATGGGCAATGCCAGCTGGGACGGCACAAGGGACAGGGACAGCGTGCCCTGTGCCCTCCTCCGTCCGAGGCAGGAGGCTGCAGCAGGCCGCAAGGACAACCCTTTGATACTCATATTTTATATTCATGTAAGCAATATAAATCCGCCTGGCTGCTCTTTCCCTGACAATAGAATTCATTAGGATGGAAATATCCTCCGGAGGACTGCAGCTTAATTACCTCCTAATTTGCATTTTTGCATATTAATGACTGCAGAGCTGCTAATTTTGCTGCATTATTTTAAAGGCAAAGCAACCCCACTCCTCTGTTGTCTCGCCTGCCATTTTCTTTCCCCCTCACTTTCTCCCCATTAGGGCTGGAGGTGGCACAAGCCCTGGGCTCAGCAGGTGCCGCTCTGATTGTGACCCCCGCATGATGGCCCAGCTCTGTCCCAGTGCCGCCCCCAAAATGTCAGGCCATCCTCCTTAGCACAAGGTCCTCATCAACCACCCGGGCCACACAGTGCCATGGGATGTCCCCAAGCCAGGTGGCCTTGTGGGGTGTCCCAGGGATGTCTTCAGCTCCTCAGCAAGCGCTGGCGGGAGCATGGCCTCCCACGTCCTTCACGCTCCCGACTATTGTTCTGGTGGCAGTGCTTTGGGCAGCGGTGTCACTGCATGTTACTTCCACTCCACAGCTCCAAATGCAACAGGCTGGGGAGGAGCAGGGGGGGTTTGTCACCCCTCGTTCCCTGCTGGCCACGCTCGCTTGCCAGCTCTGCGCATCCCACTCTCGCTGGTACCCAGGACAGGGCAGCAGGCTGGGCAAGGACGTGTCACCTCCCAAAATGGCTGATGGGAAAAGGATGCAGGGGGTGGGAGGGATGGCTGAGCCCCCTCTCCTGCCTCTTTATGGGACAGCGAGGCTGGGGGTGTTTTGCCCCTGGACCATGTTCCCTGATGGCATTGAACTCCATCCCAGGTGTCACTGTCCCAGGGTGGTGTTCAGGGCTGTCAGGAACCAGCCCAACCCCAGGCAGGACCTACTGCCTGGTCCCCAAATGTGTCCTGATAGAGTTGGTGTCTGCTCCCCTTCCATGTCTCAGCCCACGTCGGAGGAGCAGAAGCAGAACCGAGGGCTTCCCGTCCCCGGCCGGAGCCCGTGGTGTGGCTGCCAGCCGGCTGGCCCAGCTGCCACCGACCTGGGGCTGCCCAGGGTGACTCAGCCTGCCAGGTGCCACCAGGGGCTGGGAGCAGGCAGAGCCTTGGGGGTGTCACAGGCCTATGGGACACTGAGCATCAGCCCAGCGCTAGGCAGTAGAGTGGGGAGTGCAGGCAGAGCAGGGGACAGGGTCAGGGCTGGGGACAGGGCTGGGGCTGGGGACAGTGACAGTAACGGGATCAAGCCTTAGGCAGCACTAGGCAGTGGGGCGGGCAGGTCGGGCAGAGCAAACGGACAAGGACAGGGCTGTGGACAGGGACACAGGGACACGGGGACACGGGGCCGGGGACAGGGGCCAGGCTGGGGTCGGGGACAGGGGCCGGGCTGGGGTCGCACCTTTTCGTGGCGCCACCTGGCGGCCGAGAGACGCGCTGCGGGGGGCGGGCGGCGGGGGCGCGCTGCGGGGCGCTGCGTGCCAGGCAGGGGGCACGGCGGGGGCAGTGGGAACCGCTGGGTGCCGGGGCGGGGACCCTGAGGGCACGGAAGGTCAGTGGGACCCCCAGCAGTGGCCCGTGGGTGCGTGGGGCAGGACCCCGCTGGGTGCGTGGGGCAGGACCCCGCTGGGTGCCCCCCCGCACCCGCACGCGGCTCCGACCGGAGCGGAGCCGCCCGGGGGATCCCCCCGGAGGCGGGTTGGTGGCTTTAATCCCCGGCCCCGCCCGCAGCTCCCGCCCCCGCTCCGTCCCCTTCACCGGGGGACGTGTCCCCGATGCGTGCCCCCGGGAGGGGTGGCAGTGGCCCCACGCAGGACCCAGCCCGCCCGGCCTGTGCCGGGTCACCTGCCCCGCTCCGCCTCTCTGGTGGCCCCGCCACGACACGCGGGACCCCGTGTCCCATCACCAGCCCACGGGCCCCCCGCCTCGGGCTGCGGCCCCCCCGGGGACGGGGGGCGGGGGCGGCAGCCGGGAGGGGGCGCGGGGACAGCGCGGCGGCCCCGGAGGGAGGGCCGGGGCGGCGCCGCAGTTGCCGCTAGAGGGCAGCGGGAGCCCAGGAATTGGGGTCCCCGGGCGGGATCCGCGCCCCTCACCCCCCACCCTGAACCCTGCCCTGTACCCCTCCACCCTTCATCCTGCCCCTCTCCATCCCCCACCCTGCCCTGCACCCCTCCATCCTCACCCCCCTCACCCCACACCTCTCCACGCAGACCTTCAACCTCCACTTTACACCCTTTCCCCTCCCACCCCTCTCCGCTCCTCCCCCGGCCTTTCTTCCCACTCCTTGCCAGCTCCCACCCGGGACCAGCACTTCTGGGTTCCTGCTGCATCACCCAAGCATCTCTCTGTGCCTCAGTTTCCCCAGGGAACGCACTGCACCGACCCTCACCAGAGAATTCTGGCATCTCCTTACACCCCTTGTCCTGCTCCTCTTGGAGGGGACCTGCCCTTTGAGGTGCCACCCGGGCCAGGAATTTAGCCCTCACCCTCCCCACGCCAGTAGCATCCCACCAATGCACCAGCTTTGACACCAGCTGACCTGTCTCGGCACTCTCCTGCAGCCTGGAGCCCCCCATCCACCCCTGGGGACCACTGGTGTCACCGTGGCAACCGGTGATGGTCAGCAGCCGGTGACCCGGGCGCCCTGGAGGGAGCCCTGGCCCTGGCCAGGGTCACTGGGGTCAATCAATCTCATTGCTATGCAGAGAGCCCTTCGTTACCGCCAGCGCTGGTAACGAGTGCCAGGGCTGGCAAAGCACAGGAAAGGGAGAGAAAAAGGGACAAAATGGGGGGAAAAATTTATGTAAAAGCAACTCGAAGAATTTTGTTTCAAATGCCTGCCTCAGTCCCCTCCCAGTCCCCTCTGTCCCCTGCCCAATTAGGGGACCCCTGAGATGGGTCCCTCCGGAGCTCTGCAGGACCTTTGGACTGGGTAGGGTGGGTGTCCCCGGGCAGGGTGGGGGTCTGGGTGCCCAGGGTGGTGCTGAGGCGGTGGAGCAACTGTGCTGCCTGGTACAGCAGCATCTGGCAGCTGCCGGTTCCCGAAACCCCCTGCCTGGGGGGTGAGCCCACTCCCCCTGGCTTTACCACATCCTGCCGGAGAGCGTCAGCCGGTGGCTGCGTGAACTGGCAGGGAATGAGGCGGCTTTGCTGCACCCCACCAGCCTCCTCCTGCCCCGTCCCTGCAGGGAAGTGGGACAGGCAGCCGTGTGCCCCCCAGCAATGGGGAAACCATCCTGGTGAGGGCTCAGGGGTCCCTGCTTGTGCAAGAGGAGGGCAGCCTTCCTCCACTCCCTCATTCTGAGTCTTCCTCACCCTCCTGCCATCCCGCTCCAGCCCCGGGCTGGGAGCCAGGGCTGTGTGGCCTCCTGGCCTGGCTGAGGCCCAGCAGACTCATCTCCCCAGTGGGGTCCCTGCCCGCAACTCCTGCCTGCGCTGCCCGGGCACGGACGGGGTTCGATCGGCCGCTGCCGGCCCCGGCTCCGGGCGGTGCTGGGGCGAGTCTGGGCAGCAGAGCCCTCGCCCAGGCAGGAGGATGGGATGAGGTACCCAAATCTCCCCCAAAATGGGGTCCTGCTCCCTGGGAGCACATCCGCCTGGCAGGGCAGACAGGGACATCCCTGGATGTGTGGGGGGCTGACCAGGTGGGAACCCAAATTTCTTGTGCAACCTCCTGTCTCGAGATGCTCCACAGCACAGGGGTACAGCCACCTCTGGACGAGGTCTCAGCCAAAAAAGCCACGTGGAGGGGCTGCTCAGGGTGGCCAGGGTGGCATTGCCGCCTCCTAACCTGCAAACCAAACTCCAAGGAACAGCCTAGAGCTTGGGGGCGGGATCGTGGCTTTGGGGACCAAGGGGGCAGCCATCCCCGCATCTCTGCCGCTGCCCACCGTGGCCCCCCTGGCTCCCCCGCTGCTCCGGGCTGGGGCTGGAGGCTGCAGAGGACAGACATGGTGTCTCCAGCGCACAACCACACTCACCTCGGGGAGGGGGGCTGCTGGGAAAAGGCTCCCCCTGCTTCTGCCAGGGCGCCCGCAGGCAGGGGCATTGTCAGGATTTACCGGTACTGGGTTAACAGCACCGTCTCAGGGCCTTCCCGATTCCACCGGGGCGTCCCCAGGGAGGTCTGAGCCCATTTGGGGTCCCGCGTCCTAGGGGTGGTGACATCCCAGTCACTCAGTGCTCCTGGGGACTCCTCCATCCCTCCACCAAGGTGTGACGGACCGGCTGGGTGGAAGATGGGTGCCAGCAGTTCTTTCTTCCCCCCTTAACATCGCCCCAAGTTCCCATTTTGGCTCCAGCCCCAATGGGGACCCTGGGGACCCCCCTGGGACCAGCAGTGCTCCTGTGTCTGCTCACCCCCAGCATCCCGCCCGGAGCTGCACGTGAACGGCAACGAAGGCAGATTGCAGCTGACGGCTGGAAGATGGATTTATTGCAATGATGCAAAAATTAGTTTATAGAATATATATAAATAAAGATTTCCTTCCTTGATGGGCGAACTCAGCACAGCAGCAGCTCCTCTGGCAGGATTTATTAATCACCCGAGCGCACTGCTTGTGCAGCAGCAACTATTTCCCTGGGTGAACAGGGCTGGCGGCGCCCCGAGAGGGGGCAAAACCCCCTCAGTTTTAGCTCTATCCTCAGCCCAGTAGTGTTCATCCCTGCTGTGAAGAGACCTGGCCACAAACCAGGGCAGCCTGGCAGAGCAGAGTCACCCCTCACCTCGAAACCATCCGGGAGGCATCCTGCTAGTTAAGCATGGGGAAACTGAGGCATGGAGGCAGCGTGGCTTGTCCGAAGCCGAAGAGAAACAAAGGGAGGATACAGGCAAGGAGGAGGATATGACAAGGGCGATGGTTTTAAACTAAAGGAGGGAGATTCAGGCTGGACATGAGGAAGGAATTGTTGGCCCTGAGGGTGGTGAGAGCCTGGCCCAGGTTCCCAGAGAGGTGGTGGCTGAACCATCCCTGGAGACATCCCAGGCCAGGCTGGACGGGGCTCTGAGCAACCTGAGCTGGTGCAGATGTCCCTGCCCATGGCAGGGGGCACTGGGGGGCTGGGAAGGGCCCTTCGACCCAAACTGTTCTGCGATTCTATGATACAGGAGCCAGTGCTGTGTAAAGGGGGAGGTAAAAGTGTAAAAGGGGAGGTACTTTCTCTTAGATTTGGGAGGAGTTGGCAGGTGTGCTGGTGGGAACACTCCCCTGACAGACCCCCTGCTCCTACCCAAGGACACATGCTGCCTCCCAGTCCCCTCATTTTGTCAGAAAAGGAGGAAACCCCTCGCAAGGGCAGCTGCACCCTGACACCCGCATCTCCCGAGCACCGCCACCCCATCCCGCAGAGGACTGCGGCAAGGCGGGGGTGGCAGCGGGGGTGGCGGCGGGGGTGGCAGCGGGGGTGGCAGCGGGGGTGGCAGGGGGGGTGGCAGCGGGGGTGGCAGCGGGGGTGGCAGCGGGGGTGGCAGGGGGGGTGGCAGCGGGGGTGACGGGGGGGGTGGCAGCGGGGGTGGCAGGGGGGGTGGCAGCGGGGGTGGCAGCGGGGGTGGCAGGGGGGGTGGCAGCGGGGGTGACGGGGGGGGTGGCAGCGGGGGTGGCAGGGGGGGTGGCGGGGGGGTGGCGGCGGGGGTGGCAGCGGGGGTGACGGGGGGGTGGCGGCGGGGGTGGCAGGGGGGGTGGCGGCGGGGGTGTCAGCGGGGGTGACGGGGGGTCAGTGGGTCCCCTGGCTGCCCCGTGGGGCGCCGCGCGCAGGCAGGGTGCAGGCTGCTGCTCTCTGTGTCTCCTTGTTGCGCGGTCGATCCCCAGACAGACTCCTCGCCTTGCTGCGTGTGCTCTTTCGAGCCCATTGATTTCCCTGAGTAAGTGGGTTTGTATGGATCCTGCAGGCCGGGCTGCCCAGCGGTGCAGCAGCCGGCGGGGGGGAGGGCGTGCGAGGGAGCGGGGGGAGCTGGGGAGAGAGCAGAACCGATCAATATGGACAGTGTGAAGTGAATTAATGGAAGACGTAGAGGCTGGCTGACAGCGCTGCCGAGGCCGCGCTGCCCTTCGGGGGCTGCTCGAAGGCAGCTGGCGATGCCGGGAGGGGTCCCCGGGGACCCCGGCTGCAATCCTGCCCGGGGGTCGGGGGACACCAGTCGGCCGTAGGGACCTCGTGGCTTTAGAGCTTCTCCCCAACAAGAGATCTGGGATCTTCTGGTTGCTGAGACAGACCCGTGTGCCAGAGCACCAGCTGTGCCAGGGCTGCACCGTGCCAGGGCACTAGAGGGTGCCCAGCTCTGCAAGAGCTTCTGTAGCCGCTTTCCCCACAGCCAGGCATTTAAAAAAATCATATTTTCTTCTGACAAACAAAAAGGGGAGGCTGTTTGGTCAGGATTTTCATGAAAATATCTAGTGGGGTGTGCTGAAAATTAAAGAAGGGGAGAAAAATCCCCAGTTTCTGATTAAAATCTGTTGCCTTTTCTTTCATGAGAGCTCCATGCACCCTGAGAAGCTGGGTGTAACCAGGACCTTGCCTACAACCAGCTCAGAGTAAGCACTAGGGTTTCTGACATCTCATTTGCCTTTGCAGAGTATTTGGTGGTGAGCTCAAAAAAAAAAAGCAAAAACTCAAACATTCCCCCCAGAAGTGCTTCCCACAGTGCTGAGGGGACAGGAGCAGCATGGGGCGGCAGCATTTTTAATTCACAGGTCATGGCCATTTGCTGCTCTGCCCTGGATGCAGGTGGGTGATTCCTGGTGCTTGTAATGTGAGTTAAACAGAACCACCTGCTGAGCATGTGGTCAGTGTAGAAATCTCCCAAACTCCACCCAAGATGAGACAATTTGCAACCCTTGTCACTTGCTACCCTTGTCACTTGCTGAGGCTCATTAGGGTCTCAGGGCATAATTACTCTTCCTTCTGCTGGTGTGTCTTTACTGGGATTGAGATAGAGAGACGGCAGCCTTGGCTGGCATCATTAGGTTTCAGTGTTAACATACTTAGGGAATGGTAGAGTTCCTACCAACACGGGCTCACATAGGGCTTGTCTGGTGCATTTGTTCAGTGAGGGGCTTGGGGAGGCACTGTGGGCACCTGAAAAATTGTCTCCAGATCCTGCAGCTCCTTTTTTTGACTTTTATAACAGGAGCAAAGCAGATGAGCTGGGCTCAGGGGAGCACCTGCAGCTCTGTAAACCTGCTCCAGCCAGGACCATGGATGCTTGAGGAAGAGGATGATGCCTTGAGGCACGGCATGGGGTCTGGTCATTCGTGCTGCAGGGTGGGATTTGTTGCAGCAATGCCTGTGTGCACAGCCCTGTGGTACTTGGGGGCAGAGGAGGGGGGAGATTAAAGCCAGCGAGGGCTGTGGGAAGGCAATTTCTGGGGTTTTTGAAGCTTTTTTTTCCCCTTCAGTGTTGAAGCAGGTGGAAAAGCTGTCAGTAGTGACGCTGCGGGAGCCAGACTGGGAAATGTGCCCTGAGGCTTTCTGTGGGTCCGGGTGCTTTGGTACTGGAGGAGCAGGTCCCCAGGGGTTTCCCGGAGGGCAGGGACTGGCAGGGTGCTGATGTCCCCCATGCCTGTCCTCAAACTCATGGTGACGTGTGCAGGGAGCTGCTGGGCAGGGGCTGCAGTAGCTTGGGGCTACCTGGTCCTGTGCTCCAGTTGCAGCCTGGATACCATCAGCTCTCGGGAACTGGAGGGATGGAAAATCCTGTTGGTGGGTTGATGGAGCACAACCAGGTTTTTTCATGCTCTGCCCACTGATAGTGTGAGTGTGGGGAGGCCTTCGGGACTGTCATGGTCACGTTGAGGAGGAAAAGCTGTGCCGATGGTGGAGCTGCAGAAGAGAGAAGGTGCTGCCAAGTGGTGAAGATGGAGGTAGGCACCCACATGTCATCATGAGTGAAGCAACAGAGACGTGGCACAAAGGGGAGGTGATGGGTGAAGAAAAGCATCATAGAATCACAGAATCAGAATAATTTGGGATTGCAGGGCCCTTCCCAGCCCCCCCAGTGCCCCCCTGCCATGGGCAGGGACATCTGCACCAGCTCAGGTTGCTCAGAGCCCCGTCCAGCCTGGCCTGGGATGTCTCCAGGGATGGTTCAGCCACCACCTCTCTGGCCAACCTGGGCCAGGCTCTCACCACCCTCAGGGCCAACAATTCCTTCCTCATGTCCAGCCTGAATCTCCTTCCTTTAGTTTAAACCCATCACCCCTTGTCCTATCACAACAGGTCCTGCTCAAAAGTCTGTCCCCATCTTTCTTTATGGGCCCCTTTTAAGTACAGAAAGGCCACGGTCACCGACAGCCCAGTGTCACGTCCTGCCTGGCACGAGAGACCTGAGGGCAAGTGGTGCCTCTGGACCCAGCGCTGGGTGACATGAGGCAGATGGACCCAGGGAGGGGGAGGAAGAGGTGCACTGGCCCTTTAAGAGAATAATTTCGGAGCTGGCCTACTGCGTTATTGATTGGCGCTATGGTAACGTATATTAGATTATGTATGGCTGGAAATGTGTTGTGGACTGGGAGGCTTGTTTGGGAAGCCAGCACTCTTCTTCTTGTAAACCAGCTCCCTGCAGAGGGGTTGGTTTGGGAAGGGTCTGCAGCACGTCAGCTCAACTGCAGCTGAGGACGGGCAGCACTCGGTGCATGTGTGAGATCCGGCACCCTGGGGCACAGCTGGGGGCATCTTTGGGTCCAAGGGATGGATGCTGAAGAGTTTGTGTTCAGAATGGTGTTATCAGATGGATGGGAGTACCTGTGGAATTGGTCATAAGTGGGAAACCACCCCCCAGCTGGCCCTTTTCCTTCCAAACCAGCCACCAGCAACTCCCATCACCCGTCTTCCTCGGAAAAGATGAAACACACGGGGAAGGACCTAGGCCCGTTGAAACAGCCTAGGTGAAACACTCGGGGTCACTCCAGCTTCTCCATCCCATCTGCCAGGGCTTTGGCTTTCTTTTATTTGCATGAGCTGGCAAAACATAACATTTTTTCGTATTGCCATAACACAGAGAGGTCAATGGGGTTCGAGGGAGGTGGGTTTACCAAAAATCCTCGTTTGCCAACCAATAGCTACTTGCAATCCAGGCCAGCTGGCAAGTCCCAGCCCTGCCGCTCTACATCTCTGATGGATTCTTGGCTTGCAGAGGAGGCTCCTTCAAGGCTTCGCCCCATGAATTTGTGCAGACCCGTGAAGACCCGTGTCACTGGATCACAGAATAGTTTGTGTTGAAGGGACCGTCCCAGCTCCCCCAGTGCCCCCCTGCCATGGGCAGGGACATCTGCACCAGCTCCGGTTGCTCAGAGCCCCGTCCAGCCTGGCCTGGGATGTCTCCAGGGATGGTTCAGCCACCACCTCTCTGGGAACCTGGGCCAGGCTCTCACCACCCTCAGGGCAACAATTCCTTCCTCATGTCCAGCCTGAATCTCCCTCCTTTAGTTTAAAACCATCACCCCTTGTCCCATCGCAACAGGCCCCACATCCCTCCCCAGGGAGCACAAAAAGCAGCAGCTCCTGTTTGGGCCAATAAAGCTCCCAAATCCCAGAAAAAGTCCTTTGTGCCCATTCCCTCGCTGACAAGTTCGTGGGAGAGGACGTGGCTCATCCTGCTGGTCCTCTCCAGAAGAAGAGCCCAGAGGGTTGCCGAGCCCAGAGGGGTGCAGACCACGATGCGCAGTGGGGCCGGGAGATGAAGGCGCTGTATTGATCCCGGCCTCTTGCCATCACCTTTCGGTGCTGACCGCGGGGCAGCTCAGGGAGGCAACAGACCGTGGTGCCGTGCTTAGAGCGCAGTCGGGGGTATTGTGCCGGAGTAATTTGGCTTAGAAAATGAGAGGCTTTGCAATCGTTTAAAAGCAGAGAGGGAGGGGAAGGTGATGGGGAGAGGCAGCTGTTGGAGGAAGGAGGGGTCAGCCCAGGGGAGGGTCATGGAGCTGCTGGGGGGTGGGATATATTTTGGACTGCTTGGGTGGGAACTTTGCCTGTTCCCCTCTTTTTCCATTCCCACTCGCTCTGAAGATGCCCTCTTGTCCTGGAGCCGCCCAGGTGCCACCCCAGTGTGGGGGTCCCCAACTGTCCCCACCACAGCTCTGTGACTAACACCTGCCATGTCCGGGGTCAGGCCAGCAAACCTGGGCAGGGACACAGTGAGGACAGTGAGCAAAGGAAAGGGGACAGGACCCTTGGGGCTGGGACACTGAGAGACTGGCTGGAGATGGGACAAGGGAATTTCAGGATGAAAACAAAGCTATTTCTTGCATCTTGCAGCACTGCCTTTTGCATCCAGCACCAGGGCTCACAGGTGGTGATTCGGCAACAAGATGGAGATCTCTGGGTCCCCCAGCCACCAGGTATTGAGACGTTTCCCACCAGGCAATTATCAGCCACTGCTCCAGTGCTAAATACACCGTCATCTCCTTCCTCGCCCCCCTTTTCTTTTTTTTTAATTCTTCTTCCCACTGTAACATAAAAACCTATCGATCACTCAGCTGGGCACTCTAAGCATGCGTGAGATGGGAAGGGAACAGATTCCGTCACCTGTGCCACCTCCATCTGGGATGCCCAATGCATCTCCCAACTGTCAGGGGGACAGGCAGGGATGGGAGTGTCAACTTGGGCTTGAGTCTGACCCATCGAGCCCAGTGTTGGCCTCACAACTGTGGGGCTGGAGCTCCAGGCTGGTGCCGCAGCCGTGGGGAGCCCCGAGATGCTTCGGGAGCTGAAGCTGCTTGGAAAGGGATTGTCTGTGGCCAGGCTGGGGTTTGGATTTTAAAACCTCGGCTCCTGAATTCTGGGAGGGTTTTAAGTGTATTTCTGGCTTTCCCATGCACTGGGAACTGCCCAGGTAACTGCTTGAAGGGCTGGAAGCCCTGGGTGAGCCCCTCTGTGGGTTTGGTGAGCCCTGGGTGCTGGATGGGTCCTGGGTATCACAACCAGTGCCAGGGGTGTGAATCCCCCAGCTCCTACTCCTCACTGGAGGCTCTGGATAAACTCCAAACACTTATGCAAAGTTGTGATTCCTGCTTGTCCCCTCTTTCTTTCTTTCTTTCTTTGCAGCTTGGAGCACTTGCCAATCAATTCAGCCAACACGCTCAGACTTCTGCAGATCTATTATTTTTATATTAGTATTTTCTATATTTAAAGAGTTGGACTGCCCGGCCCCAAAACGGAGAAGCTGGTAATGACCCCTCTCCCTTCCCCTTGCTCCCCCAGGCAGGAGGGGACGATCCCCACCAGGATCAGCTTCCCCCTGCTGCAGGAACATGCCAGCCTTTCCCTGATGTCCCCAAAGGTGCGACCCTACTCAGTCCCTCCTGGGCCAGTGACAGCTGCCACATTGTCCTTAAGCTCCAGTCCCTGAACTGAGACAGGAAAATGGAGCTGCTCGGGTGCCCTGTGTGACATCCAGCCTGGATGTCACCTGCATGCTGCAGTCACAGCTCTGGGAACTGTGAGAACCAGCTCCAGCTGATGGGGCCCACTGACAGGGACAGGAGGGGTCCCTCTGGTGACTGTCTCCATGGGGTTAATCCTGCCTGAGGGCCTTCTGGAAGGGAGAGGAGCCCGGGGGTCCCGTCTCACTTGTGCCTCCTGGGGCACGGGTACAAACCCCCACCTCCCAGGGGAGAAGGGCCAGCGGGGCCATCGTCCCACCACCCTGCGGTTTGGGGACAAACACCTCCGGGGATGGACAAGAGCAAAAGGGTGGTTAAATCTTTCTTTGGCTTTAAATGTTCCATTTTGGCTGCGGGGCAGAAGAATCCTGTGGGGGGTTACCTAGAGGTGCATGGGTTTGGTGTCCCTGGGGGTGCAGAGACCTGCACCCATCAGCTTTTGGGGGGCCCTGTCCTCCCATTGTGCTCCCAACACCACACTCCAACTCTTGTCTCCTCACCCCCTCATTAGCTGCAACAGGGAAAGTGTTTTGCAACCTTTGCAGAGGGGTCTCTTCCTCCTCCCTACCCACCCCCCCGCTCAGGCCTTGGCCACTTTTCCCGTCATGCTCATTAGAGCCCTGAGTATCAATCAGGCAGAGATGAAAGGCAGCTGGGGATCCCACGCAACACCTTGGAAAGGGATGAAAGGGCCTCTTTAGTCCTCACAAACCTCTCCAAGCTGAGATGCATGCAGACACGCGCCTCACACGCTGCCTTTCATCTCCATTTCCACCTTTTGGGCTGTTT
Source organism: Caloenas nicobarica (assembly GCF_036013445.1). Taxonomy (NCBI): domain Eukaryota; kingdom Metazoa; phylum Chordata; class Aves; order Columbiformes; family Columbidae; genus Caloenas; species Caloenas nicobarica. Next base: position 327,568 of record NC_088271.1, read on the forward strand.
GGCTCTTTGCCCCCCGCAAAACGGCCATCCTAGCATCACTGCGTGTGTGACTGGCAAGGTGGCCTCAGGTCCCTGAGGAGGGGTGGCGCGGGGTGCTGGACACGCCAGGAAGATATAAGGAGGTTTTACAGGTTTTGCTTTGCCCATCTGTCACCTGAGGACTGAGAGGATGGCCCAAAATGTCACTGGCCAGAAGGAGCCACTATGGCCATCTGTGGGCGCAGCATTAGTCCCATCTCAGCTCCAGAGATAGGTCCCACTGCAGGGAGTGGTAGGATCAGGCCCTTACTGTGTTGCGCTGTGCAATGGATTTTAAATTTAGAAATTGTTCAGTTTTGTACTTTGAAAAAAATGCATGGGGTATTAAATATTTACAGAAAATCAGCAGCTGTGTAAATAATAGAAAAATTCAATATTCTGGAGTGGACCGGTTTTCAATAAATTTGAAAATTTTATGATATTGTTATTATTATTTATTGCCTATTTTATTTGTCAGTGTCTCTTTTCACAGGCTGCATGGATCTGGGTGTTTGACCGCCTCGTGTGGTCCGAACTTTTGCTGCCGAGAGCCGTCGGGCTCTGCCCCGGCTGTGCGCTGAGACCTGTCCCATTCATCGCACTGGTGGACTGTGTGAGTGTCAGGGTGAGGGTTCCTCTGCTCCTATCCCACCAGTGGTTTCCATCCTGGTATGGCCCTGTGGCAATGGGACACGGTGTCACGGGGAGTCCTGGGGGGACCGAGGGCGCAGGGGGAGCCCTAGGTGGGTGAAGGGCTGCGGAGGGTGATGGCGACACAGCACCTACTCTAATGGGATCCTCTCCACAAGTAATTAAGCCTCGGCTAATGCTAACCGTAATGTGATGTATGTATGCCTTTAACTAATCATTTATTAGCCTCGTTGATGGTTTGTCAATATTAATTCATTTATTTAAACAACTCCGAGCTGTAATGAAGATGTTTGCTTTAAGGGGGGAAAAAAGAGATGGAGCTGCCAGGAGATTTTTTTGTTGACTCGATGGATGTTGCCCTGTCCTGGCTGATGGGGCCACGGCGGGACGAGGAGCTGCTGCCACCACTTGTCCCCAGGTCTGGTGGCATCTCCTGCAGCCCCAGGGTGGGTGGGGAGCTGCCAAGGTGAACGTGGGTGGAACTGGGGGAGCAGGATCGGGCCCCACTCCCTGTCCCTGGGGTGACAGGGGCACCTGGGGGGACAGAGGGCTCTGGCACAGCCCCCTGTACCAACCTGCATTGGAGCAGCTCCAGCACCAAGCAGCTCCGGCTCTGCCACCAGAGCAACTTTGGAAGAATTTCCTGGGGTTTGACCTTAAAATGTTCAAGCTGCACCTCAAAACCAGAAATCAAACCCAAACATGCTGCCCGACCCAGAACAATCAGGTTTTGCCTGACTTTTGATTTGCTAATGATTTTGAACCGGTTTTCATTTCAAATCAAATTACTTCTATTTAATTTTTTTTGAGGCAGGGAATGTGAAATTGCCAATAAACTGGAAAAAAAAAAAAAGTCCTATTTGATAAACCAAGTTGGATCAGATTTGGTCCTTCTTTGGGTGTTAAAGCAGGTGGGACACACGAGAGGGGAACAGCTTCTCCCGGGGAGCATCCCCAGGGCAGCCAGTCCTGAACTGGAGCCTTTGGCTGGATATTAAAGCAGCTGCTTCCAGCTTTCCTTGGCAGCTTCTTAATATCAACTAGATCACAGTATTAAAGTTAACTTTCTCTTAAACAGGCTTAATTAGTGTTCTTCAGACAAACATAAATTAATCCTGTGTTGTGCTGGAGGATGCGGAGTTTCCCCTTGATGGATTATTGCCAGCCCTGGCTCCAGATAAACTCCTTGGAAAAAACAGGTCTTGCTTTTGGTCATCCAAAACGTCATTCCCAGGAGCCGGTGGCATCCTCGTGTCCTTGGGGGTTGGCCCTGCTCCAGGCTGCGGGCACAGATATGTGGCTCTGGATGTCATCACAGCTGTGTGTGACCGTGCATGACCATTCACCACTATGCACAATTTCTTCCCCAAAGGGCTGTCGGGCGTTGGAACAGGCTGCCCTGGGCAGTGGTGGAGTCACCATCCCTGGAGGGGTTGGACAGATGCAGAGATGAGGTTCTCGGGGGCACGAGTCAGTGCCAGGGTTTGGGTAACTGTTGGACTTGGTCTTTTCCTGCCAAAATGATTCTATGGTTCTATGGCCTTTTTGGGGTGCAGCACCCATCCCCACCCCAAAATCCTTGAGCAAGGGACTGAGAACCTCAAAACTCACCCAAACCAGAGTAGGATATCCCTTTGGGATTCACCCAGTGCTGTTCACACAGCAGCTTTGAGGCCGTATTCTGCTCAGCATCACCCAATAAAGCAGCCCAGGGAGGTGATTAGACAGCTAAAGGGCCCATGGCCATGGGAGGACACAGTGCTGGGGTCCCCGGGGGGCACCAGGGGGACAGGGAGTGAGGGACCCACTCGCAGCAGCAGACACAAACCGGTGAGCAGGTAGGAGGAAGAGAGGGGCGGCCAGAGCCAGGGTGGGGCTGCCCAGCCCGACACCGGGTCGTGGAGCCAGGAGCGGCGCGAGGTGCCGAAGGGATCAATAGCAATTCTAATATCATACAAGTCAATTTTGACCTGTCATGGGCAGCTCGGCAGGCTGACTCCAGAGCTGCAGGACCTGATAAATGGGCTCTCTAAACCATATTTATAGCAAGAAAAAGCTCATAAAATTGAAGCAAGGGCAGAGCGCAGGGAGGAGGCTGCAGCCTGGCTGTGATGCTGACCACGGGAAGGAGCAAGGAGGGAGGCAGAGTGTGAAGGGGGTGGGATGCTGCCCTGGGGGGGGCTGTTTAGGGGTCGGGGTTCAGTGCCAGAGGGGTTGTGGCAGGGGACACCCAGCACTCCAATGCCTGACAACCCTTTCCAGGAAGAAATTTTCTTAATATCCATTCTAAACCTCCCCTGATGGGGATGGAAGTTTTGTAGGTGGCTTGGGTGCTGTTCTGATCGACTAGGGAAGGCTACAGAAAAGAAACAAGAGGGCAAGGAGAGACGCTTTTCCCAAGGTCCCTGCCTGTAACTGCTGGGAAAAGGGGTTTGCAAAAGGCAGACGAGAGCCTTTTGGAATGAAGCAATGTGGGAGCAAGTTGCAGGACTGGACGGGAGTGTTTGGTCTTGCCCAGGGTGTTTATTACAGCACAAAAGCCCTCTGCAGTCCTGCCTGGGTGAGACCTGGATGCACAGGAGAAAATCATAGACTCATAGAATCATTTTGCTTGGAAATACCCTCCAGATCATCAAGTCCAAACATAACCTAACTCTTGCACTAAACCATGTCTCTAAGAACCTCATATATATATCTTTTAAACACATGCCATAGTCCCTTTTGCAGACGGAGCCCTGGAGCTCTGGTTTTCCAGGATTTCAGGGAAGCATCTGAGCAAAGGTTGGGCCATCAGGACCTGCTTCCCCCCTCTCCTCTTGGTGGGTCCCTTGAGAGAGGCTGCCTGGCTGGGTAGGACATGTCGGATGGCCACCCCTCTGCCACTGAGCCTCACACAGAAACCAGAGTCACTCGAGAGCTACCAACATGCTGGTACCAGCACCCTGCCTTGTCCTACTGCCCTCCCCTCCATGTCACTACCGCAGACACAACCCAAAGGCTTTCAGCAACCCCACTCCCATCTTCATCGTGCCCCACGTGCTCTCCTGATGTCAGAGGTTTGTTCTAGATAAGACAGAAAGAAGACAGGAAATACCAGTTTGGAGATGGCATCTGGAGAGCCACCACTATGGTGAGAGAAGGGCCAATGACCAGCATCTCCTGGTCCTGGATGAAGCAGAACATCTTCTGAGTGTCCCTTATTGCTATGCTCATGGGGACTTTTGAGCATTCACATGGTGGTGGTGGGCAGCTCCCTGTCACTGGTGACAATGTGTCCACCATGAGCTGTACCACCTCTTGCTTAAAGGGTCTTCAGCAGAATCAGCCCGGTACCAACGCCCCGAGGACTCAGCACCACACCAGCAGCTCCTGTCCCCAAGGATGGACACGAAAAGTCCAGGCAGACAAAGGTGAGGAAGAAACCATTTCCTGCAGTGGTGAGAAGCTGAGTCCAAGCTTGTGAGATGTGTTCCCACTACTAGGTCATGGCACATTCTCTTGAGGATGAAGACAGACATGTCCCAGAGGTCCTTCTCCATCCCTTCTGCTCCTTGGTGGCCTGGGAGAGCATTTCCTTAGTACAGACAGGCGTTCAAGCTTGGCCTGTTGGAGACAACCCAACCACTGACATCCCAGGCCTACATCCTCCACGTAGGCCCATTCTCCAGGTCTCCATTACCTCCATCGTGCGTTACCCTTGGGACCCACTGTGCCAATGTGCCTCTGGAAGAAATGGGGGTGGCTGCATGAAGAACCCATGCGTGGCAAACAACGATGAGCATCAGGTGAGGACATGTTCGCATCCAGCTGCTCTGCTAGTCCTTATCTGGGGGAGGCGCATCCGGAGGAAACAAGGAAGAGCTGAAGGGGACATCTGGCTGCTTGAACCCTTGGCCCCCATCTCCACGTACCAGGTGAAGATCCTGGCGTCCTCTTGACTGAAGCTAGGCAGAACGGCTGCATCTCCAGCCTTCCTATCTCCTTGCGAAGTGTGGCAGTTCCTGAATTGCCCGGCCGCGGCGGGCCCTAATGGCCCAGAGCTGATGTTTTATTGTCGGGTTTAAAAGTGTAATTAGTTCAAGTGTAAACAAAAAAACCTTGCTTAATTAAGAATTTTTAAACAGGGCAGAGAGAGATTCCGGAAACATTAATGAACCCCAGGCAAGCACCATAAAATTGATCGAGGGAAGAGAGACGGCGGGGGACGGGGGAGGGCTGGGATGGGGATGCGTGATGGGAGGGTATTACCGCAGAAATCACCTTCAGTTTACTTTGGCCGCTTAATGCCGGAGTGCATTTGGAAGCCTGTGTTTATGGCGATGGGTCTCCATAGAAATGCCTAATGATTTTTTATGCATTAATGGGAACGATGGACAGCGGTAATATATTGTTTAAGGAGATGGAGAGGATCCTTTTAAGGCTGACATGTTATAGATCAAGAGTGACAGGCCGGGCCCTGGGCTGAGGTTCCCTGCGCCATGGCCTGTTGGGCCCCATGCCTTAACAAGGCTCAAATGCCATCCTGTACCTTTAAGAGTCCATAAAAAGAACAAATAAAATCAAAGTGCTGCTTTCCTACCACCCTATCCCTCCCTTCAATGCTCTTTTTGGCTGGTGCCAACAGAAGCTAAATATACCCATCTTTCCCGTCTGCAGGCAAACATCTGTGTAGATGGGAAGAGGGTCTGAGTGTTTCCCACCCAGACAGGTCCCAGGAACTGAGGAGCAGATGTGTCTCTCCAGGTTGGTATGTTCTCTGTAGGTTGAACCCCTCGGGAGCAAGGGTGCCTGGAAGGTCCGTCTTCTTCCCGTTGACTGGGAAGAAGGCAAAGGCTCCATTGGGTTCTGCTCAAGGCCAGCTGGCCTCTCCCTGCCTGGTTGAGTTTTTTGGCGTGAGATTCTGGTGAAGGTCAGCAGAAGGAAGACCCTTGAACACTTTCTGTGCGTGGGTGTCCTCCTGAAGGTGATGGACAGGAGAGCTATAAGTACCCCGAGTGAAAGTACCCAGAGTAAAATGAAAGAGAAAGAAAAGTCAACTTCTGCCTCAGGAAAGGTCACCCCTCTTATTCTACAAATGGGCAAAGAGCCCTCTGCTCAAGAAAGGAGTCCTGCTGTGTCTCTCTCTCGGGCTGAGAGCCCAGCTCACTTGGAGAGAAGAACAGCCCATGCTGTTGGCAGCTGAAGAACTTTGAAGGTCAAGGCATGTTTTAGTTTTTCCCTTCCTGGCCCAGCAAAAGGCCCCAAGCATGTCTTGCCCAATCCTCTGGAGCAGCCAAGTCCTGGAGAAGTTCAGCAATTTTCTGTCCTTTTGGTTAAAGTTCCCTTTGCCAGACCTCCATACCACATGCAGTGACTCTTGGAGTTCTGCAGGAATATCTACCTTGCTCTCACCCAGATCTCTATAACAATTATGTTTGGTGCCACCAGTGGCCACCAAAATCCTCAGAGAAAAATTGGGTCCTGCCTGGGAACCCACCTTCAACCTTGCATGGTTTCTCCATGTCCTTCCCTTGATAGAGGCTGAGAAGAAACCAGCCAGTGTCCTGTCCTACTAGGCTTGCTGCTGATATATTCTCCCTTCTGGAGCACATGGACTCACTGCTTTTTACTCTTTCTCAAAGGCCACATCTTCCAAACATCTTATTCCTGTTCCTTCCCTCCATGGCTCTCCAGGTTGTCTACATTTTCCTTGTAAATGCAGTGTCTAGCCCAGCTGAGCTGCTCCAGCAGGGACCTCACGAAAACCGAGTCAAACAAGCAGGTGACTGCCAGGTCTGGCAACTCACCTGGCCCTTGTTTGGGGCTTTTCCCCAAAAAAAGCAGGGCATTGCAGGCTCTGTTGAGCACTCAGAACTAGCTCCTCACCTCGAGGGACAGAAATGACCAGGGCCACCAGGTGACACATTGGTCACCTCCACAGCAGGGCTTCACTGGGCAGAGAGAGGACCTGAATGACCAACATGAGACAAAACAAGTCCTCATACAATGACCGTCGCTCAAACTTATTCTCTAACAGCTCTGGGAGGCATTATCTAGAGGTAGGAAAACTGAGGTGTGGGGAATTTAGACCATATCTACTGCTTTGGTGGTCACACAGCACCAGCCACGTGGGACAGGCCAAGGATGGCTGGCTCCTGCCAGCAGAAGGAGGTCAAGTTCCACCATGAGGTAGCGGAAGACAAGATTAGAGGCCAGCAGATGATTCCCTGCATGCTGCTTGGCTCTTGCTGGGGTATTTTTGACATCAGAGCAACGTTCATGAGTTTTCGTGCTCCTGGCCACAGTGGGCAAGAAGGGATATCTGAGCAAAGCTGGTCCACGGCATTTTGCCATTGCTGCGATGCTGAGGGTGTCCACACACCTGCAGCAGCAACAGAGCCCACACCTTGCATTCACATGAGGATTTAGATGTTCACGTAGGCAGCAGGAGGTGCCTGCCATGCTGTCACCTCTCCTGTCCCATCAGACCTCGCGGGACACGTGCCGGGCCCACGTGCTGGCACAGCGCCCACCAGCAGGTCTCCTGCAGGCCGAGCCGGCTTTGCCCTCCCGCCTCCTCTTCCGTCCTCTCTGCCTCTTCCTTCATTATTTCTCTGCTCCTCCCACCCTCTCCCTGCCTCTCCTCCCTTTTCCTGGCTTTTGTTCCTTCTCTCCTCTTCCCCTCCCTCCTCCCAGAAGCCTCCCTCCATCTCCAATCCCTGCTCCGGCTGCCCAGCCTGTGTCAATTAAGTATCGATCCCCTGTTCTCTATCAGTGGTCAGCTGAGCTAACCAGTCCTGCTAGGTGCTTTTCACAGTGATGAATAATAACAATAATAATAAAGGGTTGGGGGGGAGAGGCAGCTGCATTTCGTGCCTACAGCCCTTCACCTCTCCCTACCCCGCGCCCGCCCGCCCTCGCCCCCTCCACAGCTACAGGCAAAATCGATAATGCACGGAGTCAGGAATGGAATATTTTTATCCTCTAATTGGGAAATGTGCTTTGACAAAGCCCAAGGAGCAGGGAGGGGGCCGGGAGATACTGTACCGAGAGCCAGGGAAGGCGGCAGAGCCCGGCGAAAGCGGGGACGACAGGGATGCTCTGCTGCAGCTGGCAACAGCTGTGAGGAGGTGACAACGGTGGGGACTTTGTCTGGGTCCAGGGCTTGGCTCTGGAGGACGGGGACAGTGGTGGGCCCACAGGGGAGCCAGTCTTGACCCCGGCGATGTCAGATAAAAATAAGGCAAAAAAGCCCTTTCCCCACTTGAACTCTCTGCCAGTGTTTTGCTATTGCAGTTGCAAGGCAGAAAGCGTGTGAGCTATTCCCTGCATCCCATGGCACGATGCATGCCCAGGCTTGATGGTGCTCAGCAGTGTGGGACAGTTATACGTGCGACACCATTGCAAGGTGTCCCAGGAAGCCACCAACTCCCCTCCGGCTTGGGAAGATCCTTATCCTGCAATGCCCAAGGGCAGCTGGCACTGACTCCACCACTGCCCTGGGAAGGGATTTGCCTTCTCCGGCAAAGCACAGACTGACCACCAACCCGACTGCTCCATCCTGCGGTTACAAACCTCCAAGCAGCAAGGAAAAGACAAAGACTTGTGCCAGGGAAGATGGGTCAGGTCTGAATCCCGTATGCAAGGCGAGCCTGTCTCTGAGCACCTTTGCTGGGGTCGGTGTCCTACCCTGTTCCTCAGTTGACACAGTCCCTGGGATCGGGGCTCCACTGCCTCCACATGTTCCTGGAGATCACCAGGCTCAAGGACCTTGCAGGCATCCCAGGAGAAAACCCTCCTCTGCAGGGTCCCAGGCCGGAATTGCTCATGTGGGATCCCAGCCCAGGGGGCGGATGAATCAGACAGACCGACCTCAGGATGGATATGCCCATGTGGGACAGCAACAAGGACTTGAAGACAATATCTACATTGGATGAAGCCTTGTGCCTGGATGAAGGACCTTCCTCAGCATTCCTGATTATCTTACGGGATCTGTTGCTGCTCACTTCCATGTTCTCTGAAATTAGTCCCCTTCTTAGTGTCCTGGGCCTGAAATAGGTTTGCTTCTCTTGGAAAACATGGGACCAGGAACACGACCTGGCAGTGCCTGATTATCATTCCTTCAGCCTGAGATTGACCCTCACGGAGGACTTCACAGGGATCAGTGCTGGGACCTGCTCTGATCCACACGGTCTTAAATAATCTGGGAAAAAAAGCAGAAAATACAACTATAAGGCTTGGTGAGGAGGCAGAAATGTTCAGGGTAGTTGACACAAACAATGACTGGGAAAGTCTGCAGAAGGATCTAAGGACACGAGGAGACGGGGCAATAAAAGGGCAGATAAAATACGATGTTGATAAATGCAAAGTCATGCACAGGAGGAAAACAACCTTAACTACCTATATCCTGCGATGGGCACCAAATTAGCTATTACTGCTCAGGGAAGAGCTCTTGGAGCTAATGTGGGTAGTTCTCTGGAAATGTCAGCTCAATGTTCGGCTGCAGTCAAAAAGGCAAATTGGATGTTAGCAATGATTAAGAGAGGAACAGAAGAGAAATCAGAACACATCATTAGAGCCCCGTGTCAATCCATATTCGATACTCCTGTCCCCTCCTGCTCTGGGGGCTGAGCAAGAAGAGGCACTAAGGGTGGGCTTGGCTGGTACCTGCGTGTGAGGACATTAAGGGGTTGAGGAGGAACCCAAAAGATTGTGAGCAGCCTGGAGAAGAAGAGAAATAGTTATTTTCTTGTTTTGCTAACAGAAGAATGAGGCAAAGCCCCAAATTTCTCTGATAAGCAGGCTCAAAGTAAACCAAAGGGAATCCTCTTCCCTCTGTGCTTCCTTATGTTTAGGAACTCCCTGTCCCTGGACTGCTGAGACCCAAAGTATAAATGTGTTTGGAAGGGCTGGGATAACCCTTTGAGGATGGTATGTGGGATGGCCAGTGCAGCCACAGCTAAATAAATCATTAAGCTGAAGACAAGAAGTGGTTCAGCAAGAGAAATGTCACCTTATTTCTCACCAGCTTTCCCCTTGCATCTGTCCCTGGGAACAGGGTTGTGCTGAGGGTCCCAAAGGTCTCCTGGAGTTCAGGGGAGGGAAGAGTGAATCTGTGGGGCAGGAGGAGGGCGGTAGAAAGAAAAACCTCTCCCCACGAGACAGACCAATGGAAGCTCATCACTGCTCTGGCCTGATCTTGGAGCGAGGGCTGGTTTGGTCTGTGCCACCCCAAGCAAACTCCGAACTCAGGAGATCTGGTCCTCTGTTCCCCAGTATAGCTGGTCCCTTCCTGATGCTGAGTAGACATTGGGCTTGAAAACTAGGAAATCAGCTGTGAAAATCCCACATTTCTCTCCCATGCCTCATGCAGGAGCAACCAGATTCTCCTTGCAGCTGAAACTGGGAAGTTTTAATGCACAAGGAACATCTGAGCAGGAGGCAGAGGCGCATCCCTCCTTTCCCAGCCATTTGGAGCATCATTTGGCTTCTCTCCTCACCGGTTTACCCATTTGCGTGGCAAGGAAGGCCACAGGACACAGAGTAAAAGCCAGAGGAGAGACCCTGAGGGCTCCTCGGGAGAAGTGGGATTTGGGAAGGGGGTGTTTGCGCTCCTGCTGTCAGCACTCCAGTTAATGCCTCCGCACTACCCTGTCTTTCAGTGGCAAACAAAAAAGCTCAAGGTGAGCATCACCTCTGCCCTATCTCTTAGATTCGCCTCTCTCCTGTCCATCCATCACACACTTGCTCTCCTGCAGCCGATTGCAGCCGACCTGCATCAGCTATTGATTTATTGACAGAGGCCAGGTCTGGAAGATTCAGGGAAGCAGCTCCCCACAGAAACGCTTTTCAGAAGTAGAGATTTGATTTTTTATTTATTCTTCTCTTCAATGTATGGATTTAACAAGCTCTAGGCAACAAAGAACTTACTCCTCCAGCACGCAGGCTCCCTCCTTCTCCTCCCCTTCTCCAGCAGTAAAGTCATCTTTAAGGGATTACTCTTTAAGGGCAAAACGCAGCCCTGTGGATAGAGGCAGCCCACAGTGTCCCCAGGGCTCAGATGCTGCACAACCTCTGCGCTGACCTTTGTCGAAGGGGTAGATGTCTCCCTTGGTCTATGTGTTTGTTATTTGCATGTGGTGGTGTCAGTGTGAGACCAAAATTCCCTTTTTTTTTTTTTTTTTTTTTTCTCCTATATCATGATGATGAAATTCCAGCCCAAACAGGCGCTATGGACAAGAGGCACCTATGGGTGTGGGGGTTTCACTGGCAAGGCAGGGCACAGCTGGCAACATCTGCACCTTTCCCTTTCCTGTGACTGTGGGGGGTTTTGCTGATTGATTTGCCTTTTCTTCCTCCCGTCTTTTCCAGAAGCTCGCTGGCTGTGAGCTTGGAGAGACCAAAACCCGGTATCTCTGGTGTTGCTCCAAATACACCAGCTGGACTTTGGTTCCTCGAAGCCATCCCCCTCCACGTATTTTTCAGGCTGGTGAAAGCCTCGTGCTCAGAGCAGGGCTCTTGGTGCTCCCAGGTGGCCCCAGTCCCCCTGTTGTCACCAGCTCATGGCCCTGATGAGGTGGCTCTAGCCCCTCTCTGGCCCCTCCTGCCCTCGCTCCAGGGGGTTTTTATTGGGCCAACCCTTTACAGACCTCTTGGTTTGATTAGTTAATGATGGGCGATTTCATTTGCGGCTGCATTAACCATCTGATTACTCTCCTGTGGAAGACGATAGAGACAGATTCTTCCCAAACTATCAGCCAAAAGGCCTAGTTCCTGCACAGCCAACTTTTTAAATTTGCTTCCTGTCTAATTAAAAACAATAAACAAAACAAACTTTTCAAAGCAATAGCAGGGACCAGGCTGGTGCTAAGGCAGACCCTGGCAGAGCCGCTTCCAGGCCAGCTCTGTGGCTCCGAGGGCGGGATTTGCTTTCATGGAGGACAACTGCCCAACTTCAGGGATGGGTCCATGATGCTCAGGAGCTGCTTTCAAAGCTCTAGTCCAGTTGCGATCCTGGGTGCTTCCAGCCTGCCCCTCTTCAAACCAGCTCCTCCCTGCTCTCCTCGACCAGCCCGTGCCCCTTCCTGGAGCAGAGAAGCTCCGGGGAGACCTGATTGCGGCCTTTCTGTACTTAAAAGAGGCTGATCAGAAAGCTGGGGACAGACTTTTGAGCAGGGCCTGTTGCGATAGGACAAGGGGCGATGGTTTTAAACTAAAGGAGGGAGATTCAGGCTGGACATGAGGAAGGAATTGTTGGCCCTGGGGGTGGTGAGAGCCTGGCCCAGGTTGGCCAGAGAGGTGGTGGCTGAACCATCCCTGGAGACATCCCAGGCCAGGCTGGACGGGGCTCTGAGCAACCTGAGCTGGTGCAGATGTCCCTGCCCATGGCAGGGGGGCACTGGGGGGCTGGGAAGGGCCCTTCAACCCAAACTATTTTATGATTCTATTCTCCCAAAGCCTCAAAAATCACCCCTTTGGGGCTTGCCTAAGCCATGGGCTCCTGGAGTTTTCTCATCCACCGTTCACGCTGGGTTTCACCCGTGGCTGGTGGGAGGCTGTCTGTGCAGCAAAGCCAGCCAATACTACTCAGCCAATAAAGTTACCTAAGGGTAATCATTAAGCCCTTACGAACAATGCAGCTCGTGTGGAGCTGGGGTAGACAGCGAGTGAGATACTGCTGCAAATGTCCTTGCAGAACACAGCTGACCTTGGCGAGGCAGAACCGCAGGGCTGAGTCCTGATCTCTGAATTTGGGGATGGATGGCAGCTGCAAGACAGGTTTCCTCACGAGGAGTCAAAGGACTCGTGGTGGCAACTGTGGCCAACCTGTGCTTCAAGCAGTCATGTCCTTCCAGCCTCCGTCCACCACCTCTCTGGCCAACCTGGGCCAGGCTCTCACCACCCTCATGGCCAACAATTTCTTCCTCATGTTCAGCCTGAATCTCCCTCCTTTAGTTTAAAACCATCACCCCTTGTTCTATCGCAACAGGCCCTGGATATGTGGCCCAGGGCATCTTTGCTTGCATGGAAACAAAGACAGGGTTGTCCATCCTTGGCTCAGCAACCTCTGGCTCTATTAAGGTTTCTGACCGCTTTTCTCAAGTGCTTTTAATTTCCAGAGCACTTTAAAAACACAATCTAATTAATTCCCCCGAGCCCCTGGGGAAAGAGGCAGGTAGGGATGTGGAGCCGGGGATCCTGCACAGGTGGTTGGGACCCACAATTGTGGCTGTGACCTGTCGGAAGGAGGGAAAAACGGGATGAGGCTTTTCTCCGTTGCTGGCTGTACTGCGGTGACATCCTGCGTCACATCATGTGAGGGGCCTCATCCAGCCTGTTGGTAGAGCCGACCGGGGGCTTGACCCCCATTGCCGTGGCCGTGAGGGCAGCTGGACCCCATCACCGCTCGGTGGAGACCCCAGCAGGATGGCTCATCACCTCGGGGTGCTGAGCAGGGTCCCCAGCATTGCTGTGGAGGGCGGGGTGGCGGGAGAGCAGCCCATCACCATGGAAACGGTACATCCTGTGGCAATGAGCATCCTGGCAGGATTTTTTTTATTATTTTTTCCCCCTCCCTTCCTCTCCTTCTGTGAGACCTCAGCATTGATCCAGGAACGTGCTCTTCGCATGTATGATCCATGCAAACACCGTGTTCCTATTGATCAGGCTCCTTTGCTGCTTGGGGTCTGCACTGGCAGCAGAAACAAAGGCCGGAGGAAGGAGGGGAGAAAATTACCCGGCACTGCACTGAGCAAATAGCATTGGCAGCATCTACGGGGTATCTCTAGAGCCACCTCCTCATCCCTTCCTGTTCCTGCCATCTACCTTCCACTGTCCCCTCATTCCTCTCTTCTCTGTCTTCCCTTCTGCTCTTTCTGTCTCACTCCCGCCCCACTGAAATTGGCCAAAATCTCTCCTGTTTGCCCCAGTGATGAATTCTTGGGGGCTATTTCCAAGAACTGGGAGCTAACGTGTCCCTGCGTCACACAGGGACCAGCGTCACTGCCCTCCCAGCCCTGTCTGACATGGGGGACATGTTGTGTGTGGAGGGGGCACAAACCCACCTCCTTTGCCAGCTGAGCTCTATGTGAGCCTTAATAATTACAGTGATGAGTCAATAACAATTAGGCCTAACAGCCACTCAGCAGAATTGACGCAAATTATTTTAATTTTATGTTTCTATCGATGAACTTTTCCAGGTTGGCACCTTCCCCCCCATTCCCACGCCTCCCCGTCCCCTCTCCCCAGGGGACACCTCACTGCACCCTGGCTCAGGCGGTCACTGATGGGGGACAACACGGGGCTCCACCAGCATCTTCTCACATCCTTGCTCCAAAAACCCTTATCCAAAGCCAGAACTGCCTGCAGAAAAGGGTGTTTGTGCACAGGCAGGTTTCTCCGCTTGCGAGGAATATCTGTTTTTTCCCATGAAGGTGATTCCCGGTTGAAGTTGTCCGTCAGGCACAGCTGGAGGGAAGAGGCTGGTTTTGGACTCGGTTTGCTGGGGACAGGGGACCAGGCTTTGTGGCACAGAGCTGAGTGCAACCTCCTACAATATGATTTTTGTGGTGTTTTATCTTCTCATTCATGATGTGGTTACATCACGTCAGGTTTTGCTGGTATTGCTTTGTGTTTATTTTTCTTGCTCTTCTATACAATTGACCCGTTTAATATTTTTATATTACATAGAAATTATAATGAATCTAATAAAAATGATGCCTCAAAAGTAATCATTTTCAAGATCCCACATCCACAGCTGTCTGAAATGGCCTTGTTTGGGAAACACAATCACTTCGCTGCCCAAAGGCTGCAGCTCATCCCTTGGGTTCAGGCTCTGGGGGTTTGCAACACCTCCAGCCCTTCAGCAGCCTAAGAAACCCCCCAGCATGGGATGTAAACCCCCGCAGGCAGCCATTCTTCGAAAGCAGAAGAAGAAACCATAGATAATTTTTTTTTCTTTCTATGCTGGCTGATGATCAGTGGAAGATTCCTTGGATTTTTTTCTTTCCTATTTACAGGACTGAGCAGTTAATGGCATGACCTGCTCCACATCCCCTGGGATGCTGTGAGCTGCAGAGCTCCACAAAACAAGAGGTGACCCTCAAGCTGTGGTCACCGAGTGTCCCACCCATCCCATGAGGCAAGCCCAGGGAGACTCCTTGTGGCTCCTTTCCTCCTTCTGCCTCTTCGGGTGGATTTTTCTGCCTCCCTCAGAGCTGGGAGCTGGCACCGTAGAGCTGTAAATCACCAGTATCCCCATCACTGCTGACCTGCATCTTTTCTCTGTTCCTGTCATTAGGGTGATGCAGCCCATTCAGTGGGTGACAGGTGCTCAATTGCTTTTAAGTGGCTCACGGATAATTGGGGAGGTCTTTAACTACTTGTAACTTCCAATAATAAACAATAGACAGGGGGGAAAATATCCATGAGGAGCACTTAACCAATGGCCTTGTTTTCAAAACTGCATTAGGGCTCTTCTCCTTCCCACGGGCCAGCCCGAGGGCATCGCTTGCATGACACCGTCCACCTTGACAAGCAAGAGCCACCTCCTTGCTGTCACTTTGAGGTGGTGGATGATGAAGGATGAGACCCTGGATTCGGCTCCACCACTGCTGGTGTTGGGAACTGGAGGGCTGCACAGTGCTTGGGAGATATAATCATCAAATCACAGAACAGTTTTAGTTGGAAGAGACCTTTAAGATCATCGAGTCCAACCGCTGATCCAACTCTGGCACTGACCCACACAGGGTCCCCCAGTAGCGGGGACCCTCTACCATAAATCACCATCGATTCACCATGAGAAGAAAAGGGCAACAAATATTATTCCCGATGAATAATTCAAGCAGCTCTAAGCCATACCTTGCGCGTTCATTACCCTCCACGAGGACCTGGGGGATACAGCTTGAAAGGCCCTGTAAAAGGAAACAGGGGAAGATTTATTTTTAAGGTTGGGCAAATCCCGATAACCCACTGCAGGAGGGATTGTGCCTCGCACCGGCGCAGAGTTTGCTTGGAGGCGGCTGTTCCGCTCAGCCCGTGCCCCCGTCCTCCCACCTCACTGATGCTTTGTTAAAAAAAGAAAGCACTTACAGTGCTGTTGGGGGATCAGTCCATTCGCCTTTCTTCCCTGCCGAAGCTTTCAGGGATGAAAGCACTCTAAAGTGCTGGCTTTGGTGCTTGGAGCTGAATAGTGAATAATCCCCCTCCTTCATCCCCCTGCCCGTGCAGGGTCACCGCGCTCGAACCAGCCGTCATGGCCCAAGCCAGCAGTGCATCTTCACTTCTCGGCACATCCGGTGCCGGGTGCACGTCGGTGTGTGATGGAGGCATTGAGCTCACTGAGGTTGTGTGACTTACCCGGTGCCACCGGGAATTGGGTACCAATTGGGGAACACTGTCAGGCATGAGCATCTTTCTGCCTACCCGTCTTCCATCACATCCCATCAGGGTGGGGACCATGCTGTGGGACACAGATTCACAGTGTCACCTTCTCTGCACAACCCCTTTAATCACCCTTAGCCCCCTCCCTGGGGAAGCCAGGACACCTGGAAATTTGATTTTTGGAAAGTGGTTCCTGTAGCCACATGGAAAGGAAAGTACTTTTCCTGGAAAAGTTGTGTTTTCCCTTGCAGGAAATGTATGGGGTTTTGCTTTTTTATTTTAAGAAAAATATATGAAAGGCAGGATTGTACAGTTTTGATGCATGTCTGACACCGCTGAGATTTGAAGTCAGGTGTCAGCTCTGTCAAGGAGTCACTGAGCATCTATCTGTCCATGCTGCTGAGCTCCTTGGGGCAAGAACTGACATTCCCTGGGTATAACCCCCTCTCAGGATGCTCCTGAACAAAAATATCAGCTTCCGGTGATTCCATTTACCTGCTTGTTCACATAAGCAGGACATTTCGCCAGAGCTGATTGCGCCATGCTCAGGTGGATGGCCTGGGCTGGGATGTGTTTGCTTCCCTGACTTGTACTGCCCGCTCTCCTCTCAGTTTTCTCTGCCGATAAAACTTTCATCTGAGATTGAGCCCTTGATCAATGATGGCAGGATACATCTCCCATCACCTGAGTGGGATGAGAGCGAGGTGGCCAGCATGGCTGGATGGGGCCTTCTCAAGAGGACAATTCATCCTGGCTATTGGACACCAGCCGTCAAAGGGGACAAATGGCTCTCTGGAGGTGACGGTCCTTCTCATCAATGTGATGCGGGTGACCGCTCTGGATTTAACACCTTGTTTTTGGGCAGCCAAAGCCCAAGGCTTGGCCGGGGAAAGCTGCTGCTGACCTGAACTTGTGGAGGTCCTCTCTGCCACTGCTCCCATGGTTCGAGGAGACAAGTGCCACCCAAGGGCTCAACTTGTGGGGTTTTCAGTCCCAACAGTCCTAGACTAGGAGTAGGACTCTGCCACCCTCCTCCCTGTCTGCCTGACACCTTTGACATGCCTGATACCTTTGGTCACTCACGCGTGGTTTGATCCATCATCTGATGAAGCAAAGGAGATATTCTCCATTGCCACTAGGCTCAGGGATATGAAGGTCACAAGGACCATCACAAGGGACCACTGCATGTCCACCTCTCGCTCAAACCATAATTTCTATCTGAGCCAGGACACATTCAAGAGGAAGGTGCCCAGTGGCAACTTAGACTCCAAGTGATGGAGAACCCATCTCTAGTATAAGCTAATTGGCAATGATTAATTACCCATGCTATTAAGAGCATCTGCCCTGTACCCAGCTTGGATCCCAGCAGCACACATCTCATAAGGCCTCTATCCCAGAGACACCATGTCAGTATTTGCAGAACAAACCCATCTTTTAACCTTCTCATGGACCTGTGAAGTGGCCTCAGATCTGTGATGTGGACATCAGCCTTTGCTGAATGATGGTCTGGTGGTGTCAAACGCCGATCTCAGAGAGGAGTTGAGGGGCATGTGGCCATGGACCAGCTGGGAAGGGCACAGCAGGAGAGTGTCCCCGTGCCATACATGTCCACGAGGGTGACTTTGCCATGACACGGGGCTGGAGGCTCAGTAGGGGTGACAGGGACACCTGTCCCTCCCCTAATCAGGCTGCTAGTGCCAAATCTGTCACCCACAAAGCAAACCCAGGCTCCTGCCTCCTCCCAAATCCGGGCACCACACTCCATGGGATGCTCATCAGGCCAGGCCTCAATCACCACTCCCCCTGACCAGTGCAGCACGGACGGACCCATCAAGTGAAAGGTGGAAAAAGGTAATTAATCTACAGAGAAAAAAGTGTTAATACCTCTAAGACACCAGGGACACTGGCTGTCAGCTTCCACCAATTAGTCACCTAAAACCCTGCCTGTATGATCTCTGTGGTACAGCTGAGTTGATTACTCTAATTAATTTTGCATTGATCTGCATGGATCTGCAGCACCAGGGCCTATCACAGGCGGAGGAGGAGATGGATGCAGGAGCCCTGCTGGAGCGTGGAGGCGGGAGCACATCCCGGGCACGCCGGCCCCTCTCCCACAGCCCGGCTGGGACGGCTCGTCCCAGTCCCCCCTGTCCCAGGGCTCCCGTGGCTGGAGGTGACAGATCTGTCCCCGAAGCAGGGCTGGGGGGAAGGAGCAGAGACCCATTTTGGAAGCACCCTGCCAGGGGTGGGATATCCCAGCAGGGCTTGTCCCATCCTCTTCCACCCCTGGGGCTGTCCCTTCACACATTCTTGCACCCTTTGCTACTTTCTGCATCTTCTAAAGTGGAACCTTGGGTGTTTGGTTTTGGTTTTGGTTTTTTTTTGCAGCATTTGCCATCCCACATCCAGCAAACACTATGGGGCACAGGTGCCACCTCCATAACAACCCTGGTGCTGCTGCTTTCCCTCTGCCTTGCCAGGGTCAATCCCATCCCTCCTGCGACAGAGTCCAGTCCATTGCCTCTTAGCATCCTGTCCAAATCACGAGGTTTATTCCACCTCAGGTGGGCTCGGTCTCCCCTTTTTGAGATCTTTCCCCCTGTGTTTAATTTGGAGCACATTTTGTGATAGTGGAAAGCCAAACATTTGTCATTTTCTAATTTTTTTTTCTCACATTTTTCTCTCTCTCCCTGTTTAAAATTTGACCCAAATTCACAAATGTGCTCTGAACATCCTACAAGCCCCAAACTCCGCCACACTCCCCTGGCTGGACAGCTCTGGCAGGCCCTGCTCAGCGGATGCTCTCCTCCTATTTAGGGATTATTTTCTCCCCTCTCCAGCCATCTCTTAAAGCATTGCAGCAGGAGGGATTGCTGACTGCAGTGCTGGAGGTTTCACAGTTTATTTTCACATCTCCCAGCTCTCTGAGCATCCCTGTTCCAGCTGGCCCTGAGTGCCAGTGCTCACCCTCCAGCCCTGCCCTGACAGCACAGCTGATGGGCTGCAGGAACCCGGCATGGTTTGCTGGAGAAGCATGTCCTGGAAGCCAGGACAAACAGGTCCGCAACTGTCTTGTCCCCAAGCAACTCACCTTGTCCCAGGGACCTCTTGCTGCCTTTGATGTGGCTTTTCCCGGGGAGGCGGCAGTGGGTTTGCAGGAACGCTGCTGCTCTTGACAGCTCTTTGATCTGCTCTTAACACTTCAGGTGCACCGACGTCTGCGGCTGTCTCCTCACCACATGGAGCTTGGCATAGAGATGCACAAATCCCTGCTTTGTGTTGTCCTGGAGCCACGGACCAGCAGCCGGCATGAAACCACTCCTGGAGCAAACCCATCCTTGGGCCGAGGGCTTGAGCCTGCTGCTCCCTCCTAGCCCGCTGCTCCACCCGGTCATCCCCAACCATCATCAGGGGACACCTTCTCGCTGTCTACCTGAAAGAAGGTTGTATCGAGGGAGGGTCGAGCTCTTCTCCCAAGTAACAAGCGCCAGGATGAGAGGAAATGGCCTCAAGTTGCGCCAGGGGAGGTTGAGGTTGGATCTGGGGAACAATTTCTTCCCCAAAGGGCTGTGGGGCATTGGAACAGGCTGCCCAGGGCAGTGCTGGAGTCACCATCCCTGGAGGGGCTGGACAGACGGACATGAGGTTCTCAGGACACGGCGCAGTGCCGGGGCTGGGTTATGGTCGGACTCGATGAGCTTGGGGGTCTTTTCCAGCCAAAATGATTCTGTGATTCTATCTCCTCAGCAGTTCGTTAAAGGTCTGGTGCTAACAAAAGCTCCTCAACCAGTGCTTTAACCAGAGCCACTTTTGATTCAGGATTTATTCATCTTGATGAAGGAAAACTGAGGCATGGAGAGATTTAAACTGCCCAAGGAGAGGATCAGGAGAGCGAACGGAGCATCCTCCTCGCAGAGCTGTAGCACTCAAAGGATTAGCCGCTGCCTTCATAAACATAATTTCCTGGGATTAATATTAAAAATGTTTCTAATGGCTCCCACTTGTTTACTAAATAGCCAGCATAGAGATAATTTATCAACTGTGGCTATAATTTGCTATTAATCAAATATTCAAATCAGTACTGCAGTTGGCCACAATGGGACACACACATAATTCTCCAGCCTTGGTAATAATTAATCTTTTTCCCCCCTTTTCTTCCCTTCACTTTGGACTCTTGCAAATATCTTTTGGTGTTAAGAGGTCCCCAGAGAGACCTGCCTCTAAATGAGGTGTAAAAATCTAAGCCGCACAAAAAATAGCATGCGGCTGGGATCGATATTCTCTTCACAGCTACATCGATTAACAACAATATTCTTCATTTATTAATTATGAAGGGGAATTTTCCATCCTTGCATCTCTTTCTCTTCTTGTTGCTTGGGTGGGTTGGTGGGGTCTCGCTGTGCCCTCCCCAAGCATCCTCCATGTACCAGCCGGGCAGAAGGGGAGATGGCAGCTGTCGGGGTGGGTGGGGATGGATGGGGCTTGATGCACGCAAGGGGAGAGGGAGGAGAGCTTATTTTCCTGGGAGGTTCAAGCAGCTCGAGGCAGTCCCGCCGGATGGGCTGAGACCTTGCATCACGAGTTGATGCGCAGGAGACGAGCTGCTGCTGAAGGAGGAGGGAAGGAGGAGGAGGGAAGAGGAAGGCTCCAGAGCAGCTGGGTGCCAGGGGAGGGGGATACAGCCCTGTCGAAAGCCCAGGTGGTGTCAGCCCTAGTGCTGCAGGGTGGGTGCCCGACAGCTGCGCTCTCCCCGGGTGCTGTGCTGCCATGGGCGCCCTTTCCAGTAAAGCTTCCAGGGCTTTTGCTGGGCTGCAGTGAAAACATGTAGAGCTCCTGGCAAAGCTGGGCTGTTGCTGTGTGTTTTACTTGAGGACTGCAGCTCCCTGGCCAGACGGGGAGATCCTGGCTGGGTGGATGATGCTCCAAACGAAAGGATTCCCCCAGCCAATCCGCTGGACAATCTCCCCATGGAGCACCCTGGCATCTCCCATGGGAAAATCCACTCTTCAACGGAGGGGTTTGTCAGGGACACGACACCCTGTGCAGCCATCCTGGGTGCACGGGGACACCGGTGACTCCGTGGTCATGGTTTGGGGTCAGGAAGATGGAAAATGGTGGTGACAGAGAGCAGGCGAAGGCAGGGGAGGGGAGAGGAGGTGGGCAGCAGAGTCAGGAACTTCGGTGGCTGAACCCCTTTCATCCTGCATCATTTTTCCTCGGGGAGCATCTCTTGGAGATGGAATCATAGAATCACAGAATCATTTTGGTTGGAAAAGACCCTCAAGATCATCGAGTCCAACCATTACCCCACTCCTGGCACTGCCCCACGTCCTGAGAACCTCATCTCCGTCTGTCCAACCCCTCCAGGGATGGTGACTCCAGCACTGCCCTGGGCAGCCTGTTCCAGTGCCCCACAGCCCTTTCTGGGAAGAAATGATTCCTAATATCCAGTCTTCCTCCAGCAAAGCCCCTCTGCAAGCAGTGATGGAGTTCATGTCACCATCTCTGCTTAAGGGCCTTATCAAGCCTTCCAAATAAAAGTTTGCCCCAAACCCCTCCTTCAGACTATAAAAAGGACTGAAATAATGGATGCAAATAGAAATTGCACTTGCAGAGCACCAAGCACTGTCACTTGGGTCCTGCCAGGAGGGAAGAGCAGCCAAGGACCACTCCTCGCTGCTGGCGGGGGTACTCGGTCCAGAACCCAGGCGCACCTGGTACTTCAAAGTGCATAATCGTTATTTAAAGTGAAAATTACCACCGAGCTCTATTAGACTTTAAAATAAAAATTAGAGATTTTAAAAATAGATTTTCCCTAACGAGGAGCGTGACGGATGAGCGTATTGGAGACTGCGTGAGCGGAGTGCTGCTAAGTGAAATGAAATGGCATTAGGGAGCATCCCTTACCCTCCCTGCTGCTCTCCTCCCTCAAAAATCCATACCGGCACTGTCCTCCCAGAGTGGCACTGGGACGGGGGCCAGGACACGTCCTTCCCTCCAGGTTAAAGTGAGTAAAGACATTTACTTCCACTCCAGATACAGACTTTTCCCTTCTTCTAAATCAAAGGCAATGCTGGAGAGGCAAAGGGTCCATCGCATCCCCTCTAAATGCATCTGCACCCCCCAGAGCAACACATGTCCTCTCCACCATTCATTCTCAAACACCCCAAATTTTGGAGCAGAATTAGGTTTAGATGGCAAATTTCTGTTAAAAATTCAACAAGGTTAAAATGCCTTTTTTTTTTTCCCCCTAGGTGACCAAAATCACAAAACTTGAGCTGTGTGAGACCAATAAAGGTCAAACCTGGGGGTGCAGAACAACATTCAGATTTTGTTTGGTTTCTGCTGGTTTTCTTGCTTAAAGCACGTTTTGCAAATCAACGCATGAGGCTTTCCTATCTGTTCCAATACCAAAGCATTTTCATAAGGAACGTGGCAATGAGGTCTCTGCAATTCCAACAAAATACAATTGATGTTTTTCCCAGCTTCATTAAATGTGCTATTTTTACCTTGCAAGGTGCAGTATCTACCTATGTCTCAGTAGTGAAGGGGCTGGGACACGTTTAAAGCAGCAGCTCTGACCATGAAGTTCTGTTTAGTTTCTGTGTTGTCTTTCCAAGCACCTTATCAGCCGCTCTGGGTATCTGCCTTCCCCATCGCTCTCCTGTCAGAAAGCTGGAGGATGTCAGATGCAAAGATCCTTTGCCATCAAAACCTCTGCGCAGGCGATGTCAATCCAGCCTAGCCAGGAGTCAATCTCATGGGTTTCTCCTGGGATCTGCAACCCAGGAGTACTCGTCCAGGGTGAGGGTCTCCAGAGGTCCCTTCCAGCCCCATCTCTTGTGATGCCACCAAGCACTGAGTAGGTCCTCGCTTGTCCTGCCCTTTCCATCTGCTGAGAAGGACAGGCTGCTAGAGGGTTCCCCACTCCCACTGTCACCTTTGGTGCAGCCCCAGGAGCTGCAAACAGTTGTCCTCAGCCCTCCACTTCCCACCATCGCGATGACCCCAGCTCATCTATCCCCATCCCTGGGAGTCTCACAGCTTGGTTGCACTTCTCCAAACCCCACAAGTTCATAGAATAATAGAATCATCACAGAACCATTTTGGTTGGAAAAGACCCCCAAGATCATCAAGTCCAACCATTAACCCAGCCCTGGCACTAACCCATGTCCCTGAGAACCTCATCTCCATCTGTTTAACCCCTCCAGGGATGGCGACTCCACCACTGCCCCGGGCAGCCTGTTTCAATGCCCAACAGCCCTTTCCGAGAAGAAATTGTTCCCCAGATCCAACCTCAGCCTCCCCTGATGCAACTGGAGGCCGTTTCCTCTTGTCCAGAGCATTGTGGTCCCAAGACTGGTGTGAACCCAGTGTGAAGAACCACCCCCAGGAGCTGCTAACGATTCCCTCTCCCTCCAACTGAAATGTCACCAGTGACTCAAGCCTGCAAGGTCTCTGCTTCTTCCTGGGAGCAGGCTGGGTGCCCCTGCCAGCTCAGAGGGGGTGACCAGGACATGTGCTGGGAGGGGACAGTGCAGCTGGTGGTCGAGTTGATGGCGCTGAGGGAGAGGAAGTAGCTTGAGGCTCTGGCATGAGGTTAGCACTGAATCCGCAAAAATCACCGTACCTTGAAAAGTGCTCAATACGCCTATTGATCAGTCCTTTCGCCTTGATCAGTTTGCTGGTGTGTGCTGCCGCAGTGCTGCTTTCGGGAAGGGAGGGAGAGGCAGAGGAGGGGGCAGGGAGGCGAGAGCACGCTTGCGCCAGAGATGCTCCAACATCCCAAGGCCAACTTTGTGTTCTGCTAGCCTCAGGGTCATCTTGCCTTCTGCAAGAGATAGGCTGGGCTCCAGCCTTGCAGATTGGCTTAGGAGGTGTTTGTGAGGCAGGAGGGTGGAAGAGCACTCCAAAAACCCTCCTCTCTCCTGTCCAGCAGCTGTCTTGCCAAAGCCTCCTTAGATGCCTAAAACTGGGTGTCCGTCCAAAGCCAAGACTAGAAGCTGAGTCAAAGGAGAGAGAGGTAGATGTGGTCTCCGTCCTGCCTTGGAGCACACTGAGGGCACCCAAGTGAGTGTGGGGAGCTGTGGGGCACCCACTCCTGCTCCCTGGAGGGCCCTTGTCTCTCTAGGACAGTTGCCACATAGGAGCAGATATGAGTTGGGGTGTCCTATCCTGCCCAAGAACCTGTGCATGGCAGGATCAAAGGCCAGTCAGATACCCAGAGGCATCAGATAGGTGTGGTGGGTCGGAGCAGAACAGGAAAGGGGCATTTGCATCAGAGAGACCATTTGGGCTCAGGCATATGGGGGTGTGACCGCACACCCACAGGGCCAGGACAGCTTTGGGTGTGCAAATATCCTGGGCTGGGGCACCATCCCCATCATCTGAACACCCTCAGCAACGTTAGGGACATCTCCTGGGAGATATTTGCAGAAGCAGCCCCATTTTTGCTAAGAGGACTGGTAGAACACACTGGTCTAGAGAGTGGAGGGAAGTAAAAACTCACCCAAAAAGGTCACGGAGTTAATTTCCAGCTCATGTCCCCCTCTCACACCTCACTGATTAATAATTGAAGAAAATGTATTTCTTTTTTTGGGGGGTTGGCATAAATCAAAAATAAACACAGCATCCATAGTCAGCCCCAGGGAGAGAGCAGCCGTGTGGGCTGGAAGATGCTGAGGGCCGTGGTCCAGGGAGGCTTAAAAATGCAATTGGGAGGACAGAGGGCAGAGGATAAATCAGGATTGCTCATGACCTGGCTGGACGGGGCCGCGTGGGTGCTGGGGCTGCTGCTGCTGTGATGGATGCTCCAGGAACGCCCAAGCAAGACACAGGCGTCCTCGGCCACATCCAGCTTCTCCATATTCATCTCGCAGTTGTCGCGGGTGCATGCATCTTGTCTGTAACCTCACATCTGGAGGCGAGTGGGTGGGTGGGTGGTGTGCGGTGCTTCCACATGCACAAGTAATTATGCAGATCCCCGTTCAGGTGGAGCTTAATTTTGCCCTTCCAGCATCAGCTGGAGCTCTTTGTTTAGAAGATGGAGTTGTGCAGGTACAGCAAGGATGGGCTGGAGAGAGACCTTGAGGTGGAAGAGCTGCTGTGGAGCCAGATGCTGTCACCGAGACCCCCAGCACCCTCCCATTGGTGCTGGGACCTGCAGGGCTGCGGGTGCATGGGCTCATCCCCCAAAATACTCTGGGGAGCCTGTCCTGGAGCTGGGAGGGATCCAGAGGGTGCAACCATACCCAGGCAGACCCTGGGGGCTGGGTTGCTCTGATTTCTGGCAGTCACCTGCTATCTCCCTCCCCTTTTGGTTAAATAAAGCTTTGGGCTGTGATGAAGCCCATTAAAGTCAGAGGCAAAGGTGTGGGATTGAAATGTAGGACAGCAGCCGCTGCAGAATGTGGTTGCGTGGGATCGATGGGAAATCAATACCCAGCTCTGCTCCGCAGGTTTCCGCCTGGCCCTGCTGCCGCCGCATCCCCTGGGTGCTCCCGACATCCCTCAGGACGGTCCCTTGTGAGGCCCCCCAGCCGGGCATCCCCTCCCACAGCCCCTCAGAAAGGAGAAAGGGGGAGAATTTCTGGCATCCCAGTGAGAACCAATGCTAGGCTGCCAGCGCAGGCTAAAGGCAGAGCTCTGCGCGTTCCGGGGGGCTCGGATCATCCCACAACTCGTGCAAATATAGACTAGAGCTGACGTGAATTCAGCTCTCAAGGTGAATCACCTTTAGAAGGCAGCATAAAATTCTGCAGTCCCTCCATGCCCTGAATATGGACCCACTTTCATAGATTCTTTTTCACTACACTGTAGTCATAATGACAGAAGAGCATTTCAAAAAGTAAAAGCTGCAGCTTAGAGTCATAGAATGTCCTGGGTTGGGAGGGACCCACAAGGATCATTGAGTCCAACTCCTGTCCCTGCATATGACAACCCCAAAATTCACTGATTCCCTGGATCACTATTGTACTGTTAGCATGAATTCCCTATTAGTCTCCTTTCTTTTACAAATTTAATTCCGACTTGAATGTGGATAACTGTAGTAGTTTCACCAATGCTGAATTTCCTATTAATGAATATACTTGCTTCTAAATGTTCTCAGCATCATGAATTTAAAAGAAATTTAAATATTCTGCATAATAGGAGCTCTAAAATTTCATACTAGTGGACAGGCGAGCATTGAACGTAAATTTTTGTGGAACGTTATTAGATTTCCAGCCAAAAGCCACCATTTTCTGTTGAGATCAGGCATCGTCCTTCTAGCAAATGTATATCAAGATTGTTAACACCTGGACTCGATGATCTTAAAGGTCTTTTCCAACCAAAACGGTTCTACGGTTCTGTGGTTCTATGGATGGGGCTGAGCCATGTACTGCATGCCTGGTGAGACTGGGGGGACTGGACTCACAGCCACACTGAGCTCCCACTGCTGCGTCACCATGGTTGATCTGGGTTGATCTGGGGAATCAGCCCCAACCTGCAAAGGGGGTTTGGAACCAGGTGGTCATAGAATCATAGAATCATTTTGGTTAGAAGAGACCCTCAAGATCATCGAGTCCAACCGTTCCCCCACCCCTGGCACTGCTCCATGTCCCTGAGAACATCATCCCTGCGTCTGTCCAACCCCTCCAGGGATGGTGACTCCAGCACCGCCCTGGGCAGCCTGTTCCAATGCCCCACAGCCCTTTCCAGGAAGAAATTTTTCTTAATATCCCCAGGACTCGTGCTCTCCCAGTCTGCCCAGCACGGCATCCAGTCTGCATGGAAGGAAACTCCGCATCCTTCCAACATTGCATGCCTGCGCCCAGCATCCATCCAGCTGTGACAGGAGAAGGGAGCATCCTCCAAGCCGTCATCATCGGCCAGAGCGGCCCGACGGGGAGACAGAGACACAAAGGGATCTATCAGAAATGATAGTTTAATTGGAGGGAGGTGAGCACAGCACTATTTAACCACTGCTGCGCATTGATGGATTGATCCACGTCTAGTTACACTATGTTTGTGACATTCAGAGGGCTCCCAGCCAGTGGCTGCCGGCCCCCGTGATTTTGGCTGGATGGAGACCGGCACAGCTGGGGGCTGCTCCTGGGAGCAACAAGTTGGGGACAGGGCTGCTGATCCCCCCCAGTGCCACCTGCGGCACCCAGTGGTGACACCCACCCCATGGGTGTCATCCTGATGCCCTCCGTCATGGCAAGGGTGCCCACCCGGTGTGCTGCTGTCACCCACCCTGTGCACAAACACCCTGTGACTGCCTGACCCCCCAAGACCCCACCATGCTGTCGCCCTCCCCAAATGTCTCCTTAGGTCTCCTGGGGTGTCACCTGTGTCCCTCCTCAAGAGAGGGGACAGCCCTGGGGAGGGCTGGGAATGGGAAGGCATCTGCAGAAGCGCCATTAAACCGTCAGTTTTATCATCCCAGCTCACGTGAACACACTGAAACCATGACATGATCAATCCGGGCTGAACATTAATTATGATTACACCCTGGGATCTTGATTGTGATTGATTAATTGATTCCTGGGCTCCTTGCAGCAGCAGCCCCTCCATAGGAATTGCACAGCGGTAAGGGGGCTGGGCTGGATGTAGGTGAGATTTGGGGATGGGGGCTCAGGGGGTGCTGGAGAGGAGAGAGGGGATGTTGCTTACAAGAAAAGAGGGGGAAAAGTGAATGTCCCCTCCCCGCCATGCCAATGTGCTGACACCACAGCACTGGCTGCGCAACGTCATCTCCTCTGTGCAGCCGCTCGCAGCAGAGAGGGGACAGTGCTACCAGGGACCCGAGCACTGCACAGCAGCTGTGGACACGGATCTGAGAGTGGATCACAGGGTGGGATCCTGCAGAGCCGCGGGCTGATGAAACCTCTTTGTCACAGGGTCTGTGCACCCCCTGTGCCCCCCCGCTGTTGATTCCCATTGATCCGTTATCGAAATCGATGCTGGCCATACCAAGCCCTGCTCCAGCGGGGAGGAGGGACAGGGCTGCAGCACCTCATCACAATTTTTCCGTCGTTTGGCTCCTGAAGGAGATGCCTCCAGATTGCACACACTTGGTACATCCAGCAGCGCTTCCCAGCCTGGTTTGATTAGCAGGAGAACAAAGCCGCCGCCAGTGTCAGGTCCGTACTGGGGATGCTGGGATGAGGGACCCTGCTCCAGGCATCAAGGGGACATCCCTGCAGGGCTGCGGTCCAGCATCCTCCTCCTCACCTCGGCGTTAGATCCAACCTTCCAGCTCAGCATAGCATCAAACCACTCGAAACGGTGGTTTGGCAGCTCCAGGCTAGCACTTAGCAGGGTTCCGGTCTGCTCCCGAAGCAGCATCAGCCCTGGATAAAGCACGAACACGGACAGAAAGAGCAAAGCCACCAGCAAATGCTCGCTGAGCTCCTATAAGTGTTCTTCAGCCCAGGCCACAGGCTGTGCCTGGGCCTCATAGTGGTCTCGGGTACCAGGTACCGGCTCAGCCATCCCTCCCAACGAAAAAATGACGCCCAGGAGCTGCCAGCCATGGGGCTGCGGTGCCGAACCCATCGCTTCTGGGTGCAGCCAGGCTGCCTGAGCGCTGGGAAAATAAATGATTTCAAATAAACTGGTATTAATAGGATATTGATAAACAGAGTGGGGCAGTACTGAAGGGAAACAAGCAGGGAAAAATCTTCCTAGTGAATCTCCAGAGGAAATTTTTCCAAAGGTTAAAAAAAAAAAAAAAGGAAGAGGAAAAAAAAACGCACTGGACAATTAATTTATTTTGACGGTAATTTTTCTGGCTGCCATTTAAGGCGGACACTCGGGAAGTGCTGGGGTTATCGACATATAGACCGAGGAGATGGCAGGACCCCCATCCCCCTGCCCCTCTGCAGCAGGCTGTAAGTGCTGGGCCTGTGATTTATTTAGTATCCATGAATACTGAGTGAAATCAGAATAATGGGGCACTTAGCTGTGTTACTGAGAAATCACTATCGTGATGCAATTTACCTCAATTAATTAAGCCTTTTTTGTTACCATTATTCCTTGTTTTACATTTTGTTTTAAATTTCAAACGATTGGGCGCATTGTGGTGGGAAGCTGATAGCTCTGGTTAGAGCCATGCAGCAAAAGGCCATAAATACCCGACACACTGTTCTCCCGCTGTCCCAGCCCCGCACAGCCCATGATCCCATCGCCCTTCCCAAAATTCAGCAAATATCACTTCGCCCCAACCTGCAGCTCTCCTGGCTGGTTCAATACTGCAGTGGATTTACCGTGATGCTGGTTTTGCTCAGGGCTGTGGACTCCCTGAGGTTTCTCTAGACTTGGCTTGTGCAGGAAAAGGCTGAAGTTTGAGTGGTCCGAGTGAAAAGGAGGGGATTTTTTCTCCCTGTATCAGAATTGTTTTGTCTGGAAAAGCCCCTCA
Organism: Caloenas nicobarica; assembly: GCF_036013445.1. Lineage (NCBI taxonomy): Eukaryota > Metazoa > Chordata > Aves > Columbiformes > Columbidae > Caloenas > Caloenas nicobarica. The sequence continues at coordinate 356,999 of NC_088271.1, forward strand.
AGCTCATTGAGTCCAACCGTTCCCCCAGCCCTGGCACTGCCCCGTGTCCTGAGAACCTCATCTCTGTCCAACCCCTCCAGGGATGGTGACTCCAGCACTGCCCTGGGCAGCCTGTTCCAATGCCCCACAGCCCTTTGGGGAAGAAATTGTTCCCAAGATCTAATCTCGGCTCTGGCATCTCTGTGGGCTCCTCCCCAGAGTGGGCACCTCAGGGTGAAGAGTTTAATGTTAAACTTGGCCAGGACCTCCCCTGGCCTCCCACCACCTCCAGCCCAGATCTCTGGGTGCGATGAGTCCCTTCTGCACTTTTGGATCCCATACAAAGAGAGCTGAGGCCCCACTATGGGAGACCAGCATAGACGACTCTCAGGACCATGGAGCTTGCGGGTGTTTCCATCCTCCCACATCTCCAGCTCAGCATCCCTGGGACCTGCTCAACATCCCAGGGTCTCTTCCCCACATCATCCCCGAATCACTGGTCGCCAGTCACGCAGAGCCAAGGGACGCACCAAGCTGTTTGCAAATAAAAGACATCATTTTCTGCTGCGGAGCAGTTAGGAGTTTTTCTTCCAGCTCTCCGGGTGATACTATTTAACCACCCATGATTTTTATCCCCCACCATCATAGCCATTGCCACGGCATAACTCATGCACCAAACGTGTGTGGCCTCTGCATTGGGCTGGTGCTATCTCTTTAACAGAAGGGAGAGAAAATATTGGTGCCTCGGACCCCCCTGGGAATAAATTCATACCGCCGTATTGATTCGATTTTTTTCTCCTTTTGCCCGATACCTACAGCCTCCTGGGTAACAAAGATTAAGCTTCGAGCCCTTCTGATATTACTTTGAAATGCAGAAACCTTCAGAAAAAGAAACTACATCTTCTCTCTTCTCAGAAAAGAGGCAAATATCTTTGGGGATGGGCCAGCGCTTGTCTATTTTCTCCTTTGCCTGCCTCTGGAGCAATCAAGACACATGTGTGCATGCTCACAAACACGGCATGTTCACCCGCACGCGTGTACGTCTGCATGGAGGTGCCCATCTCCCTTTTGCTCCCTCTCGCTGTGGATCACATTAAAGATTCAAGGACTCATTTGATTTAACTGGTGTTAAACTGCGGCAGGGAGCTCGGGTGAGCGCCGGAGCCAGCCACCTTAATATCAGACCAATTAATTATCAGCCCTGTTATGACGAAGGCTGCTGAAATGTGGGTTGAGAGATCTCAGAGTGCAAGCAAAGAGCTCTCATTTCCCCGATCCTGTAATTGCTGGAGGCAGGCCTGGCCTGTGATCTCGGTTACACAGGCATAAATCTGGAGCAGCTCCAGTTGTTTAATTGGTGTCGCTTGGGAATTGCTGGAGAGCAGCATCCAGCCCTTTGGATGGGAGCCGCGTCCTTCCTGCCAGCGATTTAACCGCCCCGACCCCAGCAATTATTCAGTTGGGTGACAGCAGCAGCTGGAGGCTTCACTGTGCACGGAGCTGGAGGTAGAAATTTAGGAAATTTGGGAGAGAACATGTAAAGCTGAGGCATGGGGAACAATAGCTGGAGGGCCCTGAGCCCATGGGGAGGTGAGGGCTGGGGATGGCGATAAGGAAGGGGGATGAAGATGCTGCAGGAGGAGGTGTTGGGATGGAGTGGGGAGTGAAACAGTCACATAGGGAGGTGGGGACAGAGACAATGCAGTGAGTTCTTACATGACCACAGGGTGTTTTCCAGGCTCTTGTACTGTGTTGGGTTGGTCACCGTGTCCCCTGAGCAAAGGGCAGCTGGAAAACCCCAAGCAACGGAGGTTTTTGCACAAGCCTGGCCTTGGCTGTGTGTCTGGGACCCACCAAGTCAAGTCTTCATCACTTGAGCTTAGCTGGGCTCTTCCTTGGCCTCAGCCACACGCTCCCCACAAAAGTAGGTCCTTCAAGCTTGGTTGTGTCCCCCAAATGCTGCCTTGTGTCCCTTTCTTTGATATCAGGGTCCTGGATCAGCCCAGACTCCTCCTTGCCTGGTTCTGCTTGTAACCTTGGCATCTCTCACCAGCAAACAAGGCCCCTCTCAGAACCAGAGCCGAAGTTGCTTCCTTCATCTTCCCAAGCATCCTGTGGCTCTGGATGTGTCCTTTAAACCCAGCTTTGCTGCCTGCCCTGGCATCTCCAAAGAGGGAATTTCCAGGTCCTGGCCCCTTCCTGAAGGCTGGCCTGCGTTTTGTGTCCCTGCAGGGAGTTTTAATCTTCCCCTCCAAAGCGCTGAAGGTCTGGAGGAGACTCATCACCTGAGCTCAAACCTCTGAATGTGCCCACCTCCATGTCTGCTTCGAATGGGCAGCTCTGGACACCTGCACTCCCTCATCAGCCTGTCCTGGGCAAATCTCACCTTGAAGGACCTTGTCATCGAGTCTTGGACGCACCCACTGAAGCCATGTTCACCACGCGTGTCCATGGATCACCACTCTGCAAGGCCAACCTGGATTTTGAAGCAGGGACTTTTCCTCTCCAAACCCTCCCAGGCTGTGAATGGAGTGATATTCTGACTCTTTATTTTTCTATCAATAAACATTATTGTCCTTTTCTCACAAACCCTTCAGCAATTAAAAACAAAACAACAACAACAAAAAAAAACCAAGAAGAGGAAGAAGAAGACAAAGGGAGTTGATGTTTGACTGCTGGGCTATCACTTAAGTCCTTGTTCCTGTTTACTCAGGACTTATTAGAGCTCATTCAATGCCTATAGCATGGCTGGATCAATATCTGCTGGGAGCAAGAGAGATTCCGCTTGGCCACTGTAGCCCATGTTGCAGAATTGATCTGCTTGGCTGCTGCAATCTGAAAATCCATCTTTTTTGCGCTCTCTGCCTCTCTCTCAGCAGCGGGTTGCTAAGCAACGGGGGCTCCTTTGGGCGGCCATTGGTCAGCACCGCAGCCGGGCGCCGTGGTCCTCCCTGGTCACTTGGCCACTTTGGGCTGCGATTCCTCCTCCAAGAATGGCTCCGGGCGGCGGGGAGGTGGGGAGAGGGCAGGGAGGAGGGAAAGGGGCCGGGGGTGGCGAGAGGAGGGACGGGGAGAAAAGGGAAATCGATATCACCTCACATTTAACCTTTCTTGGGGAAAAAAAAAAAATCTTTGAGAAAACTATATTGACCCATTCCTTATCACTTTGCGCCACTGCAGCCTGCTCCGACGGGGGCTGCGCTGCCTGCACACGCACTTCATCAACACTTCGCCCTCGCCTCTTTTTAGGGTAGATCACGATGCTTTCTTCCCTTCTCCCTCTGTCTCTCACCTTGTCTGGACACAAAGTTATGCCAGTTTAGCTAAAGGTGTGTTTTTTAAACTGATTTCATTAAACTGGGGCAAAACCTTTGTGCGGATGTACTGAAATCAATGTAAACCCCATTTGCATCGATTTCGCTTCGCTTTGGTAAAGGAATCGAATTATACAAACCAATACCAACCTGCTTTAAAATGATTTAAGGGTGTCTACACAAGACCAATTTTGGCTTGCAATTTTGTGTGTAGACAAGGTCCATCCCTCCTCTCCAAAGAGCTGTTCTTTAGGTAAATCTCGCTGCCCCAAAAGCCTCCAAGCTCTCACTCCTGTGGCCTCCCCAACAGCATCGTCTGTGCAACCTCCAAAAGCTCATCCTAAAAGTGGTGCCCAGGCTTTTCTTCTCCTCCATCAGATGAAGATCAGGCATAGGGTAGTCGTTTCCCAGGTGCTGCGGAGTATTTACTGTACAGATATTGATCCTGCTCTCAATCCATCCCACTGCAGATCCATACATCTCGTGTGTGTGCGTGTGTGTGTGTGTGTCTTCTAATGATGCCTTTTACTATGGTCCCCAGATGATGTCGTATCTAGATCCCAAAGCCTTTGTATGAGAGCTTTACAACCCTTATTTTGTAATTATCTTCACACAGCCAAAGGACAGAGGGGTTAATCCTGGAGCAGAAGTGCTCACAAGTGGACACTTTCCCTTGTGAGACACCTGTGAATTGGCCTCATTTCCACAAGTGCAGGCTGGCTCCCTCCAAAGCCAGGAAAAGCCACTTTTCTCCAGGGTCATCAAAGCCAACCACTTTTATTAGCTATCACAACAGATAATTCACATGCAAAGATGCTTCCCAGACAGAAAACACGAGATCTGTTCTTGCTCAGTGTAGGTGGACCTCTGATCTCAACCCTCAGCCTGCCTGACTCCAGCTAATCTCAGGGTCCCTCACACTGGTACATCCATATTATCACTGGGTCATGTGTTCCCTCGGTCATCTCTTTGCTTAATTTTTGGGTTCAACACACAACTCTGGGGGTCTCTGTCATAATGATTCAGGGTAAACCTCCAGTGGAGGAGCTCACTAACCCGTTCCTGATGGAAAGGTAAGTCAACAAGTCACTATGTTGCATCTGAGTGGACTAATGCTCACCAATGGAGACAAGAAACCGGCCTACATGGGTCTTTGGTCCGACCTTTGCGATGTCATGTGCAGGTTGATGGACCCTCATCTGACCTTGCATCCTTCAGCTGAAGGAAGAACCATCACAGGATACGTATATTATTGTCCTATTTTAAATATATATTATTATAAAGATTAAATATTATATTAAAAGATAGATTATTATCTTTAAAAATATGTTATTGTCTTAATGTAAATGAAAACTGCTAGTAGTTTCGTCACAGCTAGAAGAGCCAACTGTAACTCAGCCCAAGGCAGGTGCAGTTATGAGCTCTCACTCTGACTTTACAAAGAGGCATTCAGATACGGCTGAATTTCAGCTGTGGGCCCCATCCTGCCACAGAGTGACAAAAGGAGCCAAGTCCTTTACCATGGAGAGTCATCCTGACTCTGCTGCTACCATTTTCTCCTCCTCTGCAATTGTTTTTTTAATTGGCCCAGGTTGCCCAGAGAGGTGGTGGCTGAACCATCCCTGGAGACATCCCAGGCCAGGCTGGACGGGGCTCTGAGCAACCTGAGCTGGTGCAGATGTCCCTGCTCATGGCAGGGGGGCACTGGGGGGCTGGGAAGGGCCATTCAACCCAAACCTTTCTGTAATTTTGTGAATTTTCTTGTCCTATACTAATTTTTCACCTGGAGGAAGTGAGGACACAAACCTTGGAGGAGAAGGACAACTCCTTGAGAGCTCTGTCACTGTAGGGTTCTGTTTCTGAGAACATCTGAAGCCTTTTCCCAATGAGCAGAGATCAGGGATTCTCCAAAAGTTTTGAAAATCAGAAAAATGTCATTTCATCAAAACGAATCCTTTCCCAAAGGACTCAGTTGTTTCTTTAAATCTCCCTTTTCAAACATTTCATTGGCCACATGAAAAGAGTGGGAGTCATCAGATTGTCCCACTGCAGCACTTTCCAAAAGAATAATCTTCCTCTTCCAACCCCATATGATTTTATTTTTGTTTTAAAATCATGATTAATTTACACTAAAAGGAAATTTGAAAAACCGCCCAAGCTTAAATTTAGCTACAACTTTAAAGCTTGTCAAAACCACCTGCTTTGATTGACATCTGTAATGGTTTTGATATTTTTTCAACTTCTTGCTTTTTTTCCTAGTTAAGAAATTAAAATTCACATAATTCTCATGGAAGGAGGAGCCATCTCCTGTCAGGTCCCAAAACTCTTCTCCAAATTCCCAGGGGGGGTTAAGCGGGTATTTACAGGCCCTGATAAATAGCATCACTTTCTCAAAGCAGGGCAGTACTTTTCCTCTTCCCACTGGGATTTTTCAGATATTTTGTTTAATACATATGTTAATGGCTGCTGAATGGTCACTTTACTAAGCAGCACATCAACCCCTTGCAAATCGTCTACCCCAGGTTCTGCGAGGACTCTCCACGCCAAGAGGACAGCTCAAGAAGACCATTAACTGATTTTTGCTTTCACTTAGGGCTTGCAACATCGACGCGCCTGCTCAATATTTGACAAGCTCTCCACTGGCCCCAAGAGCTGAGCAGCATCTGGGGAAAATATTGCTGGTCTTCACTGCCACAGAAACCTTCGGGTTTGATCCTGAGCCACAGCATCCTGGCAGGGCAGATGCTCCTGAGCTCCCACAATTTCTTCTCCCCGGCTCTCCAGGTCTGGAAGTCTCCAAACATCTCTGCCTTCAAGAGCGGCTGGATGGGGAGCAGATTTGATCGTAGAATCACAAAATCACTGAATAGTTTGTGTTGCAGGGCCCTTCCCAGCCCCCCCAGTGCCCCCCTGCCATGGGCAGGGACATCTGCACCAGCTCAGGCTGCTCAGAGCCCCGTCCAGCCTGGCCTGGGGTGTCTCCAGGGATGGTTCAGCCACCACCTCTCTGGCCAACCTGGGCCAGGCTCTCACCACCCCCAGGGCCAACAGTTTCTTCCTCGTGTCCGACCTGAATCTCCACTGGGGAATTTGGGCCATGCACTTGGATTTGCCCGAATGCAGCACACCAGGTACTGCATGGGCTGAAGATGTGCGGCTGAACCGGAGCCAGAAGCCAGCGGGGAGGGTTCCCCTTCTCTGCAGAGATCGCGTGGCTGGGAGATGAACCCTGAGAGGCCATTAAAAAGCTCAAGTCTGGAATTGTTGAGGATTATCTGGGGTTTTTTTATTTTCTATTGTTTTCAATTGAACATCTTCTGCAGACAAGGAGAGGGAGGAAGAGGAGGGGAGGCGAGTGGGAGGGAGGGAAAATGGGGAGGGGGAGAGAGTCCATTGACAAAGTGATGTTATTAATTTTTCAGAAAAGAAAATGCATTCTACATTTTGAGGAGAAATATTGATATGTGCTTTAATGCTCCTTTATTTCTTTCACTCTCCTTTCTCACTCTATTTTTTGTTCTGCAGGTCCTGTGTTTTCGGAAGCCCGCATCCCCTTGCAAGCCCCAAAACACCTGAAAGCCTCTTTTCAATTTCACTTTGAAGCTGCAGTTATTTGGGCAAGGAAACAGAAGCTCCCCCTTCCCAACACACTTAAATTGGTTGTATAATTACCACGAGACAAGTGGTGAGAGTGGAGCCTGCAGCAAGAGATCTCCCCACCCCAGAGACCCTAGAGCCAGCCTGGGCAGGTGACAGATGCAAGAAGGGGATGATGACATTGGGAATTGCTCCCCAGGTCATGGCCAAGTCACCATGTAGGGACCAGGGGGACACAGGCTTTGCTGTGCTGGGAGCTGCAGGTCTCCATCAGAAGGTGTCCAGGCTCCACCGACCTCCCTCGCTGTCCCTGCTCAGGCACCCGTGGACATTATGGCTGTTGTTCTGAGTCTGTGATGCTTTTCCAGAACCTTTTTGCTCATCATTCTCTTCTGCACCTTTTTCTTAGCACTCTCCATCTGCTCCTCTTCCTCTTTCCCTCTGCATCATTTAACTCACAACCCTTGAGGGGGTTTTCACCCACCACCACCAAAGCCTCCCTCAAATACCATGTCAAGGACTTCAGTGCCCAGAGGAGAAGGAAGAGCTACAAAATAATGTCCACGTCCAGGTGGCACCAGGTCTGTTTGTGCACCAGCTGTATAAATCAGCCAGAAACCTCGGTGTCCGGAGCACACATGTGTGTTTAGCCCTTTATACACTAAATAAATGAAAGGCAGGAAACAAAAACTTCATCCATTAACATAATGACAGGTATTTCCCTGTTCTTAGGCCAGACCTAGTCGAGCAAAACACTTAAGTACATGATTAATTTGAAGTCTAGGAGACTTAAGCACATGCTTAAGTGTTCTGCAGCTCCAGACCTAACAACAGAGGTTTCTACTGAACAATCCATGCTCACAATGTGTTACAGTGGTGCTTAGATGTATGGATTAAGGGTGCCATAAACAGTTGAGATATTCTGTTTAAACAATCATTTGTTGACAAGACTATTCTAAGCCCATCGAATCCCTACGTGATAGATGTATGTTGTCTTTCTGAGTCTCATGCTGTATCAGCCATTGATTTTTTTCAGCCTGGATGCTAAGGTAACCTTTACCTGAGAGCTTAAGCAGAAAGTGATGGGTGGATGTTCCCCATGCCAGCCACTGTTTGCATTGCTGGAGGCAGGACAAAGCAAAGGCTCAGCTTTGCATCTGTCCACATAGCACAAGGCTGCGCTGGACCACTCCATGGGCTGGGGATGAAGCAGCATGTCTGGCCAGTATCACTTGGTGCTGCGAAGGGGACAGCTGGGGACATCAGCTGAGGGATGCTTTCCCCTTCCCTGGATGCACAAGCTTTTGTCAGGGTCTTGCTCCAACCTGAATCGTGTCTCAGGGAGGTTTCTTATCCTCAGTCCCCCACGGGCCACCCCGGCGAGCAGCAGCTTTGTCCTGCCATCCATCTCCCAACTCAGCACCTGCTTCAGGAGACGTTTGTCTTCAGACACCCACAGGTGCCCCCACAGCTCTGTTCCTGTGTGGGTGCCCTGTTGGGACACTCTTCTTTGAGATCTGTTTTAATCACATTTATACAGTGTAACCAGGGGAAGGAATCTATTGACTGTCTGTCTTCACATTTCTGTCAATTCTTCCACAGACATCATTAAATCCAAGAGTGGATCTTAATTTAACGTGTTAGCTAACGGGTTATTTAATTAGTTTTCAATACTCCCCCCCCCCCCAAAAAAAAAAAGGGGGGGGGGGGGGTGGGGAAATGGGCTAAGTATTAAGGGGAGGAGAAAAAAAAACCCACAACACAAAAAAGAGAGAGCAAGATGATGAGCACATCCAGGTTTCCCGGATCTGCAGAGAAATCGTCTCCTCAGCCCCTTCACCCCTTCTCTCTCACAAGAAAGAGCCCTGTTGCGTTTTCCCTTCTCCCCACTGTGTTCAATAATAAATGAAAATGGTAAAAAGCAATTCATACACAAGCTAAGCGTCTGGATTTATTATCAAGACAATTACACCGAGGAGAATTCCCGGAAAATTACTCTTCGAAGTCTTTCTCTGCCACCCCCCTCCTAGTTTGGATAAATACAGCAGCAATTACTGCTGCGGGAGAGAGGAGGGCACAGGGAAAGGGGGGACACCGCCTCGCGCCCCAGCCAGGCTGGCCCTTGGGTGACATCTGGCGCGGGGGTGGCTTTGTGCCCAGGAGAGCGGCTGAGTTTGGCAGGAGGGGGTGTGGGTTTGGGGACAGCTGATGCACGTGTTGCCCTTGGACAGGTCTGTGTGATGGATATTGTCTGTGGCCGGCCAGAACTCTGTGTGTCTGTCTGTGTGTCCGTCCCTGTGTGTGTAAGAGCCCTGGGTGGATATGAGCCGCTTTGGATGACTTTAGTGACAAGCACACCATGACCCGAGCAAGCCAGGGTGATTGAGGGACAGGCCTGGAACCCCCATCCCGTGGGGACCCACTGCCCGTCCCCACAGAGCTCGGGGCAGCTGCTCGGTCTGGCTGGGGGTCGGGAGGTCTCTGCCTTGTCCCCACACTGTCCCTGCTTTGTCCCCCTTCATGCCTCAGTTCCCGTTTTACCTTGGTCCCTTCCTTGCCTTGTCCCTGTCTAAGCTTCAGTTCCCAATTTCCCTCACCCTCATCCCTGTCTCGTTCTTGTCCCTGCCTTGTCCCCGTCCCTGCTTCATCCTTATCCCTACCTCGGCCCCGTCCCCGCTTCCTGTCCCCATCCCTGCCTGTCCCCTATCCCTGCCTGTCCCCATTGCTGCCTGCCTTGGCTTTTGCCCGCGGGGACCGCAGGTACCTGTTGCGGGGGCTGAGCCGCAGGGACCGGGGGAGGCCCGGGTCGGGGAGCGCCCCATGACCCCCCTGCACCCCTCCCCGGGCCGCTCCGCGGTGCGGCCGAGCCGGAGCAGGATCGCGCGGGGGTGGGGGCGGGGGGCGGTCGTACCTTAGACTTGGGGAACAAAGTCTCCAAAGTCGGGATCTTTTCGAAAAAAGCAGAGATGCTTCCCGAGCCGGGAGAAGGAGCTCTGCGGCAACAGGAAAATACCTGCGGGAGAGAGAAACAGAGAACATGTATATATCTATATAGACACACACATATATAGAGAATAATTATAAAATAAATATGGTCTCTTTCTATATATATATTTATTTATATATTATGTATAAAATAATTCTATTGAATTCTTGTGCTTTCACTGCACAGTGTGATACAGAAATGCACTGCAGCGCGGTGGAAAGCACCCGGTTCGTCTCGTTTCCTCGATGTTTCACATCGCACCGGCACCGGCTCCTGGTCCCCAGCCCCGCGGCGAGGCTGCGCTCACGCCCTCCCCGGAACCCCCCAGAGCCCTCGAGGAGCCTTTGGGGTGCTCAGAGACTCGGGTTTGAGGGTCCCCGAAATGCACAAGGAGAGAGAAGTAGACGAGGGCGGAGGCGGGGGTTGCGAGGGGCATTTCGGAGGTTTAGGGAACACTCCTCTCTCCCTGCAGAGCACCGACAAAGTCGTTGCATGTCTCATGTTGTGGTTTATTAAATGCACCCGCACCCTAGTCCGGCCCGGGGACGGCAGGGCCCGACGGAGGAAAGGCGGTGAGGCGACGGGAGGGAGGGAAAAATGAATAATAATAAAATAATGATTATAATATCCCACCTCGGAGCTGGGCGAAATCTCAGCGATTTCCACCGGTTTTCCCCCCGAAAGCCCCGTCGGGGCCGCGCCCGCCCCGCGCCGCTGCCAGGGTGTAAAGTTCAGTGCTGCTCCGCCGGGCAGTTTTGAAAACAAATTGCGGTTGAAAGAGTCTCTCGGAGGCCCCCGTTGGTTTTCCCGGAGGTGGGGGCAGCGGAGGGGGCCCAGCCCAGCCCCCGGCCGTGGGTGGGTGCGGAGCCCCGGGGGCACTCGGCCCCAGCCCGGGCTGCGCCGGACCTCGGCGGGGCGGCTTCGTTCGGGTGAAAGCTGCGGGATTTACATCGAAAAGAGCAACAGTCTTTCCTCGAACTGCCCCTCCGAGGCGAAATTGGATGGAACCACCCCCCCGGCCCCGCTCCCCGCCGTCGCCGCGGCCCCGCCACTCCCGGCCGCCGAGTTTCGGGGCAGCCTAAAGTTTCGGGGTAAACGAGAAAAGTCTTAAGGAAGGCTGTGGAGGGGTCAATTCTACCGCCACCCTCGCCCTGCCGCCCCACCGCTTGATTTCCCTCCGTTGCTGCCGCTTTTCTCTGCTCTCAGCCCGGCCCCGGCCCGACCCACCGAGCCCGGGGGAAGGCGGGCGGCAGCAGAGAGGGGCTCAGCTCCCGACGGGCCCCACTGGTCTGTCCCTCTCCCTAAACGTCTCCGGGACCGATTCTGCAGAGAGGTGAAATTTTTTCACCACGGAAGAAATGAAAAAAAATGTTATATATATATATATTCCGCAAAAAGGGGAAGAAAAAGATGCTGGGAGCGGCGGGAAAGGGGCCTGATCTTGTAGCTAAAATTGTCTTGAAATTAAAAATAAAATAATTTCTTTTAAAAAATAAAAAGAAGCCGCCAAGAGCGCAGAGCGGCGGGCGGGTGGGGACGCGGGGGGAGCGACAGGATTTTTAGCAGAGAAAAATGTCAGTGGGGAAAGGGCCGGAGTTTTTTCCCGGCTGGATTCCTGCCCGAAGAGCCATAAACCCCGGCGCAACGTGCTGAGCGCCGCGGAGACACCGGGGAAGGGTAAATCGCACCCGAAAATACAGGAGAGGCCGGGGAGGAGGAGGTGGGCGGGAGGTGCGGAGCTACACTCGCCTGCGCGACCCGGGGATGCGCGGGGGTAACGCGGAGCCGCGCGGAACCCGGGGGCGGGGGTGCGCAACGGGACCGGCGGGACCGGGGCTTCGGTCCTGGCGCTGCGCCCCCTGAAGCTACTTTCCCCATATTCCGCTTTAATAACCACAAATCCGGGCGGAACTTTTCCGGTGTCGCTGTTTTTTCCTGCTTTGTTTTGTTTTGGAAGGGAAGGCGTTTGAATCCCCTTCAAGAACCAGTATCAAAGTCCCTTTTTAAAAAAGCTATTGATTGCAAAAGTCTTATTTAAACCAACACATTTTAGTTTCTCACATTTTAAAACATCATCTGGGGCCCATTGTATAGAAAATCGATTAGCAGAAATTGCCACGCTCTTTGCCTCCCGCTTGATTGTTGTAAAATCGAGACATCCATAGGCAAAAGCTGGGCTGGGGAAGATTTGGAACCGAAATGAAAGAGTTTGCGAGGAATCTATAGGCACTAAATAATTCACCTGCCAGGCGATGGTGCTGTTATTTTGAAACCTTAAAGAACTTTGAGGAACTTGGGCTGCTATAGGGGCAGGGCTATGGCGGGATACGCGGGAGCCACGTTGCCGGCTCCTTCTCCTTCCCTGCCCGGCAAAACAAAATGGTTTTATCCTCTGCCTGGTACCTGATCGCCGGCTGCAAGAAATAGTGCCCGCAAGTGCGCGTCCCGCTCCTCTGGGGTATTTGTGGCCGTGTTGTTTGGGCTTTCGAGCGGTTCCTAAGTGGGGAGGGGAGGGAATAAAAATAAAATAAAATACAATTAAAAAATTTAAAAAATATTTGAGCGCAAACCAACCGGGGTGAAGCGCAGCGGCGCAGCGCCAGGGGCAGGGGTCCGGGCAAGGAACGGGCAGCAATGCGCGTCCTACCTCCCGCACACTGTCCCCGGGCTCCGAGGCTGCCCGGCCGGCCGGGAGCGGGGCCGCCTCTCCGGTACTGGCAGCTCCACTCCCCACGGGGGTCAGCGAGGCGCAGCTGAGCAGGGCAGGAGATTTTGAGGGAAGGGGTGACTGGGTCTGGCCGGCTGCGCCTCCCCGTTCGTCCCGTCTAAGAGAAGCCGTCGATGCCTCCGGTGGGGCTGCAGGAGGGGTTGGGGGGCGAGTGGAGGCTGCCCTGGGCCCGCGCTCCCTCTCCGCACTTACCGGGGTGCCGGCACTGCCCGGCTCCTCTCGGAGCGCTGCCCGGGCGGCTGCGGAGGAGCAGAGGGGATGGGAATTAAATAGGGAGAGGGAGCTCAGGAAGAAAGAGAGGCGAGGGAAGAGATCAATAGCATCCAGCTGGCGAATGGAGACCGGGCCTCTCCCCCGCGCTGCGCCCCGGCCCATCGTCAGCGCGTCTGGGCGCTCCGAGGGGCTTCCCCGGGCTGGGACCGCCGCGGAGGCAGCAAACCCCGCCGGGCTCACGCACACCCGCAGCGGCTCGGGCCCGAGCCCGGGCCCCGGTCCCGGTCCGGGGAGCTGCTGCCGCCTACCCGCTCCGCCGGCCCCGCGTGTCTCGGTGCCTCTCGCCTAATGATATTGCATCGATCGGGGAAGAACCGGGGGGTGGAGGGGACGCGGGGCGACCGCATTACTCAATTATGTCGCACTAATTACTAAAAAGTCTCTCTCTTTTTTGTTGTTTGCTCGGTGCAGAGCTCGGCGGAGGGCAGAGTTCAGCGCCTGTCCCGGGGGGGCCCCGGTGCTGCGGGCCCGGCGGTGCTGGGCGGGGGGGTGCCGGTGAGCCCGGACTGGGGACGCGGTACGGGACGGCGGGCGAGCTGGGCAGCTGCAGGGATAGAACTATCGATGGGCGGTCGATGGGCCGGTCGATGCACTATCGCCATTATTACACTCAATGAAACCCTTCCAGACGCGTCTGCTTCATCCTTGGTTTGTTCCCCACCTCCTCCTCGCTGCGCACCTCGACACTCCCCGCCCCAGCATCCTCTGGTGCTGCCCGGCTCCAGACAACCCCTGCCCGGCTCCGACCACCTCCTGCCCATCCCTGCCCGGCTCCGTGTCCAGTTACCTACCTGGAAGCTCCCCCCACAGCTCACCTGGATATCAGGGACTCCGCATTCCCTCCGGAGCCCCCGGGACGCGGCTGCCTCCCGGTTTCCGGGTCCTGCTCACGGCCTGCGGACCCTCCCGGCAGGGACGCACCGGGAGTGAGAGCTGGGAACGGGGCACGGACCGAGGGGGAACGGATTCCTCACACATCCCGGCTCGGCAGGGCCTGACCGCGGTATAAGGGCGTTACTGAAAAGCCGTTGAGGGGAGACCCTCGCCCTCTCCCCGGTTCATCCTCTGCTCCACGGGTGAACTCCCTGCACCCGCGTCCCGGGAACTTGTGGGGCTTTATTTTATTTGGCACTTAAGCGGCTTCCCGGGGGCGGGGTGGGATGAGATGGGGTGGGATGGACGAGGTGGATGCCATGGGAAAGACGGGAAGGCATGGGTTGGGATGGTTGAGATGGGATCGATGGAAATGGGCAGATGAGATGGAATGGGACAGATGAGATGGAATGGGATGGGATGGGGTGGGACGAGGTGAGATGGGGTGGGATGGGGTGGGGAGGGATGGGTTCACTTCTAATGCACTAAGTTGGGAGAGACTGATAATTTTCGCTGCATTATTCACTGCGAAGCCGGGTGGTGGGTGACACTCCGAGCACTGGCCCGAGGCTCCCGCCCCCGGGAGAGCAAGGACCTGCTCCTGCGCCTCACCAGAGCTCCCAGACCCGCCCGGACGATCCCTGGAGCCCGGCAGTGACCGGGAACGGAGCAGCCCACGCGGGGCCGGCAGGGCCCACCCGCAAGAAACTACAGATTTTATTTCGCGTTTCCGTTTTTCGGTATGTTCAATAAAGCTTGGGAAACGGACACGTCCCGGCCTGGAGGGCTGAGCACGGCCGGGAAATGCCAGAGCCGCTGCAGCCGGAGCTCGCCTGGAGCCGCCGGCGCTGCCCGCAGTCCCTCGGGGTGGGGAGCCCGACTCGGTGCGGCGGGGCCGGGGCTGGCTGGAAACGTGCCGAGCTCCAGCCCATTCAGTGGCCTAAACTCGGCTCATGTCGTCTCTTCTTCCCATCTTCCTCTTTTTCCCTTTCCATTTTCCCTTTCTATTTTCCCTTCCCATTTTTCCTTTCTCTTTTCATTTTTCCTTTCCATTCATCGTTTCTGTTTTCCCTTTCCATTTTCGCCTTCAATTTTCCTTTTCCCTTTCCTTCTTTCCTTTTTCCCGTTTCCCTTTCTCCACAACAGCTGCCCAGGACCCTGCAGCACAGTGCCGTGTGCTGCCCCACGCGTGTCTCTGTCACCGCCCGCCCCGTGCCAAGGCAACCCCCCACCTCCCGGTAGCCCCCGCTGCCCGAGAACGAGAGCCAGTGCCTGTCAGGGAGGCGGGAGAAAGGTGGCGATGCTGGGGACACGCGTGGGGAAACACGGATTTGTGGGGACACGCGTGTTTGGGGTAGCTGAGGGCCAAGCCCTTGGGAGAAGGGGCAGCCAAGTCCGGGGGAGTTTTAGGAGGGTCCTGGGGACAGGCGTATCCAGGGGTGGGGTCAAACAGATGTGTGCACTGGGGGGGGGGGTTGGGGGTCAGCCATATGTGAGGGGGGGCGCAGGTGGGCACCGCCGTTCAGCACCGCCAGATGCGCACTGGGTGCCGCCTGTCACCTGGAGGCGGAGGGGGATCACTCTGTTGCAGGCGGAGCACCCGCTGTGGGGAGGGTCATTCCGGTGCGGGAGTCACCACTGTGCGGGGGGGGGGGCCACCCCGGCGGGGATTGGGGGTGCAGGCGCGGTGCGGCCCCGCCGTGTGCCGGGTGCCGCCGGCTGCGCTCCGCGCTCCCCCCGTCTTGCCCCCCCACTCCGCACCGGGAGATCTTGGGGGGGGGCGGCTCGGTTCGGCGTGGGGGGCGGCTCGGTTCGACGGGGGGGAGGCGGGGCGGCGCTGACGTCACGCCGCGGCCCCAGAGCGAGGCTGCCGGGAGCCGGCGGCCGAGGCGCCGCAGCCGCCCCGAGCGCACGCACCGCACCCCGCTCCGCTCCTCTCCGCGCCTCGCTCCCCGCTCCGCGCCCGGCCGCAGCCCCCCGCGCCGCAGCGCACCGAGGCGGGCTGGGGCGGGCGGGCGCGGCGCATCATGCTGGCCTGACCGCGGGGCGCCGGAGATCGATCCCCCCGAGCGCGGAGTCTGAATTAATCCGGGCAGCCGGCGCGGGAGGGGAGGGGGGGCGGCGGTGGAGGAGGAGGAGGAGGCGGCGGCGGGGGGGGTGGGGGAGGAAGGCAGCGAGCGAGCGGGCGAGGCAGCGGCAGAGCCCGGCGGCCACCATGGAGCTGGCGATGGAGAACCTGGGCAGCCTGCACGGCGTCCCGCACTCGCAGCCCGCCGAGCTGCTGAGCCCGGCGCACGGGCGACAGGGCTCGCACCGCAACCTGGTGCCGCACGGCCGGCCTGCCATGGTCTCGGGCATGGCCTCCATCCTGGAGGGGGGCGACTACCGCGCCGAGCACAGCCTGGCCACCCCGCTGCACCCCGCCATGAGCATGTCCTGCGAGTCACCCTCCGGCATGAGCCTGAGCAGCACCTACACTACGCTGACCCCCCTGCAGCACCTGCCGCCCATCTCCACCGTCTCGGAGAAGTTCCACCACCCGCACCACCACCACCACCACCACCACCCGCACCAGCGTCTGGCCGGCAACGTGAGCGGCAGCTTCACCCTCATGCGCGACGAACGGAGCCTGGCCTCAATGGGCAACCTCTACAGCCACTACCCCAAGGACATGCCGGCTATGGGGCAGCCCCTCTCGCCGCTGCCCAACGGGCTGGGCAGCCTGCACAACGCCCAGCAGCCGCTGGCCCCCTACGGTCCTGGGGGCCACTTGTCCAACGAGAAGATGCTCTCTCCCAACGGCTTCGACTCGCACGCCGCGATGCTGTCCCGGGGCGAGGAGCACCTGGCGCGGGGGCTGGCGGCGCCCAGCTCGGCCATGATGCCGCCGCTCAACGGGATGCACCCGCACGGCCACCCGCACCCCCAGCCCGGCGGCTCCCTCCTGGGCGAGCGGGAGCGCCAGGCCTCGGCCACCGGCTCCCAGCCCGGCGGCTCCGGGCAGGTGGAGGAGATCAACACCAAGGAGGTGGCTCAGCGGATCACGGCAGAGCTGAAGCGCTACAGCATCCCGCAGGCGATCTTCGCACAGAGGATCTTGTGCCGCTCCCAGGGGACCCTCTCGGACCTGCTGCGGAACCCCAAGCCCTGGAGTAAGCTCAAGTCGGGCCGGGAGACTTTCCGGAGGATGTGGAAATGGTTGCAGGAGCCGGAATTTCAGCGGATGTCGGCGCTCAGGCTGGCAGGTAGGGCACGGCACGGGCTGCACCCACGACCGCCCGCCCCAAACCTCTGGGCGGGTGGGTGCTACGAACACGCGTGGGGACCCCTCGCTCTCAAACTGTCATCTCGAGCTTCGGTTCGGCCGGGTGTTACCGAGCCGATCTGAAGCCTTTAGAAGAAAGAGAAGGAAATTGTATTTCAGGCGAATTATATTTCAGACGAATCCCCCCTCCCCGGGCCTGATTCTGCCAGCGGGAAACGAGGGAACCAGGGTGGGGGGAGCCGGGAGCTGCCCGGCGCTCCCCGCCGGCTCCCGCCGCCCGTTCGGCGGCCTCGAGCCCCGGCGGTGATTTCCCGCTCGGTCCCACCGCCGAACTGGCTCCCGGGTCCCCGGCCCACGCTCCCTGCCGCCCGTGGGTGCGCGCTGAGCCGCGGCCCCGGGGCCGTTCGTGTTGCTCCTTCGCGCTCCGTTTGGCACCGCCGCTAAGTACCGGAGCCGCGCGCTGGGGAAGCACCGGTCCGTCCCACGCCTCCCCGCCAGGAACCGGGCCCGGGCAGTGCTGGGGCTACGCTCCGCTCCCTCCAGGGCACTCGGAGAGAAAGAAGGAACCCTCCCGTACCCCCGTTTCCCGCCTGTGTGGGGGCCGGTTGCTGGCCCGAAGCACCGCGGGTGCGGAGCGCAGCGCGGCGGCAGCGCCGTTCCCCGCTGCCGCCCCCGGCGGGGCTTGTCCGGCCTCAGGGCCGAGGATTTCCCGGAGAAACTCGGTTTTTCTGCGCGGCCGCGCTATGGCTGCGGGGGTCGGGCAGGGGTCGCGGCTCCACGCGAGCGGGGATATTCCTGGCCGACCCGCCATCCCCCGACACCCGGAGCCGCTCAGGCCCTTCCTCTCCCGCGCTCCTCCGCGACGGACTCCGCGGGGCCAAGGCGGGGTGGCTGCGGGGTAAAAAACGCGCTTGTATGATTATTTTTTATTTTTTAAATAAATCCAAGCTCTTCGTGAGGCCGGGCAGAGTCCGGCCCGCCGGGCGCTCCGCACGGCGAGGAGCCCGCCGTTATTTATGGAGGAGAGCAGCGTTCATATGTATTTAGTGTAATTCAGTTGCTCTTTAATTAGGGCAGGGTAGTGGCATCTTTTAGTTCCAGTCGATGCCCTATTGAAAAGCAGTTAATAGAATGCAAATTGTTCCTGGCTTTACAAGGTTCTGGTAAATAAAGATTTAAACACTGCCGCGATCGGCCGTTTAATGCCCCCGTTGTTCGGGCTAATTGAGCAGCGGGTGGCTGGTTTCTGGCTCGCCAAAATTTGAAATAATAACTGTGATGGTGACGATAAAAATGCGGGTCGGGTTGGCTCGGGGAGGTCCCTGCCCGCCGGCCCCGCTCGGGTTCTGTCCCCGCTGCCATCGCTCCGCTCCTGCCGCGGCGTCGTGGGAGGTTTATTCTCCCAAAATGGTTTTTATTCCCCAGCGCTGAGTTTTCCTCGGCCCGAGGGGCTCATTGGAGACATTATTTACGGAAATTAACCCCCCAAAATTTCCTGAGGACAGGCTTTGTTTGCTTTCTGTGAAGACAGGAAAAAAAATACACCAAAACAACAAACCAGCCACTGCGCCATGAATTCGCCCGCGTCGAATCCCGCAGAACTGGGCCATGAATTCATTCGCCCCCGTCGATCCCCACGCACGACCGAGCTGCGGCCGCCCCGAGCGGCCCGTGGCGGGGATCGGCCGGGCCCCAGCCCCGGGTGGTGGCACCCACCCTGACCTCCCCACGCTCTCCCCGGGCCCGGCCGCTTTGTTCTCGGCTCCTGGCCCCGCTGTCGCCCTGCTGGGACCCGCTTTCGTTTCGCTCCTCTCGCCGTTTCGTTCCTTCGGCCGTGGAGCAGGTTTCAGCCCCTCGGGCTCAGCCCCGGTCCAGCTGCCCCGAGGAACGGGGTTATATGGGAGGGGGTCTTGCTCTGGGGGGGGGCGTGCCAGCCCTCCCCGATGGATGCAGCCGATTTCACCCCAACTCGACCCACCCCGGGGCCGCCGGTCGCGTCTGCTCGTCTTTCCCGGCCTGAGGGGCTGGAGGGACCGGAGGGCTGCGACCCCTTCCCTGCCTGGGCAGCGATCGGCTTTTTTCCCTCTCAGTGTAAGCAAAAAATCCCGAGTGTTAAACGGGGGGAACGAGGACTGGGGCTCCTCCTCGTATTCCCAGTCCTAGTTCTGGTCCTGGTCCTAGTCCCGGTTTCAGGAGCACATCTGATGGATTAGTCCGAGTCAGTAAATCGCGGATCAATAAACACGCCGGGCCCCTATAAATGGCAATTGCCGCTTTTCTTCTCTTTCCACTCCAGTTCCCTCTCTCGCCGCCCCGTCCGCAGATGAACCATTAATTATTCAGCCGGGACCTGGGCAGCGCCGCAGCCAGGGGGGCTGCAGTTCCCTCCGGCTCCGCTCCACCCGTGGGGCTCGGCAAAATAGGGGAGTCCCACGGGGAAACATCTGGGCAGCAGCTGGCGGTGCCCGGCCCGTCCCCTCGGGCCATCCATCTCTGCGACCCGTTGTCACGGCCTCAGCCCTCACCGCCCCGTCCCAGATGGAGCTCTACAAACTTCGTGACCCCCCGCCACGAGAACTGCGAGGGCCCGTGGGTGCCGGGAGCTCCCACCGTGTCACCATTGGGGGTCCCTGCACGGCAGAACGTGGCTCCGAGCCCCCACCCGTGACACCCCCAATCGCCATCCCGATCCCGGTGTCCTGGGGGTGAAAAAGGCAGCGGCTTCGTTTTCGTGGGATCATGCGGGAAGCGGCTGCGCTCCTGTGCTCCCATCCCTGCGTGTCCGCGGAGGGTGGTGGGTGCCCTCCCACCATGTGTGTCCCTGGGTGCCCTCCCACCACTCGTGTCTGTGGGGTGCGCTCCCATCCTCTGGGAACCCCCGCAGGTGAAAACCTGCTCCTCGTCACGGATTTATTCTGACACTCAGGACTAGGAAATTCGCTTGTGATTATTTCTCGGGAGGGTGACAACGTCGTTGTGTCCCTTTCGTGACAAGACGGCTCCCCGCTCCCCGCGTTCATTCGCCGTGAACTCGAGTGAGCGTGCGGCGGATCCATCCTCCCGTGTTTTTTCCCCGAGACGCGTGTTTGTGCGAGAAAATTGCCCCGCGTTTGGGCCAGGGGTGGGCTCTGAGGCCGGCCCAGGGGAGCCAGCGCCGTCCCGAGTGGGCTCCGAGACATCCGGGATCGGCTGTTTCTGCCCCAAAGTGGTTCCCGTGGCGCGGAGCGAAGGGACCGCGATCGGGAGGGACCCGCGGGCTGGGCCGGGGCTCCTGGGCAGCGCTGCCCGAGCCCGTTCGTTTCCTTCTTTTGCGTTTTCTTTTCCTGTCTCTCACCTTTCTTTTAATTTTTCCTTTTGCCTTTCCACTGGTTTTCGTTCTCTCTTTTTTTGTTTGTTTTGTTTTCGTTTTCCCTTTCCTTTCCTTTCCTTTCCTTTCCTTTCCTTTCCTTTCCTTTCCTTACCTTTCCTTTCCTTTCCTTTCCTTTCCTTTCCTTTCCTTTCCTTTCCTTTCCTTTCCTTTCCTTTCCTTTCCTTTCCTCTTTTATTTTCCTTTATTTTATTTTATTTTATTTTTTTTATTTTTAGTTTCTTTTTTCTTTCGTTTCCTTTCGTTTCCTTTCTTTTTAAATTTTCTTTCTTCCCTCTCCACTCTGGGCTTTCTCTCCCGAGTAAATCTCCGCTGCAGAATGAACCGTCGTTATACAAGAAAAAACCCACCAAAACCACCCCGAAACTGCGATCGCGGGACTGGGCCAAGGCAAATGCTCGAGAACTTTGGCAAACCTAATAATTAATGCCGCTAATTAATACTGCGAACTAAGACACAGAATTGCCAGAATCGGGGACAACACTGCGCCGCGTAAAAACTCGCGATTTTTTTTTTTCACGAGTTTTGTTTCAATTTCAGCCTCTTACAAACGACTTTGGCCCAACGACGGCTCCTCTCCGCCGGCGGCCACCGGGCAGCGGGGCGACCCCGGCCCCGGGCACCGGCCGCGGCGCCGGCCCACGAGAGCGGCGGGAAATCACGGACGGTTTCGCTGTTTTCGGTCTGCGCTTGTCCGAGGGGCGACGCGGAAAACGCTCCTCGGCCGCGGGGGAGGTTTGTAGGCTGGAGAACGAATTATTTCTCCACCGTAAAATGGGGGAAAAATGAGAGTTTGGGGCTCCAAGCGCTCAGCGCTTCCCCCTCGGCGTGGGCGAGGTGTCCGCTCGAGAAAGTACAAAGGAAAAAAGCGAGAAAGGAGAGAAAAGACAGAAACTCCTTTTGGTCTTTGGAAAAAAAAATCTCAAATTTTTCTTAAATTATTATGATTGTTTTATTATATATCTATATTTTTATGTTATATTTTATATATATATATTTTAGCACGTTAATGACAGGCAACTTCCTCCGCCGGCGCGGAGCCGCCCGCCTGGAACAGCCACCGCTGGCGCCGCCGGCTCCGCGCCCCGCACCGCGCCCCGCTCCGCACCCCGCACCGCGCTCCGCACCGCGCCCGGCCCCGCACCGCGCCCCGCACCGCACCCGGCTCCGCACCGCCCTTATCAGCGCGGCGGGGCCGCCCCGCTCCGCCCGCGGCTGTTTCTCTGTTTGCTCCTAATCTGCGCGTCAGAAAGGGCCAATAAACCTCCCGTCGGTTAAATATTAAATCGGGTTTTTCCAGCCCCCTTCAGGAGGAAATAACCTCCCCTCTCTGCGGGGCGGCAGCTCGGGGTACAGCCCACCCGTGTCCGTGGGGTCCAGCTCCCCCAAATTCCCCGCCGGACTCCGCTCATCACCTGCTCGGGAGGGAACCCGCAACCCCACAGCAGAGCCAGCCCCGGGGTCCCAACCCATATTTGGGTGCAGTTTTGTTGTTTGGGGCTTTTTTTTCTTTTTTCTGGGTGTACAACGTGGGGGTGATTTTTTTTTTTTCCTCCATCCTGTCAATTGCCACTGAAACCATAAGGGAGAGATAACAGAGAAGAGAAAACTCTCCGAGTGACCTTTGAATCAATTTGAAAAACCTCATTTAACTGATAAGTCTTGAAAGGCCCAGAACTAATTTGAAAATACATCTATTAAAATCTCATTGCCGCTGCCTGGGAGCTGCTGGGAAGGGTGTGCGAGGCGACTTCCCGGGGTCGGGGGAGCCGGGAGAGCAGGTTTAAGCCCTGGTCAACAAAGAGATTGCAGAGCTGCCTGCAAAATGATGGGGCTTAAACGAGAGGAAAAAATAAGAATATTAAAAGAAAATCGGTCTTTCTTCTCGGACTGGTGGGGAAATGGGGAGATTTACAGCATTTTCCTGCCATAACCAGGCGTGGAGTCTGGAATCTCAGACAGAATATTGGATTTTTTAAATTATTATTTTATTTTTTTTCTCCAGGAAACAAATCCAATATTTTCTCATTCTGCTCAGATGCGGTTGCAGGAAGAGGAGGGATGGTGAAGGCAGGAGGAGAGCAGAGACAGGGCCCGGGCGCCTGATTTCCTGCCCTGTGCACGGCACCTCGCCTCTCCGCGTCCCCACAGCATCACCCGGGCGCAGGGGAACCAGAAATCCCCTGCGGAATCATCCTGGGTACAGGGGCTCCCTTCGCAGGGCTTGGGGCAGGATGGTGATAGCCAATGTGCAACACCAAAAAAAAAAAAGAGAAAAAAAATTTAAAAAGAATTTAAAAAGCCCTACCAGAGCCTGGCTCAAAAGGGTTTGCAGCTCGGCGAGACCCAACCTGTCTCCAGACCTTGGCGTGCAGCTCGGGATGCTGCTGCTTTAGGACAAGTTGTTTCCCACTGGAATTGCTGCCGGACCCATCACGTCCCAGCCCCAGTGCTTTGTTGGTTGCAGGGGAAGAGTTTTCCTCACTTGCTGCCTGGTTCCCTGGGGTTTCTCGGCAAGGCTCGAGCAGAGGGAACCCAGCACCCCGAGTACGGATGGAGGCATTAGATCTGGTATCACCCCACATCAACGCACCCACCCATCAAACTGGGATGTGTCCCATCAAGCTGGGATGTGTCCCATCAAGCTGGGATATGCTCTTGGCCATGGCCCTGCTCCTGCACAACACGAACAGCAGTGCAGAGGGACTGGGCTCAGCCCCTGCCTTTGAAAACTGGCCAAAAAAGGGAAGTTGGAGCAAAAAATGTTCCCCTCCAGCTCACTCATCCACAGCCAAAATCGCTGCTGGATGGATGCAACAGGAGCAATGAGGGCCTGTGCTGGAGTGGCCAGGAACCGGCAGAAGGTTTTTGGCAGCTGAGTGCATTTCTAGTGGCTCCGTGTGGGACCGTGGCCATCAAGTGGCAAGATTTTGCTGATTAAACAGAAATTCAAAAATCTTGTGAAGACCTCGAATGGTAGAGAGCATCTCCATTTAAACCAAGGCAGGTCAGACAGGGAAAATGGAGGATGGATTTTTAAACATTTGAGGTTGTTAAAAAATAGCAAAACAAAAAGGCAACCTGGGTTCTCCAGTGCTGGAAGAAGGGGCCAGGACATTTAAAAAATAAAGACTCAATATTAAATCAGACACCTTTGCAATGGACATGGCTAGGATTTCAAGAATGACCTTAATAACTCTACCTTTATATATATATTTTTTTTTTTTTTTTTTTTTTGTTAGGGATATGCACCGTTACTCTCAGTCCTGGTGGTTCCTGCAGTTCAAGGCGAGGAGGTCCAGAAATTATTTAAAATTGATTTAATGGGGTTCAAGGCATTTCATAGGTGGTGAAATTATGGCACGGAGAAGACAATGCTTTGCTGAAGCAAAAATGGGTCTGGAGGTGCTGCATGGCGAGAGGATGTGCACCCATGTACACCCATGTACAGCCATGTACACCCAATGTGTACCCATGATGGGTGGGATGCAGACAGAGGTGGTGGGCTGAGACATGCAGTGATGCAGCAAGGATGCTTCTACTCCCTGGCTTCATCCCACTGTGGGTACCAATTTTTTTGCCCCCTCATTAGTGACCAGTGATGCTCCTTTCCTTCGCCTTCTCATCCCTGGGGTTTTGCTTCCAAGCTCTGCACCCCAGGACCTTGTTGTTCCAAACAAACCGTGCCCTGATTTCCTCCAGCATCATGTCTGAATGCAGGAGGACCCGGTATCACTGTGAGCTGAATTTGGGGAGCTGGGGAGTGGAATTTGCTGCTTGGCCTCTAACCCGGGGAATGGCAGATGCCACCACTGCTGCTCTGCATTGGACAATGTCCCCGTCAGGACACCTGGACCCGTCATCGTGCTTCGGTTCTGTAGCTCTGTGATTGATCTGCTTCTTTTTCAGTTCCCAGACCTAAGGTATAGAAATCACCAAGGGAGAGTGATCCCTTTGGGGGTCTGGAAACCTTGTGGCTCCCATCCAGGTTGGAGGAGAACCAAGGTCTTTCGCTGTTGGAGTGAATCCAGGGAGACCAAAATATTGAGCTCTGGTGGGTTTGGGATGTGCTGGGAGGGGTCGGTGCGTGGCACAGCTCTGCAGGGCACCACTAGGAAACCCGATGCATCAGGTCGAGCTGTCAGGGACCCTAAAAAACCCAAAGTGAACCAAAATCAGGGGAAACATTGTCTGCCAAAGTGCCAAAGGGCTGTGAAGGTGATGGTCGCCTCAAGGAGCCCCCGCAGCGGCACCTGGTGTGGAGGGGAGGGCCACAGCAAGACTGGCTCTGGCCACTGGGAAATGTCCCAAACCCTTGTCCTCCCTCTCCATGCCAAGTGCCACCATGGCACGAGTGGTGACTCGGCTGTCCATTGATAGGTTGAGCATCCACAAATCCCTCCGTGCCTCAGTTTCCCCACATGTCAGCGGGGGGGTGACAGTGCTTTTACAGAGCGGATGAAGCCACCAGCGCCGGGCGATTAAAGCCAAAGCTTTAAGCTGGAAGACAAGCTCCAGAGAGCAATGCTCCTGTGCGGGAGTCATGCTGCCCTCGGCCGATAAAGAGCAGGTAACGAGCAAACGCTCTCCATTAGGGATAAAATTGCAAATGTACCAGGAGCTGCTGACGGGTGATGGTATCAGGGGCTGACAGAGATATCAACGGCTCTGCTCTGCCGCTGGTGACGGCCGTTCCTGCGGCAGAATGTTGCAGACCCTGACGCTCAGCGCCTGTTGCAGGGCCAGGCAGCACGGAAACATATGGTGACGACCCCGCCAGCAAAGTCCCGTCCCTGCCTGTGCCATTCATGATTTCCCCAGAAATCTGCCCATATTTGGTATTTTTTTCCATCTTTTGAGGGTTCTTGGTATGCCTTGGATCCAGCATCCTCCCCGGGTGGTGGTTTGGTGGATGGACCAGCAGGACCCAGGGCAGCACCTGGCCCAGTTTGGCTCAAATATGATGCTCCAAAAAGTGCTGGGGCTGGTGCTGCAGTGGTTTGCGCTTCCAACGCCCTCCTGGGATGGAGGGGGTCCCTTCCCTATCTCCATCCACCTCCCTTGTTGCCGGGTGAGGGTGGGACGGTGGCACCACAGTGCTGGGCTTCAGTGTCACCTGGGGGGACTCCCCAGAGTTTTCCTTTTCCCGTTTCCTTTCCCTTTCCCTTTCCCTTTGAAATCTGGCTAAGAAAAAACATTCCCCGTAATTGACCCCCCCCAAGCCCTTCTCCTCAAGACGTTCCGTTACCTTTCGCTCTCCCACCTTTGGGGAGAAGCCCCAGGGAACTCGAGGGAACAACTCAGGGAACAACCCAGCTCCATGGGGATTAATCCCCCCTCCCGCAGCCCCTTCCCCTTTACTCCCCTGCTGTGAACCTGCCCGCGAGCTCCCCGCCGGTCACGTAGCCATCAAACTGATGTGCCAGCAATATCCAACACGCAGTTAAAGCCACTCGTGGGAGTTTCAATAAAATCGACCCAGCAGGATCAATTGGCTGCACTGGCCCCAGCTCCAGCCCTGCACATGGCGGGGGCAGGGGGGGCAGGAAAAATACCCAGGGCTGGGAAATGGGGGTGGGGGAGCTGATTACAAATCCATCCCATACTTGCCGTGATTAATTGCTGCTTTACCAGAAGGAACAGCTCTGCATGGGGGTCATTTTTAAAGGTAGCATTGTGGGGGAAGTTTCTCTGCTGTGTTCGGAGGCAAGGAAGAAAAAGAAAAAGCCCTTTTCCTGCAGGAATTTCCCTCCCGGCAGGACGGGGTTGGAGAGGGGCTGGGAGCAGGACGTGGGGGCAGCGACAGGGGGCACAGCATGCCCAGCAGTGATTTGGGTGTCGGGAAGGACCTCCCCAGCTGCTTGGGAGCATCCTGGGGGGAAGCTGAACCCCAGCAGGGATCACTGGTGTCCCCATGCCAGGGGCCAAGCTCCAACCAGGGAATTGTTTGATGTTCTGTTGCCCAGTGTGGTCCAGGGTTCAGGCTCGGAAAAGAGTGACTGGAAAGCTGCCTGGTGGAAAAGGACCTGGGGATGGTGGTGAAAAGAGCTGAACACGAGCCAGCGTGTGCCCAGGTGGCCAAGAGGCCACAGGATCCTGGCTGGGACCAGCACTGGTGTGGCCAGCAGGCCCAGGGCAGTGACCGTCCTGTGCTGGGAATGGGGAGGAAAAACCTCGAATCCTGGGGGCAGTTCTGGGCCCCTCACGACCAGAAAGGCCTCGAGGTGCTGGAGCGAGTTGAGAGCAGGGAACGGAGCCGGTGAGGGGCTGGAGCACAAGGGTGATGGGAGCGGCTGAGGGAGCTGGGGGTTCAGCTGGAGAACAGGAGCTGAGGGGAGACCTTCTGATCTCTGACCTGCCTGAAAGGAGCTTGGAGCCAGGGGGGTCGGGCTCTGCTCCCCAGGAACAAGCGCCAGGACCAGAGGAAACGGCCTCAAGTTGCGCCAGGGGAGGTTGAGGTTGGATCTGGGGAACAATTTCTTCCCCAAAGGGCTGTGGGGCATTGGAACAGGCTGCCCAGGGCAGTGCTGGAGTCACCATCCCTGGAGGGGTTGGACAGACGGACATGAGGTTCTCAGGACACGGGGCAGTGCTGGGGATGGGATAACGGTTGGACTCCACGATCCTGAGGGTCTTTTCCAACCAAAATGATTCTATGATTCTATACCCCCCTTCACCTGGGCAGCCCCTTCACCCCGTGCCAGCGGCCGGGGTGTCTGTCTGGGCTCATGTGTCCATGCTCGGGGGTCTTGGTCCCTGCTCTGCCCTCCCCAGTGGTGCCCGGCTGGAATTAAAACATCATCCATCGTTACAGCGGCAGCACGTAATCCCTGGCAGATCAGTGCAATTACTGCGGGAAATACCTTGGGAGCTGAACTAATAACGCCGTGCGGTGTATTAACAGCCACTGGCTTAGCGCCGGCCGCAGCCGCGCCAGCCCCACGTGTGTGGGGGGACACAGTGACCGGTCCTGGGGGGCAGCAGATCCCCGGGGCTGTGGGTAGTTGTGTGGGGGGCGACGGGGAGGGGGCGATGGCCTGTGGGGAGGCTGTGGGGTGGTTTGTGGGGTGGTGATGAGGTGGTGATGTGGCAACCGGTGGGGCAGCAATGGGGCATTGATGGCGCACTACAGGGGTGACGATGTGGCAGCCATGGCGTTGTTTGTGGGGCATCAGTGCGGCAGTGATGGGGCAGCCGGGGGGCAGCGATGCAGAACTGTAGGGGGTGACAATGGGGTAGCCATGGGGCAAGCGGGGGCTCCCCCCCGCCACTCACGGGGCTGCCTGGCCCCCCCGCCCCGGGACGCGGGTGGACCGCTCCAGCCCGTTGAGCCCCATACGTGCGGGGCAGCCGGAACGGTCCATCGCTCCGAGATGGGGGGAGATGGTGGGAATGGCCCATCGTGGTGGGGGGCGGCCGCAAGGAGCCATTGGGCAGCGGCGAGGGGGGCGGGGCGAGCTGTACCACTGCCCCCGCCCCTCCGCGGGGAGGCGCCAGTGCGGCGGGGACGGCGCATCGTGGCTGCGGGGGGGAGGTGGAACGAACCGTTCGCCGCCGTGCGGGGGGCACCGGGCGGGCCCAGCGCTCCAAAATGGCGGCGGGGCGGGCTGGGCCTGGCCGGGGGTGGCGACAGGGGGTCCCCGCTGCTCCGCCTCGGTGCAACGCCCTCATAGCCCAGCCCGGGCAGGGGTGCGGGCAGCCTGGTGTCACCCCTCGTCTGGGCCAGCCTGGTGGGGGAGCTCACCCCAAGGGCCCAGGCAGGGCTCCCACGCGGGGCTGGGCTGCTGCCCCGTGTGCCCCCTGTCCCCGAGCATCCCCTGAGCGGCAGCGCGGGGTTCTGGGCCCCTCGCGGGGCCACCCTGGAGAACAGGAGCTGAGGGGAGACCTTCTGATCTCTGACCTGCCTGAAAGGAGCTTGGAGCCGGGGGGGTCGGGCTCTGCTCCCCAGGAACAAGCGCCAGGACCAGAGGAAACGGCCTCAAGTTGAGCCAGGGGAGGTTGAGGTTGGATCTGGGGAACAATTTCTTCCCCAAAGGGCTGTGGGGCACTGGAACAGGCTGCCCAGGGCAGTGCTGGAGTCACCATCCCTGGAGGGGTTGGACAGACGGAGGTGAGGTTCTCAGGACATGGGGCAGTGCCGGGGGGGGGGACGGTTGGACTCAATGGTCTTGAGGGTCTTTTCCGGCCAAAACGGTTCTATAGTTTTATGTCACCCATGCCGGCTGCTGCCTGGTGACACAGGTGGCTTTGTGCTGGGTGTCAATAGCCAGGAATTGGTTTACACTTGGAGCTGAGCAGGAGCATCCGTGGCGGTGGGGCTTGAAATTGCCTTCAGAGCAGTGAGACCCTCTGGAGCGGGGCCTGGCGGCCGGAAAGGGCTCAAATCTGGAAGGTTCCTCCTGCGATGTGCTGCTGGAGCTCAGGAGTGACCTGAGAGCAACCAGTGTCCCCGCTCAGGCTCTGCCGTCTGCACTCAGACCATCCCAAACCCTGGCGAAGCAAACCTGGAACGCCCCAACCCGGAGGATTACAGATTGTCCTGTTTTCCAGAGCGCCGCAGAGCAGGGAGGCCATCAGCCATCCGAGAGCTGACTCCTTGTCCAGCATTACTTGGTTCTTCCTGTCATTGTGGAATGAAACGAGCCCCAAACTCCCTTTCCCCCCCACCCGGATTCCACAGCGGGGGCTCTTGTGCCAAAGCTGAGCTCAAGCATGTGTCGCTCACTCAAAGGAAAATTTATTTCAGGGTTTAGGGGTTTCCAACCGTGTCCCCACCTTGTCCCCACGTCCTCGTTCTCTCCCAGAAGGTGACAACCGTCCCTGCTGCTGCCATCCCTCGTGGCGCTGCCGGCTCCTGCTCGCCGCGCTGCCTGACTCCGGCACTTCATTAGCACCAATTTGCTCTCGTCACACTAAGTGACAGTGACCGGGGACAGGAGCGAGGAGTGCGGAACAGCCGCGGGACTCCCGGGGTGGCTCTGCCCTGCCGCATACCCATCAGCTGCTCCAGTGCTGGCAGCCTGAGCACCAAGCAGCTCGTGACAGCAGTGCTGTCTACCGGGACAATAAGAAACAGCTGAGTTCACTCAAAAAAAAAGAGGCTAGAAAGGGAGGAAATGGGACAAATGGGGGAAGTGGCTTTGCCAGCAGATGTGATGAGCTGGGGCTGAGCCCGGTTCGCCCGGCTCCAGGGGAGAGCAGAGCAGGGCACAACATCTTCATTTATGAAAGTCTCTAGAAAAGTGGGTGAAAAATCAAACCTCTGCAGAAAGGAAATGCTTTTAACAACAAACCCACATTTTAAAGTCATCTGAAGCTGTTTATTTCCATGTCTGTGAGCGGGGTCTGATACAGCTGGCTCAGCCCAGGTGGGACCTTATCTGGAAAGGAGAATAATAAAAATAGGGCAAACACAGAGGAGATGAAGCCACCGCAGCTTCTTTGTGTCCCTTCACCCACCCTCAGACCAGACAAACTCATCTGCTTCAGTGCTGGAAAAGCTCAAGATGCTGCGCCAAGAAAAAAACAAAGCTGGAGAAGTGCAGGAGAGGCAAAACGAGGCATCTCATGGGGCTGCTTGGCTGCGTGTTCGAGTGGTTCGGCTGAGACCAGCAGAGGCTGGAGAGACCAGCCGAACCCCATTGTCACCGGAGCAGAGGACTGAGGGTTTGTGCTTTTGTTTCCAGTCCCTTCCCTCCGCCTGCCACCCTGCTCTGAAAGTCCCCGGGCTGTTGGGGAATGAGCTGGGGACATTGCTGCAGGCGGCTGGTGACACCTTGCAGCCCCGTATGGGTTGATCAGAGCTTCTTGCTCTCGAGTCACCGAAACCCTTCGCAAGGGAAGGGAAACACACCCAGCGATGCAGCAATGAGCGCTTTGTCTCATCTCATCTTCTCATTTGCAATGTTCAGAGGAAGATTTAATTTTCTGGGCTCAGGGAAGCGGCTCAGGCTGCAGCGCTGGCAGCATCCCAATGCCCAGGGCTGTCCCCATGACTCAGACTCATCCTCTGGCTGCTCCTGGGGACACCAGCAGGGAAGCCCATCCCTGGCGAGGTGGCACAGGGACAGGTGTGGGACCAGGAGCTCTGGCCCGACTGCGTCACTGACCCAGCAGGACCGCGAGGCTGCAGCTCTGCAGACACGTCGCAGCTCCTGCCCGCGTCTCTTGGGCTCTGGTTAAACTCTGACAGTTGGTTTTCTGAAACTGTGGCTTCTTCAAGCAGGGCAGTTTTTACTAGAGCGTGGTTGAGAGCTGTCGGATGCACAGCGGTCAAAATCTCTGCAGATTTTGGAGCCCAGAAGTTTGGTTTATTGTGTTGGGTTTTTGTTGTTTTGTTTTTGTTGTTTTAAATGATGTGCTCGTGAAGTCTGGGGATTGCAAGGTGGCATTTGCAGGGACGAGCAGCATGGGGCAGGCTCAGCACCAGTGGTGGTGTGGTTGATGCTGCATCCCCTTTGCCTGTGTGTTTGTTAGTTTTCAGAATCAGATGGGGTTTTAGCTGAAAAAAAAAAGGCAAAAAGAAATGTGGCATTTGGTTTTTGAGCACTCGTTCTTCCTGCGTCATACTCCACCATCAGCACCGAGTTCCCAGCTAGAGAAGACCCAAATTTCTACTGGAGAAGCCTATTTGTGCCAAACCTCATTGGGCTCTTTTCCTACACGGTAAAGAAAAGTCACACAAACCTCTCGCAGTTCCCAAGTTGCCCCAGCTCTGAGCGTCCCACCGGCCCAGCTGTGGACCCAAGGATTTCTCTTTTCCAGATGAAGCCGCTTGATCTCTGGTCCAGACTCTTCTCCAGCTTTGAGGGACCAGATGCTGTGAGGTTAATTTGACTCAGGCCCAGGCTCTGCTGTGGGAGGCACTGGGCTCATCCCAGTTTGCTCAGAGCCCCTGAAATGTTCCAGATGCTCCTTGGTCCCCTTGTGCCCCCGTGAGTTGATTTGACAGGGAGAAAAAGAGAAAAGCTGATTTTTTCCGCCCCCCACCTAACCTCGCTTACAGCCAGCATGCTGGCTCTGAAAGCCCCTGGCTGTCTTTTGTGATTTCAACAAATCACCAGCACTTAAGCAAAGTGGGCAGAAAATTACAGGTTGTATTGCAAGTGAATGGAGAGGGAGAGCACGCTGGGGCTGAGAAAACAGAGGTTTGCGGGTATAATGGAGAAGCCAGGGGCTGGCAGGCTGCGGAAGCCTGCAAAGCGATCAGGTATTAGTTAAACGCTTCGCGGAGTTCGTGCTGCGAAGCATAATCGCAGCTTCTGAACAGCGGCCGTTTGATTGTCTCTATTATGTTCCTTTAGAAATGATTTGGGAGATATTTTGCTTGGAGCTGTCAAGGTTAAGTCAAGGAAAAGATGCTCCTTGTGACATGAGGCTGCAGGGAGGCAGAGCTCACGGCAGGAATCCGCGGGGACGCGGGTGCGATGCCACTGCTGTCGGAGCTCTTTCCTCCTGATTTTCCCCTGAGGTTCCTCCTTCCCTTTCCTCCCTGGGGTTTTTCTGCAGCCAGTTCAGTTACTTTAGGGATGAAATACCCGGAGGACTGCGTGCCCAGTGTCTGAAGGAAGGGGCTCTGTGCCATCACCCTGTCTTGCTGTGTCTGACGTTCCCTCTTTGTCACTCCTGCACTTGTTGGGTGGTTTTGACTGAGCCTGGTTGAGCTGTGGAGGTCTTGGAGATGCAGGACTTATGAAATGAGGTGGGGAGAGATGGAGAGAGGAGAGAAAAACCTCCATTGTGGGGGAGCTCAACCCTTTACTGGTGGTGGAGCATCCCCCTGGCCATGGGGGACCCTGATCCATCTTCCCTGGGGTCTCCTGTGCCCCAGGAGGAGCAGCATGAGCCGGGAATAAACCCCGAGCCTTGGGCATTTGCTGGGAAGATAACACAGAGGCAGGGGGATCAGTGACGTTTCCCAAGGAACAAGCACCAGGACCAGAGGAAACGGCCTCAAGTTGCGCCAGGGGAGGTTGAGGTTGGATCTGGGGAACAATTTCTTCCCCAAAGGGCTGTGGGGCATTGGAACAGGCTGCCCAGGGCAGTGCTGGAGTCACCATCCCTGGAGGGGTTGGACAGACGGACATGAGGTTCTCAGGGAGATGGGGTAGTGCCTAGGGTGGGGTAACATTTTGACCCAATGATATTGAGGGGCTTTACCAAACAAAACAATTCTGTGATTAAATATTTGAGTCTCCTTGTAGAGCATAGCGATTGTTTTGGTGAACCATTTATCCACTAAAAATGCTGCTTGGGTGTGACTGAAACTATTCACAGCAAATCTAGCAAATGATTTTAATATAAAAATGGAGAATATATATATATTCATAGTTACAATTACACTTGAAGAAAAGCAGAAATACTGTCCTGGAAGAGGTCTTGCATGTGCCTATATCCATCCAGACTTTGCAATTGCTGTTAAATTCTAACATTATTTAGAGATCATCTGTCTTACACACCTGATAAAACCAGATCTTAAAATACTGCTTAGCATCTTCGAACAGATTCATCCTGATTGGAAAAGATCAAAAGCCACAACCTGAAGGTAACACAGAGATGTCCAGAGAGCATTTCCAATGTCCCACCTCCTTCCAAAAGCAATATTTCTGATTTCTGGAGGTGCCCTGGAGCGTGTCCCTGTCCCCACAGACCATGGCCAGGCCCAGAGACCTCGGAGGGGTGTGACACAGGAACAGCGTTAAGCCAAGAATGAGTTGTTTGGAGTTTGGGACTTGGGGAAAAAAAAGGGATTTTGAAACACAAAGAAAAACCCTGACCCTGCACTGATGTGGGTGAGAGTCAGAGCTGTGGCCCCAGCTGCCCCCCGTCCTCGGCTCCCACCACCTGTGGGGACATGGGGACATGGGGACGGCCACCGCCAGCCTGCCTGGGACAGCAGCGCCTGGGGCGTGAGGAATGGGAACAAGATCATCCATGGGGGGGTGATGGCTGCTGTAAATAGATCTGAGCAGCGTCACTATCGATTTCTGGTGTGCGGAGCTGTAATTAGATTGAACTGGGGAAGAGGGGTGTTGGGCTGCGTCAGCAGAAAAAGAAATTAATAAACAAACGTGCAACAGGAAATGTGGGACGCGGCCACAGGCATCACGGGCCAAAAATAACAGGGGGGTTGGGGGTGTGGAGCTGGGTGTCATCTCTGTCCGAGCGACACCAGCACTGGTTTGATGCTGGATCAGTTTTACCAGCAAGACCCTGATGGTTAATGTTTGCCTGGGAGCTTCGAGTTATTAATGGGCAACTGGTTTGTGATAATTAATCCTAAAAATGGAAGGGAGGTGGGGAGCGTGAGGTGGAAAAGCCGAACCGCCAGGTCTTGGGCTGGCTGTGCGGCACCGCCGGGCGCCAACGGGCAGGAGAGTGAGAGGACGACCTGCATCCCGGTGGCTTTGCTGGGGTTTCAGCTGGGTCAGCGCGTCCCACCACATCCCCCAGGGATATGGATGTATCTGCAGGTACCCACACACATTTATATGTACCTGGTAGGGAGATACAGTGCAAGTGCCTTCCACGCATGGCAAGAGCTGTGCTCACAGGAGCGTGTGAGGTGCCACCATTGACACGGGGTCCCACCCGTGTCACCAGCATGTTGGGGACACCAGGGGGGTGAGGGGTCCAGTGGGGCGAGGACACGCTCTTCCCAATGTGCATGTATGCTGTGGGGGGGACTTTTTCTGTTTGTTCTTTGGGGGGGAATCTGGGGGGTCTTTTAAATTTTTTTTTTTAATTCATGTCCAGAAAAAAGTCAAATTTTCTACAAAGGCTTTTTTTTGTTTGTTCTTTTTGCAAGCATCTGATGGTCATAGGGTAGGTTTCCACTAAACCATTCTCTAAGGTACCCCTGGGACAGGCACCCCCAGAGCTCAGACTGTCGCTTGTCCCTACGGATGGTGGTTTGCAGGCAGACTGGGGTGGGGAAGGGGAGGGGAAAGCTCCCCACTAACCAGCTTTACCAGGGGTTTGGATTTTGTTGGCTGTGCCAAGCTTGGTGCCTTCTGTCCCCGGCCTCAGCGGGAGCAGAACTGGTGGCTCCCACCACCCGCGTGGGGACAGGACAAGGAACAAATGGGGAAATCAAGAAAAAATTGTTGGATAAATTAATCCGCTTTGCTGAGCTCTGAATCTCCCCAGCTTTGGGTGGAAGGGGTGGACATCATCCTTCTCTGTCAGTTCAAGGTGATGCAAATAGGACACAGAGTGCAGGCCAGCTGAAGAAAAATCAGAGGAAAAGCGGGAAAAATCCCCTTGCTTGTTTTCTAGCAAGAAAAAAGTGACTTCAAACGCCCTTCTGTTACTCTTGAGCTACATGGTTACTTTCCCTTGTACTCAGCCTGGCCGTGGAGGTGCGTTTGTGTAGCAGTCGGGGAGTTACCCCGAGGGAAATACCTGTCCCATGGACCCGAGGTGCTGCCCCATCGCTGCAGCAGCGGCGTTCGGCCTCAGCCCCCTCCCAGCTCTGTGCACCGGGTTGAAGAGGCTCCTGGAAGCGACCAAGAAAAACGAGTTGAAATCTGTCACCCAGCAAATCTCTCCAGGGACCTGTCAGTCTTTAGTCCCAGGCTCAGCTGGAGATGCTGAAACTTGGGCTTTTCTTGGGCATCTGAAGAGGTGATGGGCTTCACCCAAGCTTCTCCTATGCTGGTGTCACAAGAGGTTATTGTCCCATCTGAGCAGACAGGGAGGAAAAGGAGGGAGGTGGCTTTAGGGTGCAGTGGGCAACAAGCCAGCAGGTTCACTGGAGGGAAGGGCCTGGTTTTTGGGAGACAGATGGCCAAACCTGCAAGCAGACCAGGGCAGTGAGCACCAATTAATGGCCCTGTTCTCTCTTTTGAACGTCTAGCTTGCAAACGCAAAGAGCAGGAGCAGCAGAAAGACAGGAGCCTGCAGCCCAAGAAGCAGCGGCTGGTCTTCACGGACCTCCAGCGCCGCACCCTGATCGCCATCTTCAAGGAGAACAAGCGCCCATCCAAGGAGATGCAGATGACCATCTCACAGCAGCTGGGCTTGGAGCTCAACACCGTCAGCAACTTCTTCATGAATGCCCGCCGGCGATGTATGAACCGCTGGCAGGAGGAGCCGGGCACCAACCCTGGAGTCCCCTCTTCTTCTACAAGCACTTTCTCCAAAGCATGATGTCCCCTGGCCATCCCTGCCCCTTCCTGAACATCCTCCTCATGACAAAGCCAACCCCAGACTCACACACGTGTCCTGAGCCCACCAGGGTGGGTGCTTTTGGATGCTGCGGGTCCATTAGCCTCTCAAACCCTCAGTTGGGCATCACCCCTGGACATGGCCCTTGTGTCACATCCTGCTGCCACCTCCTGCCAGCTCCTGGAGCAGGGACAGGGTTTGCAGCCAGGTCAGCTCTGTCCCCAGGAGGGCTCGGAGGAAACCCGAGGGGTGATGTGGGATGGAGGGAGAGGACAAGGTGCTGTTTGGAAGCATCCCTGGTCATTGGGGACCACAGGACCTTGTCTTCACCACCCACCAGGGTCTCCGGGAAGAGGGGCACCCCCTGATCCCCCCACCAACCTTGATCTCTGCCACAGCCACCCTAACGGCTCCCATGTGGAGGGGTGAAGGTGGGGGAGACACAAGAAGTGGGGTCGTGGGGCTGAGCTCTGGCACAACCCCACCAAACCAGGGCCAAACCCCCTCTGGTTCAGAGGGGGACGAGAGGGAAGATGCTCCCCGAAGTTTAGGGGGGTCCCCACAGCAGCCAGCCCCCCTCTGCCATGGACACACAGGTGTTTCACCCCCGTCAAGGTCTCCAAAACCTGACCAAGGACATTCCCGTAGCCCCAGTCTCCTCCATGGGCATCATCCTCTGACCCCACCCTGCCCAGGACACCCCCAAGAACACCCACATCCCCCGCCCCCCCCGCACACCCACACCCCCCCCACGAGAGCCCCCACCCATCCCTGGATCCCTCCCAGAAAAACTCCGTGGTGAAGGAGACGTCTCGCCGTGACCACCCGCCTCCGTGCGCCCGAGCGTCACCCGAACCCCGGCTGGCGGGGACCGCGGCTGCACCGCGTCGCCTGGCGCCCAAGCAGGTCAAAGAAGCACATTTTAGCTACAGAAATCGGGTATTTAAAAATTTAAGAATGGTTGGAAAGGAGACGGGGAGGAGAGACTCGGAGCGAAGGATCTGATCTGTCCTGGTGACCGGCTCCGCCGTTCGCCGTCGGACTTCTGGTTCACTTTTCGGTCGAGGAATGGACTCAGACAAAGCAGATTTGTTGGCTTTGTGTCTTGCCCCATCCATCCCTTGACACACACTATTGTCCCCTCCTGTCCCCTCCCCTTTTCATCTCTGTTACCAAAGAAATTACAAAACCAAAAACCTGACGACGACAAAAATTCCCTCCTGGGAACCAACATTGGTGTATGGTGGGAAAAGAAAAATCTGAGGGATCTGGTGGCAAAATCCAGCTCTGGGAGTGAGAAGGGGGAAAACTCCCTGATGAGATCGAAAAAAAGACCAAACAACCTCCATCCCCCCAAAAGGAATAACAACAGAAACCACAAGCAAACAAGCTCAACGCAAAGACCGGCAACTTACCAAAAAAGACGCCAGATTTTTTTTTTTTTGTGCCAATTAACAACCTGCCTTAAAATGCGAATTTCCGGAGCAATGGTACTAGCTTCGAAAGGATCGTTTCCTCCGAGCTCTCGATGGTGACTTGTGCCATATAAAAAAGCAATCACGAGGCCGAACCCTTACAATCAGCCCTGGTCCCAGCAACGGCTCCGTCCAGCCCGGGGTGTCCCTGGAAGGAGCAGGAGGTGCCGCCAGGGATGGGGAAGGGCTGGGAGAGGCTTGGGGATGGAGGGGGAGGCAAAGTCCCTTCCTTCCCCCACCAGCTGGGGAGAAAAAAAAAAAGAAAAAAGAATCCTCCAAAACCAACCATCAACCAAAAAAAAAAAAAAGGGACACTATTGAATTTATGCGGGTAAAATAGTACCATCTGTGTTCTAGTGCTATGGTTTCTTCGATTCACTTTACTTTGAGAGTGATCTGTTGTGTAACAGGAAGGCACCTTGTTGAAAAGAAGGAAAAAAAAAAAAAAAAGTGTATGTTTTCACCAAAAAAGCACCCCAAAAAAAAAAAGAGGAAAGAAAGGACAAAAGAATGAAAGATGGAAAGAAAAAAATAAAAATAAACCTGCACATGAAGCCCTGCCCGGCCGCGGTCACCGGCGGGGTTAGAGGACGATTTAACCAAAGAGCTCCCGGGGTCGGTGGGCGGTGGAGGGGTTGGGGGTGTCGGACTGGACACGGTCGCACCAAATTAAACGAGTTTCTTACTGGAAAGAGAGGGTGGGAAAGAGGGAAGGGGCAGGTGCCGCAACGTATTTTGCCAACCACAACCCAAAAATGTAACAGCAAAGTGAATCTCATCTCCCACCCAGGACCCCAACTCCCCACCGACTGATTTTTTTTTTTCACCTAATGTTGTTTCTTGTCTTGTCGTGACGTGGTGACGATGGTGGTGGATTCCTGAACCCCCATCAAGTAGTATTCAAGGGCTGAAAAGCCAGGAAAGGGGGCCTTGGTTTGGGAAGTGAAAAACACACAGGAAAAAAAAAAAAAAAGGAAAAAAAGGAAAAGAAAGAAAGAAAAAAAAAGAAAAAAAAAAAATTAATGCCACAGGCCCTCAAGGATGCAAAGACATTTCTAGTGAGAACCCGAGAATAAAGGCTACCTCACTTGAGTTTTCAATTTTTGTGATTTGAAAATCACGTCTGATACCAAAGATTTTGTTGCCTTGTCTGGTCTGTGCTGGAAACGCCACTTTCCCTGCTCACCCCCGGCCGAGAGCCCCCGTCACCCCCAGACCCCCCAGTTCAGCCCCGTCGTGTCCCCAGAGAGCGAGGGAGAAGGCGAGCGAGCGCCCGGGATGGCAGCGTGCTCGACGAGTGCCTTTTTCTTGTACCAAAGGTGTGTGGCCATTTCTTTGCTCCTCCGCTTCGATCCTCAAGACTCCCCATGACCTCAGCTCTCTGAAGGGGATGAATTTGGGCAACTCTTTTAGTCTTTGGGTGTTGGGATGGAGAAAAATCAACCCCAACCCGTGTCCTAATTGAAGAGAAGATGGCCCCTGTGCCACCCGCTGTGGGAAAGGTGCTGGTTCCCCGGGGTGTTCCCCCTCTCAGAGGTCCCCACGGTCCCTCCACCCGGGAAGCGCTGACCTGGTGCGTGGGTCCCTTCACGTGGGACATCGCTCCCGGGAGAGCCCCTGCTCCGTGTCCTTTGCTCGGCACTGGGATGCTCAGACCATGGGATGAAGGTGCAGGTTCCATCTTGAGATGTTTCTTCCTGGCTCAGCTCAGACTTGCGCTTGAGTTTCCCTTTTCGGGGTTTGTGGCATTTCTGGCTGGAAAGACAAAGGTGGGAATGGCAGAAAACCTCACCCTGGCCTTGCCGCAACCCCCTCCTTTAGGGAACAGTTTGGAAACATTAAATCTTTCAGCAGGAACAGTTTCCAAGTCCTTGAAGGGGCATTTTTGGCTTGTTGGGGTGGATGGGCGCAACTGAGTCTTCTCCGCAGTTTGACTTTAGCAAAAGTCAATGGGAGGACCCGCCAGAGAAGCCGCTTTTCCACAGCAATCGCCAGAACGTCCCGTTTAGGGAAATATTGGGTTGAATTGTACGTACTTGGTTCAGGCCCCAGCCAAGGTGACTCCTTTTGAGTTGGACCAAACTCAGCCAGTGCTGACCCCGCAGGGATCTCCATCCACTGGGCAACCTGATGAGCGGGTCGGAGTGTCCCCAACCCCATCCCCTCCACAGTATTATCTTGGCCAGATGTTCCCCCACCCCATACCCGGTCCCTCCATGGCTTGTGATACCAAAGACGTTCTCTATGCAGGAGAAAGCCTTCTTTTCCACCCAGCACAGACCTTACAAGCCTTTGACAATGTTCTCTGAAATACCTCAAAATATTTAATGTATAGTTTATGTGATAAAAAAAAAATTACTTAGCTAGTTTTTGGAATTTGTGACTTGAAGCTTTATACTGTTAAATTATAATTTTGCAGAAGACGGCATGTTCTTATTTCTTTGACGCGTTCAATGGGAGACATATTGAATGTTAAGGAAATGAAAGCTGGATAGTTTCACGATTTTAAAAAAAAAAGAGAGAGAGAAAGAGAGAGAGAAAGAGAGAGAGAAAGATTAAAAAAAGGACCCTTGGAGTTTACAGATTTCATATTTAAACAAGTCCTTTTAAAAAAAAAGAAAAAAAAACCTAATAATGATGACGATACCTTTGCGTTCAGATGTGTTACTTTTCTCTGAGTCATGTCGTACAAGAGTATTTATTATATGTGTTCTGTGTTCAAATGTAATTTGAAGAAGAGAAAAAAAAGACAAAAAAAAAAAGACAAGATGAGAATTTGATTTATGCATGAAAAAAATATACTCTTTCTTGAAGTAATGTAATAATTATTCGGGGAGGGTTGGTCGGGTGGGAGCGGGAGGGGACAAACTGTGCTTTTTTTGTCCATGAGTTTTCAGTTGATGAGGACTTCTCTGCATGGATCACGTTTGGTTTTTGTAATTATTTTTCCAACTCATGCCACCACGGGAGAGTCGTCGTTTATCCCCTCGCTTTCTTCCTCCACCTCTTTTCTTTCTTTCCTCACCCCGAACATCAGCTGGGGGCAGGGAGCTGCCCAGGACCCCAGGGAGGACGGGGCACTCGGCGCGGCCCCGTGTCCCCAGACAGGGTCAGGGCATCTGGGACACGGGACCCCAGCGTGCGCACCCCCGTCCCCCCCACCGCCATGGGGTCCGGCTCCTCACCATGCTTTGGGGTTGGTTTTTTATATTTTTAGGGGCTTTTTTCTTTTTTTATGGGTCAAATCCCAAGCACGGATGAGAGGAGAGACAATCATCCGCCATGACCTGCATCAGCAAAGCCACGGGGCTCCTCGTGTGCTCTGAGACAAGGGAAACGTCCCCACAAAGACACTCCAAACCGCGCCCCCCATGGCTGAAACCTTTCCAGACGGCGCCCCCAAGTCCCCGTCCCTTGGGGTGACCTCGCAGACCTGCCTCTGGCCTTGCCCCGCACAGAAAGAGGCACTGGAGATGGTGCTACCTCAACACCCAACCAGACCCAGGGATGGACTCAAGCGACCCGTTTCCAAGGGTTTTCTCCCCAAGGACGTGGCTCAGCTCAGAGGCAGCACCCAACACACAGGGTCTGTCCCCACTAGGCTTTCCCGTGTCACCCAGCCCAGCTCTCACTCTGCATGGGGATACCCACTCTGGTTGAAGGAGTAAGAAGAAGAAGAGTCCAACCAGTGGAAAAGGTCCTGGAGGAGCCCGGCCCACCAGCAGGTCTCAGGGGACTTTGGGATGTCACCTTGCCTGCCCCAGACAGCCAGGGAGCTCTCTGCAAATGTCAAGAGAGGCCCCCCGAACAGGTGTGCACCCCCTGCTCTTCCTCCCCTGCTCCTCCTCCTCTCCTCACTCCAAGACGGGAGGAGAGCAGCAGTGAGGAGTCACATCTTTGGAGCTAAGAAGGGTGATGGGGGCCTGGAAGTGGCAGCAGTACCTACTTCTTTCTGCTTCCCCACAGTGACCGGAGCATTTACCTTAAACAGCTGATTCCTCAGCCCTCTCCAGCCTCTTCATCGCTCCATCCTTTGCCTCTGTCCCTAGACGTGGTCCCAAAGCTCGTCCCATTGCAAGGAAAGATCTCAGCCTCTTCAGGCCCTACCAAAGTGGCCACCAAAAGTAAGGGGTTTTAAATCTGCATCTCTTCTCTAACACGGTGTCTCTGCAGCCTTCATGGCCAGTGCTGAGGTGCTCAGTACCAGGTGGTGGTGGGAGACATGGGACCCACTGACCGAGGACCTGGGTTTTAGGAAGAGATGATATTTATTGCAACAGCACTGTTCATCTACCAACCAAACCTCCTGTGCTCCAGGAAGCTCTGCATCCCGCCGTGTCCCATCTCCTCCTATGAGACCTTTTCCAGCTTTGGTGCTTGGAGGCTGAGACCTCATTTCCAACTGCAAGAAGGTCTTACCAGGCTTGGATGCAACCCGCAGTCACGAGTCCTCAGACCTTGCAAAAACTAGCTGGTTTCCACCACAAAGCATGAACCAAGAGGCTTGGGAAGCCCTGGAGAACCCAAGACCAGAGTGCTCTCCCTTGTCCTTGACTTGCTGGATTAGCCTTGGGCCCCACCTGCTGCCCACATCTACCAAAACACCTTGAGGAGCAACTTGCCGTGATACCAAAGATTTTATTTTTTCCTCACAGGTAATGACAATCTGAGCTCTGTCCTAAAGACAATTCTCTTGACCAAGGTTGCCCCAAAGGGTGTTTTTGTGCTGTGGGGAGCAGGAGAAAACCTGGGGCCCCGGGGGCACCTCCAAGGGCAATGAGAGTGGATGGTTGGAGGGTGATGAAGAGGAGGGGACCCAGTATGTCCCACTGAGACCTGCTGGCTCAGCCTGGCCCCTGTGTCCTACTGCAGTTGTGGAAGCTTTCAGGAATTCAGGTCATTTCATAACCCATGATGCCCCCCAGGCACTTTGGTTTGACCTTGGGTAGATGTTTTCCCCTGACGGCTTTTGTGCTTTGCAAACCCACTGCTGGCAGCGGGACAGAGCTGTCCCTGTCCCCTGGGGCGAGCAGGAGGAGCGAGGGCTCCTGGGGACACCAAGATGGGTTTTAGCCACTGTGACCCTGCTGTGGCGCAGCTGGAGCTGAGCTGTCCCGCTCCGCTGACGGGACATTGACACGGAGCAGGCCAAGAGCTTTGCAAAAAAAAAAAAAATCACCGCTCATCCCTTTTCCCGACCATCCGAAGCCTGGGTGGGGAAGACGATCGGCTCCTCCTTATCTCTCTCCTCAACCCGCTTTGGACACCGTGAAGATGCCGCTGGGCTGGGTTGGTGGCTGTCACTGCAGCGTCCGGCCGCCCTCGTCCCTGGCACCAACCCGGCTCCTTTTCCCTTGTCTCAGAGGCGCCGGAGCCGCCGTGGCGCTGGTAGACAGGGATGGGGCTGGAACCATGGATGCTGCCACATAGGTGCTGGTTCCTTGTCTTTCTTTGGGGTTTTTAAAGAGAGGAAATCAAAAATGCAAAGAACAACATTCAGGTTTTAGGTTTGGTTTTGGTTTTTTAATTATTTTTTATATATATATTTTAATTTTTCATTTCCTCCCTTAAATTCTAAATAAAAAAGAACTCAGAATTAATCCCAGCCGGGAAGAACCCACAGCCTCGGGTTTGCCACTCCAGCCACCTCCAGAAAACATCACTCATTTTTCTGTATAGCAATAGGCGACACTTGCCCTCATCCCATGTGGTCCGAGGGCCACATCTCTCAGTTTTTAAATGACTTTTTCATCTTAATTAAATTGATTTGGGTTTTTTTTTTGCTGCTGCTTCATCGTTACTCTCATGGGATAGGTTTTACTCTACAGCAAAATGCAATTGTTACTCCTCCATGTCTTGCGACTATATTTGTTTAAGCTACTTACAA
Organism: Caloenas nicobarica; assembly: GCF_036013445.1. Taxonomy (NCBI): domain Eukaryota; kingdom Metazoa; phylum Chordata; class Aves; order Columbiformes; family Columbidae; genus Caloenas; species Caloenas nicobarica. Next base: position 399,911 of record NC_088271.1, read on the forward strand.
ACATTAAAAAAGAAAAAAAAAAAACAACACAAAACAAGAGTCTTATGTGTCAGGCACTTTATCCAAACTGTGCTGTGTGCTCTGGAGTTTGTTCCTTGTTCTTTGCAATGACTCATGCAGGGGAAATTACCAGGAAACTGAACTCCAGCCTGTCAACAGGTTTTAAAAGAGAAAACAACAACAAAAAATCTCTATTTGTTCATCCTCTACTAGTCATGACTGTGTTGTATTTCTGCAGCTTCTGTTTCTTCAATAAATTATTTTCTAGCCATTCACCCCAGTGTGTGTGTGTGTCCTGGTGCTGCTCGTGGGTCGGGAGGGGGGACATGCCAGGGGAGAAGCCCCGGCTTAACCACCAACTCCTCTCCCTAAACCCGGCCTGAGAGCATCAGAGGGGGACACTTGGGGACCACGAGAAAGGTTTCTCCCCCGGTTTTCCACCTGGTGGCTGCAGCAGTGAGAGCTTTCCCAGAGGAAGCCTCAGATACTTTTGTTTCTTGGCACCACCCAGCACCTGCCTGGCCAGAGCCCAAAGAAAACGTTTTTAATTCTCACAAACCCAGTGCAGATGAGGCCAAAGCACTTGTTAAACAAACCCATCGAGTTGTGTGTGCTGCAGGCAGGTCCAAGCCCCCATTTAAGCTGATTTAATTATTTCTATTTTACCTGAATATCTTGTCCTCCCGTGCATTTTGCCATGGCAGGTGGCAAAGAGCCAGTGGCACACGCTGAGAGCAGCTTTCTTCCTTGGTGGCAGAGCAGAGATTGACAGGAGAGGAGAGAAAAGCTAAAATCCTTTTAATTAAAATATGAAAATAATAAAAAGGGTGATCTGGTCACCAGTCAGTTGTTCACACGCAACTTCTCCAGCAGCTGCTGCTGATGTTCCCAAAGCTCTGCAGGACAGAGCTGACACGTGTCACCCCGGTGCTTTGCCCTCCCATTGAAAAGTGCTTCTCAGGGCTTTGCAGCAAACAGCCTGTGGTCACAGCTGTCCCCAAAGCTGGGAACGTCAGCCCTGGGACATGGCTGCTGTGGGGCCGGGGAATGGCACATCGCAGACACCGTCGCCGTGTGCACCTCGTGCAGGGGTGGCAAGGATGAGGAGGCGGAGGTGGTGGGGAGAGGCTGCAAGAAGCTGGGCTGGGTTGTCTGGAGGAGCAAAGCCTGCAGGGTCCACCTCGGGCAGGAGGAAGCCCCAGCTCTGAGGGGGCTTGGCAGAGGGAAGGGGGCTGGGTGCCAGGTGGGGTGTCGTAGGGCGAGGGGCCGAGCGTGGTGGCAGAGGCTGGCGGCTTTCGCAGCTTGACGGGCTCCTGCCAAGCCCACGCATACACCACGTGATGGAGATGAAGCTGCTGGTGGGACGCCCCTGGGCTCAGCGCCCCCAGGCCGGCTCAGCCCCGCTGCAGCCACAGGTGCTGCCCACACTTCAAAACCATCCAAACAAGATTAAAAAAATACCCATCAAAGGAGAGAACCAGCCAGTTCTGTGCCTTAACAGCACCTCCCGTGTCCCAGTGCAGTGCGGGGGTGATGGTGGCCAGGGCAGCTACGCCGAGGGGCTGGGGATGGGGGACAAGGGGCTGGGGGACACAGCCGGGGCCGCGTCTGGGTGCAGGATGGTGCTGCGGGTGCCCCTGGAACGCAGGCTGTCCCCACGCGTGATGAGGCCGGCGTAGCCCTCCTGGTGTGAGAAGGCGTAGCTGGAGCGGTGGTGGAAGGAGCCCCGAGGGACGTGAGCACGCAGCTCCACCAAGGGCTCCGGCTCCCGCTTGGCCTTCAAGCGGATCTTCTGCAAGGCAACAAGGAGACCATAGAACCATAGATTAGTTTGGGTTGCAGGGCCCTTCCCAGACCCCCCAGTGCCCCCCTGCCATGAGCAGGGACATCTGCACCAGCTCAGGTTGCTCAGAGCCCCGTCCAGCCTGGCCTGGGATGTCTCCAGGGATGGTTCAGCCACCACCTCTCTGGCCAACCTGGGCCAGGCTCTCACCACCCTCAGGGAACAACAATTTCTTCCTCACATGCTGGATGGTGTTTTTGCCCGCGATGGTGCAATACAAGCGGATGGTGAGCGAGGGGATGGTGTTGACCACCAGGGACAGCAGGACCACAAGCAGGACATAGGGATCGGTCAGGGCATTCCGGCTGGCATCTGTCAACGCAAGAAGTCGATGGGTGATGTTTAAGTAGGGAAGGTGGAGAGGACAGAGAGAACTGGAGAGATGGAGAGAACTGTTGGGGGACCGGCCACCACCTGTGAAGGTGTTGAGGAGATGGCACCTAAACTGGAGTCAAAAATCAAGACAGAAGAATCAAGAAGTAGTGATGAATAGATGATCTACAAGATGGGAAATAGCTCATAGCACAAAGCCCAGGCTAGACTCCCCAGCTGGGGAAGGGAAGGACCATGGGGATCCCCAGGGCATCTCACCTGGGAAGCGGAAGATGGCAGGGGCTATCCTGAAGGCATCGATGGTTTGGGTCAGGAAGGAGAAGAGGCAGAAGAGCAGCAGGCTGGTTGTGACCATCAGAAAGGACAACAATGTCCAGAACTTGGTGTCCAGTATGATCTGCAAGGGCAGAACACACAGCAGCTGCAGGGATCCTCTTCTGTACAGTCCCTAATTCCTCTCCTGGCCCAAGGGAGATCATCTCCCAGCCACAAAGCTGCTGAGGACTGTGTTGGAGGGCCCAGGGCTGAGCCTGGGCCCTGAACACCTGCCCTGGGGCAGCACGGGGAAGGGCACATGGGTGCTTACCTCCATGAGGACCGACAGCAACGCCGACGTGGCCACTGTCACGGCAAAGGACTCGTAGTCACCGACAGCCCTGCTGCCGACACGGTCCTCGAAGGCCCAGAGTGCGATGTAGAAGCTGGCGAGCGAGGTGCTGACCCCGTGCAGGAAGGTGATGCTGAAAACGCGGTAGTTGAATAGCTCGTCTTGCTGCCCGATCATGTAGAGCTCGGGGAACTCCAGGCTCTTCTTGGCACTCACGTCCTGCCGGGAGGGCACCAAGCATCACCCTCCCCACCCACACTAGGGAGCAGGATTGGGCCACCCCACCCAACACACCCTTTGGGAAAGCTGTGCTGAGTTCCTCCACCCGCTCGCTCTGGGGTGACAGGCAACCCCAGGACCAGTGGTGACCTCCAAATGCCCATCGAGCTGCTTGGTACCACATCCCAACACAAAAATTGCCACATGGATGGGATGCAACCACCACTGGACTGATTCACACCCACCAAGGATGCAGCCTCCAGGTACAGGGGCTGGATGCACCCTGGTGGGCTCCTACCTGCTCCAGAAGGGCCAGGGACAGTATGGGATAGGCAGTGTAGAAGATGTTGTAGAGTGCAAGGAACCAGCCCTCGTACAGAGGCTAGAAGGGAGAAGAAAGCAGCTGTGAGCTCAGGGGGGCTTTGGAAAGACTCAGAAATAATTCTCAGGCACCAGAGGTGAGTCCAACATCCAAACTCTGGGGAAACCCCATGACTTGCCCCAGGCGCTGCGCCAGCCCTGTGTTGTCTGCAGCAATCCTGATGTCTCTTCTCGTGAGCAGCAAGGGATAGGACAAGAGGAAATGGCCTCAAGTTGTGCCAGGGAAGGTTCAGATTGGATATTAGGAACAATTTATTCCCGGAAAGAGTTGTCGGGCATTGGAACAGGCTGCCCAGGGCAGTGGTGGAGACACCATCCCTGGAGGTGTTTAAAAGACATATAGATAAGGTTCTTAAGGACATGCGTTAGTGCTAGTTTTAGGTTATGGTTGGACTCAATGACCTTGAGGGTCTCTTCCAACCCAAATGATTCTATGATCTGCAGGGTGTGGGACTGTGCTGCAGACAGAGACAGGGGCTGGGGCCACACACTGGTGGTCACATCACACTGATGGCCCCTGGGATAAAAGCTCCTGTTCTGGGGGAAACCAGCTTAATGCATGTGGGATCTTTCCCTGCGTCTGTCCGAGACTGAGCTGCAGCTCACAGGGACACCCCAAGTCTCCCCAGGGTGCTTTTCCCAATCCAGCCAGGTAAAAAAGCACATAGCCATTTGCATCTCAGCCAGGCAGCCCCCAAAAATACAGCAGCCTGATGCCAGGGCAAGGAAGAAAGGAGACCAGGGCAGTGACGTGGACATGTGCCCATCAGGCACGAGACCTACATGGGCTGACAACACCAGTGTGCAAACCTCCATGAAATGGACGTGACCTCTACTAACAGCAACATCTCTCACCTGAGCCGTGAATCCGCTGTGGAAAGCGAACCAGACCTGGGCCATGAGGCCAGCAAAGGTCTTGTAGAAGAAGTAGCGGAGGAACTTGCAGATGCGGAGATAGGCCCAGCGGCCGTGGACGAGCAGGAGGCGCTGGAGGTAGGAGAACTGGGCCAGGGCGTAGTCGCTGCACTGCACGGCTTGCATCCCCTCCAGCCCGCTGATGCCCACCCCGATGTCAGCAGCTGCAGGGGACAGGAGGGGTGAAACACAGATGGGGAGGTTTTCAGAGAGCCAGGTACTTGGCCAAAAAGGCCACCAGCATCCTGGCTTATACGAGCACTGGTGTGGCCAGCAGGACCAGGGCAGTGACTGTCCCCTGGACTGGGCACTGGCGAGCCCAAACCTCAAATCCTGGGGGCAGTTCTGGGCCCCTCACACCAAGAAAGCCCTTAGGGTGCTGGAGCAAGTTGAGAGCAGGGAACGGAGCCGGTGAGGGGCTGGAGCACAAGGGTGACGGGAGCGGCTGAGGGAGCTGGGGGTTCAGCTGGAGAACAGGAGCTGAGGGGAGACCTTCTGATCTCTGACCTGCCTGAAAGGAGCTTGGAGCCAGGGGGGTCGGGCTCTGCTCCCCAGGAACAAGCGCCAGGACCAGAGGAAACGGCCTCAGGTTGCGCCAGGGGAGGTTGAGGTTGGATCTGGGGAACAATTTCTTCCCCAAAGGGCTGTGGGGCATTGGAACAGGCTGCCCAGGGCAGTGCTGGAGTCACCATCCCTGGAGGGGTTGGACAGACGGAGGTGAGGTTCTCAGGACATGGGGCAGTGCCGGGGATGGGGAGGACGGTTGGACTCGATGATCTTGAGGGTCTTTTCCAACCAAATTATTCTGTTCTTCCCCTGTGGATTACCCCAGGCTGATGGGTGCAGGGTGAATCCAAGACTGACGGGCAAAAGGAAGAAGTCCCCTCCGTCACGTGCCATGGCTGCAGGAGTGACGTGCCAGGCAGGGCTGGGGGTGTGAAGAGCACAGCCCTGGGTCAGGGCTGCTGGAGAGAACCAGAGAGGCCTCAGTCTGCTGCCCAGATTGGGACTCGAAGCTTCATTAAGGTTCATTCCCTGCTGCCAAAGCAAGTTGTCCACCCCGCTCCCATCCTAATCCTGGCTCTGTGCCTCTCAGTCCCCTCCCAGCACAGCAACATGGGAAATTGGTTTGGGAGTTCTCCTCCCAGCTCCTCACCTCAAAGGAGAGGGTGAGGCGATAGAGATGGCAGATGGGGCACCACCACTCCCCCTCCCAACTAAAACCCGCATGCTCCTGTGCTCAAACCTTACTTTTGATCATGTTGACATCATTGGCCCCATCCCCGATGGCCAGCGTGATGGCTTTCGTGTGCTTCTGCACCAGCTGCACGATGAGGGCTTTCTGCTTGGGGGTCACCCTGCAGCAGATCACCGCCTGGCAGCTGGTGGCCAAGTCCACAAAGGCCTTCTCCACCACACTGCCCTCCTCCTGAAAGCCCGTAGCTCCGCAGCAAGGCAGCCACCGCCACAGCCGCCCCTTCTTCTCCTTCAGCACCTGTCCCGCCTGCAGGATTTTGTCCTTAGGGGAGAGCACACATGGTTGGGACCTCACCCATAGCCTCCATAGCATGAAGCTCCTCAACGATGCTCTTAAATCTTGTAGGTGCTACAAAAAAGTGACCCCAGTTTTCCCCAAGTTCATCATGCAGCAGGCACTGTGACCATGAGACCAGTTTGTCCCAGTATGACCAGAAGAGCATGTGATGACCCACCAGGCTGCATCATCCCAGAAGACTGGTCAGGCAGGTGTGGTCAAAGCCCCCAAACACCAAGTGATCGGTGCAAGGTTGTCCCCCTCTCCACAATTCATTCCCCAGCCCAAAATGGACATTTCCCAGCCCTCGGGCAGGAGGGGCATCACCTCCTCCACGGGCAGGTGCCACCCAGGACTTTAACAGTACCAGGGCAGAAACAGAGCAGGCAGGAAGCAGAGAAGAGCATCCAAGTGCCACCTTACCAGGAAGTCCCCGCTGATGACGAGAGCCCTCTTCTTGTGTTGTGAAGCCTCTGGGCGCTGCTGGGAGAGGCGGCCGCTGCACAGGGGTTCCCCGCTGCCGGCGAGGCTGCTGGTGCTCACCCAGAAAGCCCCGAGGATCTCGCTGTGTGAGGAAGGGGTGGTGGGAGCTGAGCTGGGGACACTGGGCACACTGCCCGGCTTCAAGTGAGACCTACATTTGGCCTTTGCTATCTCCAAGCCAGCTCCAGGGAGATGCGGCTGGCACCTAGTGGTGGGAACAGGGGGGACAGAGAGGTGGCCCCAAGGGCTCACTCATATTAGAAATCAGCCGCTGTTCCTGAGGTTTAGAGGCTGGAGAAACATCTTGAGCACTTTCTGGTCAAAGCCGAGGAAGATGATACTGTAGGGGCAGAAACAGATGGGGAGGCCTGGAAAAGCATCAGCAGATGAGAGCCATGGACATCCAGACTGGGACAGAGAAGAAGCATCTCTTGCAGAGTTGAGCTCTGCCCACCTTGGGCAGGTTCCTGTGCCCTCGGGGGCCTTCAGCAGGGACAACAACAGGAGGTGATGATTCCTCACCTGATCTTCTTCTCCTCCAGGATCTCCATGTCGTCCGTGAGCAGCTTGCAGGCGTAGCCGACGTTCATGGCAGTCTCTGCAAACATGCAGGTGTCAACAGCCTGTGGTCACAGGGTGCTGCCCACCCCCATCCCGGGGGAGCCCCCAGCCCTCAGGTCCAACAGCTGCTGGGGCTCTGCTCCAGCTCTGTGCTTCCCTTGCCTCAGTTTTCCCAGGGGTGACATGATCTGTGGGACACGCTATTATTTGATCTTAACGGGAACAGCAGAACCTGGTTGTTGCCCACTCCCAGGGTCTCACATCTCTTCTCTGGTCCTGGTTAGGGGAGAAGCTGAAATGTGTTGGTGGGATCTGGAGTTGCCTCCACCGACCTTGTTTGTCTCCTGTCAGCACCCACACTTTGATGTTGCCCAGTTTCAGCAGCTGGATGGTCTCAGGGACTCCATCTTGCAACTTGTCCTCAATGGCCGTGGCCCCAAGCAGCTGGAAGGAGAGCGAGTGGATGTCATGACATGGGGCAGGGCAAGATGCTTAGGGACAGGGTTTAGTGGTGAATTTGGCACTGTTGGGTTAACAGTTGGACTTGATGATCTTAAAGGTTTTTTCCAACCAGAGCTATTCTATGATTCTAAGATGCAGTGGTGGGAATTACCCCGGGATCCAACCAAGCGTCCTTGCCCATGGGTTGACATGTCCTGACAGATTATCTAACCCAGTGTTTACTGGCACATCACAGCGTCACCCCTTGGGGAAAAAATCCACCTGCCTTCCCACCCAGGGGATGAGTGTTGGGTTGGACACTTCACCCTTTCACCCCAGAGAGGCAAACCCCACAGTCCTGCCCAATGTGGGACCAGCACAGCCAGTTCCTCCTAAACCCCAGCCTCATCCCACCTGCAGGTTCTGCTCCATCTCGTCGTACAGCTTGTCCAGCTCCCGTGCGCGGTCCTGCAGCAGGATGCTGGCCTCATGGTGCCTTCTGCTCCACACGCTGTATTCAGCCTCGCTCACCTCCTTGCTGGCCAGGCACAAAGTCCTCAGTGTCTCCTCTGCAAACCGCTGCGGAGATGAGACATCAGGTCTCCCTTCCCTCGACCGGGATGACTCTATGGTGGACTAGGGCATCATGCCAGCCATGATGCTCCCACGGGCAGAGCCAGAGACCCTCCAGGATCTGGAGGTGTCCTTCTGGGCTCTGACTCCCTCCCCAATCCTACAGCATCCCCATGAGCATCCTTGCAATGCAACTGGCCCATGCAGAACACCGAAGGTAGATTTGATGCCCTCTTAGCCCCTGTCCCATATGCAGGTGAGGCTCCTAGAGCAGAAGGAAGAAATAAGGACCAAACTCCTGAAGCTGGAGAGGGAGGGAGCAGCAGGGCACTCCAGGACACCCAACCCAAAGCCAGCAGCAGGGACACCAGCCCTTTCTGCCCTGGGCTGGCATGGGACTCACATCCAGTGCCATTTCAGTGAAGGTCTCGTTGGGCCCTCGCCTCTGCAGTCTCTCCAGGATGACCGTGTCAGCTCCCTTGGTGTAGAGCCGGATCGTGCCCTGGGGGTCTCGCACTGGGAGGGTGGGGAAGGACAGCTCAGGTACCCAGAGAGGTGGCTCCCACTCATCATTGTCCCCATGCAATGATCATGCTGAGGGAGATGCGAGTGCTTTTCTGCTCGTGGTCATAGGAAGTACAGGAATGTCCCCAGATCTACACCACCACGAGGCAGGATCAGGTCTCGAGGACCATCAGTTCCTCACACACCCTCTCTGAGCCCCTGATCTACTCGCTCTCGCTTGGCTGTTCAGATCCTTCTCAGCTGCCTTCACCAAGGAATCAGGGTGAGCAAAACCGCAGGGATGACCAGGACGATTCCTGTGATGGTTGTGGTCAATCAGAGCCATCCCAGTGCCATTGCTTGTAGGCATGAGAATGGAAGGGACCCTCTGTGTTCCTGGGAGGACCCCTGAGACACCCCGTCCGTCCTGCTCACCCAGGACAGACATCCTCTTGCGATCGCTGTTGAAGTCCAGCATGGCCAGCACTTTGTACGTCCTCTTCATCCCCAGCTCGCTGATGGTGATAGTATCTTGTGTTCGGGACAGAAAGATGTACCCCAAGTTCCTGGCTGCCAACACCAGAGCTTCTTCATCTGGTGAAGCTGCTTGATAAACCAGCTGGTCTGCAGGAGAGGAGTAGGGGTTAGACAAGGAGAATCCCAGCCAAACACCTCCTGGACATCTGAACGTCCTCATTCTTGCCCAGCACCAACATTATCCATGGAGACACTAAAGTCCAAGCCACCAGGCCAGGGGAACTCAGTCCTACTTGTCTCATCTCTTCTGCCCATTGCCCCAGGCAGGACAAGTGCCCAGATAGGGCAGAATTATCCCCTCTGTGCTTCTGTTCCAAACATACATGTCTGTGATGCTAAGACAGTGGCCCAAAACCTCCCCAAGCTCTTACGCCACCTGCACCCCCGTGGCAGAGCTTTGCTCGACAGTTGAAGGAGCCATCATGGCCTCAATGCCTTGAACGTGAACTTGACTCCTTCTCTGAGCACGTCAACCACAGTGGCCAACCCACCGCCCTTCTCCTCCACCATGACAGTGTGGCAGAGGGCCAGCAGCCTCAGGAACTCCCTCAGCACAGGGTCGCTGTCCCTCCGGGCGGCTTCCAGCAGCATTGTGTCACAAAAGTCCATCTTCTTCTCCCTATGGCAGCTCCAGGTCAACCCCGACCCCTGCAAGAGGCACGGGCAGGCTGCAGGCATCCGAGAAGAGACCGAGCATGGGGCTCTGCAGCCGAGGATGATGCTGGTCCTCCCACCTGGTCACCAATAGCCGCGGCGGCTTTGGCCCCGATGAGGAGCCACGTCCAGCCCCGCGCTACACGGGAGAGGGGAGTTACGTACCGATGGCTGCTTGTTCCCACAGCCTGTGCCTGCACCTGCCAAAATAAAAACAATTCCATTAGCAGACAGCTGGCAGGGGGCATCACTGCAGGGGCTCAGGGCAATTTCTCTGGAAGGAACTGCTGCTTTTGCTGGTCAAAAGACTGGCAAAAAGAGACAAGTTTCCAGCATCTGCTCTGTGTCGGTCACAAGCCAGGCTCTGTTAGGTTGTCCAGGTTTGGCTTATTTGGCTTTTGGACTGTTTGGGCTTTCTATACTTTTTTTTCACAGAAAATAAAAATCCATGGGCTTCACTGGCCCATCACCTCATGGCCTTATCCTGGCTACCTGGACCAGCATCAGCTCATTATTCCAGATAGGACCCACCTCACTCAGAACTATGTGTTTGCCATGTAGCTGTGCTGAGCTCCTAGCCCCTGGCTCCTCTTTATATCGGGGAAGATCTGGCTGATCTCAGCTGAGTTTGGGGCACAATACATCTCCTGAAAGGTAGGAGGGCAGAACATGCACTGGGAGCACAAGACAAATGTGACCGCAGGCGTAGTGGCCCCTGCAAAGCATTGATAACATGGGAGATGAGAACAAGCTGAATTCCTACAGCTTCTGCCTACACACTGGACTACCGAGATCGATCCACGTGCCCCAGGCTTCCTAGAAATCCAGGAGAAACAGACAGAAGCAAAGTGGCCTAAACTCAAGTTCTACCTTACTCATGAGTCTCTACAAACTTGTGTCCACCAAAAGTTACCATAGATTGTCCCATTGATGCAGCATTTCTTGAAGCTCATAACATTTTGTGTCAAGGTGCCGGTCTTGTCTGAGAAGATATATTCAATCTGGCCGAGCTGATCATTGAGGCTGGTGCTTCTGGCTTTTGCTGGGATGTCCTTGACAGCATAATACATTTCCAGGTCCCAGTTGATAAAAAAGCTGTTCACCAGATAGATGAATTCAAACCTGGAGAATGCGATAGAAGAAAACTTACCCTGGGGAAGAAGATCGCATCGCTCACATCCCAGGGAGTCTTGGGGATCTGACACGGGAAGAAAGGGCAGGGGGGGAACTCCCCACCTAGATCTGAGCTTGGGGTAAGCAAGAGGATTTTCATTGTTTGTGGCCAGTTTTCCAGAAGGCTCATCACACCAGTCTGAGAGCCCACAGGGCCCCAGGCAACTGGGCTCCCCTCTGGGAATCTGGCCCTTGATGACAAAATTCATAGATCTGGAGATTCACTGAAGGACCTAAACATTTGGAAACTGCTTCTTCCAGCACAAATTGTGGTCTGTGTTCTTCTCTTCCCCACCATGCTGCTGCTAGTGGGGAAATACAACCCTCACCAGTCTCATCCTCAGCCTGCATGCAATTTCCAACATCAGTACGTGTCTTTGCATCTCTTGTCTGGCTTTCCTCGGAGAAGATCCCATAGAACATCATAAATGTTTGTAAGATACACACTCCATCCATCCTTGCCTGCTCGGGGCTAAGGGAACACAGGGGAATGGCTTGCTCAGGATCTTTTGTGCAGCCCCTTTTGTGGCTGCAAACCAAGGTGCCAGGTGATGGTCAAGGGCAAGGAGTGAAGTACTGATCTCCAGTCACGTGCAAGCTCTGTTGTTCTTACGTTATATACATGGACATGGGTATGATGATGCTCAGGAGGATCGTGAAGCCCCAGAAGTTGAAGAAGGCCTGCTGGGCAGGAGTCGTGTGCTTGTAGAATGCAGAGAGGTAGCTGTGCTTCTCCTGGAACATCTTGGCCCAGAACCCAGAGGCAACAGCGAGGCACAGCGACGTGACCAACAGCACCAGGAAGATCTGAGATGGGAAGCCAGGATGAGAACCTCACGTCACACGGAGCCCACCACACCCTTTCCTAGGAACAACCATTGCCCCTTCCAGATCGTTTGTCTCATTTAGGCGTAAACCCACAGAAATGTGTCCTTGTTCCTGAAGCTGGTTCTCGGAGCTCATCCTGGGCCTAGATGAAGCATCACAGCATGTATTTCAGCTTGACACATCCACACCACACACGCACAGCAAAACTCAACTTTCTCACCCTCCCAATAGCCTCAGGCACCATCTCCAAGGAGAAGGGGTGTCCTGCATCTTCCTGCTGACGTTACCAGCAACCAGAGGAATGCTAGTAGCCAGCCTGAGAAGGGATGACACAACCTCCAGGAACCAGAATAAGAGCCGCCTGTTAAAATTAATTGTCATGACCACACTGCTTTGCTTCCCACAGGGGAAAGGCTCCTCCTTCCCCCATCTCCCACCTACTCCGTGCTGAGCCATAGCCTGTGGGCCACTCAGCACAAACCTCCAGGCCAGGAGAGGTTGGAGATCCTGGAAACAGCTCCCTGGTTTGAAACAGGCTGGTCCTAGAGGCTGATCTAGAGCTGAGGACTCAGGGTCTAGAGTTTAAGCAACACAACCACCGCTCCAGACCCAGCAACTGCCGCTCACTGGGAATATCATTTGGTATTTGCCCAGAACATGTTAAACACAAGACATTCTGAGCAAAATATTGAAGCTTAAGAAAAATCAGCATCACCCAAGCAAGCAGCCTCTCATGAGAAGGCTTGTGAGAAACCCCAGGAGGCCAGTGGACCACGGCAGGAGGTGTTTGCACCGCACTCACTATGATCACCAGCCGGTCCATCATGCAGTCCAGCTTGGTTTTCTTCCGCTTGATCTTTCCACAGTTCCTCATAATTTTGGAATCAAATCCTGGACAAGAAACATTTCAGAAGTGAAAAAGCAAGTCCCCAGTCCCTGGAAGGCTGACTTGTAGCTAAGTGCTGCTGGTTTCCTCCATAACAACATCTCCCCACCTCTGAAGACTTCAGAGGACCATGTCCCTTGATCAGGGGCTTGGTGACAGTGGGAGGTCCTCCCACTTTGTGTCAGCTGAGAACAGGACCTGCTGATGCCAGGAGCTCCTGGGCAGCTTAAAATCCCCGGGAATGTTTTTCTGCCCGTCCTGATCCCGGCCTGGGCATTCACCTGCATAGATAACCAAGCCATAGCAGACGTCAGTGTTGCGCAGCTTGCAGCCTCGCAGCAGGATCCGTTCACTGTCCAGCGAGTGGGTCTGTCCCCTCCAGGCCAGCGTGCCGGTGAAGCTGTGCATGCGGCTGTTGGGCTCCTCGCAGGTCACTCTCCCTTGGGCAGAGGGCAGGATCCAGGTCACGGCTTTAGGGCAAACGAGAGGTCCTTCCTCTCCCTTCCCACCATGCTTGCTCCCTGCACAGAGGGCTGATCCTCCCAGGGGAAGTTCAGATTTCGGCAGGGCCTCTCCAGATCCAGTTGGGATATGGATGGCTCAAATTAAGGTGAGGCTGAGCTGGAGTGCTGGAGTGTCACCCTGCAGTCCTGCGAGGGTGCTCAGTCCAGGAACCGCACTGGGCGATAAAATTGGACCAGATACAAACACAACCCCCGTCATCCCCAGCATCTTTGAGGAGGGAGTCTGTGTCCTATGAAGGACCAAAGGGGAAAAAATGCAGGGTTCAAACTCAGGTTTGGGAGCCAAGCACTTGTTTCCAGTGGGAAAAATCAAGATCCAGAGCAGGGGGAAGCACGAGTCACAAGCTGCTCTGCGGAAAGTGTTTTTGGACATGCATTTTCAAAATCTGGAGCTCAAATCTTGGTTCTGGGGTGTCTGTAGGTTTAACTTTCGGATGATCCCCCTCATGCCCTGCACAACCCCAATGGACCCATCGCTCAGCTGGGGAAGGGCCTCCACGCGAGGTCTTTGGCTCCTTGCAGGCAGGAGCAAGTGCAACCTCAAACTGGACCAGTGGTACTTGGTTCCTGAGGGGACAGAGGCTTCCCGGGGCTGATCCCGTCCCGTCGCAGAGGGACAGCTGCATCCTCGTGCCTGGGAGACTCACCATCGAAGGCAGCCATGCTCTCCTCGCTCACCAGCTCCTGGTGGGTGACCAGAAGGGCTTGTCTGAACTTCAGGTTTGTTTCCCTGTTGAACAAGAGCCAGCAAGGGAAAAAATAAAACAACCTGCAGGGTCACAGAGCTGTTAATTCTGTTGTCAGCCCCATGGGACAGGGATGGCCATTAATTACTGGGTGATTACATGAGTGATGGTGATGAAAGGTGAGATAGGGACCTATCACACCAGACATCGAGCACTCGGGCAGGGAGGGAGCGCTGGCCTGGAGACCCTGCCATTAAATCATCCTGCAGACGGGGCGGGAGGGATGGGCTGGGTGGGAGCAAAGAGAGGAAGACGCCCAAGCTGCTCTGTGGAAAATGTTTTTGTGCTCTCGTTTTCAAAATTTGGGGCTCAAATCCCATTTCTGGGGTGTCCGTAGGTTCAGCTTTCAGAGGATCCCCTTGCAGCCCCCCCAAAAGGGCCTGACCCCCCCAGTCCCAGGGGGTCCCCAAGAGTGGAAGCTTCAGCTGTTGGCGGGGATGTCTCTGCCCCTCTCCCCCCATGGCGGTAGGGGTCTCCTGCCTCTCTCCTCACCCGTCAATGTCAGCGGTCTCCACGTAGCACAGGCTGCTGGGCTCCGAGCTGCACAGCAAGAGCATGTCGGCCTGGAAGAGCAAAACGTGGGGAGAGCAGCTGGCTGAGCCCCTCCTCGCCAAAGCCCCCACTGCACCCCGCACGCAGCCAGCTCCGGGCACCGCTCACCGGGACGAAACTCTCCTTATGCAGACGGACGATGTCACCGACACGGATGTCGCGCCATTTCTGCCAGCGGAAGCTGCAAGAGAATTAGGGGGGGAATTTTTATCCTCCCAGAGCAGTGGGAACAGGATTCTTGGCTGTTCCTGTCCTCTGGACCAGCTGGTGTCCATCCCAGCTTCTTGCATGAACGGGTTCTCCAGAGTGTTGGTTCCACTGCCACCATGGTGGCCTCCCATCTGCACGACCAAAGGGTGGCTGAGCACCGAGGGTGGCACAAGGACCTGTTTGTCACACCCCCGTCCCCCGTACCTATGGGTGACAGGCACCTTCACCCCCCTGGCCACAGGTGAGTGATGTTGGTGCTTCCCTGGACTGGTGTTTGGCAGTGATCTGACTCTGTGGGTTAGATATTAAGATCTGGAGGAACTTCTGTGGCCAAGGAAACTCTCCTCCCAGAATATGACAGCAAATTACGGCTTTTTTAGACCTATTGTCTGTGACTAGAATATGATCATCACTACAGGGGAACAGCTGGACCTACAGTTGTTTGGGAGGTGGTGGGCATTTGCAGAATCAGGGGCAGTCCCACCAAACCCCTTCTCAGCTGCTCTGCTCAAGGATGCTCAGCACTTCAGATGATCCATCGTTCCATACAGGCTTGGAAAAAAACAGGAATAGCTTCCCCTAGCCCCTCACCTCTTCCCAGACAGGATTTCGCATGGTCTGCTGTTGATGTTCCTGTCACTTTGGTGACGGCCCTACACAGAGGAGAGAAAAAGAGAGGCCAAAAGAAAGGGATGTGCCACGCCAGACACCCTTGTCCCATGAAAACAACCCTCTTAATGCCATAATCTGCCTCCTCAGCCCCAGAGCAAGATCTGCCTTCTGAAGCAATTGGAAGATGTATTCTGGTAAACAAAGAGGCAAAATTCCCCTGAGGTGTTTCTGGGGACCAACCTGGGAATGTAGCCATTGGTTAAGATATTAAAGATGATGGAGATGGGGCTCCAGACCCCAAGGAGAGCAACCGACTGGTTATGGCCTTCCCAAGGGAAAATACGAAGAATTTCGGACGTGGTAGAGTTGATGGTACCTCAAGAAGGACAAGTGACAGCAACTCCCGAGCTCTTCAGTTCACCCACAGCAAAGGGCCCCTCTCTCTGACCGGCTCCTGCGGGACCTACGCCCAACACTCACGACCTTGCGCTTCAGCCCGTACTCACAATGTCATCTATCAGGTCTCGTAGACCCCGAATGGTGAGGAGGCAGCTCAGGGGGAACAGCAGAGTGTACCAGGGCAGCGTGGAGATCTCCGGGAAGGTCTAGAGAAGCAGAATTTTACACCGCTGACATAACATTCGTCCCCCCTTGGGACACTTGAGGTGATGAGTGACGACTCCTCACTCCTAACTCGGCTCCCCAGCAGGAGCCCATCTAAGATGAATCAAGTCATCATCTCTGCCTACACAGAACTATTTTGTTAATTTTCCACATCTTTTTAAACTGGATGTGTGAAATGCACGGGGGCCACTGAATTTGGAGGGTAGGACTTCTGTTTAGGCACGGTCTATATGAGCTTAGCTTACATCCAAATCCAGTCAGTTTAAACTAACCAAACCTAGGTTAAACCGCTCAGAGTTCGTGGAAGGCAATAACCACCACTGAAAAGCACAATCCTTGGCACGGTTTTAGACAAAGCCCCCTACTCAAAACACCAGACAACCCTCCTTTGGTAGATGGTCCCTGACACACTCGCTCGTACTTTTGTGTCCATCTCACCTGTAAGAGGATGACAAAGACGAAGTAGACGTTGGCCATTCGGTGGAACTGCTCATAGAGGTTCAGCGGCAGGAAGGTGAAGACGTTGTACTTGGCCGTCTTGATGGCATTGCCCTGCAGAGGAGAGACAGGTCGAGGTCACAGGGGGAGTTCAGCCACGGGAAATCAAGGACGTGTTTCGAAAAAATGCCAAAAACTTTCTGATATTTTTAGGACTTCTCAGCTTGTCGTAGCATAAGAGATGACTTCAGATATTCACAAAAGCCATAAGGAAAAATAAGATTTATTAGAGCAAAGGGACATATTACTTAAAGTTGAAACAAAATAATTTGCTTCAGATCATGTAAAGCACACCTCACTGACCCCCAAAAAGAAGGTCATTATTTAGTTGGAAAAAAAAAAAAATCTGGTTTTGTTCAATCAAAACATTTTTCAAAAATCTTTATTTTGATTTGACCATCAGACTAAAAAGGCTCATTCATACTATGGCTGGTAAAACACTGCCCCAGGTTCCCAGAGAGGCGGTGGATGAACCATCCCTGGAGACATCCCAGGCCAGGCTGGACGGGGCTCTGAGCAACCTGAGCTGGTGCAGATGTCCCTGCCCATGGCAGGGGGGGCACCGGGGGAGGTACCTTTAACCCAAACTATTCTGTGATTCTATGATTCTGCTCCGTGTCTGACAGCTTCAGAGGGCACCAGACAGAGATCAGCCCTTCCTCTTCATTGAGGATGATGTACGTGACTCTCCATCCTACTGGAGATCTCTCTGCAGCATCTCTGCCATGTCACCATGCACCATGTCACCACCAGCTCAGGAATCAGGGACTAGGTTGACTCACCTCATACTTCTTTTTGGTCAGGCAGAAGGCAAATTTCTTCTTGAACTGCATGTGGTAGTTGCGGTCATTGGCCCTCACCTCCCAGGTGAAAGCTGAAAAAGCAAGTGGATATCCACCAGCTGTCATCACAGCCAAGCCCTGGCCACCACCCTCTGTCCTCCTCTGCTGTGCATCCTTCTCCTCTGAGCCTCAGGCTGGCCGTTTGAGCTCAGGTTTTACTTTAACCATATAATCAGGCCAGGTGAAGGATGACTCCTCCAAGCACAGCTTTCGCTGTTCTGAAGGCTGGTCATTCCTCTCCTGATTTCATTTTTGCTATCCCAATGCAGATGCTGCCATGCAAGGGACATCCCAACCATGTTCCCCAACTCCTGCACACCAGCTGATGGTCCGTCCTTCCAGACCACTTCACCTCAAATCCACTTCTCATAAACTGTACAGAACAAAGAAAAACCCCTAAACACACTAATTCCACACTGACCTGGAAGGTGCTGCTTTCCATGCAGGCAGCCCGAGGCTGGGTCTTGCTCAGCCATACCGGCACCACTGGCAGGGTCTGGGAACAAGGACAACAAAGATACTTGCAATGTTGGGCAATGACCCCACTGGGATGCTCCAACATAGAATCACAGAATGTCCTGAGCTGGGAGGGACCCACAAGGATCACTGAGTCCAAGTCCTTCTCCACCCAGCCCCAGCTGCCTGTGACAGCTGAAAGACATTTTTCCTCTCCAAGGAAGTTATGAGAAATCATTGGTAGTCATCAGCGAGGAACAGAACCTCTCCCTGTCCTGCCATCGCACCCGAGCATCCGTCATGCCTTGAGAGCAGCCACTTTCATCAGTGACAAGATTTGCAGTACTCTCAGTAGCTCAGTGACCTTCCCTGTAGGGGTGTTAGGGAAGATTAATTAATGTTTGTGAAGCGCTTTGTAATCCTTACGTGAAAGAAGTCAGTGAGGTATAAAGCATTAATTACCTAATTATTAAATAATCCCACACAGAAGTCTGTCCCTGCCATTATTTTTTATCTCACTCCTTTGATCACTACTTTTTTCCATTTTTCCACTGAGATGTCTCCTTTTCTCCCTATTGCTTCTCATGGCACAAAGCAAATTTGGTGTTAGTTTGCCCCGACGCACGACTCAGCCCTGAGACACTCGCAGATGCTCCCAGCTGGGCCAGAGCCGTCACCTCATTGCAGGCCTGCTGGCCACGCCGTTCTTGATGCAGAGGCAGACCTCGGTTTTGTCCGTCGTCCTCCTTTCAGAAGGTCTTTTTGTGCTCAGGTCTCCAGCTGACTCTCCATCACGTCCCCCCTGGACTTGGCATCTCTCAGCCCCATTGTACCCAGTAACGATCGCCATCACCCCCGCTGCGTGCCGCTCGTCGGTTCCAAAGCACCCGTGTTCCCAATGCCAGACCTAAGTACAGCTAATTAAGCACCTGCACTTGGCATTTGCGGGACCCTCCGTGGAGCCGAGCGCTGTGCAAACGCAGCTGGGAAAACAGCCCCTTGGCAGAGGCTCAGGAAAGAGACTCAGGGGCAAAGGAGGAAAAAATGCAGAACTGAGTGAGGTGTCCAAGAAACCTCTCAGCAAACCTCGCTCATCACTTCAAGAATTAGAAATAAAAATTGCACTTTGGGTAGGCGGGAACACCTGGCGGCGGGTGCCCGGTGCCAAACGCACACACTCCCCAGCCTGGAGCTTCGTGGGGCCAAAGGCACCGAGCGCTGCCCCACACCTCGTCCAGTGGTTTATTAACCTGCAGGGTGTTCCTCCAGCTCCGTGCTGGGATGAACCAGTCGGTCCAGCTGGCCGGGCAGGGAACGTCCCGTCCCGCTGGTCCCGAGGTCGTTGGGTGACCAGCAGCGATGTGGAGCTGCTGGGGGCTAAAAGGACCCAAAGTGGGACTTTCTCACCCAAAAACCAGTTTTGGGCTAGCGGAGGTTTGCATGGCTGAGCACAAATTAAGCAGTTTTAAGCAGGAACAGGCACCGTGCCACGAGGGTTTGGCCTGGGTTAGTGAAACATGCAGAGATTTGTGTTGTTTGCTGAGCCGACCCGCTGCTGTGGCATTTCTGTGCCGGTTTTGTTTCTGAAATCTCCGGATAAATGTTGAATTGTTGCTCAGTGTGGGAATTAGTCTGAGACTGTTGGGCTCCCTGGGAGCACCCAGCAGACCCAGTGCCCGCAGCCGGGGGTTCTCGTTGACTTTCTGCCCCTCCTGCTCCCCCCTAGACAAAAAAACCTGTGGGACGGGACCAGCCCGACCCTCGCGTTCCCTGCCCGGGGCTGGCAGGTGCTGCCATAAGCAGCTGCTGTTGTTTGCCTGGTTGTGACATCCCCGTGGGACCCCAACCAGTGTCCCCGCCACCCTGGGGACCCCCCCGCCTCCAGCCCCGGCTGCCGCGGCTCCGGGAGCGCCCCAGGGTCAGCCCCATCACAACAGCCGTGGGTGACAGCGGCCCGAGGACGGTGACAGCGGCCCGAGGACGGTGACAAGCTGTGGGTGGGTGCTCGTGCCTCCCGTGCCCTCGTCACGCCGGAAACGCCCCCGCACCCCAGCCGGGTGGATCATGTCTCATTAAAGCCTCGCGGAGGTTTGTTCCCCAGCTCTCAGGACATGCCCAGGCCATGAGTTTCCCTCCGCTCGCCCTATTTTTCCACCTGTTTTGATGTGATTCCAGGTGAAAAGGCAGCTCCTCCATCCCCCAACCGCTCCCCCATGCCAACCGCAGGGTTGTTTGGGGGGCTGCCCTGGGCCCCCCCCCTCCCCAGGGCTGCAGGGACACATGCAGCGCCCTCCCGCAGCAACGACCCCCCCGGCGCACCCGCTCAGGTCCCAGTCAGCACCCGTGGGTGCCCCAAAGCGAGCAGGAGGAGGAGGATGGGACCCCCCGGTGCTCACGCCACGGCCCCCCCGGGGTCCCCGTACCTGCTCCGATCCCGCCCGTGGTCCCAGCAGCCGCCGAGCTCCTGCGCCGCGGTGGCGAGAGGGACATTTGCCACCCGTCCTGCCCCCGCGGGACCGCGGGACAGCTCCCGCCACACCTCCAGCGCTGCCCCTCCCTGCCTGCACCCCCGGGCTCCCCCCTCGCTGCCCAGAAACTGCCCTGATTTATCGTCTCGGCGCGACTTGGCTCGAAAGAACCCGGAGCTGCCGCTGCAGGAGCCGTTCCCGTGGGATCTGCTGGGGGACAGGGACGCGGTGTCACGGCCGGGGTGTCCTCGTCCCCCTCCCGGCGGGGGGTCCTGAGCCGGATGCGAGGGCAGCGGGTGGGTACGAGCACCCCCGGGGGGCGTTCAGGCAGGGAACGGGCAGATTTGGGCAACCAAGGCTGAACTGGTTTCACCGGGGAGCACTCAGGCCCCCCCAGAGCCCCCAGGGTCTGGCAGCAGCTTGGGGGGGCTCGGGTGCTTTGAAGACTGAGGAAGGTGGCAGCAGGGGGACCCGGCCGAGGAAGAGGAGGCCGAAGGCACAAACCCCGTGTGCCTCTGAGCAGCCCCGAGGTGACAGCGCCGGGACTGCAAACCCAGCTGGGGACAGAAGCCACCTCGTTAGTGATGGCAGCTAACGAGAGGAGAGCCAGCCCGGTGTCCCCCAGCTCTCCCATCCCACGCGCCCACAGCCAGGCTCCGCCACGGTGGTCCTGCATTAGCCGTCATTAGATTAATTGCTCATTGCAATTAACCACAGAAACCCGGAGGCAATTAACCAAGTGCTGGCCCAACAGTTCATAAAGCACTTACTGCGCAGTCATGAATAACTCGCGTCAGGTCCATAAACAACGCAGCTGCATCGTGGCCCTGTGTCCCCGCCGGGCACCAGGTGACACTGGGGGTGTATTTGGTGCATCCTCATCCTGGGGCTGCTCCTCACCTCTGCAAACGGGAGGGGAAAAGCTCACCCGAACATTGCCCCAGGGGCTGGAGCTGTGACCGAAGCCAAATCGACTTGTCAGGAATTCTCATGCCAGGGTGGTGAGCAGGGGCACGTGCTGGTTTGGAATCACAGAATCATTTGGTTGGAAAAGTCCCTTAAGATCATCAAGTCCAACCGTTCCCCCAGCCCTGGCACTGCCCCGTGTCCTGAGAACCTCATGTCCGTCTGTCCAGCCCTCCAGGGATGGTGACTCCAGCACTGCCCTGGGCAGCCTGTTCCAATGCCCCACAGCCCTTTGGGGAAGAAATTGTTCCAAGATCCAACCTCAACCTCCCCTGGCGCAACTTGAGGCCGTTTCCTCTCATCCTGTCACTTGGGAACCTCCACTCTTAACCACTGCGGGGTCCATCCCACCCCACTGCAAGTGACTTTTTGCAATCACAACAATTAACATCAAACCAGCCCCTTTCCCCAAATACAAGCAGAGTTTCTCTCGTCCCAGTCCCCAAGCCCATCACCTGCCTTGAGCTCCTGCTCTCCCCTGGCAGGTCCTCCACGGCCGCGGTGACCCCGGCAGCTCCCGCGGGGCTGGTGCCTGGTCCTGGAGCAGCATCCACGAGGAAATTCAGTGTTTTGGGCCTCATCTGCCATCTCCTACCTGCTGCCCCCTCCCTGCCCTGGTGGCACCTGCAGCACCGGAGACCCGGGAAGACCCTGGGATGAAGGTGACACCGGCACCATCAGGAAGGGCCAGCAGCCGCTTGGCCATGGCAGGGACACCCCAAACCTCCACCTCCCCCCAGTGTCACAGCCACTCGCTGCTTTCGACAGCCGCGGGTGAGATCTGGTGAGATCTGGAGGAAGGAAAGGGATTTCCACATCCCGCCCCAGCATCCCCGCCAGGGACACGCGGTGCGTGACTTTGGGCACCCAAGAACTGACAACGCGGGCAGAGAACGGCCGAGGTCACCCTGGCAACCACAGCCGGCAAAGATGACATTTTTACCAATCAATCACCCCCTGCAATTGGCTGAACCCCCCCCCGTGCAATTAAGTGAGTGCTGGGAGGCCGCGCAGAGCCCCGCACCGGGGCGCAGGATGCTCCGCTGGGCACCGTGGTGACCGTCCCGGCACGTCCCCTCTCCGGGGGCACACGGGACCCCAGCCGGGGCTGCTCCATGGCAGCAGTGGCCGGATCCTCTGCGCAGGGAAGAGTTAAACCTTTGAGCCTGATTTTTACCTCTGAGCAGCTCCAGGTGCCCTGTTCCAACCGGCCAAGCAGTTACAAAGCCCCATTTGTTCGGAGAAAATAATAATAATAATTTAGAAACGTTTCCCTGCAGGACTGGTGTTGTTTCTCAGCCCCATGCGCAGCCCCCAGCCTCGAGTCAGCACTTCCTGGGTTCCCCTTAATGCCCCAAACTCTGGTCCTGGCTCAGCAGATGTGATGATGGGGCTGTCACTGCGTGATGGATGATGGACAGGCAGCTGCCACCCTGGGGGAAACTGAGGCACGGCACAGAGCGGCCGAGGCGCCTGGCCTTGGGGCTGCCGCGAGGTCCTTGTCCCCATTAACCGTGGCAGATAGGGCCTTGCCACACCGATGTCACCGCATGAGGAGCTTCCCTGCCTGCACACACAAGGTGTGGGACCCCCGACACGTGATGGATACTCACCCCTCCGCCTCAGCCCCGGCCCTCGCCCTCCTGGAGGGTCCAGACAAACTGCGGTAAAAAGCTTTTTAAAGAGAGGATCGATGGCCGCAGTCACGTCTGACCTGTGCCGGGTGGCTCAGTGGCAGGGGGTGACACGCAGACGCCCCGTGGATGCCCCTTGCCAGGGGACGATGTTGCAGGACGAGACGGGCCCCGGCGCAAACCCTGGTAGCACCTGCAAACGCAGGGGCGCGTGCGATGAGCCGCCTGGTCTCAGCTGCAGAAGAGGGACACGTAATGACACCCAACTGTCCCCCTGGGCTGCCCAAAACCTCTCCCTCCCTTGCAAGTGGGCAGGTTTGGGGCCGAAGCTGCTTTGTTCCAGGTTTGGAAATTCCCTCCTTGCACAGGCAAGCGAAGCCGCGGGCCGGGGGAGCAGCTGAGCTGCAGCAGAGGCAGGAGCTGGGCAGGGACCCCCCTCTGCCCCCGCTCCAAACGCTGTGGCAACACCGGCAGGGACCCAGCGCGTCACCGTGTCCGTGGCAGCTCCGAGGACACGGCCAGCCCGGTGCCACCAACCCGC
The DNA here is from genome assembly GCF_036013445.1 of Caloenas nicobarica. Lineage (NCBI taxonomy): Eukaryota > Metazoa > Chordata > Aves > Columbiformes > Columbidae > Caloenas > Caloenas nicobarica. The sequence goes on from NC_088271.1 coordinate 423,056, forward strand.
CGGTAAACAGCCTAGACGGGGACGGGGCCCAGAGGCTGTTTCCACGGATCGATAGGGGCTCAGGGTGCGGGGAGGGGGGTTGGACCTCAGCACGGGGGTATTTGTAACACCGCAGCACCTCTGAGCTGAAGTGGAAATAGAGCCGCTTTTGTCCCATAAGCTACTTCATTTCACCTTCCCACGTTTCACCTTGCCCTGAAGGAGCTGCCAGCGCCAGCCTGGCCTCCTCAAACGGGTTTTGGAAAGCTTGGGACCGGGATTATGGCTCAGGGGGTCATTCTGCTCGTTTGCTTCCCCGATTCAGCTGCAGCACCCAAAACCCGAGGCAGTGGGGGGGGACAGGTAGTGCTGAGCCCCAGGACTGCACTGTGAGTCAGAGGGGAAGCACCTCGAAGGGGCAAAGGTTTCCCAAAGAAACCCCCTCACCGCAGTTTCTGGCGCTGATGCCCCAACTCCAGACGTGCCCTTGGGAGACAAAGTTCTCCAGGGAAAAACGAGGGTCTCAGACTTTTGAGCCAGATATTGAACACTTCACCTGCAGCACAACTGTCTGTCTGTCCATGTGTCCATCTGCAGAGCAGCGCCCACCTGGGACTGGGGTCTTCCAACCCTGGACCTCCTGCCCTCCGCAGCAGGGACCTGCAGAGGGGACGTCACGGGGCCACCCCCCGCAGGGTCAAGGACACGCCAGGAGGTCAGTGCTGGAGCTCAGGGCACCCAGCAGCACCTCTAAGACCCCTAAAGGTGATGAGAACACAGGTCAGCCGCAACTTTTATAGCATCCTAAGTAACCGCTGCCATCGCCAAGCCATCACCGTCACGTTAAATAAAACACATTGCCAGTGAGGTCATCTAATAGCCTATTATTTTTTTATTTGAACTTTTTACCTTCACCTCTTCCTCCGTGCTGATTCAGCTCCTTCATTTGGCACTTTAATTCCTGCCCCATTTGCGAGATTGATACCGGCTCTGGCGCAGCCTGGTCAGGTGGTGGAAGCAGAGGCGGGCGCCGGCATTCCTGGGCTCACACCATCTCCTCTGGTCCTGGCGCTTGTTCCTGGGGAGCAGAGCCCGACCCCCCTGGCTCCAAGCTCCTTTCAGGCAGGTCAGAGATCAGAAGGTCTCCCCTCAGCTCCTGTTCTCCAGCTGAACCCCCAGCTCCCTCAGCCGCTCCCGTCACCCTTGTGCTCCAGCCCCTCACCGGCTCCGTTCCCTGCTCTCAACTCGCTCCAGCACCTCAAGGCCTTTCTGGGCGTGAGGGGCCCAAAACTGATCCCAGGATTTGGGGTACATCCTTCATGAGGACACAGAGGAAATCCCAGTGGATGCTCCAGGGGCACCTGCCCAGGTCCTCCCACCTCTGGAATGGCTCCAGCCCCCTCGGTCCCCAATCCGGCCGCAGGCAGAGCAGACCCAGACTCAGGAACATGCGTCTAGTCAACACCCTTTTATTAAAAACAATTACAAAAAAGTTACTGGTTACAATAATTACATACAACCCAAAAACCTCTTACCAACCACAAACCTCTGGTTTTACAGTGTTACAGTGCCTGGGGGTCTGACGCTTGCTCTGCCCCATGCCGGCAGTGCGGGGGGATATGGTCCCACTGCCCACACAACAGGCAACCCCCTGCCCCACCAGCCTCATTTTAAGGGGTCTCAGCTGAACCGTGGGGAAAAGACGGGGAAATGCCCGCAGTCCCCTGGCCTGGCAGGACTCAGGCCTGCAGGACACCCCCGCAGCAACGTTCTGCCTTCCCCACACGGGCAGTGGGATGGAGCCGAGCACCCGGCTCCCGGCAGGACACCAGCACCGCAGGGCCGCGGTGGAAACGTGTCGGCAGCTGCTGCAGGTGCCGGGGCGCTGGGACCACCCGTCGGGTAACGGTGGGATCTTGAAGCAAGAACTGGATCCGAAATCTCACACGGCTGCACAGCCAACGGGCAGAACACTCCAGGTTCGCTACACTGCTGCAGCCGGAGGTGAGGATAAATGGGAGGTAAACAAGGGAAAGAGTCAGGAGCAGGAATAAACCTTCTCTCCCTGGGTAGGAAGCACTGAACTTTTGCTGCACCTCTCTCCGGCCCAAGAGCAGCAGCGTTCCCGGCAGGCGATGGCAGAGGGGACAGACAAGGTGTCCTGAAGACGGGAGGGAGGCGGCTGCAGCACTTGGCCGAGGCTGCGAGGAGAGCGGGACAGGACATGCCCTGCAGAGCGCCGGGGAAGATTCACAGCCCAAAATTTGGGTAACGAAGAGGCTGGGAGCCTGTGGCACCGCCCGCCAGAGGAAACACAGCAGGGCTCAGCAATAACAGGAGCTTTTACATCCCAGCCCTGTCATCCCCAACAGCAATGGGGCCGGGGCAGAGAGACCCCAGAACCACCCAGTCTGCCCCAGTCACCAAAAATGCGACAGAGATGCTCTCAACAGCTGCTCTTGTCCGGGGCAGGGCGGGAAAACTGGGGCTTTTGCTCTTTTTCTTAAAACACCCAACATGTAAACTACTTTAAAAGAACAATTTTCAACTATTGCTTTTGCTCTTGGCCTGCATTGAGTGCCCGCTCTCAGGGACAGACTGGTGGGGAGTCCTGCGGACTGGTAGGGGCCACCCTGAGGTGCCCCCCAAAGCCTTGATCCCTACAAATGAACTCGCTGGAGCCGCGATGGAAGCTCAGGGTCAGGACAGCTTGTTCCAACCCGCACAGACACGACACCTGCTCATACCACTGGAAAGCTGCACGTTGCTGCTGAGCTCAGGGAGCCCAGTTTGTCCCAGTCCCGCTGTCCCTTGTCACACTATGACACACCCTGAGGTCTGGGCAAGGTCTGACCCTCGTGGTTTCCCGCTTTCGCAGCGACGGCACAATGGGGACACCAGTCCTCGCTGGAGAGATCACCTGGCTGGCAGCAGGCGGGAATTTCCCTGGCCCCATCTCATTCCTCTTCTCGTGGCTCCGGCGTTCTGCTCTGCACCAGGATGTTCTCGGATGTTCTCCCAGACAGCTCGATCCTCAGCTCTCACCACCCCTCGCACATCAGCCATGCAATCTGTTCACTTTACAGCTTCTTGCCCAACTTTCTTCCATTTCCCGCCCCATCTCCAAACACCGCAGGAATCCACCAGCTTTGGAGCACAGAGGCAATTTAAGTGAAATTTGGAAAAAATAAAAAGAAAACAATCTACCTTTAACTGAACCAGAAAGATCCTTCTGCACGTATCCAACCTATCTCTAAAAGCTTCTCCTAGGAACCAAGATGTTTTCTCTGGCTGTGCTACTCAAAACCATCTTGCCATGCACCTACGAGGCAATTGTACCACAGAATATCCCTTGGGTGGAGTAAAGAGGATCCGAGAGCTGCTACCTGGACACAGCAGAGAGCCGGCGCCGTTGGCTGCGCCGGCAGTGGTCCTGAAGTCTCGTAGGTACCTGAAGTGCGCGGGGAGGCTGGTGTGGCATGCAGCTGCGTACGGGTGGACAGTGTTACTCTGAGCATTTATTGCACTGCTTCAAAGAGGTGGAGGAGGAACAGGAGAGAGAGAAAGCGCGAGTCATCGTTTCACTTTAGCGTCTTCTTTGATCTTCCAGACCATCAGCTCCATGCAAGCTCGGGCGTCCTCGCTGGAGTCGTGTCCTTCCACTGGGGACAGAAAGACAAGGACGGCGGTGACCACCTCGGCTTGGGCAGCCCCAGCTCAAAGCACAGACAAAAATTGCCAAAACAAGCTCCTGCCCAGCATTGCTGGCCCAGCTGCTCATCACCCTCTGCCACAGCAACCGTGGGTGCATCTGTGATCACCATGAACCACAGTGATGGCTTTAAAGTAGAAGAATTTCCACTAAACACATTTTTTGCCTGACTTCAGCCTGACACCATTCCCATTTAAATTAAGGACTGAAGTTCTGCTAATCTGCAGGCCCTCAGGTCACAGAGCAACTGCTTGGAGGCCTGAATTTCCCCAGCAGTCTGTTTACAAAGTGCTCAAGGAAGGTGGAAAAAAATATCAGACTCGTTTGGGTTAAAGGGACTTTCAGAGCTCATCCAGTGCCCCCCCTGCCATGAGCAGGGACATCTGCACCAGCTCAGGTTGCTCAGAGCCCCGTCCAGCCTGGCCTGGGATGTCTCCAGGGATGGTTCGTCCACCACCTCTCTGGCCAACCTGGGCCAGGCTCTCACCACCCTCAGGGTCAACAATTTCTTCCTCCATTCGCTTCAAACAGAAAGATCAATCTGAGTTTGCCAGAGAGAGAAGGGAGGGTGTGACACGGCCGTGACAGAGCTGCCTCTGGCCTTCTCACGCCACGCTCTGGTCCCCAGTTGGCAGAGAGAGGGAAGCAGCAAGTGCTGCTGTTCCTCAAAACAGGGTTTAAACTCAAACTTCACACGTTGGCCCGTTCACAGCTACTGCCAGACACTATATGGGAAAAAAAAAAGATCAGGAGCAGGAGGATGGGGCTTGGGGAGAGCAGAGGAAGGCAGGAACAAGGCGCCTACATCCAGGTGGGACGGGACACGAGACCCTCACTCTCAGCTCCTCCTTGGTCTCACCGTTGTCCTGGATGATGCGCTTGAGGTAGTCTGCCATCAGCGTTCGGAGAGCCCGTTTGTATGGCAAACCCAGCCGGTGAGGAAAGACGATGGCGGTATCCACCACTGTGCCATGGATAAGCTGCAGGGAGGGAACCAGAAAAAAAAAAAAAAAAGTTATTTTCGCACTCCCACAGGGACAGACAGTCCTTAGGATTAACCACACTAAAGGAAATCTTCCGGTCAGGCTCCACATAATGTTATCACCCAGCTCCGACCCAACCAGTCTTGCAAGAGGCTCTGGCTGAATCAAAGACGACTCCCCCTCGAAGGACACGTGCGCACATGCTCCCCAGAGCTCTGCCAGCCAACGCACCTGCCCCAAACTCTGCTGACACCGCATGGTCAGAGCAGCAGAAATTCAGGGCTGACCCAGTTTGTGTAACTCAAACGACAGGCCAGGCCAATCCTTAATACCCTGGAGAAGCTGGCGTAGCTCTGAGAGTGTCTTTCACAACAAAAAACTAAGCCGAGGAACCAGCTGACCTCACAAAGCTTCTAAGAACCTTCCAACTGCTTCTCAAGATGTGGAGCAAAGCAGGAAGGATGCGCAAGTCAAAACTGTACCTACCCCGCTGTACACCACGCTGCTGCTACACAAAAAGCCTGACCTTCCAGGTGCAAACCAACCTGGAAACCTCCAGGCCAGCAGCAATGAGTCAACAGGAAGTTTATAACCAGTGCTGGCTTAGCAAGGATGAGATGGGACAAGGAGATCTTGAACTTCTGGGTATAAGGATCTCCACAGGGGACGGGAGGGAGGCCCTGGCTGGTCCCATGTCAAAGTGCCAGGTCAAAGTGCTGGGGACACAGGAAAGGCCAGAGGTTTGCTGTCCTCTAGGTATGAAGTGGCATCACGCTGGACGAACTGAGGTTGCTGAACAGGTCAGCATGTCACCTGCACTGTGCCAAGGGGTCTGGGGGGACCAAAAGGTCCAACAGAATCCATAACCATGGGGCAAGCTGGCTTATTTTAAATACTAATTTGTTACTCTCAGGCTAAGACAAGATTAATCTTCTGTTGCCAGGAATATGTGTTCAGTGCGAGCTAAAGGAACATGGATGAAGGCAGTCCCATATCTCGAGTACAGGAGTAAAATGCCAGGTCTAAGAGATAAACGTGTATGCCTGACCAAATGACGACTCTGCAAGTCTCGACACAGGATGACTCAGACAAGACCCAGATAATCCCATCTCCTCATCTGCCTCGGCTCTTCCTGGGCACCAGCTAATGTTGCATGACAATCCGTAACTTCGTCAGTAATAGTTTCATAGCCCAGCTCTGTAAATGCCTGAGAACAGCTGTGGTTTAACAGAAACAACCTGCTACGCTCTTTGGAGTATAAAACTGCCAACATTATGGATAATCTCTCTGAGACTGCAGCCAAGTTTGGCACCCACCCAGGCACAATGATAATTACTTATGTAGATCAGGAAGACTGAGGAAACAGGATAATATAGCTTTAAATAAAAATTGAAATGCTATCAGCATTTGGAGCTTGCCATGGCCATTAGCGAGATGTCAACTTTACTGCCATAGCCTTCAGACATTATGACTTGACATGTCACCGCCTGTCACGCTCTGCTATATTGCTCTTGGGTTCGTTCTCTTGGCAGCATCTGCGACACTGAGAGAAAATCATGCCTTTAAGATGCCAACACAGTCATCTTGTGCTGATAAAACTGTAAATAATTTTTTTATGATGATGATGAACTCTCCGAGAGGCTGGAATAAAGGGTGCCACGGAGAGGTAAAGCGCTTTGCAGGCATTAAAACCTCCCTCTTCCAAAGCACCGCCAGGAGTTGGCAGCCTCGGCTTCTTCATCACAGAAGCTGCATGATAAAGAATGGCTGGAGGAAGTTCTGGCTTGTAAGCGGAGACTAAAGACTCAGCTCCCGCCTGCCACACACTTTCTTGGTGACCCCGAACAAGCCCCTAGGGATTTATATTCGGAGTGGAAGGGGAGAGGACAGCAGAGACAGAAATAAACAGTTCCTAAATGTAAAGGCCACATATAACACACACCAGGGTGGGAAAGAACCAGAGACGGATGTAAACACAAGACACACAAGTTACCTTTAGTGCAAATAAGTCGCTTTCCAAGCTGTGACCTATCAATATGGTGTCTGCACTGAACATGTTCAGTAGGACGGCCTGGACATCCCGCAGGGTGATGCTAGTGTTCTCCAGGTCTTCTTCTGTCACACCTGAGAACCTGCAGAGCAAGAGCAGAAAGGAAGGCTTCCTTCACTGACCCAACACCGCAAGACCCAAAGCATCTCATCTATTAGGAAGTGGTGGTCAGTGGAATTCACAAGCACTCCCAACCATTCCCCCCAAATTCCTGATTCTGAGCACAAACCTCTGACACAAGACTGTTCTTACCTGGTGTTGTAGTCCACCACCTTGGTGTCAGGTTTGACAAAGGTGTCGTATACCACTTTCAGGTCTGAGTTGATCACAGTTACTCTTGTCAGCTCCAGTCCTTGCTTAGTGTAGCACTGCAAGGAACAGAGCAAACATGAAAGTCAAGAACACGCCGACCACAGCACGGGATTGACAGAGCCGTTCACCAAATGGCTGCAGCTCCCACAATGCAGCATGGCCAGGCAGCAAACACTGCTCAGTATCGGCCAGGTGGCTGCAGCTTTTCAAGGGTGTGTGTAGTCTCCAAATGAAGCACACATTGCCAAAACTAATTAATAAGAGCTAAGGGCTGGAGAACAGGAGGCTGAGGGGAGGCCTTCTGATCTCTGAACTGCCTGAAAGGAGCTTGGAGCCGGGGGGGGTCGGGCTCTGCTCCCCAGGAACAAGCGCCAGGACCAGAGGAAACGGCCTCAAGTTGCGCCAGGGGAGGTTGAGGTTGGATCTGGGGAACAATTTCTTCCCCAAAGGGCTGTGGGGCATTGGAACAGGCTGCCCAGGGCAGTGCTGGAGTCACCATCCCTGGAGGGGTTGGACAGACGGAGGTGAGGTTCTCAAGACATGGGGCAGTGCCAGGGTGGGGGAACAGCTGCACTTGATGATCTTGAGGGGCTTTTCCAACCAAAATGATTCTATGATTCTAATTTAAATGTGTAAGACCAATATGATTTTGAGTCCACAGCAGAAAGGAAAGATGATGGTGGGGAAACAGCTTTTCTTCAGGCACTTGTATCACACCCTTAGTTTTCCTCAAAAAGCTTTTTTTGGCTTGTGCATTGCCCCGTCATTAGGGACCCACCATTTCACAGTCTAGCGCGTAGATTCCAGGGTAGCCATCAGTCGTAGGCAGCTTTTCAAAAGTCTTCACAAAGCCATCCAGGCTCTCCTTTCGCCCATCATGGACGTGTTGCTTAAAGGAAAAAAAAAAAAAGAGACAATTGTTGATGGTAAGATCAAAAATCCAATAAGTCTACATCAACAGAACCTCCTACCTAAACAAAAATAATTTTATCATTTCTAAAGTTTAATGAGGAACAAGTTTTGCCTATCAGACAGTCTGAGAAGTTCACTGTAATAGCAAACATAGCCATGTGCAACCCCAATTCCAAAGCCAGATCAGGGCTTGTGGCATCACATTGACAGCTCACACAGGAGCAACGCATCACAAAACCACGGACGAGCAGCTTCCAACTTGTGATTTGGAGTAGAATTACTCAGACAGGGTCACATTGAGGTCTCACACTGATCCAACTCCAGCTGCTGGTTTCTGGTTTACCTTCTAACAGAGATATGCCCGGGTGCAGGATTCTAATCCCAGACATGCCTGTTTGAGCATTAGCAGCAGGTGTATCACAGCCCACAGATTACACAAGAAACAGGTGTAATGAAGCACCAGAAAATGCCAATGTCTGCATACTAATAAAAGCCAATGTACTCCAAAACCAGACAGTTCGCAGACAAACACGAGCTACTGCCTACTAGGCAATAAATGGAGAATATTTCCAACCAATCTCCATTATCCCCAAAAAGATCCAGTGCAAAAAAGATCCCGGAGGTAGCAGGAAAACTCAGGGAGTGATTTCATGAGTGGCTTAAGCCAATGCAAGACTAGAACGGACTCTCTCACTCTCCTCCGCAGCCACAGATCCCACCCGACTCAGGCAGCCCAGGGATTCTTTGCAGGGGAGTTCTCAGCGGGATGATCGCCCTGATCCCGCCACCCACAGGACTGGGGAGACAGCGACACGTAATTGAGGGCAAGGCAGAGGCTGAAACTGCCCTTTTGCCCACTAACACGGTTTTAGGTCAGATTAAACTGCTGCACCACACTCAGAGGTGATGCTTTCTCTCCCTTATTCCCCAGTGGTTTTTTGGTTTGGGTTTTTTTTTTGTTTCAGTTTTGTCTGTCTGGGTTTTTTTGTTTCAGTTCTGTCTGTCCCTAAATCTCAACGTATTTGTGCACAATGGTAGCAGCCCGTGTACAGCCTCCTTCATCGTGCTCCTCATACATCTTGCCCTACAAAGAATCAAACCGTACTTATTCATCTTGGAATAGAAAGGCTTAAGAGATGAGGAACTGAGGCACTGGTAAAGCTGAAACCTGTAGGCAGAGGGGCAACCAAAGCAAGGATTTGCATATTTTCCTGCACAGGTTATTACTGTAGGTGCAGCCAGAGAACAGAGAATTGCATCATCTGAAGTTGAACGAGGCAGCTGGGCCAACACAGAGTCCAGTCTCTCCCTGTACCCAAAGCCAGGACGGCTCAAAAGCTACATGGTTCATCACTTCCCAGGAGCAAGAGGCCACACTTGTCCATTCCAGGTCCATGAATCTGATTGTTTTGCTAAATAAATGGGTAGAGCAAATTACCAGGCCAACAGACAGTAAATTACTATTTCTCTCCCTTGCAGTTTGATCCCTTCCCTCCCTCTGCAATGCAATATAACTGAGCAGTTATGAAAAAAAACAAAAAGAAATTAGGTGTTTCTCTACACCAGTTGATGCTCTGCAACTGTCCAATTCTTCCTCGCTGAGGGGAGGGCAGAAAAGTTGCTTCTGTTTTTCAGGCCAGAGAAAGGAGACTCGGTTCTCACAAAGAACAGCAGGTCCAGGCTCCTGCGCTCCCGGGACAAGTGCAGCTCCATCCTGCCATCTCCTGCCACGCTGTCTCACTGCACACAGGCACATCTCCAGTGGGTTTGGAAGGAAAAGACACAGACGTGCTTTTCTAACGGGTTTCTCACTACATTTGCTGGTTTCAGCGCCCTCCTTCAAAGCTGAAAGATCCTGTGCTCCCCAGTAGCCCAAACATCACAATATCTTATTGCCTGAGCAAGCTGTGGGCTCCAGCCTTAAACCCACCACAGGATGCTGTGAAACTCCCATATTTGGGTGAGAAAACTGACAAATCCCCAACACAGTGATCTGCGGCAGCACGACAACTAGGGAGCAGATGCGAAAGGATGGCTGAGCCCCGGAGCGCTGCTGACATGCTCCATTGGGTAAGAGGCTATTAGAGAGATGCTGTTTCTTAAAAGACTGTGAGGTTTTATGGTCCACAACAGCCAGGCAAAAAACATGCAGAGAAGTCGTGTGTTTATAGCCCCATCAATTTCTCCCGACTTCCCCGCTGGATGTTTTTTGGAACACTGACTAAAGAAAGATCCTAATTCCACATGGAAAAGAATTAAGAGAAGCAGCAGCCTGCCTGATCCCATCCATGCTTCAGACTCTGCAGGACAGATTTTAGGGTGCCCATACAGACCATTTTGCCCCAGAATTCACTTCCTAGCTCTGGCTTTGGCCGGAACAAGAAGGGCACACACCTCTCAAGAACCTACAGTCACCCTTGCTGGCCCTGCATCGCCTGGGGGGGCTTCCAAGAGCAGGACAAGAAGATGCCTTAGAATAAAAATGTCCCTTCCGCTGGACACAACCCTTTTAGATCCCCTCTCGCTTGGTTCAGTTCTATCAAAGGGCCAAAACTGCATTCCTGAGCAGGATTTTAATTCTGTTTTCTAGTGCTGGGAACCCTTCCAGCCCTGCTCCTCAAGCGAAGCAATATTTATGAGTTACAACAGGTTCCTCCCCTTAATACAACAAAGGGCATGCAGTAAACAGAAAACTAAGAAAAGATTTGGCCTACAGCAGAAAGTTACCTTAGCATAGGCATCTGGGAAAGGAAAAAAAATGGGAAAAAGGTTTTGGCACACTGTTGTCAAGGCCCTGAGACCGCTCCTTTGAAGGAAATGCCTTTTTTCTCACTTCCTCAATGTTTCCCTAAAGAAATAAGTTTCTGAGCTTTTGCTGGGCAGCTTAATCCACTGGCATTTGCTTAAAACAAACGAAACCACCTCACTCCAGACAGATGAATCTCCTCTTTCCTGTCAAACACCGAATGTTCCTACCTTTGCACAGCGAAAGTTATTTAAGAAGCACTTGTTTCCCCTCAGTAAGGCAGGCCACCATTCTTCTAGAAGCTTAAGCAATGATTACACAGCCATCATGTCTGTAAGCAAAGGACAAACGTCATTGCGAATAAAAAGGTGTTGCTCAATCACTTACTTTAGCAACCTGGCAGCCTGGTGAACCCACAGCTCCTGAGCAGCAGCTGTAATGAGTTTCCCATCCACCTGGCACTGAAAGAGCAAGAGAGAAAGAGTCAAAGAGAAGAATCCTGTCAACAAGAGACAAAGTTTAGCTCTCGCATGCAGAGATAGCCTAGATGAGCACAGCAACAATTATGCATCAAACAAAGGTGAACAATAAGTATGGATTCGCACGCAGCGACCTAAAGAATTTAAGCCTCTGTTACTCAGCCAGACAAACTCCAGAAGCCACCTGGGTGATGGAAAACCAGAGCAGAGCTCAAACCAGGTTAGTGTCTTGCTGCAAATGAATTCAACCAAGACCAGTAAACTCCCCTGGGCAGTGACAGACATCTAGTGCCCCCAAGTCAGCCTCCTAAAAAGACTGATTTCTTCCAAAGGCACAGGACGGGGGTTTGTTTTGTTTTGGTTTCCTTTTTTTAAACACAGATGAACAGTCTCTGTTCCAGCCCCAGTGTCACACTTTGCCCAGCAGCAATTTGCAGGGCTATTTCAGCAGCAGCAGGGCCACCCAGTGACAAAACTGGGAACTGTCACAGCCTGTGAGCATGACCAGCCCCAAAACCCACAAAACACTCCACAGCAACTCAAACCCGAGGCAGACTCTGTGTTTGGAGCTGGAGCACAGCTAGCATGTGAGGAGATACATCAATATATACCTCTCTGTTTGCGCAGCCGTCCCCAGTGATGGACACACTCCTCCTTGCGAATGCAGCTTCCAGAGGTTGAGACCATGTACTCAGTGCCACAGCGACAGCAAACCCTGCAGGAGGCTTGAACAGAGAAGAGAAGCAAGAGACAGGTCACTTGAAACCCTTCCCCTGCCAAACTTGGCCAAAGAACAAGTAAATCAGAATCACTCAAGCCCCAAACACCGGTGAAACACCTTTCCTGTTAAAAGGGATTCCAAGTGTTGTTTCAAACTCCCATAAAGATGCAGCAATCCCTCTGAAAATGCAGTCCGGTAGCATTTGCCCTTCAAACACTTCTCAGAGGCAAACACAGAATCATAGAATCATTTCAGTTGGAAAAGCCCCTCAGGATCACCGAGTCCAACCGTTCCCCCAGCCCTGGCACTGCCCCGTGTCCTGAGAACCTCATGTCCGTCTGTCCAACCCCTCCAGGGATGGTGACTCCAGCACTGCCCTGGGCAGCCTGTTCCAATGCCCGACAGCCCTTTGCGGAAGAAATAGTTCCCCAGATCCAATCTCAACCTCCCCTGGTGCAACCTCAGCCTCTCCACTGGTTTTAGTGCAAAACATCAGCTCCACCACAGTTCACATCAACATTTGCTGCATTGTTGCTCCATCCACATCAAATTATGTCGTACTCTAACACAGTTATTTTAAGAAACAGGATAAATAAGTCATTCCTTGCACACCAGAGCTAATGAAGCCTGGTTTCCAGGGGATCTGTGCCTTGTCACTTCTAAATGACATTCGAGTTCTTCCTGGGCACAGTTTTTCTGTAAGGATTCTCCAGCATCTGAACAGGGGAACGCTTACGGTACAGCCACAGTCAGGGAGCTGCCTGTCACGCTCCTGATATCTGTGCAATTCCCTGAGTTCTACTGTGCACATTTAAGTTGCTGGCACATTCCCAGCTCTGTGTTACACCAGTCTAGACCATTTTTGTCCCCTGACCATGGTCACAGCATTAACAGACTAGCAATAGCTTTAGTTAAATAAAAACAAATTGAAAGAACCTGCAACATCTGCAGGAAACTGCAGAAACAGAGCAACAAACATGATCTCAGAATCATATATAGGAGCTGGCTGGTCAACTGGAGAAAAAGGCTCTGACAAATCCAGTATTTGACAGTGTTAATGCAAGAGAGCTTTTCCAGGCTGCTTCAGCAAGCACAGGACAAATGTAGACACAAGGTGTTAACATGGATGAGCACTTAACACACTTCAGCAAGGTCTCTCTAAAGAGACACTCAGAGGAGTGTGGCATATCCTAGTGTGTGTTTGATCCCTGCTGCACCACGGTCTGCTCTGATCAGCGCTTGGGAAACACAAATCCTGCTACAGGAGTTCAAAATTCAGACAGAAGAGGACCCCATGCTGTCCTGAGGAAACCTGGGGATCATTTTGTCCAGCTGCAAGAAGGGCTTTTGGGAACTACTTGGCCCAGGGCTGTCTAGATCGAGCAAAAAACTGCGATCCAAACCCATCGCAAAACCAACCTGGCCCAATGTCGGTCTGTATCACACCATAAGAGCAGTTTATATGCAGAGACCAAAAAATCCTTTCCCTGGAAGAGGGGAGTGTCATTAGACACTGAACAGGAGCCTCGCTCCAACCATCCTCCTTGCAGCAGCAGCCAGCAGCCTCCAGTACAACAAAGTTGGAGTCAAAACCCGCACAGCAAGTGGAAACCCAAAGTTTCTCAATAAAACACATTACTTTCTCACAGGGGGCGGCCTAAGGAAGCTTGTCCAGCAGCCAACCTGACCAATTCATTTTCCTTGTCAGCAGTTAGAAACCTCATTCAGCCTCGCAGCCCCACGTGCCACAAACTATAAGCCTTGTGTCAAAAATAACATTTTTGTGACAAGCAAGCTGAAGAAAAATCATCCTCTCGAAAGGCAACAGCTTTCTGCAGCCACGCTGCTCTCCCTCGCGACCGGCTGGCCCGCAAAGACAGAGGTGACAGCCAAGGAGACCCATCGCAACAGGAGAAAACGGCTCCACGCTGCAACCAAGAATCTCTTTATGCAAAAAGACCATCTGCAAGCAGGACAGGCATCTCCGGCTGTAATGTATCTAGCAAACCTTGCAGAAGGAAGGAGCCAGCAGAGCTTACAGTCAATCGTTTTCTTCTCCTCTGCAGTGAAGAGGACGGCGCGGCCGGGTTTCTCCGGGTGAGGCATTGGGTAACCATTTTCCTTCAGCTGCTCCTCAGTCATAAGATATTCCTTGAGTCGTCGGTACAAGGCAGCTCCTGCACGCAAAGACAGTGCTGAAGCCAGATCACTTAAGTAGGGCTGTTTATTTTATTGTTTTTTGCTTTATCAAGCCTCCTGGCAGGGACCCCCACTATTTTAAACTTGCTTCCACTGCCTTTGTTCTGGATCAACAGAGAAATAGGTGCCAGGGCAGTATTTCTTGGTGCACGAGGTGATTTTTAACCTCTTAGACAACCTGCATTAAGTCTGGAAAACAGCTGAAACAGAATTCCTCCAAAGGGGCCACCTGCAGGCCTTTTTGTTAGCAACCTGAGACTTCTCCCATTTTAATGTCTTAAATGCTAATGATATTTTTTAATGCAGCCCAAAGAAGACCCCTCAAAGGCCACCCACAGCTAGCTAAAAAATTCATTATCGGAGCCTTTCTTCCTGCTGCTGATTTCAGGCTGCTCGTTTCATTTCACAGAATAATTATAACTTCTTGCACTCTGCCCAATATCTCTTCTTTCGCTGCTCCGTTAAACCCTTCCAATATTGCTGTGTACCCTTTGATGTTGCTTAGCTGAGCTATCCAGGCCCTTTTAAGGTTTCGCCATGTCAATTCATTCTGCTCTGCGGCCTCCCCATCTCTCCTCTGATCTCCTCAACAATTTGCCTACATCTCTTGGCAATCAAAACACCCATAACCGATTTGAGCCAACATGAATAACGCTTGTGGCACAATCCGTTGGCTACGATATGACCTTCCTATGACATCTGTAAATGTGAAAATGAGCCCTGCGGAGCAGATGGAGATATCTGTAAGTTTGACTTTTAATCTGACAGACACATTGTGAAGTACCGCTGCAGGGCAGGAAAGTTAAATTCGGACAGAAATAAAAGCCCAAAAATCGGTAATACCCAAAACACGAGAGGCAGCTCAGAACAGTTACTGATGCTACATCAAAGCCACGCGGATTACGCCAGTGAACTCACGGCCCAAAGTGGGGAAAGTCAGGAAGGTGCTGATCAGAGAACTGTCCACTGAGCGAGTCTGCAGCTGCGCAATAACTCCTGACACTGCCCCGCAGATAAATCGCAGCACTTCACACATCAGCGAGATCCTGCTCTTCTAGTCACGGTGTTCCACCTCCAGCTGTTTTACAGGTTACAGCCTCGCAGGAGCGGGGTCTTACCTGTTAAATCCTCGGCTCTCAAGCTCCCCGAGCGGTTTAGAGTAAAGCTTGTCTTAGCAGCAAGCTTCCCTCCCAGCACGGCTTCATGGGACACTACTTTCTTGTTACTTGTCTCTGCAGCGAGAAGAGCAAAACAGGACAGACATCAGGTAAGATGTGAGTAATTAATTTCACTCCTAGAGTTTGGGCCACTACACATTGGCAAAAGGAGGACTCCACTTGTCCTCTTGAATTCTTGCTCAGCTCCAAAAATTGGCACATGTAAGGTGGTGGCCCAGCATTTTCCTTCCAGTTTTCTGTTTACAACTTTTTTTTTTTTTTAAGGGCAGAAAGGACATTTTTACAGCTCCTCTGGAAACTCTGGTAGCTCTACCTGCTCCCTCTTGCAGCAGCTTGACCCAGTTGTGTGCTGCCTGGTGGGATCACCCACCTACAAGGAGCAGCTTTGGTTTGAGGTCGCTGCAGCCCAGACTCCCACACTGAATCTTTCAACTTTTCGAAAGCAGCTTCAGAACTCTAGAATACACTCAGCACATCAGCTAATGGCAGATAGGTGCTTTTTACTAATCATTAACTGGCAGTCCTCTCCTAAAGGCCAGCCTCCCAAGTTCAGCTGCTCTGACTAATGGCTGTGAAGGTAATGAAGACAGAGGGGAGAAAAGGGAAGAGACTGGGGGAAAAAAAATTCACAAGAACAGCACAAATTGATTGTTTAATGTACCCTCTCGAGAGCCAATAATGAAATGTCTTAACCCTCTTCGTTTCTCTCTTGAAGCTTAATGTGTGTAACAGATTTCTGCGGTGATGGACGAGTCTATCACTTTGAAGGCAGCATGTGAAAGTTACTCCATTAGCGGGGCTTTTCATTTTAAAGAACTTGTGCTAAAAAAAAAAAAAATCCATGTGGCATTATCTCCATTTAGGTTGAGTGAGCCAACAAAGCATTGCAGGACTTGCCTCTTGAAGGCCCATTAAAGCTTGCCAGGCTATAAAAAGCTAACTGGAGTTGTTTGCCTTTCAGCACAATGCTTCTGAGAAATGGGTCTGTCTTTTCAACAAGTCCCTCTCTCTGTGGCTTCTAATCCAAGCAGAGCTCCGGTTATTAAACCACAAATGTGGTACGTACTGTTCGTACTGGACGGGGAATTGGGCACTAGGCTTCGGAGCTTCTTTAAGGTGTTCACTGCCACGTTCAGGTAGATGTTGCGACTGGTGCTACGTTCATAAGCCACCTTCTCTTCTGATAGAGCCTGCAAACAATGCAATTCATTACTGCATACTCTCTTTCCACTACTGCTTTTGGAGAAAAGAAACGTTTGGCTCTTAAAATACAGAATCCAAGTGTGACAGAAAAAAAAAAAAAAAAATTGCCTGTCAAAGAATCGAGTAATAAAGTGGAACATGGCACAAATATATACTGGTTCTTGGGCCTGCTTAGGTAAGAGAAAAAATTATATTTTAAACAAAGTGCTGGAAGAAGCATTTTTATGTGAAACCTTCCCTGACAGATTAGCAACACGGTTCTGGAATCGCCTGGGAAAGGCTGTTTTCCCCACTTTAGTGGCAGCGCGAGATCTTAACTGGCCCGAAAAGGAAGTTGGGCAAACGGTCACTCCTTGTATGCAATAGGAACATTGTCCCTAGGGAGCTCCGAGGGTGAAATCTCACAAAAGAAATCCTTATGGCATCTGGTTTGGTTACAAAACACACCACGCAATGCCCATATTTACCCAACTAACATCAACGGCCAAAGCTTTCCAATAAAACGCATTATTTTCTCAACTTGGCTTCAGGAAATCCCACTATAATACTCCCTGCTGCTCGAAGGCTCCTTAAAAGCCTCGCAGTGCCCCAGCAGCAAGTTTTACCAGTTATATCTATCTCAAACACTTACCTCTGCTGAACACTTCAGATTCCAGGAGGTATTTGCTGCTGTACCAGAGCAAAAGGCCCTTTTGTCCAGCTTCACCATAAGTCTCTCTTCTGGGGTTATTAAAAAGATTGTGCATGCTTTCCGAATGCAGGGAAAGATGGAATTTCCTACTGGAAATTCCCTCATTACACTTTCTGTTGTATGGTCTGGAATTATTTAATTTCAGTCTCCTCTACAGAATTCTACGTGGATAGGGGAGTTCTCTGGGTTTGCTACAATTTTAGAAGGTCTCAGCCACATTATTTTCTGACTTTATTCACAAGAAGCAAGCATCAGTACAGACCTTGTCAAACGCTTCCTGGGAGGAGGAGCAGAATTTCAGGCACTCATCGATGAAGAGATTGAGATATCTTTGACGAATGTTTGTTGGGACTTTAGCACCAAATTCTGTGGGAATAACAGGCCTCTGTAAGCTGGTGCTCTAGAGATGAGACAGAGAGAGAGAACGAGGCTATTCAGGGTTTAAAGATGTTGCTTTGAGACTCTCACATTTCCTACAACAATAGTGGCATGACTTCCCTTCTGAAAATATGCCCAAAGCTAAACGTAGAGCGCATCATTTTTGGTACTAAAAACGCCACTTGAAGCTTTCGTGCCATCTTCAGTATTTGAACTGCTTCAAAAAACAACCAGGCAAATCATCCAGCAGCCAAGGACTCCAGTGGCATTAGTCACAACACCACATTTACACCTACAGCATTCCAGACCACGAAAACCATGACACCTGCTTTAAGAGATTCAAAATGAGGATGGTACCGAGCATCACACTTCGAATTGGAGACATGAAGACATGGCACCAGGTATGTGCATGACAGACAGTCCTGTGAAGAGAGAACGGGAGGTCCGGACCTGCCAGGCTGCTAAATCATCACATTTTCTGGGGGATTCCTGTAACCTCACTGCGCTGGGGTTTTTCTTCCTTTTGTAATGCTGATTATGATGCTCCTGAAACGATTTCCCCCTTAAATCGAACGACATGTTCTTTATGCACAAAAGCTGCATGTTGGACCAAGTTACGACCTACTACTGTAGTCCATTTAACAACAGTTTATCCACCAAATGATATAATTTGCCTCTTTTTCAGAGAGGAAACTATATGTTCAACATTAAAGCGCCCTATTGTTTTGTCAGTCTTTCTCCATCCCACCCAAGAGATATCCATAAACCAAACCATTGACTGCAAACTATAATAAAAACATCTCTACGGAAGATATGAGCACGTTTAAAAGGGAAAAATTGGTCCTGTTGCAATGGGAAGAGTGTTCACGTTCCTCAAGAGACTTTGACGCTCTGTTCAAGGGGACTTGGTCCTTTTCATTAAATATTTTATCCTTTCAGTTGATTCTTTTATTTTTAATCAGCTTCAAGTTATACGTTACTACAGTGGCTTTTTGGGTGGGGAAGGAAGAAAATGACTTTTTGCTCCTACAGAAATAATCAGAGTATGTTACGACGTTATCTTGACACAAGATATCATCAATAAAGATATCTTTAATCAAGTCCTGGCACTAACCACATTCCTTGCCATCCAGCAAACAGCTTCTTATGCCATCCACACAGATGAGGAACTGTATTCTGAATTGTCTTAGCGAGTAACACGTTCCCCAGTGCTCACGGGAGAGGCAGGACAGCTTTGCTGAGGAACTTGGAGCAAAAGTACCCAAAGGCAGGGCAGGTATCCCAGGAAAAAAGTGTTCTCCCCAGATATTAACAGCAGCATGAAGTCTAAATGATCACATTTTAACTATATAGGTGACTGTGGGACATAATTCATAACCACCTTCCTCAGTACAGCCCACAAAACCCAGGAAGGGCATTAATCCAGCCCTGTCCCCAACATAAACAGCTACATCCCGAGTCAGAGCACAACAGAAGACTCAAATTGAAGACGAATGATCAATATTCAAACAGATCAGAGCAGCCCTTAAGTATTTCTACCTTTTTAAGCTCCTACCCCTCAAGTGTTTCATTTTTTTATACAATGCTATTGAGGAAAACCACAGGAAGAAACAAACACATTTAATCAACCTAATCAAAACACTGCTCTTCGGAGAGGGCGAAGTTTGGAGCAGCACAATGAAGCACACCAGCCTCAACAGGGAACAACCGGAAAGATTTCAAATCTCTTACCTGCAAGGAGGGGACATGCGCTATCCTTTTGGGCACGATGGTGCTGGTGGTTTTTGAAGCCATCCCAGCTAAGGTGCAAGCCTTCAGAGAAAGCGTGGGTGCTTCGGAGTCATTGGAAGGCGTGACACTCCTGCCAGCGACAGTCGTCTTAGTACTCATGAGGCCTGCAAGAAATAGAAAACATATTTAGGCAGAAATCATACCAGTGGGCTTCAAGTTGCCAGAGTGAACTTACTATAAAAGGCCCATGCTGCAAGTTGTGGGGTGTTTTTCAAATGGAAGCCTCCAAAGGGATACAAATTGGGTGATTTTACCACCTTCCAGGCCAGGATGGAGGAACCTTCTGCCAGGAAACGTGCCTCATTGCTGTTTGTTTTGGGGTAACTGAGTCAGCAGAGTTTAAAGAGGTAACGCCGTCAGCTACAAGGCACTAACTGGCCATCACGTCAGCTCTGAGTCCTTCCAACTACGTAAGGATAACAACGAGCATTAATTAGTACTTCCCTCCTGTTTGTGCCACCTCTGAAGGCTCGAACGGAAGAGCGAACGAGGAGCAAACACATTCCAAGGAAGAAACGGAAAAAGAACTGGCTGAAGAGAGGGAGGTGAGACAGGGGAACAGGGCTGCACATCTAATCTCTTGCTTTTCAGAACAAGATGGAATTTCTCAGGGAAAAGACCTTCCACTGGTCACTATCAGCAAAGATTCGAGTCATGGCCAGTGCTACATGTCTCCTGATAGTTCCACATCTGCTCAGGAGATATTTAAACAGAAGACAGCGTCTTTTAACAGGTGGGAGGACAGGACAGCGACCACAACTAACGCCGCTGGCTTACTTTGTTTGGCTGCCGCGGAAAGGGCAACATTTGGCACGTGAGCAATCCTCTTCTTTTCTCCTGGCAAAGAAAGAGAGGCCTTTTGAACGGCCACAGCCAGCTGTGCCGCCTGCTGCTGCGCCAGCTGGATCCGCTGGTAACAGACCTCCTGGGCGGTGGGGGGACGGTACGGCCGGATCACAGGCTTGCTCGGGACCTCTGCCTGCAGAGAGAGAAGAAGGTTCAGAGCCAACATGCTCACCTGCTCAATTGCCACCCTCTGGGTTCCATTCACCAAAAAAATGTCTCTTTTCCTTACCCCCTCTGTTAGCAAATACAGGTTTTTGAGAGCAGATCCCAACTGGCTTCCAGAGCAAAATATTTGAAAAACAAGACATTAATGATTCATCTTCAGGTAAGGCCTCCCAGCACTGTGGTGTGTTCCTGAATTGGTGGGTGGTATTTGAGCTGCTTGTTTAATGGCACGAAGTTCCCCATTGCTGTTCCTAACCCACTTCTGGACCATGTCAACACTCTCAGCTCTACAGCCTTGCACTGGAAAATGAATCGAGCTTCACACTGTCTCCTGCACGCTTCTTTATTTTATATCGCAATGAAAAAGTGACCAACTACTCTCCATTTCCCTTTGCCACACCACGCTGAGTTTCACAGCTGTCTCCCATGCTGAAGAACCAGTGCCATCTACGCTCCCATTACAGCTGCCTTGTTTCAGGTCTCTAGTTCCTCTAATGACTTAAAAGTCTCACATATATGTATTTATGGGATTAGAGCATTACAAAAACCGAACTCTGAATTTTAAACAGGCTCTGCCTGCCTCTGGAGGCATTTCACTGCTTCAGCCGTTACCGGCACAAACAAGTTACACAGGCATTTTCTTTGATGTCCAAATTTAGGTTGCAGGGAAGGTGCCAGAAATTATGTCAGCAAAGGGAGAAGTTTTCTAGCAACAGAAGTACAAGAGAAGCAGCCGCACAAACTTCTCCACGCTACTTAATAACCTTTGAAATCCAAGAAACAGGCCTTCCCTCCTGAAGGCTCTTCAGAGAAGGGTGCGCTCGCACAGCCCAGGTGTAACGTGGCATTTCTGAGGCTGCAAACTGGGGACAAACCTGCACCTCCTGCATTCTTGGGCTCTGATGCTGCCACCAGCTTACTGGATACCAAACTGAGTGCAGTCAGACATTAAATGATAATTACAGACTTCCGAGTGGGAGAGAACACTCATTTTCTGCCTCACCTTCAATTCCTTTGGGCCACCATTTCCCCCGACAACTAAACTCAAGCTCAGCTCCTCCTCTTCTGCTTGCTCAGTCCTCGAGCTATAAATCACAAGCAAGACTGAGCAAATATTCGACTTGGATGGATACGGCAAAGCCCAACTCTGCGCAGAAAAGCAGTTCAGGTCTTAGGGCGCCTCCCGAACAGCCTTGGCAGCAGCGCCGAGCTGGGATATCGCAGGGAACACACGTCCTGGCGTGTGCCCAGCGCAGCAGCTCGGCTCCGTTTGCCCGTGCGACGGCTGCGCTGGGGCTCCCACCTCTGCAAAGTGTTTTGGGATAAGCTGTCACATTAAGAAAATGTATTGAAAGATTTGAACATGTCTAAAAGGCACCTCTTTACGATAAATATTTGAGCTAATGAATTTCCAACCCATTTCCTTCAGTCTCTTATCTCTTCACTTTGGAAGAAAGGGCCCTTATCGAAACACATAAACTGGCTGAAGATATGTAGTTAAATAAAACACATTGTATTGACCTCGGGGCTTCGAATTATTAAAAGCAAAGAAACCTCTCCTAGGCAGACAGGAAAGAAAGAACAATTAATTTGGACTACCCAGCTCAAATCAGCGTGTAAGTCTCCACTCCTATCCTGCTGGAACATAAAACTGACTAATCTGTGTGCAGCACCTGGAGGGAAACACATTAAACCCTCAGAGAAACATGAATTAAAACCCCAGTGAGAAAGGAAAAAAAAAAAAAAAAATCAGAACATCTTCCTTGCCTTTTTTTTTATTATTATTCTCCTCTGTATTTAAAGTATTTTCAAAATTGTAAAAGAAGAGCATCAAACAAGATACTGTTGATATCTTGGCTGATCCAGAACAGATATAAGGTAATGGTTTTAAACATCTGACAAAATTCCTACATCTATCTGTTAGGTCCACAAGACAAAGGAAAGTACTATCAGACACAGATTGACCTTGTGTCCAGCTAATTTTTATCTAAGTGATTGAATGAAGCTATACTGTAAAAAACCAAACATTTCAGTCTATCCAAATGAGTTCCAAGGTGCAAAATCCATTTACTCAACAGCTTACCCTTGGTTGTATGAAAGTTTATTAGAGTTTTGCTGCCATTTTTAACAGATGCCTAACCACGTTTGTCAGAAACCAGAAAGGGGAGGAAAGAAATCTGACAGAGGGATCCCAGCACAAAGAACTCATACGCTATTGCCCCAACCTGGGGCTGCATCATTTTCCAGTGTCGTAACAGGACAGAAAATCCTCACTTTAAAGAATCTAAATTCTAAAAGCTGCACTTACATTTCCTTGTTTGACAAGATGAGAGATCCTTCTTTTTTGGCCCGGAAACAAGGTAGTTAAATTATCTTCTGTCTTTTCTTCTTTTCCTTCTTCTTTGGATTGCTGGAAAACAAAAGAACAAGCTTCTAAAACTGAATAAACTTGAAGATGCCTCTCAATGAGGGGATCTGAAAAGCCGCCTTCTGGGTTAACAGAAAGTCCTTGGAGGTGGCAGGTGAGAACAACACGTGGGCAGCTGCTGAACCGCTAAACCAAACATTGTTTTCAACCCAAAAGCCACCAACACAGCCAACAAAGAGCAGAATCGCAGCTCCCACCCACACAGACTGGAACACCCTTCTGCCAGGCGCTCGCACCCCTCACCCTGCATGGCATTCTGAAAATCCAGGGGGTTTGGGGCTTTATTTTTGGTAAGAACTTGGGAGCTGATTCATTTCTGCCCCTGTAAAACATGCTGCAAGAGCCGGTCCTGAAAACCTGCTCAACACCAAACCACAGTCCCCACACTCCACGTTTAGGGAAATGTTTCTCTGCAGATTTATCCACAGCCACATCTGCAGAGGTGACAAATCCCCAGGTGACACTTTTGTATGGCCAGAAACCCAGGGGTAAGTAACAGCACCTCCCCAGCAAAAGCCACTTCTAAGCTAACACCTCAGACTTGCTGACGGAGGGAGAAACCACTTTAAAATCATCTTCGAATTTGACTTGGCTGTTCATTTACACAAAACACACTTCACAAGCTTATTTTTCAAAACTCGAGCTGCTTTCCAGTCAATCGTACTTTCAGTTTCCCAACATAGCCCTTGGCAAAGCTCTGAGCAGAGACGAGCCTGACAAGCTCTCAGAAATTCAGTGACAGAGCTGAAGGCTGGATTTGGGGATAAGCTCAGACTCTGCTTAGGCTGAGCTTATGTTCATCCCCACAAGGGCATAGTGGATGAGCACTTCACACTGAATCACTTTGCTCTCTAGGAACTCGGTAAGTCTGTTAATTCAGTTATATCCTTAATAAACTCCCTCACAAAGCAATCCTTCCCAGTGGAAAAGTACCGCGCTGCCCACACGTACCTTCCCTCTGGACTAGACCAAGACCAAACCGCACAGGCTCCATCTACATAATTATTCCATAAATGAAAAAAAAATTCCCCCACGCCCAATCCCATATGTCAGAAACGCAGCGGGGAAGCAGGCATCTACTTACAAACAACCGTCTCGCAAAGACAGACCCCTCTGCTGCGATACTTGTTCCTCCCTTTCCAAAACGGGGGAAAATCAACATTTTAGTGCAGGGATATAAGGTGAAGCTCGACAGCTCGACATTGCCGTTCTGTGCCCGAATTAACTGTTTGGCAGCCCCTGGTTCAGCGCCTTCTGAATTTAGTCCGGTTTGAATCATCCCGTATTTGGAAAGCTCTAAATGGATTAGTATTTCCCACTGTAGATTGTGTGCTCTTATACTACTTTAACCTAAACCAGGCAATTTGAAGAAACAAAGCCCAAAATAAAGTGCTCATTCCTAGCCAGGAATTACACTAAGCACTGAAGAAAGCACGTTGAATTTTAAACAAGCAAAATCAAGTAAAGCTTAATAGTTCAGAAGAAAATCATTACACACAACTGCTTTAATACAGTTTCTTCTACCAAAGCATTTTATACGAGTGTAAAAAAGGTCTTGACTTGTCGGCCACATGGACTTCTCTCCGAACAGATCAGGGACATTATTGCAACAGAGAGTTCAGCAAAAAGCTTTAACAGTCCAGCTTTTCGTTACAAAAGATCCCGGCTCACTCTGTGCTCCCCGTACAGATGGTCACGAATGGAAGAATTTTGTTTGCAGCCGCTTTGCCCACCCAACAAACCAGCGCCTGAAAACCAGCCCCGATTCCCTGATGTCATTTTTTAGAACAAAAATAACCATACCAGGAGAAATTGGCTTTGCACCACGTAGTCGCATGGGTCAGATCAATAATCCCAAAGGGAATCTTGGTGTGTTTGATGAGGTCTAAACTGGAACGTACTGGAAGCTGTGATGGAGTCCCAGTATCTCCGTTATCTTTTGGGCACAGGATGGCTGCAGCTAAAGCCACTCAGTAATTCCTCGGACAGCCACGCTCAGCCTTTGGCATCCCCTGTCACCTGATTTTGTCACCTCGCCCCACGCAGCCTCCCGGGTAACAGGTAACGCAGCAAAATCACCCCAGGCAGAAAACCTGGGTGTGCTGGGGTGGACAGCAAGTCAAACAATCTGTCGCGCACAGGCAGAGGGTTTGCTCTTGCTGCCCAGTCGAACGCAGATATCAGAAGACGAAGGGTGAGTTTTGTCTGCTCCAGCCTCCCTGCCTCCCAGGCTCAATGCCAGCAGCTGCTTTTTAGCCTTTTACACTTGCTCCATTGTTTCAATCTTGGAAAACAAGGGTCTTGCATCCTCTGGGGACCACCTCACAGTCACTGGCAGAAGCCTTTTTTATGTAAATGCTGGTTTTTTAACTCCTTATTCTGAAACCCCTTGCACTCTTAGAAGAAACTTTACTCTCCATTTCTTATTTGCACCACCTACAAGATATCCAGAGATCATCATAAAATATCTGCAGTATGCATTTAAGATAGGAAACAGTAATTTGAGGAGTCTCCAAAGTGTCCAGTGCCAACTACATCAACTTACTTGCACCAGCATCCTTCCAACATCTGGAGTCTCCCTCTGTACCTCAACACCACTGAACTAAACCCGAATCCTTTCACATGTAAACGTGTGAGAACCAACCGACCAACCCAAACCAGCGTTACCTGTTTTCCCAGCCTTCCCTTGTCTTCAGTTTTCACATCTGTAGATTCATTAAAAATCCTGAGACACTCTTCCATTGGATCTGACTCCAAGTCCAAGTCTTTCTCAAGGAGGGAATAATCAATGTCATCGGATGTTGAGGAAGACGCCGATGACTTTGACAACTTAGAGTGTTTCGCTTTCTTTGTCCCTTCATTTTCACTCTCAGAGTTCGAACCACAATCATCACCATCCGAGTCCGAGCTCACGTCAGGTAACGTGGACAGCAAAGGCCGGACTTTGTCATCATCGTCCCCGCTCTCATCGCCAAACAGGTCAACATGACTCAAACTCCGCTGCTTCCGACCCTTCTTTGAATCGCCTTTGTCTGTAGAACTGACCTTTTCTTTCTTTCGCTCCAGTGCTGGAGTCTTGGTCCCTTTCTCTTTGTGTTTATGGCCAGAGGTTTCCTTACCATTTTTCAAGTCAGCTGCCTTCAGTTTGGAGTCTTTCCTGCTGCTCCCCAGCTTCTCCGAACTCGAGCCTTTGCTGACACCCTCACTCTTGCTTTTCCCTGAACTACTGCTGGCGGACTTGGATTTTTCTTTCTTAAGCCCATCTACCTTTTCTGACTTTTGTTTTTCAGGTTTCTTTACATTCCCATCGGTTTTCCCTTTGACACTTTTATCCTTACAGTTTTTATCTTCATTCTTGTTTTTTATTTTTTCTTCTTTCTTAAGCACTTTGTCTTTTTCTGTATTTTTACTTTTCTCCTTCTTACCAACCTCACTGAGGCCAGGTGTTTTAACAATATCTGATTTCTTCCTTTTTGTTTTGTCTTCTTTGTTTTTATTTTCAATTTCCTGGTCGTTCTTACCAGAACACAATTTTGCTGCTTTTGCATTCTTGTCTGATAAGTTTTTGGCAAGATTCTTCTGTGAACTCAGAAGGTCCTCCATGCCATGTGGCACTGCCGCTCCTTTGCTATCCGGGGAAACAAAATCATCCATTCTGGTGCTCCGCTCTTTGCTGGATAACCCATCACTTGATTCACTTTCAGAACCAGCTTTGGATTGTGAACTAACAGAAGCTGGCTTATATTCTGCATCGGCCTCATCTTCAGAGGAAGAGAACCTGGCGCACACGTCATAGTCATCGGGTTCTTCACAGAGCTTCTTACGCGACGGAGAATAAGATTCCTCATAACTGGACACCCTACCCCTTTTAGACGACTTTGGCTCCTTTGTCGTGGCTTTGCTCAAAAGCCTGGCTGAGTAATTTGACAGTGGATCATATTCCAAGTCTGTAGAAGGCTTAGAGTCATCAATCACATATTTATTGTTAGTAACAGTGCTACTGTATTTTTTATTCTGTGCTACAGCCTTGGGAACATATTCCAGTGAGCTACCTTTAGATCGGGAACTATCCAAAGTGTATTTACTTGACCGGCTGGCAGCAGCGAGAGGAGTAGGGTTATAGTCCGAGTTATTATTAAAGTTATAGCTACCTGGATTATATTCTAAGGAGGTAAATGAATCATTTTGTGTCCCGGCAGCTGACACAGGCGTATTTGAAATGAGTGAGGAGGCCTCTGAAGCACTGAACTCCTTTGTCGTTTCTAGCAGCTCCTCGTACTTTTTCTGCTCTCTCTCCACTTCGTTTTTAACAGCCTCGATGGCCTTGTTGACCAGCTCCAGTTCCAGAATACCGGGGGTCACATCTGTAATGTCAGACAGGGCGTCATCCTCAGGCGAGGGCCTCGGAAGCTCTGGATTGTAGGGATCATAGCCCCGCTCTGGAAAAGAGAAGGAAAAAATAACTTACTGACAGCAACTCAGTTAACATTTTCTTTGGAGAAAAAAATTTAAAAGGTATTTTTAAGGTCTGCTCTCATCAAAACCCAATACTGAAAAACAATATCAAAAGCTGTGCCCTTGTACCACAGAACAGATGTTTGATACTGCTATTCCAGATGAACTGTTTGTTCTTTGCTAGAAGGACAGCAGTAAAACTGGCCTTCCAACACGAATATGTAGAAGCACAAAACTGCAAGCAGACAGATAAAAGCAAGGAAGAAAAAAATTACAAACTCTCGGGTCTAACAGGGATACGAGAATTTCTTATAACAGCCAGAAATGAACAGTGTTTACAGGAGTCATTTCTACCATTCTCACAAGACTGAGGTTTTCTGGGGATCTATTTTTTTTTCCAGAAGATCCATGAATCCCCAGCTGTCTTCGGTAATAAGAAAAGAGCTTGTCTAGCAGCTGGCAGCACTAACCTCCAAGCAAGCAGAATAATAGAAACCACATTAAAAAAAAGGCACTGGTTTCATAAAACACTTTTTAACCCCCTTGGGTTTGCAAAGTTTTTTTTTTTTTCCAAAGCAATTAGCTCCTGATTGCGCAGGGACCCCGTGCGACCGCACATGATGTCACTGTCTTCCAAAGGACACTCAGAGCTGTGCTCAGGACCAGAAATGCGGGGAAAAAGGAACAAGGTGATATATTTCTATAACTAGCTCCCTCTCCACCCATTGCAAAGTGCTTTACAACCGAGACGCAAAGAGGCCAGGATATATAAACAGATTAACAAAATAATGAGGTTCAAATATTAGCCTAACAACTGATGAAGAGCAGAGCTCTCCATCCCCACCACCTCGTTTCTCACCACTTTGCAAAACATCGATTTTCTAGTGGCACAGAAGAGCAGAGCAGGGAAGTCTGGAGAAGTCAGTTATTACCCTCTGACTTGAGATGGAGACCTAAAATTCAGCACAAGCATTATTAGGGGAACAGCTCAAACTCTGGTAGTTTGTGCAGAGATAAGTATTAGGTGGCCTGTTAACAAACAAGAGGTGAGAACACAAAGTCTGGGTCTAAAGACTTACCTAAAAAAGAAAAAATGCACAAAAGACATCTTGTCCATGCAGAAAATCAAACTATTTTAAATGTATCAAGATATAGAGAAAGGAAAAGGCAACCCAAGCACAGACCCGGTGTCTGATTCTTTGCTGTTCGTCTACAGTATAAAACTAATTTGCATATTTTCTTTCAATGGAATGAGCAGATGCAAAAATACATTATAAGCTCTGAGAATGCCAGCAGGCTTTGAGGTATTGTCAGGAAAGAGCTCTTTTGCAGGTGTGGAGGAGGCTTGATGGGTTACCCAAGCGACGCTGATCAAAGGCTGCTGCCCCATGAAAGACACTCGTGTAAATGGGCTCCACGACACCCATCAGGACTGTCACCTTTGGCCACGATGCATTTGCAGATAAAGTAGTGGAAACACAAGCAGAAGGGGATTTTCTTTATATATAAAAATAAATATATATTTTATATTAAAATATATTTATTTTATATATATATGTATATTTATATATCTCTCTACACACACAAACATATATGGAAAGCCATATACATACAGGTCCCCAAAAATCAGGGAAATTAAATACGCCAGCTCGAATCAGCCTCATTCTGCTCCCAGGAAGCCAGGGGAAGGTTTTGGGGTGTCCAAGCCCTGTCCCACACCGCAGGCACCCAGCTCCACCCACACCCCTAACAACAAGATTCAAAGGAGTCGTCTCCAGCTCCTGCATTTATTCCTCTCCATTTCAAGTGCTCACGGTATAAAGGTGGCTACGAGATGAACTGTGTTGGTTTTGCTATTCTGATATACAAGATGTATTTCCGCTGAAGCAAAATGAGTGAAGTGAGAGGCACCATGTAGTAAAATAATTTTTTGGATGGATGTAAAATCGAGAGTCGACACTGTCCTTTGAGAATCACGAGATAATGAGGCTTGAGATCACAGTCCTATAAGGAGTTGTCAACTAAAGCGCTATCAGGACAGTCTTTAAAATACAAATTATTTTAATAAATTAATGTACCTCAGACATATGAAATAGTCCTTCTGAGACACAAAAAGGTGAAGTTAATATCAACACTACACAAAACAAGTTATTAATAATTTACATAGGACCTCAGGGAACAATTTATTTAATCTAGAACTATTTTAGAATATACTAAAACGAACTGCACTTAAATCAGCCGTTTCAGCACAGAGTATGTCAAGGCATAAAACAAGATTCTCCCAAAAAACCCACGGCTGATTGTTTTTTTTTTTTCCTGGTTACAGTCATGTTGGTTCTGGGAAGCAAGGCCTTGGTTTGGAGGTGGAGCTGTTTTATTACAGCGCTTCTATACACTGGTCCTTCTAGTTTGTGCAACAGCAGTAAACAAAAGCTGACGTTAAGTGAATAATGGGAGCACAAGGTCGCCTCTTTGATGTCAAAACTTATTGAACACTGAATCATTCTGCAGAAAAAGATGTCTTTTTTTTTTTTTTCCCAAACACCCTACCATACTTTGGATGCTTTAAATACAGAAAGGCCCAAATGTATGATGGGTACTGGCCGTTGTGCACTGGCAGGTTTTGGAAGAGGAGTCGAGCTCTTGCACACACATGGGACAGGGATGACAACCACCTTCCATCCAGGTGTAACCCCGAGCAGCTGAGCAGCTGCTGCTGCTAAAGAAAAGGGAGGTAAAAATTAGAAACTTTCCAGTTTACGGCAATTGGGATCTCCAAACAGAAGGGTTTGCTGGGCAGGCGGCAGAGGGACCAGCACCAGCCAAAAGACATTTTCCTGGGTCACCTGAAGCTGGCAACAAAAGACAACATCAGGAAGGTAAAAGCTGTTGGGAGACCTCTTTGGAGGGGGGAAAAAAAAAAAAAAAGCATTTTTATTTCAACGTCATCAGAACAGCTTTGTTAGCTTAACAGCTTGCCTGTGTTTACAGTGCCAGTACTCAGCAAATGGACAACCTTTGCGATTACAGACAAATTATTGCCATTGGAAAATTATGTTAAGCTTTTCATTTAATGCTTCAGAGAAGAGGCAGCGGTTTCTCAAGAACAAACTGTTTCAAAAGGGTTTTACTGGCAGGCTGAGTTTCGCTGCTCTTCAGAATGAAACGGCACAAAAGAAATGGGAGGTTTTGGTGCAGGCCTCATTTGCAAGTACCCAACGCAAATTTCCAACAATTAATTTAACAATAATATCTGGCCACTTGGAAATAATTAATGTTGAGATTTGAAATAGTACATTTCAAATAATTATCCAGAGTAAATGGGTTAGGAGGGCAGGTAAGAGGAGCTAAGAAAACCATTTTGTCCACCTTAAATATAACCCTAGTCCTAATGATTTCTTTTTGGCCCCTTCTCTCTTTAAATACGAATTTTAATTACTAAAATTAAGTATTAAAAGCATAGATAACCTAGTGGTTTAAGAACAAAAGGGAAGCAAGGTTTGAAAGGTATTACAGCCAGATTAGCCCATCCAGGCTCTCCCTACACCCCCCACTCTTTGCGTTTCTCACTCCACAAGAGATATTTGATGCCATGTCAAAGCACATCACGAACCAACACTGTCATTTCTTTAGCGGAAAAAAAGGAAGCAAATCTGAGAAAAGAAAGTCTTAAATTAGCAAAGCTGAAAAAGCCTGAACAGTCTGGAGTCTCGTCCAGTCTTGAGTATTTTTAAACCTGCGGTGACAAAGGGTTTCACCAGGTGTTGTCAGCCAATGTCAGCGCTTGGTGCCACCAAAGAACATCTCGGTGGGTTGAACCGGTGGACCGGGGGGTGTCACAACCAGCATAAGGAGGGGTGGGTCACACTGAGGGACGAGAGCAGCCAGACATCATCCTCCTACAAGCCATAAGCCGTTTTCTCAGCTCAACTGTCTGAGATCGCTGTGACCGACCTGTCCGAGTAGGTTCAGTCCAACAAGGGACCAGCTCCAGCGTGGAACACGTTACCCCTGAGCACACAGCGTTGTAGGGGAATGACGCCTCCAAGGAGGAACCTCACTTTGACCACGGGGTGTTCAGGCAAATCCCTCAAAGCAGCTCAGAAAGCAACGTCCACGGAAACAGCATGCTCCTAATTTGAGAAAACACAACTTGTGCAGTTTTGCCTCTGGCACAGCAGAAGAGGCATCTAAAAGGTCCTCAAGCCCATTAAATATGGTGGCTGCACCCTCTGGGAACCTCGCAGAGAGACCTGGAATACGTCTGGGACTGTCACTGCCTCACACAGCAACACCAGTTAAATCTGGGGATGCAAAAGGCAGAACGAGACAGTCCAGCCCACGCGAAAGCCGTCATTTACATTCCTGTATCGCTGCTGTCATTACAGTCCCCTCCGCTCTGGTGCTAAAACAACAGCGTTGGAAAAGAACATCAGAAGCGTGGCAAGATCTGTGATAAACGTCATGTTTTCCTAAGAGGAAATCACACCATTGATGTGTTTCTCCCTTAACTGGGGAAAGAAAGTGAGAAACTGGTGTGTTCGGCAGGAGAGGGGCAGAAAGCAAAGGCCCCAAATATCATGATTGCTCCCCAGGCTGCTACCCCAACCCCATATCCTGGTATCGCACAGGCTGGAAGGCGTCTCACCGCTTTAAAATCAACGATACATTAACCTGGATATTAAATGTTTGGATTATTTCGAGATCATTCCATTCCGTCTCTTGTTTTAGCATTAAAGTTATTCCTCAATATACAAGAAAAGTTGAAATTCTGCTTGGAAAACAGAAAAAATTAACACAGACTTATTTTTTCTGTTTCAAAGAAAAAGACCAGAAAATGTGTCCACATCTCCTGTACAAGTGCTTGGTAAAGCTAGAGATCTACTCCAAAACTTTATCAATAGAGCAAGCTGTCTTTTCAAAGAAGCAGAAGGAAAAAGAAAGGAAATACTTCAAGTATTCCGGTGTCGTCTTTTCTCTCTGTTCAACTCAGTCTTGAAAATTGACTCTGACCGGCATGGTCACAAGCAGCAACACTCCTCACCCACCAGTCCCTTCATTTTCCAGCCTTTCTCTGGCTTGCCCAAGATAAGTTATCTCCTCAACACCTGTCCTATTTGCTTAACTATTTCGGGTGGAGAATTCCCATTAAAAAAAATTTTTTTTAAGTATTTCAATAGTCGCAACTGGACATTTTGAAAAACAAAATTTAAAACTTAAGAAAAGTAACTTTCAAGCTATACTACATTTTAAAACTCCAGCTGTGACTTATGAATGACTAAAGCAAAACTTAGAACTGGTTTTAAAACCTGTCCGGCTTTAGTTAACTCAAAAGCTGGAATTAATACTTTGCAACTCAGATACCTGCAGCTCCACAGACTCTTAACCAGCAAACCCAACACGGTCCCCAGTTCTCAGCACGGATCCTCTTTAATAATCTCACGGAGAAATGAAAATCCTTGTGCAACTAAACCCTTCAAAGCAGACCTGAGTTTTTGCATAGTCCATGTATTTCAGAGACTGATACAACCCTGAGGAGCAGAGTTAAATGAAGGGCTGACACGTGAAAGCCTCTCTGGAGAAGGCGCTTCCCTCCCTGTACTGCAACCCACGCAAAAACACAACTTCACTCCCCAGCAAGTCAAAAACTTCAAAGAATTACCTGAGCTCCCCGCGGTTAATAAATATTGCAGATATTTGTTCATGCTGTACTTGAGGCTTTTGAATATTTGCTTGGTAGAGTGAAGAGGCTCCGGCAAAGGCTCATGGCACACGCTGACCGTGTGCTGACACAGCACTTTCTGGGCTGCACAGATAATTAGGGCAGGACTTAACCAACCCAAAGTCCCGCCTTCACCCTCATTTACTCCCGGGTTGGGTTTTACTCAAGTGCTTGCAGGGGCTTTTTGACTGTTTTATTCCTTCCTAGCACTATTACAATCATCTTGGGGAGCTTTTTGACACTGCGCTTTCCCCACTCCAAGTGTAAAAGTTGCTTTTTAATTGATTTGAGCCAACAGAATTTGGCAAGCATGGTGGTTTCCCAAACGGCAATCCCCGGGGTTGTGCTAAGGGGTCCCGCTGGACCCCAACACCCCCCAAGGTCTCCAGCCCTCGCTCAGTCCCAGCGAGGTCGGGGGCTGCAGGGCAGGGAGACCAGCCGGCCCTGCCTGGCGCTGCCCACGCCGCCGCCTCGCCGGGGTTCCGTGAGCCCAAACGCCGCCCCGGCACCTCCAAACGCCTCACCCGACCAGAGGAGAGCGGCTTGGGAAAGCCAGGACTAGTGAATTGTGCCTCATGCTTCTCCAGCACGAATGCAGCACTGCGCTGTTCAACTAGAGGGGGAAAAAATCAGAGGAAGTGTTTAAACATCATGTCAGATACTCCACACTAGAGAGAGAAATTCATTCAGAGTAAAGGGCTCCTTGGGTGGGGGGAGAGGAGCTCGCAAACACCAGCACAAGGCAGGTTGCTGCACCTTTAGCCTTCCAAATCCTTCTGGCTTGGCAGATTTGTTCCCACCTCCTGCTTTCCACGTCTGTAACCGGAGTGAGGAAGAGCCACACGCAGGCTCAGGGCTGTCTCCCCACAGCAAAACCACAGAATCACAGAATCATTTCAGTTGGAAAAGACCCTCATGATCATCAAGTCCAACCATTCCCCCAGCCCTGGCACTGCCCCATGTCCTGAGAACCTCATGTCCGTCTGTCCAACCCCTCCAGGGATGGTGACTCCACCACTGCCCTGGGCAGCCTGTTCCAATGCCCCACAGCCCTTTGGGGAAGAAATTGTTCCTAATATCCAATCTGAACGTCCCCTGGTGCAACTTGAGGCTGTTTGCTCTTGTCCCATCACATGCAGAAAGACCAGAAACGGGAAGTGTCCTGCCAGCCCACGCTGAAATCCCGGCACAGAAAGACACAGAAAGCAGCTGCACCTGCCCACCCACAGGAAACCTGCCCTAACGACAACTCGGTTAAACGACAAAAATCCCTGACGGCTGGAAAGCCACCACGCTGATTTACACGAAAAGACACATCCTGACCCTACCGTCAAGTGCGTTTTCTATTCTTCATTTCAAAACTGAGCTTAAAAAAGATCCACAGGTGAGATTTTGGTAATTACTGTCCTACACACAAACGTGGAAAAAAAAAAGAGCAACCTTAGCAATGTCCCCCACGTGCACTTGATGGACTAAAGCTCCTGACACCGAACCACCCAATTTCCTCTCTCGGTGAAGAAATACTGAAGGCACTTCATAAGTTTCCATTTCTGCTCATTTCATTTCCCTGTAGCAAATACAGTAATGAAAGCTCTTTCCTACAAAAAGCTGATCTCGCACAACACCAACTACAGGAAAGGAAAACGCAGCTGTTACAGACTTTTTTTTCATCTTTTCTGCACATGGTGTGAACCTGCACTGCAATGTAAGTCCTACAAAGGCAAATCCCAAACAGTGCAAGATGCTGCTCCCACAAAATACAGCTGAGTTTAATGCGCAGTGTGCTGAAGGAGGAACCTGACCAGTCAAGACAACATCAGTCTCGACTTAACGGTGACACATGGGCTGAGGATGATTCAAGTTGGGTTTGAACATTTAAAGAACCACCTTAGGTTTTACCCAATATCATTTTGCACAGCGCTTTATATACAAGCCACAGCCATCCGATGTGGTTGCTTTTTGGTTGAAGACTTTGCAGAAGAGAGAGGTAATTTCCTGCACCAGCATCAACTGAGGTGAAGCTGGGGAGATAAACCCAAGGGTTTATCTGCACCTGAGCTGGGCAAACAGGAGCCAAACAGCATTACAGTCACGTACTTTCAAAGATACAACCTAGATCTAATCTCTAAAGCCTTGTCTGTCCAAATAGAAAAGCCACACAGCAAGAAAACTGCTCCAGAAGCTTTGGACCACACCAGAAAACTGGCAAAGAACTGCTCCAGAACGGAGTATTTCAAGGCAGGCACTGACAGCCTTGTTCTTCCCACCTCACACTAAAACCAGGAGCAGACAAAGAGGAACCGAGACCTACAGACCTGGACACAACTTTCTGCTCTGGGTTCAAAAAACATCCACCTCTTAAGCATCTCCTGACAGCTGCTATCAAAACCAGCAACCCAGAGAGCTGGTTTCCTTAAGATATTTATGAAGAGATGTTTTATGCTTCTTTTATGTCTTTCAGCACACTCAAGACCCAGACTTTAAAGAGAGACCTACTTTTCTCCTCTCCAGCCCTTGAAGAGACGCTTTTAGGACCGAAGGCAGTTCTTCCCTCCCACTTACGCCGCGCGCTTTCAAAGCACTTCACACGCATTCAATAATCTTTTCATCCTGCTCCAAAGCGGGTGGGTTTGAGTCATTTTGTAGATGGAAAAGCACTTCAGCCAAGTCAGGATTAGAATTCACAATCTCCAAATTCCCAGTCGCGCACAGACCCAGGTCCCGTCTCTCGGCCCACCAGCTCTGCTGTGGAAATAACCACATCAGTGCAAGATATCACCCCACAGATATCACCCCGCAGATATCACCCCCACACCTCACTCAGCTCTCAGCCAGCACTGAATTTCTCCAAGCCTCCAGGTTGCCACACTCTTTCACAGGCAGATACCCTGTTTCCCTGAATATAAGACAAGGTCAAACGTGCCCTACCAACCTGACACATCACATTGGTTCCCTCCTCACCCTAAAAGTTTGTATTTAATGAATTACCCTTGGAGAGGAAGAGAAGGGAACTCCAGCCACATGCAGACAGCAGCAAGTGGAGGAAATCTCCGTCTTCCTGCTGCTGATGATCCCCTAACAGGCATGGAGACCTCTCACCACTGTCTCTCAGTCACTGGGACTACGAGAGAACTGTGTGAAAAATAAAAATAATCTGTTATGACCATCTGAGGAAGCCTGGAGCAGTGAGAGGAACAGTGCTGCGTCTCACTGATTCCTCTTCTCCCCTCCTCGCTGCTCTGTCTGACACACGTCCACGGCCTCTTCCCCCCACTCCCCAGTTTCCAAAAGCTACTTTCGAGGCTATAGAAGAAGTTTTTGGGGTTACTGCCAGTCCTACCATGATCCAAAAACATCAAAGTCAACATCAGCCTTGAATCAATGTATTTAGCAAGCGGATTCTTCAGATGTTGTCCTGTTTCCTAGGTGCTATTCCAGAAAATACAGATCTGCACTGTAGCTCTTGGTGTAGGTACCCACCTGCTCTGGCAAAAAAAATATGCTTTTAAAACTTATTTATTGAGTGACATGATTAAATAGGTCAAATATGCCCAAGTGCACTGTTATGAGGCTACTTTAGAACAAGACAGGCAGTTTCACTGATAGGGAGGAACTTACGTTGAATTAAGAACCTGCGTTCAAGAATATGTTGCTAAACTACTACACCCTCTAGTGTAAGTCTTAAATCCATCCTAGACCAGCTTCAGACAGAGGAAAAGACAGGAGCGCTTCAACCTGAACCCTTCAGATGAAGCTAAGCCACAGCATAACTTAAAAAATAACTGCAAAAGTATCTTCTGTTTCCTACAGAAATCAGAACCCTGCTGAAGACCTTTCGAAAATTCAGCATTTTGCAGCAGATTCATCACTCATTTTCCATTTCTCAATCAAAATAAACATTTAAAAAAATGGCTGAAGCCCAACACCAAGCTGAAGCAGAATTTACGGATCCTTGGTTATGACGGTTGTGCCATGGCTTAGATGCCAAAAATTTGGGAGAGAGGTGGGGAGCAGGCGCAGAACCAGCTGGGGGGAGCGAGAGGCAGCGGGTTTATGTTTTACAAAAGCCAGAGTTTCTCTACAAGCCATAATACAGTAATTAAACCACTTCCACTCCCCAAAACATAAGCTTTCTCTCCTGGGTCACTAACACAGCCAAGTCAGGCCTAATCAGATTAGTACCAGGATGATTTCTTTCTTGTTCAGGCTCAGCTCTTACATTAACGCTTTGCAGCCAGTATTTGAAGCTGCACACAGTTCCCAGGTGCACCATTGGGGTTTACTAAAGATCAAATTTCACTCCCCCATTTCAAAAACCAAAACCAGCACAAGCGTTTATTTAGCACAGCAACATCTGTTTCAGGTGGGGAACCAAAATAGCAAATCTAGGTCCCAAACTGACATTCTGCAGATATTTAAAGACAAGCAGGAATAGTACACTGAAAGATAATTACAACATCACGCATCTAGAGGACCATCCTAAAGGGCTCTAGGGAGCTTTTCAAATCCAAAAGAACACTAAAAGATGCAAAAACTTCTGCCTTTCTAATACAGCACCTGTGACAGCCCTGAGCATGCTTCTTCTATTTTAAACTAAACCACAGTCATGGTAAGTTGACCTGGTCACCAGGACACATGAAAAATTAATCATCTGCCAACTTGGGAATAACCCAAAGTTAAGCAAACACAGAAAAACCATGACAACTTGTGCTTTATTTTGACAACTTCTGCTTCAGGTGGTTAGAGACCACACGGCCCAGCAAGCATAGCTAAATTAAGCTTTAACAAAAAGAAAGTGAGTAGCATTCTACTTGGGAAAAGAATGAAGGCTTTTCTCTCCAAGTAAAAAAAGCAGATCAGCCAATAATGTAAGTAAAATGACAAAAGTTGCTGGGAGAATGGAGAACAATAGCTCACTATCTGTTTTGTGGCCAGGCTTCATGTGAGAACCCTGGCAGCGCTCCAGACCTTGCTCAAGTCCCTCCCAGAGAGGGAACATGTCACCTCCAGAAGCCAGGCACCTCCTGAAGGGCTCTGATGGCTCAGCAGCTCTTAGCAGAGGTTCAAAAGATGCTCTGACACCTCGCTGCATGTGAGCTGGGGTGCCTGGAGGGACAAAGAAAGGGATGAGAACAGAGTTGCCGGTCCACAGCCTCCCTCCTGGTGAGGACAGCCAGGCTGTCCCCAGGCAATCAGATATTTTGGAAAGACGCTCCCACCACCCCCATGTCAGACAACAACTGAGGGATCCAACCAATGACAACGATGAGGAAACACCTGTCTTGCTCTCACCTGGTGGGGCAGAAAAGGCCCTTCAGACCCTGCTTTAGAGACTACAAGAGGTGACAACCAAGGGCCTGGAACCCAGGCAAGGCTGAGCACAAGCAAACACAAGAGCTCAGCACGAGAGGGACCCACCTGCCCTGCCTGGATGATGCTGATGATACCTAAAAATCAGCAATTAACAATAAAATAATACGAATAAAGGTCAGAGATTTTAGGCACTTACTAAGTTAAGTATCATCGGCAGCCCCAGTGGGGACATTCCACTCCAGAGGGGATTGGGGGGCAACGCCTGAGCCCTGGGAGCAACGGGATTTAGAGTCAGAAGCACATTCGGGCCCTGAAGGGTGGGCAGGCGTGAGGAGGAGGAAGGACACGGGCCCGGCCTTGTCCGGGCGAGGCCGCGCTGCTGCTGGGGGCAGGACCGGGCTGGGGGACCGGGCTGGGGGACCGGGAACAGCCACACCCCGGGGATGGAGAGAGCCGGGGGAAGGGGAAGGAGGTACCGGGGCCGTACCTGCGCCGTGGCCGAGCGCGACGCCCGCGCCGGGCCCGCCGGAGGCTCCGCACCGCGCTGCCGCCGCCGCCGCCACCGGGGGGTGCCGGAAGTGGCAGTAGGGCCTGCGGCAGGGCAGGCCCCCGCCCGGGCCCCCGCCGGTGAGGAAGGGGCAGTCGATGCCGCGGAAGTAACCGGTGGATCTCAGCATCCCGCCGGCTGCAGGGCGGGGGGCGAGGCCGGGGACGCGGGGAAAGGGGAGAGGAGACGCGGGCGGCGGCGGCGACGCACTCCCGCCTCGCACCGCACCGCCTCACGCCACCGGTGCCGGCCCCGCCGCCATCTTGGAACCGCCAGGCGCGGCGGCGAGGCCCCCGCGCGACGCCGCTGCCCGCACAGGGCTGCCCGCCGCGCGCCTGAGCGGAACGCGGGGCTGAGGGCGGGGCTGAGGGAGCGGGAGGGCGGGTGAGGAAATGGCGGCCGGAGGGAGGCGCCCGCGGTCAGAGCGCCCGGCGCGGCCGCCGCCCGGCTGCTCCCGCCCTCAGCCCCGTCCCCTGCCCGGCGGCCGCGGGGCTGGGGACGCGGGTCTCTTCCTCAGGAGGGCCTGCGGTGGTCCCGGGGCTCGCGGCTGCGGGGTGGTAAACCCTCGGGGCTGGAGGTCGGTCACCCATTGACAGAGGCACAAGGGGTGTGTGACCAGTTTGTGGCAGATGGTGTCGAGAGTATCATACAATCACAGAATCACAGAATCATTTTGGTTGGAAATGACCCTCAGGATCATCGAGTCCAACTGTTCCCCTACCCTGGCACTGCCCCGTGTCCTGAGAACCTCATGTCCGTCTGTCCAACCCCTCCAGGGATGGTGACTCCAGCACTGCCCTGGGCAGCCTGTTCCAATGCCCCACAGCCCTTTGGGGAAGAAATTGTTCCCCAGATCCAACCTCAACCTCCCCTGGCGCAACTTGAGGCCATTTCCTCTGGTCCTGGCGCTTGTTCCTGGGGAGCAGAGCCCGACCCCCCTGGCTCCAAGCTCCTTTCAGGCAGGTCAGAGATCAGAAGGTCTCCCCTCAGCTCCTGTTCTCCAGCTGAACCCCCAGCTCCCTCAGCCGCTCCCGTCACCCTTGTGCTCCAGCCCCTCGCCGGCTCCGTTCCCTGCTCCCAACTCGCTCCAGCACCTCGAGGCCTTTCTGGTCGTGAGGGGCCCAGAACTGCCCCCGGGATTTGAGGTTTTTCCTCCCCATTCCCAGCACAGGACGGTCACTGCCCTGGGCCTGCTGGCCACACCAGTGCTGGTCCCAGCCAGGATCCTGTGGCCTCTTGGCCACCTGGGCACACGCTGGCTCGTGTTCAGCCGCTGTCGATCGACAGCCACAGCCTTCCAGCCGCTCACCCTGCGCTGCCCGCCGGCCCTCCCTGCGTTGCCCGGGCAATTGTCACACCTGTATTTACTGGTGGGGAAACTGAGGCATGTAGTGACAGCCATTTGTGCTCGGTCAGCGCCAGGGCAGGGACTGGGAGCTGGCCCTGAGGGGTTCCAGCAGGCGAGGGGGAACCACCCAGCACTGCTCCTCCCTTGAATTGTCAGAGGAGAGAGTCTCCGGCTTGGGCAGATGAGGCCATTTTGGGATGACAGTGAACGACCTAGCGCTTCAAGGAGAAATCTCATTAAATGGAGCCAGAAGCCCCAGCCCAGAGAGAAGGGATGATCTGGGAAAACCTCATCACTTGTGAAAGGAAAGGTGGGAGCAAGAGCAGAAAGCGCTGGGGCAGCGCAGGGAGCCAGCGGGATGATGGTGCACGAGGAGGAGCCGTCCTTGTCCCCAAGGAAAAGATCACAAAAGTCACGTTTTTAAAAAAAACCACTTTATTTTCAAATATGGCACCACAACGAGGTGATGATCCTGCCTCCTCCCCACCCGTCACTCGTGCAGTGTCCCGGAGTCCGGAGCTGAGACCGTCGGGACAGGGACCCACCGCCCTGGCGCAGGGGACAGCGATGCCCCAGCAGCTGCCAGCCCCGGGAAACCTGAATAATCAATAAAAAGCTTTTAAAAAGCAGGAGGCACCAGGAAATCATCACCTTCCCTCGGGCAGAAACCTCCACAGGCTTCAGGTGCGCATCCCACCCACGCTCCTGCCGGCCCGCTCCCGGCTCCCATGGGTGCTGGCAAAGTGAGCTGTTCCTTCCCCTCCCAGAAAAAGAAGGCATTTTTATTTTTATGATATAGATAAATCTATTTTATATAACTTCAGCTGTAACAGAGAGAGCTCTAGAAATACAACACGCGCAGACACGCTGAATAATGTCATTTCCCTTCCTTGTGATTCTCGCCCTACCCTTACTCAACTCACAAGCTGGCAAAATAAAATAATATCAAATAAACCATTTCTGTCCACATCTGGAGGACCCCACATGGAAAAATTGCCTGAAATTGGCAGTTTTGGGGGGAAAAAAGCCAAAAATAAAAAAGGAAACCAGCCAGATGCTCATGTGGCAGGAGCCTCCTGCCTTGCAGACCTCTGCTCCCTGCTTCTTATTTTGCATCACTGTAAAAGAACACCTCCCAGAGCAAGTTTCTGCTCCCCATGGTGGGAGTTACAGATTTTCTCTGCATCCGTAGAACTTTCCCGTCGTCCCAGCACAAGGCACCAGTCATGAGTTTGTGAAGCTGGAGAAAGAAATGGGAGGTGGGAGAACAGGGGCTCCCCCTGAGCTGCTGAAATGTCCTCGCGCGGGGTCGTCTCTTTGCCCGGGTGGGCTGTTCGGTGCGGGCGGTGATGCCCCCCGGTACCCCCGTCCATGGTCCATGTCCCCGTGGGAGGCCCCTCCCCATCCCTGCTGTCCCCCCACTCACCCCCTAGGCCTCAAATGGCCAGGGGTGCTCCATGACCCCCCAAAACCCCTTTGACATCCTGGGGCGATGGCCTGGCCGCTGTGTCCCAGCCCCAACCTGCTGGGTATCAGCCAGCCCGGGGAGGATGCTCCAGCCCCCCAAGGGTGCTCCTGGCCGCCAGGATGGTCCCAACCACCCAAGGGGATGCTCTGGCCCTCCAAGGGTGCTCACAGCCCCCTAAGGGGGTGCTCCAGATCCCAAGGATGCTCCCAAGCGCCCCAGGGTGCTCCCGGCTCCCCAAGGAAATGCTCCGGCCCCCCAACGATGCTCCCAGTCCCCCAAGGGGATGCTCCAGTCCCCCAAGGATTCTCCCAAGCCCCCCAGGCCCCGGGTGCATGGTCCCGTAGGTGCTGTCCCAGCGTGGTGGCATCGGGGCTGTGGCAGCCCGTGGGCCTCCCTTCACCGTCCCAGCCTCCGGCCATGGCTCAGGCATAGGATGACAAAGGGAAGCTCACAGGGGGCAGAGGGCCGCGGCCCCTCTCCTCCTGCCGGGTGGCCTGTGGACGAGAGACGTGAGCCAGGAGGGGAGGGGGCTGGGGGGGGGATCCCCAACCCGAGGTGAAAACCAGCCCATGGCCCCCCCGGTGTGACCCCCCAGCCCCAGGACAGTTTGGGGGTGGTGGGTGCAAGCGGGGCCGCACGCTCAGGCAGTGCTGGCTTTTTCCGGGGGATTGTACCCTGATTCCCTGAAAATAAAACAGGGTCTGATATAATTTTTGCTCCAAAAGATGCTTACTTTTCTACATGTATAGCTGCCTGGACACTATTTAAATTGACTTTTTTAATGAACTGTAACTAGGGCTTATTTTTGGAGTAGGGCTTATATTCCGGGCATCCTCAAACATCCTGAAAAATCACACCAGGGCTTATTTTTGGGGTAGGTCTTATTTTCGGAGAAACAGGGTAAGTGAGCGTGTGGGTTTGGGAGTGCGAAGCTGCAGGGTTCGGCGCCAAAAAGGGGCACAGGTGTGTGTGCACATCCACACGCGTGTGTGCGCGGGCGTGCACAGCACCCATCTGGATGGGTCCATCCCGCCGTCGCCCACCCTGCTCCCCCAGCCCCCGCTGTCCCTGTGCCCCTGTCCCCATCCAGCCCCAGGTCGCTGCCTTGCTCACCTGCTGCCAGCGCGTCCTCCGCTCTCCTCGTCCTCGCCCGTCCCCTCCATCTTTGCCAGCGCCGCGTGTAGCCCCTCACCACGGCAGCCCTGCTCCGGCGCCCTCCCCTCTCCCCAGCCCGACCACCAACGGGCTCCTTCCCCTCTGCCCTTTTATACCATCTTTGTTCATATGACAAGCACGTGAAAAACCAGAGCAGAGCTCGGAAAAAAGCTCCTTAAGACACTTTAATTCAATTTTCCTGGATCCCATGACTGAGCTCGGCCTGTGAATGGGGTCTCATGACTGTGGCACACAGGCCCCACTCATCAAAAGCCTCATTTATGCCCCAAAAGAGACTTAAACCCCTCTTGGCTGGTCACCCGGTGAGCTCAGCGCCCCCCAGGCCCGGCCTCGGTCCTGTCCGTACCCACATCGCGGCTCTGCCGGGGCTCGTCGTGGTTGGTGTCCCCTCCGTTCCTGTGCGGTCCCTGGACGTCCAGTTGTCCCCTTTTGCTGCCATTACATGCAGGCACACACCGACACGTGCAAGTACACGCAAACACGTGCAGATACACACCGGTACCTGCAAATAGACACAGACACACGCAGGTGCACACAGACACACGCAGGTACATGTAAATACACGCAAACAGTCACAGGTACAGACACACAGAGATACACGCAGATACACACGGACACACACAGATACATGCAGATACGCACACAAAAACACACAGACGCACAGAAATGCAGATACACACAGACACACGCAGATGCACACACAAACATGTAGATACACGCGGGCACATGCGGATACATGCAGCTCACCCAACCCAGGCGTGTGCCCGCGACTTCAGCAATGGGCGCAGGAGCCGCCTGCGCCCCGGCTCTTCGGGCTGGGGACTTCCCGGTGACAGAGGGGACACCAGCCCTGTCACCTCTCTGCTGTGCGGTGGCTGCGGGACGGACTTTAGGGACACTCTGGGGTCTGATTCTGCCTTTCCCCCCTCCTCCACGTCCCGCTGAGACCCCTCCAGGCACTAAACCCCGTCCAGCCCCAACCCAACCCCTTCCCCTCCCTGTCCCCTCCAGGTGCTCCCAAGCCCTGGCAGTGGGGACACAAGCGCCACCCCGGTGGGTCATGGCCCAGTGTGGCCCCACCGATGGGGAACTCTGCGCCCAGGACCCCCGGAGCAGGTCTGGCTTGTGCATTTTGGAGACCCTGCAGCTCACGTAGGGGTTGATGCTTCTCCATCCTCACTCCAGCTGTTCATGCCCGCGCAAGCACGGAGCCTGAGCCCTCTTGGGCCAGGAGCAGCAAAGGATCCAGACCCAAAAAGCCTCAATCTCTGACGGCGATGGGTCACAGCCCTTCCTGGGCCACCACTCCCGACACGGGGGCACCATCCAGAGATGCCCAGCTCAGATACCCAAGCTCAGTCTAAATTTTGGGGAGCAGGCTGAACTTTTCTGTCCTTTTACCTTTTTTTTTTTTTTTAAACTCAGGCACAAC
Organism: Caloenas nicobarica; assembly: GCF_036013445.1. Lineage (NCBI taxonomy): Eukaryota > Metazoa > Chordata > Aves > Columbiformes > Columbidae > Caloenas > Caloenas nicobarica. The sequence continues at coordinate 467,290 of NC_088271.1, forward strand.
AAACACAAACTGAAGCCGCCCCGACATTCCCTCAAACCCAGCCACCGGCTCCGAGATGTCCCACCGGCAACGCGATAAAGCATCCGCAGCTCAACAGGAAACAGGCAGCAGTAAGAGGATAAAAATACCCCTCAGTGCAAACAAAACATCTCTGTGTCGGGATTAGGGTGTTGGGGGCTGCTCCAGCCTCACTAATCTGGGCCGGGGGGGAGCGGAGCTGGGTGACTGCGGTGACTTCGGCTTCCAGCACACGTGGGAGATAAAGGCTCTAAAATCACCTAAAAGCTCTAAAATCACCCGGGAGTTGGGAGGGGGCAGAAGGGAGGGCTGGTGGGACGCTCAGGGAGAGGCCAGACATCTAAACACCCTCCTGGAAAATGGGCAGACCACCCAGAGCGCCCCCCCACAAATCCTCTCCAAGCTCCCCCAGCCCCAAGGAAGGGTCCCTGCTCTCCAACCAGAGCACCCGGGTGGAGGTGAGGGGTGTGTGGGGAGCAGGGGGTCCCGTGTCCCCTGCCTCAGGCCCCCCAGCCCCAAACAATAGGCACATTGGAGGGTGCCGAGTGTGGGGCCGCAGCCAGACCCCAGCACGAGGCCCCTGAGCCCCCCCAAGAGCCGCCTAAGGAGATTATCGCTCCTCACATGAGCCGCCGAGCCCCACGGCCTCACGCTGGGGAGGAGGGGACACGGGGGTGACAGGGACACAGAGCGGGGGACCAGTGCCTGGGAGCCCCACGAGGGTCCCCATGGGCCTGGGAAGGGGCAGAGTGGGGGCTTTGCTGTTTGGGTCGGGGCGAGGCGTGTCCCATGGGCAGGAAAACACACCGAGTCTTTGAACAACTGATTTCAGAGCAGGCGCTGACCCAAAACGCACAAACCTTTTGCCTGTTTGTGGGGAAAACACGCCCCGTCTGCCGCAGGAGGGCACAGGGGGTTGTCCCTGCACAGATGGGGGTTCAGCAGGTCACAAACTTAAGATTTGCTGCCTCCAGGGCCATGCTGCCCACTCACGACCACAATTTGTCCCTTGGATGCTGGCCCTAGTACGCTGGGGACGTCCCCCTCCCCTGTGTCACAGCTCCGGGGAGGCTGGGGACATCCTCCACCTCTGCCCTGTGGGATCCTCAATGAAATGGGACAGGGGAACAGGTCCCCGTTGTCCCCACAGCCCAATTCGGAGGGACAGACCTTTGCAGCCATGTCCCAGGGGACCAACAGCTCCTTCCCCATCTGCTGGCGCACACGGGCAAAATGTTCAACCGCTGCTCTTTATTCGGTGCTCGGCTTCCTCGCCCTGAACGAGCGGCACGGAGGAGGTTTTCCAGGGATCACCTGAACACGGGGGGTTCTGAGGCGGCAGAGCAGGGCCAGGCTGGGGGGTGGGACGGGGGGCACCTCCTCCGCGTATCCCCAAACTCCCCGTGGGGACACGGCTCTGCCTGAGCCACGGGACAACCACCAGGTACCCGCAGCTGCCAGAGCCGCTCCCGGGAAAGCTCCGTGCAGAGCAGGAACCACCACCTCTGTCCTGCCCCACAGCACTGCCAGGGAGGGGGCCGGGCCCCCAGCCCCCCTCCAACTCGCCTTATTGCTGTAGTCAGAGCAGCAGAGCAGCCGGGGGGAATGCCGGGCTTCGCTGGTTTAGGAGTGGGGACGAGGACATGTCCGAAGCCAAGGTTTCGCCATCGAGAGGGTGGGCTCTCGTCTTTCTGGGGAGGGGGGAAGGAGGGAGCTGCCATCTCTCGCCAGCCCAGCCGGTGGTGCCAGCAGCGCCAGGGCCGACACCGCGATTGGGGGGGACAGCTGTGCCATGCCCAAGAGGAAACGCACCGGTCACTCCACGGCCTCCTGCCCTCTCCTGAGCCTGGAGCTGAGGCTGTACAAACTCATTGCACCTCCAGCAGCAGAGACCGGGGAGAGACACTGGGAGAACCGGAGAAGTGAGCGGAAATCCCCTGCCCGTCCCCCGGCTAGTTGCGTTGGTTGGCCAGCTCCTGGGAGATGAATTTCCGAAGGCGCTCGAGGTACTGGCTGTAGAGTTCAATGTCATTGTGCCCGGCCCCGTCCACCCACAGCGGCTCCACGGCCTTGGGGCAGCGTTCGAAGAGCGCCAGGCCATGGGAGAAGTCGATGACTTCGTCCTCCGTGCCATGGATGATGAGGACAGGAGAGGTGATTTTGGAGATCTTCTCGATGCTGCCAAGAAGGTGGGTGGGGGAGAGAGGAGAGGGAGGGGTAAGCACAGGGACTGAGGCACCCCCATTCCTCCTACCTCCCAAAACACAGCCCCTCGGGGAGAGGGACCAGGAAATGCTCTTTGATCACGGCAGAGCTTGGGGACAGGGAGCTTCTGCCAAGGATGAGCTCCAGGACAACATCTCCCCCAGCATGACAGATGAGGACCAGCCAGCAGTGACAATGGCCCCGGGGAACCTCGGCAGGACAGTGTGAGCCCAGGTCCTCCCCGAGTCGGGATCAGCTGGGCCAGACTTTGAGGAGTGGAAGCTCAGCTGTTCTCAGCCCAGCCCCAAAGGCCACACGAGGCCATGGGGACACAGAGCGTGGGCTGGTGGCTCCCAGCCACGGCTTCCGCCTCGGGGACTGTCCTTGGGGACTGTCCCTCAGGCCCCACTGGCCTGGCTGCAAGGGACAGGCGAAGCAAGAGCTTGTCCCACCTCAGCGCTGCCCCTGCCCTCTGCAGAGGGGGAAAAAAGCCCAGTAAATTTCCCTCTGGGGAAAGAGGGGTCCGAGGGACCCTGAGAAGGGGCTGGTGGCACAGCCCCAAAGCTAATGGGACACTGCGTCAGGATGGCCAGGAGGTGACACCACCAGGGGACATAGGGTGCACACATGGTGCAGACCTCAGGAGGGGACACTGTGACCCTGGCGGGGGTTATGATCCCCCGGAGGGGACCAAACGCAAGGCAGGAGGATGCAGATGGGCACGTTTAAGCCTGTCATGGGAAACAGGTCTAGTTGTTCCCATAACCCCTCTTTGTGGCCAGAGCTGGCATCCAGGACAGGGCTGAGCTGGCACTGCCCCTGCAGAGCCAAGCCCTGTCCCCGGTCCCTTCTCCTCAGGCCACTCACTTGGGGAAGGCGTCGAACCAGTAGGTCTTCTTGGTCTCGGGGAAGGCGACTCTCATGCCGGAGGTGAGCGGGGAGTGGAGCACAATGGCAGCACACTCATAGCGGGAGGCCAGGTCAACTGTGGGCACCGTGCCGATGCTTTGTCCGTATAAAATAATGTTCTCGGGGCTGATCCCATACCTGGGGAAGGAGAAGGCAGCTCAGCGCCCAAGCACCAGCGTCATATCGCCCAGGGGGGCCACCCTGCTCTGGCCACAGCCAGAGGAACAGCCCAACCGGGAGCACAGCTTGTGCCAGCGTCCCCAAACAGGGTCACCCTTGCTCCTGTCCCTCCGGGTCTCCCTGCTCCTCCTGCAGCTGCTTCCTGGCCACCCCTTCCCATTCCGAGTGGCCTCGGTTTCCCTCTCTGGATATTTCCTGTTTTCCAGCCTGCCGGGGTTTTCCTGGACACCCTCCCTCCCCGCTGCCCCGCTCACCGCGTCCGCAGCGCCTGCCACGCGGCATCAATGTCGGAGTAGAGGTTCCTCTCCGAGGGCTTGCCCGTGCTCACGCCGTAGCCCGAGTAGTCGTAGGAGAAGATGTTGCAGTTGATGCGGGTGCCCAGCCCGATGTAGAAGCTGCTCATCTGCCCAAGGTCCACGGCGTTGCCGTGCGAGAAGAGCACCGTGTACCTGCAGCACCGGGGAGAGACGGGCACGGTGGGCTCATGTGGACTCCGCCGCGGTGCCACCGCGCTGCCCAGCCCCACCAGCGACTCGGGGACAGATGTGCCTGGGCAGGGCCAACAACCCTCTGGCCACCTCCTCGCGACACCCCCGGTCCAACCCCAGGGACAACCAGACCCTCGTCACCACCCGGGGCCGGGGGCTCACTCCCAGCAGATACGGCCGGCCCGAAGGCAGGATGATTCTGTTCGAGTTTTTGAGTCTATTTTTGGTAAAAAGCTCAGGATTTGGGGCTGTTTGCCCAATGGGGATTTTAAGTAAGAATTCTGACAGCGGATTTTTTTCTCCCCTGAGTCTGGCAAGACACCAGACACTGGGAGAGAAGTGAATTGTGGGAGTGACAAGGCACAAGAAATTTCCACCATAAGGGGAAAAACAATGTTAATCATAAAAATTAACACTAATAGCGCATCGATGGAAGCTTGGCTCTATTCTGCCAGAGGGAGGGAGGAGCGACATGAACCCCCACACCGTGTCGCCAGCTCAGGGAACAGCTGCCAAGTCCCCTCCTGTCCCCACACCGTCCCCACGCACCCAGACACAGGTAGGGGGTCTCTGTCCCACACCCCAGCGTTCTTCTCCAGTTTCCCAGTGTATGGACCCATGGCAGTGACCAGCAGCGGGTTGTGCCTAAATTCCCCCTGGCTTTCGCTCCCAACCCTCTTGAGGAATCAAATGCACCAGGAAATTACATTAAATATGCAGACTCGGTTCATTGCGGGTGTCTCCTGGCCAGCACAGGGTCTCGTCCATCCCTGTGGTCAGCGTGGGACCAGGGACAAGGACAAGTGGCCGGCACAGAGCCCTGGTGCTCACCAAGAGCCTCGCACAGACGTTTGGTTCACAACTGGGGTGTTACATCCTGGTGTGACATCGGGGCGATCTGTGGGACAGCCGGGGGAATCCCCACATCCCCACAGCCTTCGGCTCTGTCTCCGCTCCCTATTTAACCCCGTTCTCGGCTGCAGCCACAAGCCAGACCGGTCCTGGGAGCCGAGCTCGCCCGCCCCACGGGATCCCTCCAAACCCCGCGGCAGAGCCAGCTCCTGCGGCGAGTGCCTGGTCAGGCTGGGACAGGGAGGTGGCACTCGGCTGAGGGAGGGGAGGGGACAGGACGGCACCGTGGCCGCCAGCCCCACGCCCAGCAGGAGGGTCAACCCGCCAGCAGCAGCGCCGGGCCGGCAGGTCCGCGGGCGACTCACCTGGCGCCGGGCACGCAGCGGACGTACATGCAGCCGACACGGTTCCCTCGGCTGCTTTTGGTGACGAACACCTCGATGTTGTCCAGCTCCCGCTGGGAGTACTGGAAATCCGCCCGGTCCTTCAAGTGCAGCTTCCAGCGGCCCGCGGCACCGCCGCGCAGGGAGCTGGTGCTGGTGCTGCCCACGGGCTCCGGCTCGGGCACCACGGCGTAGGTGGGCTCCGGCGGCAGGAAGGCCAGTTTGGCGGCGATGCGGCTGGGGCAGGGCGGGCAGCAGAAGAGGCAGCAGAGCTGGCTGATGGACAGCCCGTTCATGACGGCGGCGAGGCAGAACGCAGCCGTGCCCGGAGCGAGGGAGGATCCGAATGGGACAGAGGCCCCGTCCTCAGCCGGCCCTCGGCACGGCTGCTGCCGGCAGTTCACCGCGGGCCGGGGCTGGGGCGGCCGCCATCCGTCCGGCTGCGGGCAGCAGCGGGGGCCTGCGGGCAGGTCAGAGCTCTTGACAGACGCCCCCCCGACACGCGTGTCCCACGGCTGGGGACAAACGCACTCCCCAGCATCCCCAGAACACACACCCCACCCCCCCACACCAAGGGGAGCATCGTCCCCTTCTAACACACACACCCCCTGCTCGCAGCCCCCGCGCTGAGCCCACGCACCCCCCAAAAACCAGCCTCCTTCAGCACTTCCCACGCACCCCCATGCCGCTCAGCGCAGCCCCCGGGCACCGGCCCACGCTGGGGAGGTGAGGACACGAGCGCAGAATCACACACACATACAACAGCCTCATGGTTGGGGGTACAAAGGCCACAGCCTCCCCAGAACCCCCCAAATGCCAGCACAGGCGTGTGGCAGGAGCGCCGAGCTCCAGAAGAAAAAGGGGAGGGGGAGAGAAAGGGGAAAAAAAAAAAAGCAACTATTTTCTGCAAGTTTGGGCACAGGCTTGCACTGAGGAATGTCAAACCAGCCCACACCCCGAGGAATTTGCTCCATCTGCTTCCGAAGGGCTGGGAAAGGGGAGGAAAGGGTGGAGGGGGGAGAGGCCGCCTGCCCAGCTGGGAGAAATGTGCCAAAATATTCGGAGCTAAGGGATGCCCCATGCCCCGGACCCACCGCAGGCCCTGGCGCTGAATTTGGGTCTGAAGGCTGAATTTGGGTGCCCTGCAGGCTGGTGACCACCCACAGCAGTGCCAGGGCCAGCGCCGCACCCGGCAGCCTCGTCCTGCCCTGGGTTCGTCACCCCACGTGCCAGCGGGACCGCACGCACCGGCACGGGCATGTCGGGGCGTGGGGCTGCGCGGGCAGGGGCGGGCAGCTGCCCACGGCACAGGCATGATGGGTCACGCTCGCCCCGTCTGTCACACCTGCCCCGCACGTCACGGCTCGTCCCGTGGGTCACAGTTCACCCCAGGTGTCACAGCTCACCCCGTGCGCCACGCTTGCCCCAGGGTCACGACTCACCCCATGGGCCACCCCGGCCCCGGCTGGGACACGCACCCACGGGCAGCACCCCCACCTGCCCTCGCCCCACACCAGGTGTGGGGACCAGATCCACCCCCCAACACACAAACACCCACCCCACAGCCAGAGTGGGGGACTCACCCTGCACCCACTCACCGACTCCGTGGGACCCCCCCACTGACCAGGGGGTGTCCCCCCCCACACCCAAGTGACCAGTGTGGCCCCCTCCCCGGCAGGCACCGGCCCCCCACCCCACACACACTGATCGCTAGGGGAACTCCCCCCAATGGCTGGTGTGGGGAAGCCCCACACGCTGACCCGCGTGGGACCCCCCCTCCACACACACCCCGATCCATGTGGGACTCCCAGTGGGCGCCCCCCTCCCCCACCACACACACTGACCCGCGTGGGGTCCCCACACTGACCAGTGGGCGCCCCCCAGCACACACACACACACACACACACACACACACACACACACACACACACACACACACACACGGCGTGCCCCCCCATCACCGTGGCCTCCCCACACACACTCGGGCCGGCTCCTTCCGCCCACGGACCCGGGTGGGCCGCTCCACGCGCCCCCCCACCGACCGGTGGGACCTTCCTACTCCCCGGCGTGGGCGCCCCCGCGCGGCACCCCCCGGCCCCAGCACCCACGGGTGCGCCTCTGCCGTCCCGGCCGGGACAGCCCCGTGTGCCCCCCGCACCTGCACATGCTCGGCCCGGCCCGGCGCCCCGCGCTCGCGGCTGCCGAAGGGACGCGGCGGCCGCTGCGGCCTCCGGGGCGGGGGCGGCGCCACACGGCGGCCCCTCGGGCCCGCCCCCTCATCTCCAGGAAGTGACGGCATCGCCCCGCCCCCGTTGCCAGGGCAGCGGCGCGGCCTGCTCGCCTCATGGCTGCCGGGGCGCCCGCGGCGAGCGACGGGGGGCGATGAGCCCACGCGTGGCCGGGATATTTCAACCCACACCCCCTAAATCTAGATGCCAAACAGCCTGGATCCCCCAAAGTGGACACGGGATGGGAGGGGGTTTGGGTCTGGGCCGAGGGCCCGGGTGGGGCCTAAGGTGTACGAGCACCGTGCGGTCCCACTCCAGCCCTGCAAACACGGGTGGAGAAAGCAGCTCCCCCACCAAGGGGCGAATCTGGTCCCCCAGGGCCTGGGGGTGCTGGATGTAGCCCCACAGCACAGCCTATGTATTGGGGTGGTAGGAAGAGAAACTTGGAGTGAGGCACTTCTGACCCCCCATCGGCACCATATAGCGGTGGGGAAACGGAGGCACAGAGCCCCAGAACAGCCCAGGGCTGAGCCAGTGCTGGTGTGTGACATCTGCACCCTTGGAGCATGGAGGGCGCTGGTCTCTTCCTCCAAGGAACAAGCGCCAGGACCAGAGGAAACGGCCTCAAGTTGCGCCGGGGAGGCTGAGGTTGGATCCTGGGAACAATTTCTTCCCCAAAGGGCTGTGGGGCATTGGAACAGGCTGCCCAGGGCAGTGCTGGAGTCACCATCCCTGGAGGGGTTGGACAGACGGACATGAGGTTCTCAGGACACGGGGCAGTGCCAGGGGTGGGGGAACGGTTGGACTCGATGATCTTGAGGGTCTTTTCCAACCGAAATGATTCTGTGATTCTATAACGAACCATCCACAGCGTCCAAGCAAACTAGACTGTATTAATATTTACACTTCCGAAGAGAGAAGGAAATAAAGGGGAAAAGGTACGTGGTGGAGAAGCAGGTGGCCACCCTTTTGCCGCATGGGCTTTCCCATCACATCTGTGGGAGCTGCTTCCTCTCCCCAGGGGATCACGACCTTTGTGCCAACGCGAGGCGAGGGTGGTCACAATTTCTCACGGCTTCTCCCCAGGAGTGACCGCTTGTGCTCAGCAAAAACCTCAATGGGAAAACCCAGCCTTGCCACGCACCATGGGCACCGCGCTTATGGCCCCGGTGCATCCCGGCACTAAAATGCGTGTTCACTCGTGTGCTCTGGATGTGACACAGAAGGAAAAACCTGAGGAAAAAGCTGGTGAGAGCCAGACTCGCCTCTACTCTGCACTGTCAGGGGATTCGCATCATTTCTGGAGGTCCGAATCCTCTCGGCGATGCGGTATGACGGTTGCTGCGGCAGGGCACGCATGGCTTTGGCTGAAATCAGGAAAAACTAAACCTCCATAATGATCCCACACAATCACTGAGACAGAATTGCCGTGAACGAGGGAGGAAACTGCACGTGGAAGGAGCTGCCACAATTCCCCCAGCTGCTCGTTTAGCCCCTGCAGCTCCGCTCTCCAACACCCTTGTACTGAGGGAAACACTTCCCAAGCATGGGACAGCTGAAGCGGGGCAGAGGCCACTGCTTCTCTCCCAGGATTCCTCTGTTTGTGAGATCTCCGAAAGCCCAATGGCTGCAGCCACACTCCCCGCATTCCCAGGGAGGAGAGGAGAGCCCCAGGGTGGGCACAGATCCTGCACGGGGCAGAGGCAGATTTTGGCACCCCCAGGAGCCCCCGCCTGCCTTGTGCCACGTACCTGAGCCCCATGTTTTCCCTCCTAACAGCCCCAGAGTCCTCCACAGGGTTTTCCTGCAGTGCTACAGAGCCCGGCACTTGGCTTTCCCTGCACCCAGAGCCCTCCATGTGTGTGTGTGTGTGTGTGTGTGCCTCAGAGTCTTCCAGGTGCCTTTTGGGGTGCTCGAGTCCTCTGAGCATGTTCAGTGCACCCCAAAGCTCTCCTTTTGCCTTCTCTTGCACCTCAGAGTCCTCCTGAGAGCTCCACGAGTCCTTCGGGACTCTCCCTTCTCCCCAGGGCTCCCCAAGGACTTTTCTGAAAGCCCCCACCTGTGCTTCTGGACACCCCAGGACACTCCTCGTGACTTTTTGCATCCCCTGCAACCCTCCACGTGCCTTTCCCTGTGCCCCAGGTCCCTGTATCTGGATTTCAGAGCATGTCCTGGGGATCTGGCCCACAGGGAAAAGCAGCAAGGCGGGAGGGTTGCATGGGCTTCGCGAGCCCGCGGGCTCGTTAGGGGAGAAAGGTTCTCACCAAATATCAGGGACAGGAAAGGACACGGAGGTTTGGTGATCTGAGCTTTGTGCACAACCCTGATGAGAAGGAAGGGTATAAGGCAGAAGGCAGGAGCGGAGAGGTGCAGGCACCGCTGGGTTACACCAAACCTTGCCTGGGGAGTGTCCAGTGGTTACTCAGGTGACAGTAAATCACGGGAGGGTGCTGCAGGGGTGACCCTGGGGACAGCAAGCCTGGCAGGCAGAGAGTGGTACCTTCCTAATGTCCTGACCTGCGGCTGGAGCACATCTACGTCGCTTCAAGCCACAAAATAACTTTACTGTGCCGGTGCTGTGCTGCTTAACTAGCCCGGTGCTTCAACAACAGCGTCTCAAAGGGAGGGGAGGGGTTTTGGGAGCGTTAAAACTACAGAATCCCCTTTTCTGCATCTGAGAGCAAACAGCTCTCGGGGGGCAGAGAGCAGCCTTGCTACCAGGACTCCCCAGCTCCCAGTTTTACATCCGCCGCAAAGAGACAGCGCAGCGGAGGGAACAAAGTCCAGCGGCAGCTCACGGGCTGCAGCGGCAACTCCGGAGCGGTTCACGGGATGCGGAGCTGCTGGCAGAAGGGAAAGGCTGCGCGGCAGAGCCCTGCTGCCCAAACCGCCCCAGCAGAAGACAAGTCCCAAGGTCTCAACACGGCACAGCAGGGCAGGACGGTCCTTTTTCCCTTGGGAAACTGGTGGAGATCGGATCAGCGGAGCTGTGGCTGTTGGACAGGCAGGAAGGGAGGGGAGGAACAACAACTGTCAGCCAAGGGGGTGTGAGGAGTCCCTGCGTCTGGGCGCTGGTTCGTGTGTGCTGCTGGAGTCCCTGTCACACCCTGACGGGGCTGGGAGGAAGAGGAGGACGGCTGGGAGGAAGGAGAGGAGCACCAGGCGACCTGGCTGCAGTTCGAGCTGCTCAACCCCCTTCACAACTTCTGGATCTTCTCGGCGATAACGATGGGGTTTTCCTTACGGATCTTCTCAGCGGCTTCTGCCTTGTAGTCGTAGGGGCAGGCGTGCATGTCGGAGTACCGGTGGATGGCGCAGAACAGGTTCCCGCAGCGGCAGTCGAAGCCTGAAGGGAGAGCAGAGACAAAGCCACGTTAGTCCCCGTCCAGCCGGACGGAAAGGCAGCAGGGCCCCGGCTCTTTCCTGCCAGGCCAGGAAACTCCATGAATGCAGAAACAGGGTCAGAGGAGGGACCGACCGGCCAAAGGGAGTCTCAGTGTGGGGGATGACACGGGTGGCTCTTTCCTCTGTCTTAGCTGCTCCCATGAGCACAGGCGCGCTCTGGGCTGCCCCAGCTGTCACCGCAGTGGGAAATGCTCCCAGAGCAGCTGCTCCCTGCACTCCCCGGGGACAAGGGACATGCCGGGGACTGCTGAGTGCCAGATTGCTAATCCAGCCCAGGCTGCCCCGGCAGCGAGCAGAGCAGGCAGCCTGCACTGAGCCGAGCCCTCCAAGCCAGCCCGGCATCACGCAGCGGCATCTGCGCTGACCAGCAAGCAGCAAAACCTGTGCCTCGTTAGGACCACTTTCAAGCTATTTAGGCTTCAAAATTCATAATTTAGTCACTTCAGTTGGAGATAACGCTGTTCAGAAGTGCTACCGTTATGAACACCCTCTGGGAAACTGAGGCAGGAGAGGGTTTGCTGCAGGACAGCAGCTCAGCTCCCCATCGCGCTCTTTCCTTTCCCATCTTTCCAACTACAGGCTGTAAAGACCACCAACACCTTATTACAAGGTGCTGGTTTACTCCTATTTGAGCAAACTCATTTTATCCTAAACGCCCTGAATTCCCAGGAGTTCTCTGCAAGCTGATTCCTAAAGGAGAGGAAACTTCTCACAGTCTGAAGCTCTTAAGGAAACACCCAGGGAAACAACTCTCTTTGCAGATCTGAAAGCTGCGCAGTCCCAGGCTTATAACCCCACAGTTATTTTCTGACAGGACCCTCAAATCTCCAGCAAGCTCGGGCTCCGCGGAGTCAGGCACTGGGCAAACCTCCCAACAAAGCAGCTCACACCAATGAAAACAGAAGCATGTGCGCAGTCCCTGGGCACTGAACACACCGAGGAGGCTGAAGAAGCTTAGAACAGCAAGACCTGCACGGCTCTAGCATCAACTTTTTCCAGGGAAGCACTAAATGCCAGAGTCAATTTAGGGGAAGGATGTTTTTATTAACAAACCACAGCCAAGTTAATTGCTGTATGAATTGCCTTTCCAGGGGCAGTTTCCCCGTTGATACCAGTCACCTGACACCATCTCAGCACCTCTTTCTCTTCAGCTTTACAGGCTGAACACTGAGAGTCAAGCAACAGGAGTTGGACTCAATGATCCTTGTGAGTCCCTTCCAACTCAGGACATTCTATGATTCTATGAACATTAACAAATCGGATGAGTCTTGGAGTGGGATTTTCAGTTCATGTCACTATTACGGAAGCTTTACCACTGACTGGAATAGGAGCAGAATTCGATCCACAGCCAGCACTGACTTTGCTGCTACAAGCAGCTCTTGCCAAGTAGCAGAACTAACCCAAGGGGCACAGCTCCATCCCGTTCTGCAATCTGCATCCAAGGGCTGCCAGGGACCCAACAGCGAGCGGCAGATTCCCCGCGCTGCCGTAGGTCGGAGTTTCCCCTCCCGTCTCCCTGCAGCACCACATTTTGTGGATGTAAAGTGCTTTTTGGAGGGGGTATTTCCAACCACTGCCCTATGCCAGCCCTCCAAACCCAGGCAGTATCAGAGCATGAGATCTGTTTGCATGGCTGTGACAGCAGAATATCCGGGCCACAGGCAAGTTCTCCCCGCAGCCCAGGTCTTACCAGTCAGCCCTATCTTTTTCCGGCAAGTGAAACAGCGATTCTTCTTCTGTTTCGGTTTTTCTGAAGCTGTCTTTACCTCAGTTGTGTTCTGGGATATTTCAAGCAGGGCACCTGAAAGAGAGGCAGGAGTTTTGTTACCCCTCTTGACAAACTGAGCAGCACATTTGTTTTATTACAGGAGTTGCTTGAGGCCCTACTGATTCTGGATTTGTGCCAGACGCCTCTGTGTGCACGCTGCCCTGGCTGGCATAGCCCAAACTGTGAGATTTGCCTTGTTCCACAGAGATCGACACCACACACATAAGGTAATGTGACGCCCTTTAGCTCCTGCTGAGAAAAGGAATTACCTGGCACTCGCCATAGGTTAAGCAAGTGTCTGCATAGTCACTGCGGCTTAGCTGATGTACAGTAACTCAACTACACAGCTGAGCCTAGAGTTAATCTTTGCAGGCAAAAAAAAAAAAAATAGTTAACCCCCTGTAAGTACTACTAATTATTTTTGCTGACTCTTACGTAAGTGTCCCTCATATGTAGGTCTCGGAATGCTTTATACAGATACTCAGCACTGTCTCTAATCTACCAAAAGGAAAACCAAGCTCTGAAAGTCAGATTGCTAAAGGTCACTGATGCTTAGCAGGATTTCCAACAGTACCTAAGCAGGTTAGAGAAGGCAACAGGAGGAAGGAGCTGCAGCTGCCAGCAGACACGTACTGCAGTGCAGGCCGCTCTGCAAATCAGGCAAAACCAGAGAAAGCTTTCTGGATCTGACCCTAAACAGCTTCCTAAAAATCTCACGATCAGAAGAAAGGGGCGGCTCTTCCAGGCCTCTCTTTCACCAAATAGTCTTTCACTCGCCTGTTGTAAATGGTGTCCTGGGCTGCAAGGGATCACCAAACCCAAAATGCACGTGCATGTGCAGTGACTACAGCCTCTTTTTTTAGCAATCAAAAACTTTTGAGGTTTTTTCAGCTTTGAATGCAAAATGTGTGCTGAACTGCAGGAGGGTGTCTCCAATGCAGTGTCACTTGGTCACAGCTCCGCTGCAACACACCAGCTCACCCTCTAACTTGTCAACCGGAGGAATACCCATGCTCCTCCATCACTTCATAGTACCCATTTTGCAAACAAAGCGACAGCATTAACGCTCCCTCCAAGGGGCAGGTCTGGCTCCTGTCACACAGGGTGACAACCAGGCCAGCAGCTGCCCCTGGGCACCCTCACAAACAAGGCTCCTCTCTCCCAAGACTCCACTGGATGCTTCTTTCCTCCCTGGAGAGCTGGCAGGGAACCGCGGCCAAGAGCCGTGCAGCAGGCTGTGGGACGCTCCAGGCTCGCTGCCATTCACCAGGATAAGCGTCACGGAAGATGATCCTCCTGCCAGCAAGCCGAGGGCTGGCAGCTCCTCAGCCCACAGAGCAATCTCTGTCGGCCTGCCCGCAGGCACAGCATTTCCTCTCCTCCCTGTTTCAGAGAGAGACGAACTGTTTTCTGTCTGCGACTACCTGAAAGGAAGTTGTAGCATGGAGGGGTTTGGTCTCCCAAGGAACAAGCGACAGGACAAGAGGAAAAGGCCTCAAGTTGCGCCAGGGAAGGTTCAGATTGAACATTAGGAAAAAATTCTTCCTGGAAAGGATTGTCAGGCATTGGAACAGGCTGCCCAGGGTGGTGGTGGAGTCACCGTCCCTGGAGGGGTTTAAAAAGCGCATAGACGAGGTTCTCAGGGACATGGGGTAGTGCCAGGGTTAGGTTATGGTTGGACTCCATGATCTTGAGGATCTCTTCCAACCGAAATGATTCTGTGATTCTATGATTCTCCTTAGGTCTCCTGCCAGGTGTACCCTCACTGCTGGGAGGTGACAACCATTCCCTGGCGTCACTGGCCAGTACTGTACTTGCTGCTCAAACTGATTTGTGGGATCGGTGTCATTCAGACTCGTGCAAAGGCCAAATCATCTACCTGACGAGGAAGATGCTGATGAAGCTTCTTCAGTCTTGATCAATTCTTCTGTCTCGCCGTTGTTTTCCTCTCTGGATATGCTCATGGCTGTCATCTGATGAGTCACAGGGGTCTGACCACTGGGAGCAAGTGCAACAAACAAACCAGAGAGTAAACACAAGTATTTTCTTTTGATCAGCAGTTATGTGGGAGAGATCTTCAGCCCATAAAGTTAATTTTGTTATACCCAGAGGTAACTCGGGAGTACAACAGGCCAATTCCCCCTGAGATTTGGGATCAACATTCTTCACAGACATAAATGGAACAAATCTCTGATGACCTCAGTTTCCTTTTCCACCCAATTATATCTCAAAGCCAAGTCAACAGCCCATCCAAAGAAGTCCAGAGGCAGGAAAACAGAGTTATGAGTCAGGACTGTAAAGCTCAAGGCAGTGCTGCCTTCCTTCCTATCAAACGTGACCAAGGTCCCCAGTCCCACTGCTGCAGCTTCCAGACGGGATCATCACCAGGTGCTTTCGCTCAGGACTGCGTTAAAACCAGTTTAACGCAGCCAGTGACAGACAAGGTGCACCAGCTCCGAGAGAACCAGGATACCACTTAGCTTACTACAGGTTTTAATTTACAACCGACCCTCTGGTACCTGACTCATCATCTCAGTCTTCCAGATAAGCCAGGCTCACAATCCAGACCGCTTTAAAGATCCCCTTGGCCATATGAAGGATAAGAGCCCACCCCTTGTGTCCCAGGGCTGTTTTTTGGCACGGCTGTAGACCCACCCCACCCGCAGACCCTGCCCCTACCTGGCCTTCACATCCTCGGGCACGGAGTCTCCCTCGGCACACTGCCCCGCAACTGAATCCGAAGCCATGGGGCTGCTGTTGGGACCACTGGATGCTACAAAACAAGATCAGAGTCTTAGTAGACTCTTAAAAATATCAGCAAGTTCCTGGGGTGCTCAACAGGCAAGGAGAAAGCAGGGTGAGCGCTTTCAGCAGGCTTTAACCTCCTGCTCCCTATCAGGAGCTGGGCAGGTAAAATCTGACTTCAGTCACCCATGACATCTCCACCATTCTTTGATTCCTCTTCTCTTCCTCAGCATTGCAAAGCAAACTCTGTATCAGCATAAATATTCTCCTATCAGTATCAATGAAAGTGCTGCAGTTACCTTGAACCCAACGTTACTCTGCAGCTTCTCCAAGGTGTAAGAACCAGATCCTCATCTGCTGAAAGGAACCAGCTCCAATAGAGACATGTTGGTTTATGTCAGCTGAGGTTCTAAGTCAGAATCTTTGGAAAAACCCTTTGTCAGGAAGAACTGTGTTTCCAATATATATTTTGGGTGGGGATGGGGCCCCACAAGCAGCCGGGACTGAGAAGAAAACAACTGACCCCTTTAGAGGGAACAGAAGTGCTCAAAGGTTCCAGTCTTCAATTTAGAGACCTGGGTCTACATGAAAAGGGAAAAACACAAGTTTTCCAGGGGGGAGTAAATCTGCTGGTGGCCAATACCAGGACCATGCTCTGTCCCAGTCACTTAACACAGTCTACAGCCAGGCACCCATGGAAGTTAAGATTTCTCAGGAAAAAATCCTCTACCTGGGGGACTTATCCGGTCACTGCTCTGCTGTCTCTGCAGGAACTCCTTATAGCAAACGGAGCACATCCCGTTGGTGCGGGGGCTGCCATAAAATCCACAGCCCGTGGTACACAGCAGAGGCACCTGCGTTTGGTTCGTCTCCTGAGCCATCCTCGCTCCTCCAAGGCCCCAGGCTACAAATAGGAACAGAAATGACACAGCTGTTAGGGCCGGAGCGCTCATTCATTGTACCGCAGCTGATGAAGGAGCACAAAGGATCCCGAGAGAGTCCAGTTCCTGCACGTGCACGACAACGCGATCCAGGTCCCTTGAGCAAGGGGTGCCCAGAGCTTGTAAAGCAGCCCCGGGATGCGGGTCCTGGAGCTGTTCTGAGCTCAGCTGCCCAGAGCCAGCCTAGAACACCAACAGGAACCGGCTCCCTCAGCCCCTCCTCGCACCACAAGGCTCCCTAAATCCCGGGGAAAGACCTGAACGATCTGCTCTCCAACCGTAACAAGAAGTGCAACTGCAGCGCAACGAGCGACTCCTACAAACACCGAAACAAAGAATGCCACTCAAACGGCCAGCCCAATTAGCTACATTTTGTCCTTAGCAGTGTTTGTTTTAATTTCAAGCCTGTTTTAGTTTTTTAGTTCTCAGGAAGATGATGTAAATGATGCAAAAAGAACCCCTTAAACCTCAGCTTTGACACACATGTATGTCCCAACATATGCTGGTAGATAATGGCAACGTTAACATAGGCTGGGAATAAGAATAAGGTTTCTTTCCGACAGTACAATGCAATTCTGGAACACCTTCCTGGGTGAAACAGCAGACACGGTGAAAACTACTTTTAAAATTAATCTTAATAATTTCTTTCTGGATCACATGCAGTTGCCTCCAGACCCAGGAACCGGCCCCTTCCAGCCACATGAACTGTAGCACTTACACGGCCAAGCTGCGCTGCACTCCTTAGCCCAGAACCACAAACAATAACTCCCAGCAACAACAAGCACCAATTCAGATGTGTGCGGACAACGTGGCCGCAGCCAGTCCAGCTTCGGCAGAGGACAAGCAGGGAGGATGTTCACGGGACCACAGTGGTGCCCGTAGCTCCGGCTCAAGCACAAAGACATGGTGTTGCTACCGGGAGACCCCAGCAGCGATTCCCCTTCTCCCAGCATGGCAGACACACAAAATACCCACCACTTCACAGCCAACTCTTCAGCTTTCCTTCACGCTCCTACAAAACTTGCTCAGCCAAGGGAATAAAACAACAGGAACAAGAAATAATTACCCTCCCAGGAGCGCTCCTGTGGGATGGAAGAGGATCAGCTCTGGTTTATTCCTCCTTGTCCTCAGCTGGGTGATACAAATCTTCGCTCAGGGCTCCCCTTGCAGAGCTCAGACCAGCGTTCCCATTACCAGACCAGGAATCCTTCCCAGACCGACCTCTCCTGCACCCACAGCCTCCCCTGCACCGGACCCTCTGGGATCAGACCTGGCGGCTGGATCCCCGCAGAGGGAACCACGCACGGACAGATCTTCAGCAGCTGCTTCGAATTCTGAGCGTCCCTGGAGAGAGAAGGCAAAGACCGCTGTGACTTTGGGCGAGCTCAGCTCCCCCTTGGCCACCAGCCCGGGGGGACAGCCGAGCAGCACACGGCCTCACCGCAAAACCGGCTGAAACGAAGAATCGGGGGGGTGGGGAACCGACCCGCTCCCCCTCCCGCTGCTCTGCCCCCGCACCCTGAGCCGGTAACCACCCCCCCGGCCAGGGGGAGCCGCCGGCCCCGCGCCCACCCCACCACCCCCGGGCCGAGCTGCCCCAGCCGCTTCCCGGGCGTAGGCCGCGGCTCCCCGTGCCCCCCCACCTCCGCGGCCGGGCCCCGCGCCCCGCTCCCCGCCCGCGGTGGAAATCGAGGCCGAGGCTTTGCGGCCTGCGCGGCGGCGGGCGGGCCCGGGCTGGGCCGGGCCGGGCCGCTGGGCCGCGCCGGGCCCCACTCACCGGCGGCGGAGGCGGCCGGCAGGCCGGGCCGGGCCGGGCCGGCCGCCGGGAGCTCAGGCTGGCGGCGGGCAGGGCGGGCTGCCGGGAAACATGGCGGGCGCTGCCGGCGGGACCGCGGCCCCCGAGCGCCCTCCCCCGGGGAGGGCCCGGCCCGGGCGGGTCGGGGCCGGCGCCTGCAGCCGGTGCTGGGGAGGCCTGGGTGTCGGGGCTGGGGTACGGCTGAGCCCCGGCTGTAGGGGAGGGGGCTGTGGCCCCCCCGGCCATAGGGGCTGGGGTGTAGGAGAGCTGTTGCTATAGGGATGGGGCTGTAAACCCCCCTGACTGTAGAGGAAGGAGCTGAGACCCCCTTGGCTATAGGTTCTGGGGTATAGCTATGGGTATATTTGTGATTCACCTGGCTATACAGGCGGGGGTATAGGTGTGCCCCATCTATAGTGAGGGGGCTGAGAGCCCCTGTGTGTATAAGGGGTGGGATGCAGCCAGACTCCACTGCAGGGAGGGGATCTGGGCACAGACCCAGGCCAGAGGAGAGGGGCCGGAACCCCTGTCCCCCCAAGCCATAGGGACTGGGACATAGATATTCCTTGACTATAGGGGAGGGAGCTGGGGCCTTTCTGCCAGCTACAGGGGCTGAGACACTGGCTGGACTCCAGCTGTAGGGCAGAGGACTGGGGACATCCCCATCTATAGGCACTGCAGGAGAGGGTGGGCAACACTCTCCCCCCAGCTATAGGGAGAGAGCTGGCAGGCGGTGGTGACACTCTTCGCTGAGCCCTGAGTGATGGTTTTTGGCTTCTTTTTATTATCTCCCAAGTAACAAGCACCAGGACCAGAGGAAACAGCCTCAAGTTGCGCCAGGGGAGGTTGAGGTTGGATCTTGGAACAATTTCTTCCCCAAAGGGCTGTGGGGCACTGGAACAGGCTGCCCAGGGCAGTGCTGGAGTCACCATCCCTGGAGGGGTTGGACAGACGGACATGAGGTTCTCAGGACATGGGATAGTGCCAGGGCTGGGTTATGGTTGGACTTGATGATCTTGAGGGGCTTTTCCAACCAAAATGATTCTATGATCGTATTTTCCCCAACATTGCACGCTTTAAAGATGGTGCTTGGCCGCCTTGTCCAGGCTGTGCTTTTGCCAAGAAAGGTTGGACCAGATGATCCTTGTGCTCCCTTCCAACCTGGGATTCTACAATTCTATGATTCTCTGCTCTTGGGCGGGATTTCGGGGCTGGCTCCCGCCATGCAAAGGCACCGGTTGGTGCAGTTTGATTTATTTGTGGCAGCCAGCGTGGGAAATAAACTCACCTGAGAGGCTGGGCGGGTTGCTGCCCGGGCACCCCCGGCTGTCCGAGCATCCCCGGCTCCCGCAGCATCCCCTGCCACACATTGCCCGTGGGCCACCACCGGCGACAACCGCCCAGCCCGGGTCGTGGCCACCAGGTGGCACCAGCCCCCCACGGAAGGTGGCCACACGGGGAGACCCCCCCCCGAAGCCCCTTCACCCTCCCTGGCACCCCTCGCCCACCGCCAGCCCTGCAGACCCGAGCAGGTCACTCTGCAGCACTGCAGCCCCACTTGGCTAACGAGGGTCACTTGGCGAATGCAGACCAGGGGCCTTGAGGCCACCAGCCTGGGGTGCCCCTGTCCCCCCGGGGCTCTCCGTGTGTCCCCCAGTGCTACTGTCCTGTCCCCAAGCACTTTGGCTTTACCGAGCCCAGCAGGGCGGGTGGGGGGGTCAGGGCAGCTTTTTGGGGGCCACAGCCCCCAGCAGCCGAGCTGGGTGGCTGAAGCGCAGGAGCTGCTCTGCCAGGGCGGTTGGAAGGAGCCCAGGATGTACCTGACTTCACAGGCTCTGACACCCCGGCAGGAGCAGGGGACACTTTGCCAAGGGGACAAGGACAGGGGGCGAGGGCGGTGGTGGGGTGCGGAGCGCGGGGCAGACTGAGCTCCAGCACTATTCATGCACGTTTTCCCGTGTTGCTCTGATAAAATTTTCAGAGCCAAAGCTGGAGGGAGCTGCTGGCTGACACAGCCTGGGTTTGTCCCTTCCCTGCTCCGCTTTCCCCTTGTCACCAGAACTGCTGTTGTCACCCACCGCTGTCACTCCCACAGCACCAAGCTGTGCTGCTGGAGCATCGTGTCCATCTGTCCTTGAGCTGTGGCAGCAGAGGGGGAGCTGCCTCCATCTCTGCCCGCCTGCATCAGCCCCCTCCGAAGCATCTTCTCTGCCTGGATTGTCTAATGGCTGTGGCTGAGCATTTAAATGTCACTCTGCTAACGGGAGCAGTGCAGCAGGGAGGGGAGGGCTGGGGGAGACAGGACAGGAGAAACAGGAGCAAACCAGTATTGATTTCCAGCCAATTATCACTGTTATCAAAGCAGCGCAATTAAAGGATGAGGACACATTTACAATACCCTGCCTGCCCCTCTGAGGCCAGACACCGGTTCGGCACATCTGCGCGCACGCAAGCACTCCACGGCTGCACATGCGTGCCCGTGTCCGCTGGCAGCACACGCGTGTACATGCAGGCACACACGCGCAGCTGCGCAGGCGTTGTCAGCGTCTGCTGAGCTTGTTTTCCCCGCGGAGTTAATCTCCCCAGCCTGCTTCACTGCCTCATTTTTCTGCGCAGCCAACATGTGCCTCCATCTGGCTCCGACTGAGCCGCCGAGGGTGAGGGGCTCTGGGGATGGCTGGCAAAGCGCTGCCCGGGGCTCTCACCCAAAGAGGAGATGGAGCCATGGGAACTTGGCCTGTTTCTCATCCTTGGGGTCCTCTGTAAAATGTTTTCTCCCCACATTGCCATCCCTCCTCCTCCCCACTGCCCCGGCATGCAGAGGCTGGGTCCAACCCCACTGCACCCCGGGCTCTCCCCAGACACCAGCTGGACGCCAGCCCTGCCGGTATTTAATTTCTTATGCTCTCGCAGGACGGGCGCTGGAGTCACACAGCTCTGAATTACACTACACTGCGTACACTGGTACGCAACATTTTTTGAGCACCGAAGATGCGAGCAAGCACCAGCCCCCTACCTCAAACGGTGTGTTGTGGCCCAGTGTGGTGATGTGGATCACACACAGGCAATACCCTTGAGACAGGAGTGAGGTTTGCGTGTGGTTTCCAGCACTGGGAGAGTCAGATGCCTCCACTCCCAGAGAAAAACCCAAAGCCAGGATCAATCCCTGGGTGAGCAGACCCCAAATCAGCCCCATCCTGTCCCCAAGGGCTGTGCTACCCGGTGTCCAAGCAGCATCTCCAGGAGATGCTCCCAGAGCGGTGGGGAAGGAAGGAGAGTGTCTGTGCTCAGGTTGTATTGCCTGGGAAGGAGTTTAAGCAGAAAACCATGGAGGTTTAGCTTGGATATTAGGAAAAAATCTTTCACGGAGAGAGTGGTGAAGCTGTGGAACAGGCTGCCCAGGGAAGTGGAGTCACCATCCCTGGAGGGGTTTAAAAGACATAGACAAGGTTCTTAGGGAGGTGGTTTAGTATCAGAGTTAGGTTATGGTTGGACTCGATGATCCTGAGGGTCTCTTCCAACCAGAGTGATCCTATTATTCCATGCTTCTATGAATCTGACAGTGGCAGGAGCCTTGTGCCCCCCCAGCCAGCCACCTCCCTCCAGCAGCTCAGGAGCTCCTCACCGGCTCTCCCTGCTCAGCATCGCCCCATCTCCAGGGGAGGAGCAGGACCTGAGACCCGACACCCTGTCCCAGCCATGGGCCATCGTCACCTCCCCGTCCCCAGCACCGGCCACTGCTCTGCTCCAGCCTTGCACAGGTAACACATTAACCTAGTGCTGCACCAGCCCCTGCCCACGGCTCCTGCGCTCCCTGCCTGCCTGACACACATCTGGGGAAGAAGAGAGGTGTGGGGGGACATAAAATCCTTTTAATAGGCTCAGTGGGTTAGAAACCCCCTCGCAATTACCGCCTTCTCCTTGTCCGGTGCACACAAAGGACCCTCTGGGGCGCTGGGCATGTTCCTGACAAACCCAACGTGGCTGCGGGAGCCGAGAGGAAAGAGCAGACGCGGGAGCCCTTTCAGACACTGCGATTTGGTTGCAAACTGCTTAATTTCCTGAACAAAATGATATTTTTGTTGTTGTTGTTGTTGTTTTGATGGAAGGACGGCACTTTTTTGGCATGGTACAATCCCAGGGCTATTCATCCGTCGCCACAGCAACGAGCTCCATCAATGGCCATCCGAGATTGCGGATGATTAGAGACAACATGTAAAAGGTGGAAGACGCTGGGCACCTCGCAAACCTCATCTTCCCAAATGACTTGAATTATCCTCATTATTTCTCCCCGGACAATTCTCTCCTCAGTCTGCGGGAGACGTCGCTGTTATATAAACACGGGAAGAGCGGAGTTACGAGAGCGGGTGGAGGAGAAGGGAACGATCTTTTCTGGTGGGGACTGACCTGGAAAGCTCATGACATGGAGGATGAAACCCTCCAAGTTTCTCAGGGGCCTGCAAACCTCTCCCCATGCCCGGGACGGGCATCACTCAGGGCTGCGTAGGAGCTTTTGGGGTGGGGTGGCCATGTCCTCTGCTTGTCCCCAGTTCCCCAGGACCTTGCACCCTCCTGTGGCTTTGTCTCAAGATGTGCCGCTCCTTCTCGGGGACATGGTGGGGACCTTGGGGTCCGTTTGCTCTTGGAGCACTTTAGGGACCCAGCCTATCAGCACCACCTGTTTTGGGGATAAACCAGAGGGAAACAGGTCGCCGGAGCCTGGCAAAGGCGTGCCGTGTCCCGGCAGAGGGGCTTCCCACAGTGACGATGTCCGCAGCGCTGCGCGAAGCATGGCAGCCGTGAAACTTTAATGCCCACCTGCAATATTGATGGTGCTGTTGATGGCAAGGTGGGAACCGCACTGAATGGCCTGAATATTTCATGCGTAGCTCCGCGCCAGGATTTTGGGGATGGTTTCCTCCACTGCAGCCACGTCCCCACCTTGTCATGAAGTCTGAGCCGTCTGGTGTGGATAAAAGGGTGATGACACCTCAATTTGCAGCCAAAGAGTCTCACAGAAATAATCTGGGGGCGTTTTGGCTCCTGCCCGGAGTGGGAGGAACAGAAGTGTCCTTCTGGGCATCTCTCTGCTCTGGAGGGAACAGGAGACCCAGTTGAGGGGCTGGAGGTCTCCAGCACCACTTCCCAAAGTGCTGTCGGTGGATGTCCCCTCCCCGGGGGAGGCCGTGACACCTCCCTGGGGAGCCTGTTCCAGTGTCCAGCACCTCTGGGGGAAGAACCTTTTCCTCATGTCCAACTGGCCCTCCCCTGGCACATCTTCTGCCATTCCCTGGGTTCTGTCACTGTCACAGAGAGAAGAGCTCAGCCCTGCCCCTCTTGCTCCCCTGCTGAGGAAGCCGTAGATAATTTTAACTTTTCTTCCAACACGCATTTACTATCTCTACATTATTTGCAGAAATACAGAAAAAAAAATTATATGGAAAAAATAACACATTACAAAACTTACATACAAGGGCAAAACGTACCAACAAAAGCCTGCTCACAGAATTAACATCCAGTCTTTCTGTCACCAGTTAAATGAAACTCCTCTAGGAGCTGCTGGGGGGGCAGCTGCCTTGGGACCCCCCTCAGGTGGAGCCCTGGGGAGCAGCGGAGCCCCCGGGTCCCACAGCAGGGACAGGGACGCTGCAGCTCCATGGGGCTCATGCACCCGCACGGCTCGGGTGACGCCCCAGAGCCCCCGGGGTGGCCCAGGCAGACACCGGCGCTGTACACGGCCCCACCTCGCTCTGTGCCTCAGTTTCCCCACTGCACCCCGGGGATGAGCTGCCCCCTCGGCTGTTTTGTAGGGAGTCGTGGTCACCATCCAGGGCCAGGGGCAGGAGAACGGGATACGGGCAGGATCCTGACCCCCCGCAAGGGACAGACCCCAGCCCTGAGCGTGCTGCCAGGGGGTGTCCAGGGGACACGTTCACAGCTCCAGGGACAGGAGGGACAGCTCTGTCTGGGCACAGGGTGGTGGCTGTCCTTGGGGCAGGGGGTGAACGAACCCTGCGCTGTGTTTTGACCCCAGGCTCCTCTGCTGCCGGCGCCAGCTGCCACCGCAGAGCCAGCGCTGTCCCCTGCCACAGTCTCACATTTGATGTGAGATGCTGACACCTCCAAGCTGGGACATTCATGCCCTTGGGGGGCCCACATGCTGGCTCCTGGCCAGGGCTCACCCCCTGCCGTGGGTCCTCACCACGTACCAGGTCTCCCCAGTTGGGATGGTCACCCCAAGCCCCTCCTGCCGCCAGGTCTCCATGCTTGCCTTTTGGGTCCCATTCACTCCAGCACCCCGTGGGGACAACGACCAAAACCCAGACACACCCTTTGCAGGGAGTGTGGCTCTGATCAGGCTCAATTAGAGCCGATAATTAACAGCAGGAAAGGAGATCAATAAGGGAAGCGGCTGACGACGCAGCTGGGGCTGGGCATGGTGGGGCTGGGGTCCCTCCTGCCACCCCAAGAGCTGGAGGTCCCCTCTCGGGCACCCCACGGCACAGCGATGCTGGGTCCCTGCTCTCCTCCCGCATCCTCAGAGGAGGAGGAGGAGGATGGGAGATGCACGTGCAGAGGCAGAGCCAGGTCCCACTGAGCCCATCACCAGACTGGGGGGTGACAACGAGGGGGAACCCCCCCCATCCCACAGACCTTGGGCCACACTGGTGATGGAGACAGAGCAGGCGCTCCGGGTTGGGGAGCTCCGGAGTGGGAGAAGGAGTTAATTCCTACACCAAAAAGCTCTTTGCCGGCATCTCGTCTCTAATGGAAGAGTCATGTTGGATTAGCGGGCGGCAGCGCGAGGCGCCGAGCGAGCGCCCTGCCTGCCGGCGCCCGGCCCCCGGGACGGCCGGGGAAGCCATGCGGAATGGCAGATCTGGGCCACTGTGCCAGCGCCGGCGGGGGACACGCCACGGTGCAGACCGCAGCTGAGGACGGGCACGAGGAACCCGCCGCAGCAGGCTTTCACGCTGGTTTTTGTCCCCATGGTGGTGGCTCAGCATCCAGCCATGATGCACCTATGGTACCCAGGGATGCTTTTCCTCTATTCCCAACCAGCCTGGGGAAAACTGGGTTCAGAAGCAAGGACACCTCAAATTTTCATGGTACAGTGGCTCCAGTGAGCTCCCTGCACCTCCACCGCTGCAATCCAATAGCCGAGGGCGAGTGATGCCTGGGCGGTGGAAAACTGAGTCAGGCACATTGGACACCATGTGCTCAGCCTCCCCTTTCACGCTCCTTATCGCATCCCCGATGGTAAATAAACCACCTGTCTCCCCAGCAACCCAGCCGGGCGCGGGGCCGCGCCGGGAGCGGAGTCCAAGGTGAGGCGCGGTGCCGGCGATGGGAGCCAGCCGAGGAGCAGCAATCGCCCCCGGCCCGTTGGCAGGGCATGGGGACCTGGGCAGCGGCGTGGTGGTGGGGAAGGTGGGTGAGACCCATTTCTTGGTGCGATGCTGCCTCTACAAAAGACACTGAGTTCCCCAAAGCCGTTCACCAGTTCCAGCAGATGGGAAAAGTCTGGAGAATGGGAATATTTGCCACCAAAAATCACAGCAAGGTTCTTGAGGCACCTTTAGGGTGAGCGTGTGTCTGAGCTGGGCTCTCTCCGGTCCCTGGCAGCAGGAGCAACGGCTGAAAGCATCAGAGCATCCCTGACCCACTGACCCATAAAAACGAGGCATCCCGGAGCGGCTGCACCCTGCATCCTCCGGCCGAGCACCCCCCTCCACAGGTAACCCCAGCAGCTCCCCCCGGGCAGGGCTGGGTCATCCTGACCCCCCGCCCAGCCGCTTAAATCAAGCAGAGCCCTTTGTTTTGTGCTTTCATGTTATTTAATTCTCCTCTCTCCTCACTTGCACTGCAGGGGCAGCAGCTAAGCCTAGGGCTTTGCTAAGCCAGGATCGTATTAAAAGCACAGAGAGGAAGAGAGTTTCTGGTGCTAAGCTGCTTGCGGTAACAGAGATGGATTTAAGGAAACTGCTCCCAAAGCGATATTATTGCCCAAAAGCACCCGGCCTGGGGGAAGGCAACCCGGGACGCAGGGAAAGGCCCTGGGCTGGTCCTTGGTGGGACACACCAGCACCAGCATCACCTCCAGCACCAGCACCAGCACTGGCACCACAGGGCTTGGGGGTTTTGCCCCATGAGGCCACAGCCAGGACTGGGACCCACAGCCGGGACTGGGACCCACAGCAGGGACTGGGACCCACAGCCGGGACTGGGACCCACAGCTGGGACTGGGACCCACAGCTGGGACTGGGACCCACAGCAGGGACTGGGTCCCACAGCCAGGACTGGGACCCACAGCTGGGACTGGGACCCACAGCCAGGACTGGGACCCACAGCTGGGACTGGGACCCACAGCCAGGACTGGGACCCACAGCTGGGACTGGGACCCACAGCCGGGACTGGGACCAGCCCATCGGGTGCCAGGCGGGCGGCGCGGGCAGCGGTGGGAGGCTCACCTGGGCTTTGGCTGTATTAAAAGCTAAGTCCTCCGGCACGGCTTTTTCCAGAGCGGCAGCCAAAAAGGTGCTTACGGGGCCAAGGCAGGAGCCTGCCAAGCCCTAATTAGAGATGCTCAGCGGTGCAGCGGTGCTAATTCCCAACCTTTCGCCTCTGGATGCTGGGATTTAAACCGCAGCAAAATCATCTCGGGGACACAAGCACTGCAGTTGGGTTGTTGGGGTGAAAGGGGAGTAAACGTCCCTTTTCCTCCCCAAACTGTGGTGGACTGGGAGCTGCTGAGACTCCCTGGCCTGTCATTGGCGGGTGTCCCCCAAAGGTCTCCCCGGTGTGACACAGGGTGACCTGAGCCTGGGCAGGGGGAGAAGCCAGAGCGGCTCCCCAGGTGCTTTCCTCTCTTTCATCCTCTCTCCACATTAATGTGTTAACTTTGGTCAAGAGCTTTTCCCACTGACCTACTGATCTTTCCTATTTCGGTCCCTGGAATTAAGAGATTGTTGGGATTAACTTGCGCTAAAGCCTCCAGATCGGCTCTGGAGCGGGACGCCCAGGTACGGGTGCCGCGGGCAGCCAGGGGCCCCGGCCGGCGGGAGGAGGGACCCGAGCGAGGCCGAAGGCTCGAGCACGGGTGGCTGGAGGGGCGGGTGCAGCACCCCGCACTCGAGCAACTCGGGTGCTCTCAGCTCCTGCCTCTCCCCTCCCCGGGGTTTTGGAGCTGCTGTGGTCAGGGCTGAGAACCCGCCGAGGCGATGGGGAGGGTGAGGATGCCCAGAAGTCACCCAGGGATGGGTGGGTGCTTTGGGGACACCCTGTGCCCAGCCTGGCAGGTGTCACCCGGCAGCAGGGATGCGATCAAGGGGGGATGCGATCAAAGGGGGGATGCTTCCAGCCCCCCCAGACCTGCCGGGCAGCTGCCAGCACCCCGGGTCCTCTGCGGGTCCCACAGGGTGCCACCTCAGTGTCACTGGGACACCAAACCCCTTGACGTTAACAGCAAAGAGGGGTCTGGCCACTGCCTTGGCTGAGCCAAGGGCTGGGTTTTTTGCAGCATTTCATAGAACCATTTTGGTTGGAAAAGACCCTCAAGATCATCGAGTCCAACCATTAACCCAACACTGTCACTAATCTGTGTCCCATGTCCCATTTCCACAGCATTCTAGTTTGGGGCCAAAAATTAAATCCCAAAATATCCCCTTTTCACCCCAGTTTGGAAACTCCCCACAAAGGCAGGCTGCTTTTCTATCTGAAGGGACCCCCCCAGGGCGTCCCCAGCCCCAGGGACCGTGTGCCCCCCGTGTGCCCCCCTCTGCCCCGGGGTCCCCCTTACTTGCCGCTGGGCATGGGAGAAGCTGCTTCACATGAAACTTGGCAATTTTGTGGCTGGGAAGTTCAAAAAGATGGAGGCAAAGGGGGAGGGATGGGGGGGGCAGGAACAACCCAGCTTTGAAGGTGCCTGGAGATTAACTCAAGGCCACGGCGGAGGCTCAGAGACTTTTACAGCAAAACCTCATTAAGGAGGGAGCGGGGGGGACGGGGGGAGCAGGGAAATCTTTTAAGCAGGAGGAAAAATGTTTGATTCAGCAGAAACAAGTGGGAAAAAAGCCCCTTCGCATCCCCCCGCTCCGCTTTTATCTGTCTCGGGGGGATCGGGGCGGAATATGAAATCTGCCCCTTTCCTCTTTCCTGTTTATCTCCTAATTATTACGCTGGAGATTCAGCAGCGCCGTGCGGTGCCCGGGCCGGTGCTGAGCGGAGGCAGCGCTGCCCGAGCCGGGGGTGAGAGCTGGGGAGAACCGCCTGGGGACCCCTCTGCACCCCCACACCGCCGGGATGAGCCCCCGGGGCAGCGGGGAGGGAAACGGCGACACAGGGGGTCCCAGCCCCCTCCTTCAGGCGCCATTATTCAGGCGTCCTTAGTGCAGCAAGGTGCGCCGGGGCTCTGCAGCCTGTGTCCCCTCCGCAGGGACCCCGCAGCCCGGCGGGGCGGTGCGTCTGGTGCAGGATGAGGGCGGCCGGGGGCGGAGGCCGAGCTCCCCCCCGAGCGAACCCCCCGGGGCGGATGCTGCGGCCGCCCGTGGTCGCCCGGCACCTTGGCCCACTGACCTACTTTGCACTTCGCTGCGCCGTGGGCGTGTGGGGACGGGGATGGTGATGGGGACGGGGATGGGGATGGGGACGGGGATGGGGATGGGGAGGAGACGGGTATAATAATGGGCACAGGGATAGGGACAGGGATGGGGACAGGTACAGGGATGGGGACAGGGATGCCATGGTCCAGCCAAGCAGCAGGGGATGCTCCAACTCACCCCGCAGAGCCTGGGGCACACCGACGTTCAGCCCAGCCATGGCCCCCCCTCACCCCCAGCCCCTAACGAAGGCTCTGCTAATTGCTTGGGCCCCCCCTCGGGGTGCAGCATGAGACCGAATGTCCCTTCCCTGGCCCACCAGCAGCTCTGCCAGCCACAGCTCCAATTAGCCTCGTTACCCTGCATCGCAGCTGATTAAGGGCCAGGTAATTGCTGTGATGTTGGATGTCCCTTATAGTCATGCAGCCGGGGGCTCTGGTTATACCTGGTCCCACCAGCCCCCCATCCCCACACAGCCCTTGGCCCTGCGTGGGGACAGGGACAGCCCCGCACAGGCTGTGGGACTTGGGTGTGCACCCCACTGCTGCCTCAGTTTCCCCTTCTCCACGCTCTGCTTTGCGCTCATCACCCACCCTGCTGTGTCCAAGCAGCACCCACGCTGTGCCACGTGCCACCACCATGGCCCCACGCCACAGCCCGTGCCACAGCCCCATGTCACAGCCCCACGCCACAGCCCCACGCCACAGCCCCATGCCAGCTTTGTGCCGTGGGGCGGTGACTCACGCCGCTTTGGCAGAGCCACGTGCCCAGCGCCATGCCAGAGCTGGCCGGCTGCCAGGGGCTGGCACAGGTGGCAAAGCCACATCTTGTCACCGTGGTCCGAGGGCACTGGACCCTTGTCGTGCACTGCCGCGGCCTTTCAGCAGCAAGGTGGGGAGGAAAGGTGACAGCGATGCCATGGAGGGGACAAAGCAGTGGGCAGCTGTCCCTGAGCATGGGTTGTCTGCGGTGTTAACCCCACATCAAGGCTGGGGGGTTGCAAGTGCCCCCACATCCCCTGCAGCCACCCTGCCCCTGTCCCCACTGCCCGCACCCCCCCCAGAGCCTGGCACTGGGGACGGGACCCTGCCCTGGCACTGGGGCTGCCACGGGGCACCCAGGGACGAGCTTTGGGGTCTGATCTGCGGCCACCAGCAACGGGTTCACCCCATGACCTGCTCCCCACTGGGCAGGTTGGCCATTCCCAGTGAGAAACTGAGTCACGGGGAGGTGAAATGCCCTGGCAGTGCCATGGCAAGGACTCCACGGCAGAGCCACCGCAGGGACAGCTCTGCCAGCTGGGGCGAGCGCAGGACAGCCCGGCACAGCCCCGGCGGGGCGCGGGGTCCCCGAGGCCGGGTGAGGGGCTGTGGGTGCAGGATGGGCGATGCCGGGCGGGAGGAGAGGTTCCCCTCTCGCTGGGTGGGGCACAGCGAGAGCAAACAGTGATTAAGGTGAGGTGGTGTCGTCCCAAATTCCTGCTCGCCTCCAGGCCAGCGGCCGATCGGGATGATCCTGGTGGCAGAGCCACTGCTGCGACACGGCCATGGGCTGGCGGCGTCCTGGCGTCTGTCCTGGCCCTGACCACAAAGAGTCGTCGGCGAGGCCGGGCCAGGGAGGAGGAGGAGGAGAAGGGCAGGACAGTGATGGGGTGGCAGAGGTTTTGTTTCTTTTCCACTCCGGATGCTGGTGCCACCTGCAATGGGCTGGATCCAGCCCCGCTGGCCACGTCCCCTGGCATCGCCCAGGGGGGTGCAGCTCCGGCACCCATCCGGGTTCTGGCAGCACTTTTGGCAGCTCCAGCCCCGCTGCTTCCCCATCGCTGGGATGTCACCGCGTGACGCCAGGGTCAGCGTCTCTGCATTGAGCAGCTGAGAGCGGAGCAGCACTGGGGTCCATGTCACAGCGTACAGCGGGGTGACAGCTTTTAGGGGAGGTTCAGTGGCCTCCAGTGCTGCCGCACCCAGAACAGCCCTGGGGAAGGGTAGGAGAGGCTGTTCCTCTCTCAGGAGCAGATGTTATGCCAGGGACTCCCCTGTCACCAACAGTGAATCGGCTCCACCTCAGTTCTGGCTTTGCTGGGACCAAGACCCCAGTTTAAATGCAGCCAAGTCCGCAGGGTGAGGCCCTGGTGAAGATAAAAGGGGGTCCTGGTGCCATGTAACCTCTCCACCTCCACCCCTGCAGCCCCAAATCCATGGGGCTGAGCCCCAGAACTGCAACAGGCCGTCCCCTCTCGAGTGGCCCCCCAGCATCTCCTTCTCCCTGGGACTTTCCCCGGGCCGTCCCAACGCCGGTCGGTGGCAGACATTGGGCACCGTGTGTGAAGGGTTAAGGTGAGGGTATCGGGGAGGGTGCGTGGATCTGGCATTGCTCACGGTAGGTGTGGTGCCACTTACATAACCTCATACTTTTGGGTTGCACCGGGGGCACTCGGGGAGTATTTTTGCTCTTGCTCCGGTGCGGTTTGGCCGTAACTGTTCCAATGGCGAGCCAGCGACCGCCTTGCGGGAGGGGTGAGTTCACCAGGGCCGGACCCCGCGTGCCCCAAAGAGTCACCGTGTTGTTCCCGGTCTCAGTTTCCCCATCTGTGAAACGCGGCTAATGAGGCTGACCTCCTTCGGGCAGTGCCTGTGACCTTCGGGGACAGGCAGTGGCCTCACGCTGCACGCGCTGCCAGCACAGGGGCTGCCCCCCACCCGAAATGTGTGCCAGGGTCAGATCTCAGGGGCTGTGCTCGCAGCAGCCCCGCTGGAAGCGGAGCCTGTAAAGACCGAGGCGAGACGTCGCCCCACGTCCCGTCCGCGTGCCCATCCATGCGGAGGAGGAAGGAAAGCCGGGAGGAAGGAGCGAATCCGAGCGGCGAGAGCAGCGAACCCGTTCCCAATCGCCATCAGCAAAATCATGTCAGACAGCAGCACTGGAGCGCGGCAGGTGGCTCGGCCCCCCCGCACCCCTTCACCAGCCCCCTCCCTGCCCGCAGCCTCTCCCGCGCCGCAGCAGAGCGAGGGGGTAGCTCGGCACACGGGTGGGAGCACATGAAGCGCCACCGAGGCTCAGTGCGGGGACAGTGCTGGTGAGAGCCCCTCTGCCACCCGCCCGGCAGCACCCCTGCACCCCCAGCTCAGCCCCGGGCTTGGGGACAGGTGGGGGTTGAAATCAGCCAATTCAGACCTGCTTAAATGGTTTAATTTAAGGGTTTGGGGGCCACAGTGCCCCCTGAAGAGCCCAACTGTGAGGACAGGGGGGAGTCTGGGGAGGAGACAGCAATGCCACGTGTGTATTGATGGTGGTGGCTACATCTGTGCCCATGGTGAATGGCACCATGGCTGATATGGTGCCCATGCCACAGCCATGGCCACGGCTGGGGGCTCGTTTGTGCCCATGGCAGAAGCCACATCCATGTCTATGGTTGGTGCCATGTCTGTGGTGGACGCCCATGCCCACGTCCATGGTGGGTGCTGTGTCCGGGGAAGATGCCGTGCCCAAGTTCATGGTGGATGCCACACGTCCGTGGAAGGTGCCATGCCCATGCCTGTGGTGCACGTTGTGCTCATGCCCACGGTAGATGCCACCTCTGCACACAGCAGGTCTCCAGGCCAGCGCCACTGTCCCCAGGACCCAGACACCCCCGGGTGCTGCTGAGCACCATGTCCCCTGCACCCTGAGCCCTGGTCTGCCTGTGACACGGACCAAACCCCCCACCCCTGCAATGTGGCACCACCGCAACTCTGGTGACCTGGTGCAGGACCCACACCACAAACCCCAGCCATGGGGCTTTGCCTCATGCCGACACCTCTGGCAATGACCACGAGGTCTCGTTGTGTGGTCCAGAGCCACCATTTCTCTGTGTTTATTACCGCAACGTGTTGCAGCGCCACATTATCCAGGATACCACCCGGCCCCCAAAGCCCTCTCTGTGCGTCACAGCAGGAAGGACGGGGTGGAAACGGCTCCCGCCACCTCCCGAGCTTCCCACTGCTGCCACCCGCGCTCCGCGGACCGCAGGTCCCCCAGCCGGGATGTCCCCTCAGACCATGTCACCTGCACCGTGGTGCGGGGACACGATGTGGCTGTTTGAGGGTCCCCAAGTCTCCCCCATCCCCCCCAGCGCTGGGTGTCTGCACCTTCTCCAGGGCCCCCCACCCTGTCCTGCCGGGGTCCCCGCGCCCAGCGCGTCCGGACACGGCGGAGCCGCGCGGGGCGGTGATGCCGCGGGACACGCAGGCGGCCCCGTGCCTGGGCGAGCCGGGACAGGACAGCACGGGCCGGGCCGGCCCTCCCATGGGCGGTGCAGCGCCGAGCACCCCGCTGCCAGAGCCCGCGGTGCCCCCCAAGCCGGGGGTCCAGCAGCCCCCGGCACCCCCAGCCCAGCGCCCATGTGCGGCGCCGGGCACCGGCAAGGCGGGAGCGGCGGGGACCGCGGAGACGATGGAGATGGAGGAGGAGGAGGAGGACGAGAAGGAAGGGCAGGAGGTGGGGCTGGAAGTGAAACCGATTTGGAGGGGCGGGGCGGGGCGGGGCGGGCTCGTCATGTGAACGGCCGCATGCTCGGGCAGAAGTGGGTCAGCGGTGCCGCGGAGGGGCCGGTGACAGAGCCGCCCAGTCCCTCCCGGTGCCGCCGCTCCCCGCTCCGCCGCAAGGACCCCCCATGCGCCCCCCGGCGCGCTCCTGACCGCCGCCGGCCACCATGCGAGGTGAGTTTTGGGGGGCCGGGGACAGCGGGGGGACCGCCCGGCTGCGGGGGGGCAGCGGCAAAAGTTGTCCCCGCTGGGGAACGGGGGGAGCCCGGCATCAGACCCGCCGGGACACGGGGGGACCCGCATCAGCCCCGCTGGGGACATCGAGGGACCCGCATCAGCCCCGCTGGGGACACGGAGGGACCCGCATCAGCCGCGGCGGGGTCCGTGTGCCTCTCCCAGCTCCCCCCTTCATTAGGAATAACATTCTTGTTTATTTTGCTTTGCTTTCCGACGCCGGCTTAGACCCGCTCTTAAGCTTTTCCTCGCACTAAACCCCTTAATCTCCTCTTCAATATGTTGCTCCTACCAGGGCTGGATTTATTGCGGGTTTTTTTCCCCCCTTTTCCCCCTCCCTGCGGCGGTTCGGGGCCGGGTCGGTGCAGCCGGAGGGACCAACCGCAATTTCGGGGTGCCCCTTATCCAGGGAAGGGGCTGAGTCGCTCCAGCGCCTGCCTGATTTCGATCCGTTATTAAAAGCGATTCCTACTTTTCACCCCTCCACTTTGCAAAGCAGGCGGTTAGGAGGAGGAGGAGGGAGGAAGGGAGGGAGGAAGGCTCCGGCGGGACGATGCACCGGGGCCGGTGATGGTGACGCAGCGGTGGCCGGACCCAGCTCTCCCCGTGCCCGTTCCTCATGGAGCTGCTGGGACCCAGCACCCTGGGGTGGGATTTTAATCCTCCATTAAAGCCATTTTCCATCATCGCCTGAGCCCTCCACAGCACCAGGACTTGCTGGAAGTTGTGCTGTGCACATCTCCAGGTGTGGTTTTTGGGGTGCACATATTTAGGTGTGTTTTGAGGGTGAACATCAAGGTGTATTTTTGGGGACGTCTATCTTTGAGCTCCTCAAATCAGTTTTCCTCCCTCCCTCCCTGGCGCAGATGCTGCGGTTCTGCCGCCCACAACGCTCTTGTGTAATAGAGGAGCCCAGCAAGCCCCCCACATCCCCTTCCCACCCCATGACATCCCAGGATTTCACCTTTATTAGTACGGAGGGAAGTGTTAACACCTGCCTTAATTAATAACACCACCTGGCTCTTATGTAGCGCTTGCACAGGCAGCACCGGGCTTAATTAGCAGCTGGGTGAACTTTTCCTTTTTTTGAAAAATAGTTTTTCTTTCCCCCTCCCCAATTACAGTATGTTGGCCCTAACTAAGGGCCGAACCCCCCTGATATCACATAATTTTCCTCCATTGGGCATTTTTCCCGCAGTGCCACCCAGCACAGGGTTCCCATCTCTCACCAAAGCCCAAGTGCTACATGGCGGCACTGAATCGATTCAATCTCTATTTTCTTCCCCCAAACCACCTCCACTCTGCCCCTTTCCCCGGGGGCCACAGCAGCTCCTCGTTCCTGTCCCTCCCCGCGCTGCGGCTGTGCCGAGGCTGGGCAAGAGGCTTTGCCTGCTCTAATCCTATAGAGTTTCCAGCCCTCCCGCTTGCTTGTTTTGCAAGTGGCGTGGCGAGGAGCGTGCGGTGGCTCGGCAGCCTTTCCGACTTGTCCTAGTGACCTAGATCTGTCATTGGAAAAAATCAGAGAGGGTGGAGGAGGAGCTTCCCTGCCCGTTTCGGCAGCGTGCCCACGCCGGCGCGGGCAAGGACGGCCAGTACCCATCGGTCCTCCTGCACGACGGTTGTGCCTGTCCTGGGTAGCGCGGGATGTGGATGCTGATGGGGATGGGGATGTCCGTGCCCTTTGCCTCCCAAAAATAAAGATGGAGGAGAAAGTTGGCCACTGGCAGTGTGGGGTCCCAAGGGATCCAGCCAGGAACTGAGATCCTTGACCCCCATAACCCCGAGGAGCAGCAGTAGGTGGAGGGGACAAGCGCAGTGATGGGGAGACATCGGTCCCGGTCCCTGCGTGTGGCAGCAAGTTAACCCTGCAGCCCGGCCGTGCTGGCAGCATCCCCTGCCTGCCCTGCCGTCCCTCCTCCCCATCATATTTAACTTTGAACTTGGCAGCGGCTATATAAAGAGCTGCTGATGTCTAAATCGCGCCTGCTTTATTGGATGTGGTGAGCGGAGCTGCTCTCGCTGCCTTTATTTAGCCCCATGGAGATAATTCCCCCCCTGATTTAGCTGCAGGGCTTGAGAGATGAGGGTGTCTCCTGCTCCAGCCCAGTTTCTCCCCACCCCAGGCTGGTGGCAGGTCCCCTTCCCCGCCACCACACCTGTGCCACCCTCCTGTGCCAGCCAAAGTGCAAAGGGCTGTGTCCTGTGTGGCAGGGGTGGCCTTGGAGCGGTGCCGCGGGTGCCAGTGAGCCGGAGCAGCTGGGTGGCCCTGGGGGAGCCCCATTGCTCGCTGCTGCTTGGGGGTGACCAGCTTGTTGGGGTTTCCAAGCCAGGGACACACACTGCACCGCGGGACAGGGAGAAAACTGCACTTTGCTGAGGATCAAGGTGGCTGCGAAGCCACTGGTTGTGTGGCCAGGAGCGAAGGTGGCCGAGTGTCACCCTGGGGCAGGGGGAGAGCGGCTGAGCCCCGTTCTGGCCCCAAGCTTCCAGGAAATCTCTGCTAATCAATTAAGAAAACACTTCCCACCTCCAGCATCACAGCCTGGCCCTTTTTCCCGATTCTTTTCCCGATTCCTGATTGCCCTAACAGCCCTGGAGCTGGTGCTTTGAACCACAGGGCCACATGCTGCAAACTGCGGCAGCCTCGCGTGGCCCCAGCGTGCTCGGGGTCACCCACGGGGTGCACAGATGGGGATGGGACTTGCCAGTGGTGGCAGCCGAAGTACCGGGATGCTGAGAGACCCCAGGGTGCTGCAGCGTGGGAGCCTGTTCAAAAGCAAAACAAACAGCAGATGCGAAGGGGTGATCATTCCCTTTATTTACTTATTTATTCCTCTGCTGCCGCACCTACCCGGCGGCCGCCTTCCCAAAATACAACAGTGGCCGATTGCTGTGGGGACATGTGGTGGCTCCTGTGGACAGATGCAGCCGGGAGCAGCGCAGGGTCCCGGGGTCAGGGGTTCCTGCAGGGAATGAGGGAGCGGAGCTGGGTATTGGGGCAGGCATGGGGAGGTGGGATGGCATCGTAGGTCCCTGTGTGTCCCTGCGGGTCCCTGCATGTCCCTGTGTCCCCATCCTTCCCATGCGCTGGGGGGTGCTGAGCCCCGCGGGGGCTGCGCCTGCACCCCTGTGTCACTGCGGGGAGAGGACAGTGGTGACAGAGCATCCCTGTGACCTTGGGGGGGCTGCTGCTAATTACCGGAGGTGCCCGTCCTGCGGCATCGATCGTGGCAGCGGGATGGGGCACAAACCTACTTTCCCAGTGGTGTTGCTAGTAATGAGTTGGGGCACCAGGGAAGCTGCCCCCCCGGCAGCTGAGGGGGTATTTGGGGCAGGAACAGGCACGGAGCCGCCTCCGAAACACGCAGAGCGGGGCTGGTGCCACCCCCCCGGCAAGGGGCACCCAGGTCCCCGGGGTGGGTTTGCTCCCGTGGCCCCATGTGCACACCCAGGGGAGGGGGTGACAGGAAACCTGGGGACTGTGCAGGGACAGACCTGTGTCCCCCACAGACAGCTGCAGCTCTTGGGGTGGCAAACGGGTGTCCCCAGCTCGAGGTATCACCCCAAAATGCCCCAAAGGCCCCATCCTCGGGAGGTCAGGTGCAGCCCCGGTGTGACCGTGGGAAGGGTTAACGGCAGCGGCCGCTGCGTTTCACCCACGGGCAGAAAGTGTGTCAGTGGGACGGGATGGCTGCGGCGGGGGCCAGCGGACCGGGGACCAACCGCTGGGCACGGCCGAGCCGGTGGCCGGACGGTGCCACTTACATAAGGGCTGGCCGGTGGCAGCGGGCGGGAGTTGGGCAAGCAGTGTTTACAGTGGGAGGAGAGCAAATACCACAGCCGGGACATTTTAATTGCCGGCTGAAGATTATTATTTATTTTTTCTAAACTTTTTTTTTTTTTTTTTTTTCCTGCCCCCTATTTTGGCCTTGCTGGCCCTGAGGGGGAGTTTTGCTGCCTGTCCTCCCCACCAGGCAGGGCGAAAAGATTTGTCCCCACCTAAATAAACCCCGTTTTGCACAGTGTGGCCAATGCTCACAGGGTTGTGGCAGCAGGAGCCCAGCATCCCAGTGGGGAAACTGAGGCACGGCGGGTGGCCATACCCTGAGCGTGGGGTTTGCTGTGATGTTTCCCCTCGATCGCAGTGGGATTTGGGGGATGCGGGGTGTCACTGCGGCCACCCCACCGGCACCCACGTCCCTCCCTGTCCTGCTGAGTTTGTCCCAGGGGGATGTCCAGCCACTGTGGGGGCTCTGGGGGGGGCGGGACAAGGGGACGCCGAGGGAGCCAGCGTGGTGATTCACCAGGGTTTACAAACAGAGCGGCGATTAAATGCTGTTCTGGGCTGTCCTTGCCATTGTGCTGGGGTTATGGCCATATATCCACGTCAGTTATTTGGAGCGAATGTCTTATGAGCGGGTCAGGTGCCGGCGGTGGGCATGGCTGTGTAATTAGCAGGATGTTAATTAGAACCCCAAGAGGCTGCGGACGCACAGCGAGTGGTTGGGGCTTCTCCTTGGCAGCATCCAGGGGTGGCGCTGGAGGAGCCAGGACAGCATCGTCCCCGCGCCCCCTTGGCTCTGGGTCTCTGGGGGGTCTCCTGTGCCTGGCCTGGGGGGTGCAGGGGCAGGATTTGGCCGTGGGTGTCACGTGAAGCCATCGCTGTCATTGGGAGCCAGTGAATGGGTTTTGGGGCCCTGTGGGGTGCAGGGGCCACGCTCAGCCTGACTGTTTTGTCAGTGAATGGTGGGGGCCAGGAATACCGGTAACTGGGGGGGCTGGGGTTACTGGTTAATTGGAGGGGCTGGAGTATCGGCTGCGGGCGTGAGGGCGCGGTGCCCCGGCGATGCATCACCCGCTGCTCCCGGCGGCTGCAATTATCGTTGCATAACGAACCAACGTGGCTTCTTGCCAGGGGTGGCATCACGCCCCTGTGCCCCCTGCGCTGCCCCCACCTCTGTCCCATCCCCTGGTGACGGGGCTTGGGCAGGGTGTCAGGGTGGGGAGGGGTCCCCACGGTTTGCAGGTTGCCCCCCCATCTCTGGCAGCGTGGGCGAAGGTGGTGGGTGGGCTGGGGAATTGGGGGGTGTCTGGCAAAGGGGTAAACCTGGGGCTGTGATGCCAGCACAGAGTCGGGGGGGCTGGGATGTGACCCCCTTGGCTCAGGGAGGGGTGAACCCCAAAATTGCTGGTGCATTGGGGGCAGGAGCTGAGCAGCGAGTCAGTGGATGGGGAAGGGATCCAGCCCCACCACTCGCACCCGTGCTCGGGGCAAGTTCTTTCCCTGGATGACTGGGAGCCAGTCTGCCCTGGGAGGGGGACCGATAGCATCCCTGGGGGCGGGGGGGGGACCCAATAGTATCCCTGTGGGGGACCCAGTGGCATCCCTGGGTGAGGTGCTGATAACATCCCTCGGGGGAACCAATAGCATCCCTTGGGGACCGACAGCATCCCCAGGGGGTGAGCGATAGCATCCCGTGGGGACCGATGGCAGCCCAGCCGCCCCCCTGCACATCAGGGCTGCTGCTGAGCCAGCCTGGCCTCCCCCAAAGCAGGGAGGGACCCCTGGGGCACCCCTGGGTGCTGGGGGTGCAGGTGACACAGCACGGAGACTGTCACCCACAGAGGTGGCCTCCACCAGCAGCAGCCTGCAGAACATGTCCCTCGGCCAGAACCGCTCGCTCCCGGGGGAGAAGCGAGGCAGAAGGGAATTACTGGAGCTGCGGATTTGCACCGGCCCAGGAGATTGGAAATAACCGTAATCTGGCCGGGGGGGTTATTTTGCTGCAGCGGCGGCTGCCCAGCACCCTTGAGAGCAACGCCAGGCTGAGCCCGGCCGGGGGCTGGAGCGGGGATTAGAGGGTGCAGAGATGCCGGGAGGCACGTACGAGTCCTGGGGGTGCCCGTGTCCCCCCCGGCGCGCGTGGGGTGGGCAGAGTCAGCCCAGATCTGGGGCAGCTGGAAAATGAGGAGGACGAAGCCTATTAGCAGCTCAGTGCCAGCCAAGCAGAAGTGGGGAGGGAAGCGGATTTGAGGGGGGAAGGGGGCTGGGACCTTGAGCTGGTGATGGTTATATTGGTCCTGGGTTTCAAAGGAGCTGCCGAGGCGGGGGGGGACAGGGGGCCCCCACACCCTCTGCTTGGGCCAGACCCCCAGCAGGAGAAAGCCCATGGCTGCAGGGATGAGGATGGTCCCTGTGCCGAGGATGTCCCTGTCCTGGGTGCCCCCCAGCATGCACACACCAGCTGAAAAATGCGGGGAAAGCTTCCAAAAAAGGGTCCGGGGTGGGCTGGCGCACAAATGTGCTGTGCTGTCGTAGCTCAAGGGGCTTTTCTCACCATCTCTTGGTGCTGGAGAGGATGGAGGAGCAGATGGGGGTGTCTGTTCCCTGCATGCACCTTTTTGGGGTCCTCGCTGAGGTGTGGGAAGGGCTGAGGTGCTGGTGGGTCCAGCTCTCGTGCCTCAGTTTCCCCAAGTCCCAAGCAGAGGCTGTCACAGAGGGAGGGTGATCTCCCTCGTTCAGTTCAGCACCAACCATCGCTAAGCACCACGGTTTCCCCTTTTTTTTTTTTCCCTCTGCCACAGCCCAAATCGAAGTGATCCCGTGCAAGATCTGCGGAGACAAGTCCTCGGGGATCCACTACGGCGTTATCACCTGTGAAGGCTGCAAGGTGAGCCTGGGGACGCTCGGGGACACATGGGGACGGGTGCCAGAAGAGATGGGTGGCCGCAGGGGCTGGCAACACATTTCCCAACCCCTCCCTGTCCCGTGCAGGGTTTTTTCCGGAGGAGCCAGCAGAACAACGCCAGCTACTCCTGCTCCCGGCAGAGGAACTGCCTGATCGACCGCACCAACCGCAACCGCTGCCAGCACTGCCGCCTGCAGAAATGCCTGGCGCTGGGCATGTCCCGCGACGGTGAGTCCTGCCCGCGGTCCCCAGGGGTCTGTCCGTTCCCCCTCGGGGGGAGTTGGGCTGTCGGGGCCTGAGCTGCTTCCCCCAGGGGGCCAGAAAAAGGAAAGGAGGGTTTTGGGGAGCAAGAAATGCTTTTCCATTTTTCACAGGAAGATTTAAATAGATTCTGTTCCAGGGTTGGGGTGGGGTGGGGGGTGCATCCAATGAGGTCCCTGCCCCACTCAAAGATCAGACACCCCCAAACCACATGCTCCCCCAGGAGGCCAGACCAGGGAAAAGTGGGCTTTGGAGAGCAAGAAATGCTTTTGCATTTTCTGCAGGAAAATTTAAATACAGTATATTTGTAAAAGGTGGACTCAATTTCAAATTGAAATTACTTTGAAATGGGGTTCATCTTTTTGAAACACCCTGTAGTTTTGGTTCTGTTCGACCCAGGGTCTGTCTGGGGTGGAGGTGCATCCAGTGAGGTCCCTGCCCCAAACTCAGGGCTCAGACACCCCCCAACCAGGCGCTCCCCCGGGAGCCGGGACCCGTCCCAGGGCAGGCGGGTGGTCTCTGTAGGTCGAAGCTGCCTTGACGTGACCCCCCCGTCCTCCCCGAGCAGCGGTGAAGTTCGGCCGCATGTCGAAGAAGCAGCGGGACAGCCTGTACGCCGAAGTGCAGAAGCACCAGCAGAGCCAGGAGCAGAGCGGCGGCCCCAAGGATGAGCCCGAGCCCCTGAGCCGCGTCTACACCACCAGCGTCAGCAGCGGGCTCTCGGACCTGGACGACATCTCCACACTGTCCGACGGGCTCCTCTTCGACTTCCCCCTCACCCCCGAAGGCAGCAGCACCTACTACAACCTCGACCTGCTCACCTCGGCGCAGCCCTCGCCCGACCAGTCCAGCCTGGACGTGGCTGACGCGACGCTCATCAAGCAGGAGTCCATCTACGAGCTGATGCTGGAGCCGGCGCTGTTTGTGCACGGAGCGCTGGAGAGCGGCCAGCTGCCCGCCGACATCTCTGTCCTCGAGATCGGTGAGCGCCGGCGGGGTCCTGGCGCGGTGCTGGGTACACATGGGGCGTGCAGCCCTGGGGATGGTGTTCATAGAATTGTAGAATCATTTTGGTTGGAAAAGCCCCTCAAGATCATCGAGTCTGACCATAACCCACCCCCGGCACTGCCCCGTGTCCTGAGAACCTCATGTCCGTCTGTCCAACCCCTCCAGGGATGGTGACTCCAGCACTGCCCTGGGCAGCCTGTTCCAATGCCCCACAGCCCTTTGGGGAAGAAATTGTTCCCCAGATCCAGCCTCAACCTCCCCTGGCGCAACTTGAGGCCGTTTCCTCTGGTCCTGGTGCTTGTTCCTGGGGAGCAGAGCCCGACCCCCCTGGCTCCAAGCTCCTTTCAGGCAGGTCAGAGATCAGAAGGTCTCCCCTCAGCTCCTGTTCTCCAGGTTAAACATTTACGACTTACCTGTTGGTCGGCGCAGCCCTGGGCTCCTTGCAGGATGCATCCAGCCCCAGGTGCCCTCGCAGCGAGGGACCAACCCGTCCTCGGCTCTCGCGCAGCCCCAAGCCCGGCACTTCCTCCAGGCTGGGCGCTGATGGGGCGCAGTGCACCCGAGGTTGTGTGGATCGTCCCCTCCCCTGCCTTGGGGACAGCCCCTGATGCCTCGTCTGTCCTCGCACCCCTGTGACACCAGGTGTGAGCCCTCCTGCCCATCCAGCCCCCAACTGCAGCAGCCCCCCAGGACACCCGAGAGAGCACAGTGTCAGGTGTGGGGACAGGAGCCTCAGGAGGGGAGATTCAGGCTGGACATGAGGAAGGAATTGTTGGCCCTGAGGGTGGTGAGAGCCTGGCCCAGGTTGGCCAGAGAGGTGGTGGCTGAACCATCCCTGGAGACATCCCAGGCCAGGCTGGACGGGGCTCTGAGCAACCTGAGCTGGTGCAGATGTCCCTGCCCATGGCAGGGGGGGCACTGGGGGGGCTGGGAAGGGCCCTTCACACCCAGACTATTCTATGAGTCTGTGACGGGGGGCCAAGGGGTTCCCCAGGACTCACCACCCCCTGTCCCTTGCCTTGCAGACCGGGTGGCCCAGAACGTGGTGAAGTCGCACCTGGAGACGTGCCAGTACACGACGGAGGAGCTCAAGCACCTGGCCTGGAGCCTCTACTCCCCCGAGGAGGTCCGTGCTCTGCAGAGCAAGGTGAGCGCCGCCGCCACGGCCAGAGCCACCGCAGCCCTCGGCAAGGCCGCCACTGTCCCCGGTGCTGTGCTGAGGAAGGCGAGGAGGATGAGGAGGGTCTTGTGGTGCTTTGGGGGCTGCAAAAGCCCAGTTTGGGGAGGATATGGGGGTGTGGGTGGCAGGTCACATCCTGGGTGTCCCTGTGCCACCACCCTTCGTGGGTGACATGGCACCTGGGTCACTTCCCTGCCCCGTGGAGTGGGGACGGGGGGACAGCAGAGTCAAGGTGACAGGGTAGCAGCAAAGCTGAGGTGACGGGTGACAGGCAACCCTAAGGGACGTCCCCGC
This sequence comes from Caloenas nicobarica, assembly GCF_036013445.1. NCBI lineage: Eukaryota > Metazoa > Chordata > Aves > Columbiformes > Columbidae > Caloenas > Caloenas nicobarica. The sequence goes on from NC_088271.1 coordinate 509,994, forward strand.
TGTGCCCGCAGAGCTGCGAGGCCATGTGGCAGCAGTGCTCGCTGCAGATCTCCAACGCCATCCAGTATGTGGTGGAGTTCGCCAAGCGCATCGATGGCTTCATGGAGCTCTGCCAGAACGACCAGATCATCCTCCTGAAAGCCGGTAAGAGCGGGGTCCCCAATGTCCCCCTCGCGTCCCCGCTGTCCCCCTCACATCCGTGCCATCCCCTTTGCGTCCCCGCTGTCCCCCTCGCATCCTCGCCACCTCTCCCAAGCAGCAGCCGCAGTGCTGAAGGCAAATCCTGTCTTTTCTCTTGCCCAGAGCTTTCCTTTCGGGATGTCCCTGGGCTCGGTGTTGGTGTTTGGGGAGCAGGTGGTGGCTGGAAGGAGTTTAAGGTCGTTTTTAAGGGCGATGGTGCAGAGGGGGACGTGGGGAGCAGCAGAAGCTTTTCTTCATGATCACCCTTAACCAAATGTCACCCAGAAAGTGGGATGGAAAGGAGCACTGGGGGTTTCCCCAGGAAGAGGGGTGCTCACACCCACGTCCCCACCCATCCGTCTGCCCGGGCTGGTGATTCTATGCCCAGACAAGGGGACTGAATGTGCAAAAGCCCCAAAATGCCAAAAAATTGGAAAAGCTACTCAGTTTCTAAACTTTTGGGGCTGGGGAGCTGCGAGCTTCACAAGGGCTGTGTGCCAGCATGCCGGTGGGGTGCTGCACCCCGAACGCAGAGCCGGCCGTGCCCGACACGCTGGAGTTTAACTTGTTCTTTCATTTCTTCCTTCTGTTTTCTTTTTATTTATTTTGTTTTCACCCTCTCCTCTCTCGGCGCTCCACCACAATCTCTGTGTCTGGCTATGAATGACCGGATAATGTGTCCCTTTGGTGAAATATCATCGTCAAAATTGGAAACCTTTAAAAAAAAAAAAAAAAAAAATTGGATTTATTGGAATTTCTGCTCTTGGGAATGAACAATCTGGACTTCAAACTTGCACTGGGGGCTTTCCTCTTTCTTCCATTTGGCCCTGGGATGATGGAACCCGCGCCCTGCCCTGCTCTCTCTGCCTACGCCAGGTTGCCTCGAGGTGCTCCTGATCCGCATGATCCGCGCGTTCAACCCCCTGAACAACACCGTCCTCTTCGAGGGGAAGTTTGGCAGCGTGCAGATGTTCAAGTCTCTTGGTAAGAGCCATTTTCCTACAGCTTTCTTGGGGTTCTCCTCTCCTTTCGATGCTCAGATGGGGCTAGGTTTACAGCCGGGTGAAGGGTGGCTGGGCGGGATCCCCGGGGGACAGGAGGGGGTGAGACCCTCACTGCGTTTGTCCCCAGTCCCATTTGGATCAGGTTGTGCACTGTGGTCTGGACCCGCTTTCTGCCCCAGCCCGAAGCCCAGCGATGCTGAGCATCCTGTGCTGGACCGCGCTCCTTCACCCGTCTCCTCTCCCAAAGCTTTCTGAGGGTGCTGCTGGGGTGGTGGGGTGCAGAGGTGCCACCAGGCAGCGCAGAGCTGTGACATGCGCCTCTTCTCTTCGCCGCTGTCCCCCATCAGGCTGTGACGATCTCATCGGCGCCATCTTCGAGCTGGGGAGGACCCTGTGCCGCCTGCAGCTGTCGGACGAGGAGCTCGCGCTCTTCACCGCCGCCGTCCTGCTGTCCCCGGGTGTGTGGGGACGGGGGGGACACTGGCTGGGGAATCATCGACTCGTTTGTGTTGCAGGGCCCTTCCCAGCTCCCCAGTGCCCCCCTGCCACGGGCAGGGACATCTGCACCAGCTCAGGGTGCTCAGAGCCCCGTCCAGCCTGGCCTGGGATGTCTCCAGGGATGGTTCAGCCACCACCTCTCTGGCCAACCTGGGCCAGGCTCTCACCACCCTCAGGGCAACAATTCCTTCCTCATGTCCAGCCTGAATCTCCCTCCTTTAGTTTAAAACCATCACTCCTTGTTCTGTCTCGACAGGCCCTGCTCAAAAGTCCGTCCCCATCTTATCAGCCTCTTTTAGGTCCAGAAAAGCCACAGTAAGGTCTGCCCTGAGACCTCAGTAAGGTCTGGGCTTCCTTAGCTGCACTGTAACTCTCTGCCCAGAGTTCTGGTGCGCTATGCTCTTGATTGGATGCTTTTGGCCACGCTTGGCTGTTTTACGCTTAGATACAGAAAGAACATGTTTCTCTTGAGGCAAAATCAAGGGCACTGCTCTCGGGCAGCCCCAAGCCCGGCACTTCCTCCAGGCTGGGCGCTGATGGGGCGCAGCGCACCCGAGGTTGTGTGGATCGTCCCCTCCCCTGCCTTGGGGACAGCCCCTGATGCCTCGTCTGTCCTCGCACCCCTGTGACACCAGGTGTGAGCCCTCCTGCCCATCCAGCCCCCAACTGCAGCAGCCCCCCAGGACACCCGAGAGAGCACAGTGTCAGGTGTGGGGACAGGAGCCTCAGGAGGGGAGATTCAGGCTCTGGCCAACCCGAGCCAGGCTCTCACCGCCCTCAGGGGAAAAAACTTCCTCATGTCCAGCCTGAATCTCCCCTCTTTTAGTTTCAAACCATCACCCCCTGTGCTATCGCAACAGGCCCTGCTCACAAGTCTGTCCCCATCTTTCTTCCAAGTACGGGATGGTGAGGGGGGTCTAATGCCAAATCTGGGAGAGCTGATCCAGAAATCTCAGTGCTGCTTCCATGGTATACGATTTAAGTTATTCCCGGGAAAGGAGGTTGGGGAAAAAAATGCATCTGAAAATGCACAAGGTGCATCTGCCAAACTTGGTGAGAGGAGGAGCCGTGTTCCCTCCGGCGGGGTGGAGGGGGGCCACCCGGCTGTGTCATTGTCCCCAAAACCATCCCAGGGAGCAGGGCGGGTTAAAATGGCAAGAGGCCACCACGCCGTGCTGGGTAGAGCCCCGCGGCAGCGCTGACCCGCTGTCCCCTGCAGATCGCCCGTGGCTGACGGAGTCAAAGAAGGTGCAGAAGCTGCAGGACAAGATCTACGTGGCCCTGCAGCACGAGATCCAGAAGAAACACTCGGCCGAGGACAAGCTCTCCAAGGTAGCAGCGCGGGGGCACGGAGGAGTCCGAGCTGTGGCTGTGCCTGTGCCGGAGCTCGTTAGCAGGTTTTGGGGGGTGAGCCCTGGGACCTGCTGAAGGAGAATTTCTCTTCCCAAGGGCCGTGTGTCTCTGCCGCAGCGTCCTGTGCCATTGAGCTGGGCAGTGGCGTTTTGGGGTAAACAGCTGTTTTGGGAATGCTTTGGGCAGGACGGAGCTGGGATGGAGACAGGGGACACTGGGGGACTCCTCGCACCCTCCCCGGTGCTGGCTGTCCTGCGGAAAGACGTGGGTTTGGAGACAAGGCTGCCCAAAGATGGGGGAACTGCTGGTGTCTCCAGCACCACCCGCTTGTCCCCAAAGCCACCCGCTTGTCCCCAAAGGACGGGGAATGGTGGCATGAGGGATGCTGGCCAGGAAACCCAGTGGTCACCAGTTTCTTTCCCCATAGATGGTTTCCAAGCTGCCCTTGATGAAAACCATTTGCAACCTGCACTTGGACAAGCTGGAATTTTTCCGTCTCCTGCACCCAGAGACGGCCATGAACTTCCCACCCCTCTATAAAGAGGTTTTCAACTCGGAGCTGCAGTACAGCGACCCACGGGAGAGCTAAGGCTGGGATCTGCCGGCCCCCTTCGACTTGCCCAAAATTTGGAGATGAACTAAACTTCAGAGGTTTGGGGCAATTTATTTAAATCAAATAATCAAACTCAAGAGAACCTGGGGGACTGGGGGATCTCCCCGGCCCCGTTTCCTCGCTATGGATTGCAATAGCTCTTGAATGTAAAGCACCTTGAAGGAAAAAGCGAACGGACTTTGCCATACCGGTGAAATGAATGTGAAATCTCCGCTCGGGAGAGGAGATGCTCCCGGCGGTGGAAAGGGACCGAGTCCTCCCTGCGGTGCCGGGGCAGCGCACGCCATGCACACGCCAGCAGCACGGCCCTTCCCACTGTCCTGGCTGCACTCTCCATCTCTTCTTTTTAATTATTATTATTTTTTAATTATTATTTTTATTTTATTTTTTACCCAAACACAAGGCATGGGATAAAGAAGGGGCAATGCACACTCGGCCGAATAGGGGTGAGCCGGGCTGGTGGGGACAGCTCTGGGCTGGAGCCAACGGGAGGGCGAAGGCAGCGCCTTTGCTTTATTCCTTCTCCCATGGGTGCAGCGAGCCCACGGGGTGACCTCATGAGCTTGGTTGAGAAAGACTGGGGAAGAACTGAGCGCAGGATTTCCCCGGGGAGGAGGCTGGTTTGAGAGAGAGGGTGCCCAGCGCGGCAGGGTCTCCATGTGCTCCATCACGGCAGTTTCCCAAATGCCAGCTCCCCGTCCCGCTGGGCTTTTCAGAGCCGATTCGGGAAGACGACCCACCTCGCACCACTTTCCCGCATCCCAAGAGATTTCTAAGACGGGCTTTGCCCTTGTGACCATGGCCAAATCCTGGCTGCTCGGGCCCAGGGCGCAGGGGCTCGGTGCCTGTCCCCACGTGCCGCCGCAGGCTGTGTCTCTTTGCTGTCACCTGTAGTTTTCTTATCAACAACGGTGAAACTCTGTCCCGTGGCTTGGTGCCCAGGGGAGGTTTTGTGGCCTTTCCTCTGCCCAGCCCACCGCCGGGTCCCCTCCTCCCGCACTGCAACTGCCACCACGGCTGCTGTCACAGGTTGTTGGACCCAGGATTTTACCCCCAGGGAACTGTTATTTTGGGGTCTGTTCTCAATTTAGCAGGACCTGAGGTCTTCTGAAGTGGAGAAACTGACATTTGGGGACAAAGGGAAGAGAAAAGTCCTTATTCCTTGCCCGGGAAGTCACGGTGTGGCCAGGACCTGCAGCTCCAAGCTTGGGAGGCTCCGAAGGCGATGGGGTGGATTTGTGGGGTGATGCTGTGATAACCCGCAGCTGGTGGCACCGCTCAAGGGACGCTCCAGCCACGCTCTGCAGATGGTTTTTCCGTCTCTATTCCTGCTCCTTCTGAAACAAATGCCAAAAGCAACAAGGGAAAAACGCGCTCCGAGGCAGCCGCTGTTTCTGCTGACAAAGGGCTAAAATCCCAAGACCCTTCATGCTTCGTGTTGGTTCCCTGTATGTCCAACCCCGTCCTCTGGCAGCCCAGATCATCCCTGCGTGTAAACCAAAGGCTTTCAATGCCATAATTGCATCCCTTAAACTAAATGAACAGCTTTCTTAGCGATGGTAGGGGATATTCATGCTTTGGGTGACCACGGACCAGCGTCGACCAGGGAGGACTCGCCGGGAAGCCGATGGGATTTCTGCTTTGGTACAAGGTGGGGAAAAACCTGGGACTGTGCTGTTCCCCATGCCCGGGATCGGCTGCTGACCCTGCCGACGTCGAGTGCCAACGCGTCGTTCTCCGGTGTCGCGCATCTTTCCTGCCCTCTCGGATCCTAAAGCTGTGACGGAAGTGAGAAGTCAGCACTGCCGCCTTTTTTTTTTTTTTTTTTTTTTTTTCTTTTTTCTAGAGGGTTGTGCCTTTTTTTGTTGTTGTTGTTAAGAATAATTTCCAATGTCACCGTTCACTTCCCAGGGCTCTCGCCCTCCGTTTCTGTGGGACAGCAGCTCTCTCTTCCTCAGAGGAAACAGCCACGAGTGAAATGTTTAGGGAGAAAAAAAAAAAGCACAGACCCTTCTTTACATCTTCGGTATTCATGCGCCAATGGTCAACGTCACCATTTTCATTTCATCCGGCAAAGAAACCAAGAAAGCACCTTAAATTGGGAAGAGACTGAGCCCTCGCCACTGGTTGCGTTTTTCTGGCTTACAACACAGCATCCATTCACCTCCTGGGAGAGGATTTTGGATTCTGCGCAATAAAAGCCCCTGTGGGAATCTTGGGAAGACTGAAAGTATTAAACATGTGCGACTCAACCTGCCAAACTGCGGGAACCTGCACTTTGAAGTTCTCTTTGAAGGAAGCAACTTGTCAATTAAATTATTTCTTGGGAGGGGATAAATGTTTAAATATAGGTGAAATTATTTCATGCCTGGGCCGGGCGGAACGCGTCAGAAAAGGGGTGTCAAGGGATGAACCGCCTGCGGCACCTCTGCTTTCGGGTGGCCGTGCCAAGGTCCCCCAGGTTCCTCTGTGCCGCCGGGCCGGGCATCGAGCTCGTGGGGAAAGGGTGAACAGAAAACCTGGGTAGAAATGTCTGAAAAAGGGAGATTTTCACTCGCAATGTGGCAGTGGAGGCCACGCACGGGAGCCCCGAGGGCCCCAATTTGTGTCGTGCTCAGTCCGTGGCGCCTCGGGGATGTTTCCATCCCTCCAGACATTTTGCCGCTTTATTTTCAGAGCTCGACAGCAGTTCCCTTGTATGGGGATCGCTCTTGTCCAGATGAAGATGAATTTGTGTTTGTTCGTTGCTCTGGCAGCTTAGCTGAGTGTGCATTTCCACCTCCAGAACCCTCACACTGTGTATAAAAATGGATAAAATATATATATAATATATATTCTTGTGAATGTTGGTGCAAAAGAGAAAAAAATATATAAAGTTTTGGTTGGTTTTATGTTCTTTTTTATCTATATGAATGAAAGGAAGAAATGGAAAACGTTTGGGTTTTTTTCCATTTACCACCCTTCATACACACCTACCTGTAGATACCAACAGGTTTTATGGAAATGTTTTACTTTTTAGACTTAGGAAAATGCTTCTGTTCTCGTTGAATGTTCTGTCTTGTAAGATTGTAATTTCTATTTTTTTAAAGAAAAGAAAATAACTAAATAAAATTTCCTCTTTCGGACCAGTCAGCTAGGAAGGAAGGGCAGGGGAGGGAGAAATGTTTATTTAAGGACAAAAGCGTTGTCTGAATTTTTCATGACGTTAAATAAAAAGTAATATAATGTATGGACACAAAACTTTGTATTGAGGTGTATTCTATAGGTATATAGCTGTATATTGCACAAAATTTACAGGAAGAAAAATAAAGTCTGTTTTGCAAGGAAAAAAAATATTAATAATGTTGGAAATAGTGACTCTGCTTCCAAATTTTAGCAAAGGGTGAGACTGGAAGCGAAACCTCTCAAGGTCGTGGAAAAAGCTTTTATTTCCTCAGCGGGCTTGGGACCCGGCTATGCCAGCAGCCCCGATGCGGAGCTGAATTTGGACACCAGGTGAGATTTTAGTGTTGTAAAGTATTAACAGCGTCACTTAAAGCCAGACACGCCACAGGGAGCTGGGGGGAGGCTGGATTTGACTCCCGTGGGTCTGCGCGGGGGTCAGAACCCTTGTGAGCATTTTAGAAAAGAAAGAGCTTGAGGTGCTGGAGCGAGTTGAGAGCAGGGAACGGAGCTGGTGGGGGGCTGGAGCACAAGGGTGATGGGAGCGGCTGAGGGAGCTGGGGGTTCAGCTGGAGAACAGGAGCTGAGGGGAGACCTTCTGATCTCTGACCTGCCTGAAAGGAGCTTGGAGCCGGGGGGGTCGGGCTCTGCTCCCCAGGAACAAGCGCCAGGACCAGAGGAAACGGCCTCAAGTTGCGCCAGGGGAGGTTGAGGTTGGATCTGGGGAACAATTTCTTCCCCAAAGGGCTGTGGGGCATTGGAACAGGCTGCCCAGGGCAGTGCTGGAGTCACCATCCCTGGAGGGGTTGGACAGACGGACATGAGGTTCTCAGGACACGGGGCAGTGCCAGGGCTGGGATTTGGTTGGAGTCCCTGATCTTGAGGGGCTTTTCCAGCCGAAACGATTCTGTGATTCTAAGCTCGGTGCCCTGGACACAAGATGGATTTCAGGACTCCTGCAAATCACAGAATCACCGGACGGGCCCAGGGAGCCCCTGTCAGCCCAAACACCCCCAGCACGAGGTGACAGGATGGGACAACCTGAGCCTGTCTGTCCCACACGGGGCACAGCGAGGAGTTGCTGTACCGGGTGACCTGGGTGCTCAGTGTCCCTGTCCCTGCCCTCCCTCTCTTACTGGTGTACCAACATCTCCCATAGCACTGGATTTACTGGGACCGAGTGACCTCTACTGGTTTACAGCTAAAACACTCCCTCCGGGGCTGTGGTGCTTCTAGGTGGATGGCAGAGGCAGCCTGATCCTCTCCTGAAAAACACTTGCCCAGCTGGCAAATTCCGCAGCCAGGAGCATCACCAGCGGTCACCACAGCCACCAGTGCCCAGCACAGCTGGGCAGCCGGCCTGGAGCAGGGGCTGAGCACAAGCAACGAGCCCAAAGAGCTGGATTTTAGGGAAACTTTGCAGAGCGGGGCTCTGAAGGTCTCAACTGAGGGTTAGGGGGACGAGTCTGAATCTCACAGCCTGGAGCTGGGAGTGCTGCTTACAGAAACCGCAGCCCCGGCGCTTGTGGATGTTTTTGAAGTCAAGCAGGGTTTATATGCAGCAAATTTAACAGCATTTACACAGAGCCGGTACCTTGAAGATGGGCTGGTACCATTGTTACGGAGGCTAATGCAAATAAGGAGTTAGGAGCTATAGAACCAAACAAAAGTGTATAAATCCAGAAAGTGTCTAAATGCGGCGCTCAGCGGGGCTGGGCAGCGGCTGCGCAGACATGTCAGAGCGATTGGTCTGTTCATCCCCCAGCGCCCTGTTTTGCTGAAAGGGCGAAGTCACACAAGCACCAGGTCAGTTGTTGCTGATTTAACCGATTTATTCAGAAGTTAAATCAGTACTTAATGGCAGATGTAAATCCAGCTATTGCCTCCCAGCCATTGTAGCTGACCCTGGAGCTGAAGCTTGGTGGGAACCAACACCCGGGTGCCTTAACCCCCTGCGGAGACAGCGCCCATGGGTGCCCGAGTCTCCTCTGCAGGTGCTGCTGGGGGTCACAAAGCGGACCCCCACTCCTCAACCTGCTCTGTTTACCTGAAAATAAAACAATAACGACATGGACAAGCGTGGCCTGCACCGGCGGGGCCCTCGGGGCTGGGGTGTCACAGCTGCGGGGTCGGGGCAATGGGGACCGGGTCCAAGTGGCCTCTCCTCGGCCCTGGTGCCACCGCTGGGGCTCCCCCAGCCCTCAGGGGCCGTGCACACACCCGTGTGGTGAAGGGGCCGTGACAAGCCCACCCGCTCCGGGCAGCAGAGCCTCCCCTGTGGGTCTAGGGATGGGGATCGGGCCCAGGCCCCCGCCCCCTGACAATTCTGTCCCTCTCGGCCGCCGTAGCGGCCCGGCCGCGCCTCAGCCCACGCCCCGCAGCCGGCTGGCCCCCTCACGTGACGGGGAGCGTGGGCGCGCCGCGGGGCACGCTGGGAAGTGTAGTCCACGACGCCGGCAGCCCCGCGGCGGCGGCCATTGGCGGGACTCGCTTTCCCAGTGCGCCCCGCGGCGGGCTCGGGGAGAGCGGCTGCGGGGCTGCGCCGGGACTGGGAGCGGTGAGCGCGGGGCCGGGGCCGCGGGGGCACCGGGACAGGCCGGGGGGCAGAGAGGGAGGGATGGGAGGAGCTGGGGGTCGGGAGGGAGCGCGGGCGGCCTCGGGGGCCCTGCCTGGGGGTGACAGAGCTACCTCAGCCCTGGGCGTGCAACGGGGCCTGCCCGGGGGGACGATAAAGAGGAGATAACGGGGACAGCCCTGGGGACAGCGGCGATGGGCGTCAAGGGGACGGGGGGGCGGCAGGGGAGGGGTGCGGGGGGAGCCTGTGCTTGGGCAAGTATTGGGGGCAGGCCGGGGGGTGGTGTGTGTGTGGAGGGGGCGGATTCATCCCCTGTGCTGGGAATGGGGAGCCCAAACCTCGAACCCTGGGGGCAGTTCTGGGCCCCTCACGCCAAGAAAGGCCTTGAGGTGCTGGAGCGAGTTGAGAGCAGGGAACAGAGCCGGTGAGGGGCTGGAGCACAAGGGTGACGGGAGCGGCTGAGGGAGCTGGGGGTTCAGCTGGAGAACAGGAGCTGAGGGGAGACCTTCTGATCTCTGACCTGCCTGAAAGGAGCTTGGAGCCGGGGGAGTCGGGCTCTGCTCCCCAGGAACAAGCGCCAGGACCAGAGGAAACGGCCTCAAGTTGCGCCAGGGGAGGTTGAGGTTGGATCTGGGGAACAATTTCTTCCCCAAAGGGCTGTGGGGCATTGGAACAGGCTGCCCAGGGCAGTGCTGGAGTCACCATCCCTGGAGGGGTTGGACAGATGGAGATGAGGTTCTCAGGGACATGGGGCAGTGCCAGGGGCGGGGGAATGGTGGGACTTGATGGTCTTGAGAGGCTTTTCCAACCAAAATGATTCTGTGAATCGAGGACAGCCCTGGTGGGGGAGAGATTTGGGTCAGCCCTGGGGGGAGCAGCGATTGGGGGCAGCGGGTGCAGGAGTTGCGCCTCCCTCCACTCTGCAGCTGTAAGACACCGGCACTGAAGCACATGAACTAAATAATCCTCTTCTGAAGGTGTACCTTACCCATTTGCTCATGTTTTGGTGAAAGATTCTTTTCTCTTAGTTCTTTAGCATAACAGGTGTCCGTGTGGCATTTGTTCTTCCCCCCATGTTTACAGGTCTCAGCTGGGAGCAGCTGCAAACGGGCGGGGTGAAGTTTTCATTCTGTTCTCAACTGTCTTCATGCTTCGTTTGATATTAACACATTTGAAAATGGCAAAGCAAAATGCTTTCATTTCTAAATTATAAGTTATAAAACACCTGTCAGATGTCGGGTAATGTCTGTGTTGTGGGAAAACCCGGAGGCTTCGGCTGCAACGGGCCCCGTGTGCGAGATTTAACCAGGGAGTCCCAGCCCTGAGCAGCTCCCGAGTGACGCAGCTTCCCCATCCAGCTCTGTTGCTTTCTTTAGACTGGTACGAGCAAAATAATACGTTTTCCTTTATGTAGATGTAGTTAAGCTCATCTGTAACTGTGTTTCTATGTACAGGAAGAATAAGCTGCCTGTACAGGTCCCACTTCTTCTCAGAGTGACGTTGTCTCCACCAAGGGCTGTGCTAGAGCAGCTCAATTAAAAAGGAAAGTAAATGCAACCCCAACCAAATAATTGCAGCGGTGTAAATTCTACAGCCTCCAGACTGTACCCGGGGCACAGAGGTGCAGAAAAGGGAAGTGAGCTGCTGGAAATCCCAGTGGGTTTGGATTCAGCGCAGCGATTTTGACCATGGCGCTGGTGGCAGCGCATGGGGTTTGTTGTGTTTTTATAGGGGCAGTTTTTAGTCCAGGTTTCCTTTGTTCTTGATAACTCTGGTCAGACCCCTTGGTGCTGGTTTAGAAGGTTGGTTTGTGGTATTTTGTGTTTCCAGTCAGGATTTGGGGGTAGGGGCACAGGGTCTTTTTTATCCTTAACAAAAAAGGGGATAGAGTCGGAGCTCAGCACAGACCTCTGCGGCTTTCGTCTGTGTGATCGATTCTGCCAAAATCAGCAACACGCCTGATGCCGAGTAAACTTTGCAGGATTTGAGTCTTCCAGAGTTACCGTCATGTTCAACGGTAGTAACAGGAAAAATGAATCTGTGTTTTAAGGAGAGTTGTGCAGAATTATTAAAATAACGAGGGCTGTTGGGTTTTGTGTACCAGCTGATTTATTTATTTTTTGAACAGCAGTTTACGCCCCAGCTCACAGTGATTATCTGTTTGTTTCAGCAGTTGGGAAAGTCTGCAGAGAGCCGGGAGCCAAGAAATCATCTCAGCACCTAAATGAGGCATTAAGTCTGGTGAGTTCGTGATCCTTCCTGTAAGGTTCCAGCAGAGACGTGTAGTTTGTTCTGGAACCCCAGGCTCACGGCCTGTGGCTGAGCTGGAAATTCTCCCAACTCCAGGAGGTTCTTCGAGTGCTGGTTGGTGCCATGTGCTGACCTGAGTTTCTTTCTCCGATAGATCCGTCGTTATCTGTCAGAAACTTCACCAGGGAACACTCCTCAGAGAAATGACAGGTAAGAGCTCCTCAAAATATGGCAATGTCAGGAGAAAAACAGTTTCACAGAATGTTTTTCAGGTATCTGACACATCCCTTCCTGAGATCTTAGTGATCCCTAAAGCTCTTCAGGTACTTCTCATTTCTTACCTTGGTCTTATTCACTGTAGGTTGGTCAGCCGAGGTTGCTGTTCTCATGATAAAGGCTCAGGCGTGACTTGTTTGAAAGCTTTATGAGGATGGGAGTTATTCACAGGAGAATAATTCCTTCCTTACAGAGGCTAAACAGCTTTCTGCAGCACTCCTAGCTGTACTATCAATATTAATACATCTTCATTTTACTTGGAGCAAAATCAGTGACAAAATTCCTCCCAACTTTTTCAGGATAAGGGGAGGTCTGGACTTGTATGCAGCCGCTGTTCGTTGGGAATACAGTTTGATTTTTGAAAGCGTGGCTTGCGCTTGCTGATCTGATGTGTTGATGGGAGCACTGTAGCACCCCACTCTGTGCAGTCAGGTGTGAACGAGGAGATTTTAATTTGATTTCTTTTGTCTGTTCTTGGAAGTAACCCAGAACAGTCGAAAACTAGAGGGTCTCTGGGTGGGCAAAAGTCATCTGGCTGCTTGCACCTGGGCAGCAACAGAGGCGTAATCCCGATTTTTATGTACCCAGCAAACAAGTGGAAGCACTTGGAGCATTTTCTGAGCTTGCAAAAGGACAAAGTGCAGTGGCTGGTGCCCAGCAGGCTGGTTGGTTTTGGCCCCACCATTCGGGGACTTCTGCACTAAGGGTTGGCCTTGCAGGAGGAAAAAAATGGAAGACGGCAGAACCAAAGTGACCTGCTGCTGCGAGAGACAGAGCAAAATTTTCCTCATCCCTCAAGAAAGAAAAAAAAAAAGATTGTCAGAGAATCTGCTTTTAGTCTGTTCAGTTAATCTTGGTCTCATTGACTTCCCTAGAGATCTGTCTCTCGAGCTGTAAAAGCCGTGCCTCCTTCCTTTCCTTTGATCCAGGGTTATTGTGTCTGTTTGTCGGCTGCTGAGACGGACTGCCAGACTGCTCATTAGACGCTTATAGCAAAGAGAAAATTAGTGCTAAGACGTCCAAATTCCTGTAGACTTTGAAAGCAGCCGTGGGACATCAGCACCACGTGTGACAGGGTGAGCAGGAGGCGTTAACCAATAACTAAGCCCAGCTTTAGAGGGCATCTGAATTAACCTAAAATGCATTTAGAGGAGGTGGATGAGTAGGGGCAGAAGGCTTAATGTTTGTTTTTGTAAGGAAAAGTCAAGTTGGGCTGGTGACTTCAAACATTATTCCATATTTAACTCTGATGTACTCACAGAGGGCGTTATCCTCGTTTTCTGTGTGAAAATAGGCCTTTCCTTTGCACAAAGTAAAGCGTTTTCTTTCCTAAAGCTCAGCTTACAGCTTTAGGCTCTTCCCTGCCAACTTTCCAATGAAGTTCAGAAGCTGCGAAATGTCTCCTTGCACTGAGATAATGTCCAGAGAAGGGGAACTCTTGTGCTGACAGTTCTTGTTCAGACATTTCCTCTTGTCTTCTGTGCCATTTGGAGGTTTTCCCAGGACATTCTTCATCTCTGGTTGTTTTTAATTCTGTTTACTGAGGCTGAAGTAGACGAAGAGACAATTAGTCAGAATGCCCTGGAATCAAACTTCAATCAGCACTGGAAGGCAAGAGCAAACGTTCCCAAACATGTATAAACGCACATCGCGGCACACACATAGACACGGCCCAGTCTGTGCAGCTCTCTGCAAGCTGACAGCAGCTTAAATGCAGAGGATTTAGGCATTTAATTACTTGATTTTAAACCAGAATTTCTTCCCAAGGTAAGCTTTTCTTCACCGTATTGCTTTTGTCAGCATTTGATTTATTGTATCTGAATGCAAAGCTTTTTTTCCTTTTATTTTTTTTTCCCCTGGGGCTTAACCTTACGGGAAAAAATTGGCTTTTAAAGAAAAAAGGTACATTCATGAGTCTCGTCACAATAAAACCATCCCTGACCTCTGCCTTGCCTTCCCTGAGCTGGATGATACCAAAGTACTCAATTCCCGTTTGGGTCCCTCCTCATTGTCACGGGGACTTATCTACTACAGGTCGGAAGGCCCGATCCGTGCCCCTACTCACAGCTTGCGGCTAAGCGTAAATCTGCTTGTCTGGACCATCGCCAGCCTCTCCTCCTGCTTTAGTTTTCCAAGAGTTTATAACTAAAATCCTCTGTGCAGCTTGTTTGCCCCAGATGTTGCTCCCCCCTTCCCAATGAACCTCATCCTGGAGCTTATTTTAAGTTGGTTTTTTTATCTCTCAGCCACATGAGAACGTTTCTGCATTCAGCGAATATTTGTGTTCTGTGTTGTAGAAAAGGTGAATAACTTCCCACCGCTCCCCAAGTTTATCCCCCTGAAACCGTGTTTCTACCAGAATTTTGCTGATGAAATTCCCATCGATTACCAGTCTCTGGTGAAGAGAATCTACCACGTATGGATCTGTAAGTTGAATAAGAAATCTGTGCTGGGAAAACATATACGTATAGTAAAAAAAATATGGATCTTAATGACTTGTGCTTTAAAGTCTTGACTGCAGTAAGTTGATGAGAAACAGTGATTCATCTTAGAATAATGTAACTTTATGTTCAAATTTTAAGCTGCTGTGCCTTGAATCTGCTGCAGAGCTGCTGTTGAAGGGAGAGTGTCAGTGCTAGAAAAGTTAGTCAATTTGAGGAGGAAAAAAGCAGACCACATTTGATACCTTTATTCCTGTCAACTGATGTTTTACTCCCCAAAACAGCCCTGTTAAAGTAATTCCCACCTAAATTTACCTAAAATAAGATGAACAGGAGAGTTTTAGGCAAGAAAATAGATGTGGTCCTTATGTTGCTACTTGTATCCCCACCTTGCTATAGGGAGGATAAAATTCCCCCTTGTTTGTGCCATCTACAGATTTCCCTTCCCAATCGGAGCCATGTTTTCCAGCCATACGCTCTCTCTTTCTTAGCTACTCACAGCCTGCAAAACATTCCCTGTGGTGATTTGCTGATATTCAGGATAAACTGGATATTCTGAATGTTCCTGGCTCCGAGTTTTTTGTTGTCTGGTTTAGCCATTCAAAAACCGGTAATGAAGATTGACCATTCTCCTCCAAGAAAAAAAATGGGATGAAAAAAGGTGCAGCAGGCCTGGAGAACCACAGGGAACACACTGGAAGATTAAAAATCTTTTTGCCTTGCTTATCTTTTTTTTCTCCCCAAACACTTGTCATCCTGTTTACCCCTCTTGCTGCAGGAAAGCTTGTTTTCTGCCAGCTATGCATTTGGTGGCGTGGCTTTTCTTCCAGATGCATAGGATGTGTGTATGAGTGAGATTTGTGTGCATAAATAATGGCATCATCTATCGCTCTATTGTTCCGCTGTTATTTCAAGATGCTGAAATGAGCTCTGTAATTTTCTTGCCCGAAGAAACTGCTTGTCCCTTCAGACTTCACCGGTTAAGTGTTGCGTGTTGTGAAGCCGCCTTTGTCCGCGGCTCCTGCAAAACAAAGCGCCCCTCATTCGAGTTAATGGCAGGCTGGAAAAGAGCCAACCTTTTGGGCAACCGGCCATTTGGGGAACTGGTCCAGGCGCGGCTGAGGGGACCTGGTGTTTGCACCAGGAGTTTAAAATTTCCATCTACAGCACAATTTCTTTTGGAGTCTCCCCGACTTTTTGGGGATGGGATGGAGGGAGAGACACATACGGAGGGAAGGCGGTAAGCAAGAAAAGGCCGGTGTTGAAAACAGAAACACAAAAGTTGTTGCTGGGAGGTTGCATGCTCGTTATTTTAATTGGATGTGAACATCTAATTAAGGTGGATGGTGATTTGGAGAAACCTGTACCAGAGCTCCCACTGCTGGAGAACAAACTCCAAGGCAGCTCAGTGCCGATGTGCTGCAGAGCCTCTGCAAGGAATTACAGAACAGTTTGTGTTGGAGGGACCGTCCCAGCTCCCCCAGTGCCCCCCTGCCATGGGCAGGGACATCTGCACCAGCTCAGGTTGCTCAGAGCCCCGTCCAGCCTGGCCTGGGATGTCTCCAGGGATGGTTCATCCACCACCTCTCTGGCCAACCTGGGCCAGGCTCTCACCACCCTCAGTGTAAGAATGTGTCACCTTATCGCTGCAGGGGGGTCTCACCAGAGCAGAGCAGAGGGGCAGAATCGTCCCCAAACCTGCTGCCCACGCTCCTTTTAATGCAGCCCCAGATACAACTGGCTTCTGGGCAACAAGTGCACATTGCAGCTCATGGCCAATCAACACTGCATGTATGAAGTGTAGCACGTAGTGGAGCAAGGAACGGGCAGGGCATGTGCACTTAACACAGGTGAAGAGAAATTCAGGGATTTAATTTAGGCTGAATAAATAAGATCGGGGTCCCAAGTGTTCCTGTGAGCACATCACCAGGTGGTACTGAAAGGTCTTTTGTGTTTGAACCCTCCGCCTTCTCATTTCTCTTTATCTGTGCTAATTGATGCAGGTTACCACAAAGGGTTTTTAAGAATTACCATCTGTTTTCCAGAATATGAGCGTGTAATTGGTCTGGGCCTCTTCGGCACTGGCAGAGCTGGGGGGATGCAGGGACAGAGTATTGGGGGGAGTGCGTGGGGGAAAGCGGGGAGCCCCTGGCATGGCTTTGGTGCAGCCCCCACCACAGCAATGCTGAGCGTCAGGGACACGGGAGCAGCGTCACCTCGAGCATCTCCCCTCAGCACAGCACTGGTGTGCGCCAGGGGCCGTTGTCGGCTGTTCCTTTCTATCCGGCTGGCAGGAACGGGGATGTGAAAGGGCCTTGAAGCCACCCCTGTGGTCCTGTGTTTTCATCCCAGTTGGAGTTTGCTTATCCGCTTGCTCAGGGCACCACTTACAAACCCCAAAGCTTCCTCAGAGGCACCGGGAAGCAGCGAACGAGCCCGTGGGGTGCTGTGCTGGCTCTGCCATCGCTCCCAGGGCAGCCTCAGCGAACACAGAGACCAAAGTCGCGCCAATGCTGGGTGCAGAGCAGTGTTTTCCACCCCTCTCCTCAAAAAGCGGTTTTGCTACAAACTGCAATTGAACTTTGCTTGTAATTCAGAACAATACCGGGCTGAGTCCTGTGTTGGTCGCAGCGGTTGGTACCCAGCTCTCCATCCTTTGGCAGGTCCCAAAAGACGTTCCTCATCCCTCTGCAGGTGGATGTGTCTGTGCTGCCACCCCCGGGGACACGCAGGGACCTGGGACTCGCTCGGAGCAGCTGCGTCATTGGGCTGGAGTTTCCCACTGCAGCGCAGACCCTTCCTGTCATAACACTGGCTCTTTGTTTCCTTTTTGCATGAAGAAACCACACAACCTCATATTCTTTCCTCTGCCCTCTGTACAGTTTACTGCATCACGCTAGCGGTGAATATAATCGCGTGCCTGGCATGGTGGATCGGAGGAGGCTACGGGGTCAATTTTGGTTTGGCCATCCTCTGGTTGATCCTCTTCAGTCCCTGCGGCTACGTCTGCTGGTTCCGACCTGCGTACAAAGCCTTTCGGTAAGGAGAAGCCCAGGAGGTGGTTCTGTTTCAGTTTCCTCTGGGAGAGAGACGTGTTATTGGGGAGTGTCCCTGTGGAGATCCGTCTGTCTGGGGTAAAGGTGTAGGACTTAATGTCTGAATGTCTTGTTTACTTTGGAAATGAAGAAGAATGTGGCTACTTTTAAATAGGAGATGTAGGACTGAGGGTCACCTGCCCAGGGTGGGAGGTGAGCAGCAGTGAATAGCTTGCTACTTCCATGAGGATGAAATTCATATTTTACTTAAATATCTCAAGCTTATCGGCATGGTCATATAACATTAAGATAGATACTAATTTGGTAAAGCTTCACTGAGGCTTATTTTGATGGAAGACTATTAAGTTGTTAGTTTTTGAGAACTCTTCTGTTTTTTGTCTCTAGACACTTGCAAGCTTGGCAGCTTTGCTTTTTAGATAAAAGCAGTTCCCTGGAGTGAGTCCTTCTGAAACTCCACAAATATTTAAAGCCATCCTACATTTTCACTTTAATTAATCAACATTTGCATTTGCTGGTGCTCGCTGTGGATCACGAGGCACTATTCAGACATTAATAAATAATGTTTGTCAGAGCCCTGAAGGTCCCAAGCAGTTCCCAGCCTGACGCGGGGAGGGGAGGGACCTGCCCAGTGTCACACTGCGTGTCACCAGTACACACCAGTCAGGGGGCTGGGCTCTGAAGGTGAAGCTCTTTCTGGTTCCCCGTTACCAGAATACTCTGGATTTTCATTATTCACCAGATTCTGTGATGAGCTAGTTTAGATAACAGCAAAAGGCGCTGATAGAAATGGGAGTTGGCAGGTGGGGTCCTATCTGTTCAGCACACGCTAAATTAGTTGCTTAAATGCTCTTCCAAATTTACGCTTTGTGTACTAACAACAGCAGGCAGCTAATGTGCTGGTGGTGCTTAAAACATCAGTGACTACATCACGGAGTACCAGGGAGGATGATTTCTGATGGAAACAGAAAGCCACTGCATTGGATTAATCCCAAAGTTTTGAAAGAGATGAAAATACCTGCTCTGAACTCCTGCCCTCTGGAGCTGGGGTTTTGTCCCCATCCCTCGTTCAGAAGCCCCGGAGCTCCGTTCAAAGAGCATTTTCCATTCTGAAGTCTGGGAAAAATTACTCCACCCCACTGACCTCCTCTGGGCTTCACAGGGACCGTTTCTCATTATTTCTTTTAATGTTGTTTGTATGTGTTTATGCAACTGAATACTGAAAGGTCCCCGAGGTTACTCTGTGTAAAGACTTCTACAGTTTAAAAAAAGAATAAGCCCCAGGGACAGACTGACAGGCCCCGAGATCGTTGGCTTTGCCATCTGTTGTGGAAGAGGCTTGAAAAAAATGCAGCGGGGCAGCACGGCTCCCTGTGGGATTCAAGAAAGCGAGGCCAGACCCACTTGCTGGGCTTGTTCTGGGAAGAGACAACCCTTCAATATCAGCATCGCGTACTGCGAGGATGCTTTCGTCAACCTTCATCAGGCGTCTGCTTCCAAAATTAAATTAACTGCAGAGCTTTGGCGCTTGGGCAAAGCTGTTACAAATCTGCACCAGAAAGCTGGATCAGAAATCACCTTTTCTGTGTATCCTCACTAATTCCCACAGATCCTTTCAAATGAAGACTCCTCCAGCCCTTTCAGGTCGGAGTCGAAAGTGTCTGTTTGAAGGCTCAGCCTGGAGCCTATTCCTTGTTAACTGGATTATGATGGGCACTGCTGTGAACAGTCCATGTTTAAAGTATTTATTTCACATTGCTGTACTCTGAGGTTATATTTGGAGGGTGGGATCATTGAGGATGCTCAGGGATGGCAAGTATCTTCCATGGCATCTCTGTGCCATCTTTTGGAAGGTCACCGTGCTGTCACACGCGGCTTCTCCGCGTGTCTCAGACCGGGGTCCACACAGCGAGCCCTCCAGAGCCTGATGTCCTGCCTCCCTCGTCTCCTCTTCAGGCATTAGAGGCTAGAATTATAATGCTAATAAACATTAAAATACTTGCAGGGTCTGAGCAGGAGCTGGGTATGACTGGAGCTCTTTTGGAAACTCCCCTTTGCACCAAACTGCCTCATAAGCAACTGAAGTGGTTTTTGTAGATCTCTTCTGTAAATCTCTGGCCCTTTGAGTTCCCGAGAGAATGGGAATCATTTGTGTCGTTAAAAATGATAGTGTGGGGAGTTGTGCCTGGCCCTACAGTGACAGGCTGGCTCGTCACTGTAGCTGGTTTAATGGGATGAAGTTGTTCTGCTGCAGTTCTGTGGTGAAGCCAAAACTCGGGCAAGACCGTGCTGTGCACCCATGATGGAGAGACCAGGAACAGATCTGCTCAGCCTCTCATTTGGGATCATAGTCATGACCCTGCTATACCTGCATGAATCAAAGGACCTCACGTATTCAGGACCCTCTCAACCTTCACATCCTGGAGATGTGGAGTCTGCAAAGATGCGAACACACACCTCTGCCTGCTTCTCTTGTGCCTGTTTTTCCTCCAATGATGTCCCAGTGCTGGATTATTAACCGTGGGCGTGTAAACATGATGACAAGCAGCCACTGAGACATTCCCAGCTGGAATTCCCCTGCTCAATGACTTTTAGCACGTGAGCAAACTCCTCCTGGCAGCGTCCAGGCCCTGTGTGCCTCCCTGCGAGCAGCTGAGCTGCGGAGGCATCAGACTGTACTGGCTTCATGTGTTTGGTCAGAGAAACAATTCGGGTCCTCTGTTCTGCAGGAGACCACCTCTCCTCATGGATCATCACATATGCAATTATTTTGCTAGAGGAATTGCAGGAGCTAGGCTTATTGGGAGACATTAGGAGCTGATGAGTCACGGATCTGCATGGGGAAAGAGGAGTAGCCTCCAAAGTCTGTAGCTGTGCAGGGGTCTGTTCTGAGATCCCACATTTGAAGGTTTGTACGTGATGGGGTCAAACATCGGCGTGAAGCAACGCGAGGTGCCAGTCTCTCCCTAACTTCTTCTCTTCCTTCACAGGTCGGACAGCTCATTTAATTTTATGGCCTTTTTCTTCATCTTTGGTGCCCAGTTTCTTCTCACGGTCCTGCAGGCGATTGGGTTCTCCGGCTGGGGAGCTTGGTAAGTAGTTCTGGTTTTGTCTCTGTATTGGCAGAAGCTGGATCTCTTCACCTGCTTGTTCTTTTTAGCACCTTCCCACAATATCCTTTGACTTTAACCAGCCGGTTTCAAGACTCAGCTGATCCTCTCTTAGCATCGCCCTCAAATTATTCGCAGCACATGGCGAGCAGCACACAATGACTCACTGCTGGCCTATAGAGCAAGTATTGTGAGAGTTGTCCTAAAATAAATGGGAGCATTTTAGTGTCTGTCCCTGTTTATAATTGTTTGGCATTTTAACTTCCTGTCTCTAGAGACTTGAGAGCAATTCCTGCTGAAATTACAAATAATATCATGTCTTGGCACGCTGTGTAGCATTTTGTTTTCTTAAGTGCAGCTGCTCTCCAGTTGTCCTACCTGGTTATTGCCACCAAAGGACCAGAGGGGTAAATCATAGGACCCTCATGTTCCCAGGCCTGGTCTCTAGACACGATCTCTGCACAACCAAAAGCACCTTGGCAATAAATCTTCTCTTCCCAAAGCCTGCGCAGCTGGCTGTCCCCTAAAGCTCGCAGCCTGGCTTAGCTGGGGGTGCTCGCAAGTGAGATTTGAGATCTTGGGGAAATACCTGCCTCAGCCGCGTCGAATTCTGTCCGTTTTCTCCATTGTTCTTTCCAATTTCAAGAGCTTTAAAGCTGCCTGGTAATTTCTGGGTACAAGTAAACAGTTTTTTTTTCTGATAATAGGGAGATTAAAAAAGAGAGCTATAACGATACTGGCTATTTCTCTCTGATTCTTCCAGTGGTTGGTTGGCAGCCGTTACTTTCTTCAGCACCAACGTTGCAGCTGCTGTGTTCATGCTGTTCCCCGCCGTCATGTTTACAATGTCCGCGGTCGCGATGCTCATCTGTATTGTAAGGGTAGGTGCTTCAGATGTTTCTTTGACTTGGAGTATCTTCATATCGTGATAACGTGAACAGGCAGCTTCGCAGACACTGGAAGTCGGCACTGCTTTCAAAGGTTTAATAGTCAGTTGGTATTATTACATTTTTAGTGCTTTTGTTGCTTGGAAATACAGCACTTTACAGGGAGAGAGAGAAACAAATACACGATATGGTACCAAAGTGACTGTAGCTCTTCTCAGGATGAGATGTGGGTACGTGTTGCTGATTCTCCTCTTGTTCGTCCCTTAGGTACATAAAATCTACCGAGGGGCTGGCGGAAGCTTTCAGAAAGCTCAGGACGAGTGGCACAGCGGCACATGGAGGAACCCGCCCAGCAGGGAGGCCCAGTACCGCAATTTTTCTGGGAACAGCCTACCGGAGTATCCCACAGTGCCCAACTATCCCCCGGGAAACCAATGGCCTTGAGCAGCAACAGCTGCAAACTGCCTGGATTATCTTCTTTTTTGGTATTTTAATTATTGCTTTTTGAAAAGATCATTTGCATTCCCTCCCCACAAGCACCCCAGTCATCTTTCGGACTTTTTTGGTTTTTATCTCCTCATCACTGCAGAAGATGTGTGCTGTCAGCCCTCGCCACCTCCGCAGCACTGCACGGCCTTACCAGAAAGGGTTTTTTTTGTTTTTTTGCGTTGAGTGACCAGTATTTGCCTCTTTGCAGACTGAGGAACCGACCATTCACTGCCCTTGCTGGAGAGATCCTCTCCTGACCAGGTGTGAAAAAAGCTGATTCCCCCACGATGGCAAACGCTATAACTGCTCCTTCTCCCACCTCCCTGCTTAGTTTTCATCAAACACTGAGCACAGTTGGTAACAAATGCAATCAGAGCATTAGTAGCAACTGGTGTTTACTCTCCTGGATGAATAATCTGGAATTTTTTACTCTAAGGGAAACACAACACCTAAATGATTTGGTACTAGTGATAGCAAAGGTATTTGTGAAATCTACAACCTCATTTGCTTGTGCTCTCTGGTGAAGAATCCTTTAGGTAATGGTGCTTGCTGTGGGTGTGGTGTTCAGATGTGAAGTCCTCCAGAGTCCTCACGTGCCTGGCTGGGACTATTGTTACGCCAGAACCCGTGCTTTCTCTGCTGCCAAAAGGTTTTTGTCAGATCTGTGCGCTTCAAAGGTGCAGATTCATCTCATTTGGTTAACGATTGCTCACTAAAAGCCGGTTTCAAAGCCCACTGGAAGCTGCGGAGAAGCTGGTGACACCGGGGGATGTTCCTCCTGGCAGCACGAGATCTTACGTGGCATCCAGGTTTTGTGCTGCCCCAAGAAATGCTCGACCAGACACACCTTGTGCTGCTGGGACACTCTTTTTCTGGGCTCCCAGCCAGCAGCCGGATGCAGGATCACTATTGATCTCCGGCTGGGGCCTCGGTGTGCTTTGGGAAGAATTCTATTACAATGAATAGTTTTAATTCTGCCTCCTACCGATGCAGTTGAAATCCAGACGTTATGGGGTTTGGTAGAGCAAGGAGAGCTTGTTAGTCCTCATAACTGTTACCTGTGCTGACCTGGTCTGTGTAGCCAGCAGCACGTTCCTCCCATGTACGAGCAGGAGAGAGATTCTCTTGCCTTTCTCCAAGAATCCGCTCAAGAGAGGATAAAGCTGTCAGGAGGGCTTGTTTTCCCCAAGAGCTCACACCCATCTCGTCGTTCATCTCCGTTCCTGTAGCCTGAGCCATCCCATTCCCTGTGTCCTGCAGCGATCCAAGCAGCAGTTTTCCTCTCCCCCAACAGCCTGCCATGATTTTTTTTTTTCTCAAACCTGTCAAAACTGGGAGATGAATTCCCAATATTTTTTTATAGGGACCGAGTGTTTGAAGTTTTTGGCTCGGAAAGTTTTGGCCAATGATCCTGTGAAGGACAGTGGAGATGTGGGAGGTGTTGGTCTCCCCATGGGACAGACCTGTCTGGCTGTTGGATGAGACGCCAGAGATGTTATAGCGTAAGTGGAGTCACTCCAAATTCACACTGAGTAACTGGAAAAATAAAATTGGTTCCTGGAAAGGGACAGGGAGCTTTTCCTACCTAGGTGGAATTGATTTGCAAGTGATCTTTTGAAAACTTGTCTCTACATGTGCCTTATCTAATAAAATAATAGCTCACAAGGGAGAATTTTGCTTCCCCATTGCTCCTGCAGAATTTCCCACTTGTTCTATTAACTTTTCCTGTCTCACGCTGTAAATACTCAGTGCAGCGCAGCTTGGAGTCGGCAGGACACCTTTGTTAGTAGGGCCAAAGCGAAAGCAAACGTGAATCAGAGGGCAGAGCCTCCCTGAATTTCTGTTTACAAGCAGCACTGCCGCCCTGCTGCAGAACCAGCCTTTTGCTGGCTCTGGGATATTTAATGTGCTCTGAACATGAGGGGTTTTCTTTTCTTGCGAGTGCGCAATGTGCTTGTAAGTACAACCGCTTGAAGCCTTCTTAACAGAACACAACCCGATCGCGTTGTCAAGCTTTTAGATGCCTTTGTCTTGCATCAAGTGTGATTTTAAGTGTCCTTTGTCGCTTGCCATCAGAGTAGGATAAAAGAGCTGCCTGTGGATTCACTCCCTGGAAATACGATTGCATGACAGGGCAGGAAGGGGAGGTTCAGCAGCTGAACACAAGGTTGGCCACACTCGGAAGCCAGAACATGGTGCACGCGTGTAACCGCGTCCCTCTGGCCTTGCCCCGCGCCACCGTCAGCCTCTTGCCAAAATTTGTCAAAAGCGATTGGTGTCTGTCCTTTTTTTTCATGTGCCAGGTTAGAGACTTTGAAGGAATCGAGAGGAGAAGTGTTACTGGGGACTCCATGCCCTGTATTTTTTTTTTTTTATAATCCGGGGGGCTGTTTTGAAGCACCCACGTTGAAAACGCTTGATGCAAGGAGAGGGGGTTCTTACAAGCCAGACACCAAAATCGCGCCTCATTGCCAGTCACTGCCTGAGATCTCTTCAGAACTTAAACGAACCTCTTGGGATGGGATCTGCCACTTCTCATCCCCCCTCCATCCTCTCCGGTGCCAGAAACCGTAATTCCAGAAAGTTGAGTCAACACGCTGCCTGAACTACCGTGGCGTTTGGTTTTTTTGACTCCTCTGTATGTTTTTAAAAGTTTACATTAGATTTCTAAGACTTCTTGACACCATTAACCTGGACCTGGCTCCTGGTTTTGTTCAGCATCCCGTGGTGTGTACGTGTGTGATATTTTCATGTTACTCGTGGAGCTCTGGTTTTTGTTTGTGTTTTTTTTCCTCCTGATCACAAGACAATAAATGCTCATCCTGTGCTTGATGAGAAGAACTGGCCGTGCCAGAGAAGTGTGTCTGTTCCTAGGTAACCAGAGATATCTGGCGGAGGGAAATGGCAAAATCTCTATTTTCCTCCAAAGTCTCCCACATGTTGTTTTCTTTCCTTAAAAGAACAGCACGTTTACGGATGGGGAGTGAGGTGAGAGTGGCAGGCTGTGGTTTGTACTCTCACTGGTGCCTGATAAGCATTTACCAAAGCTGCTGCCGTTATTTTCTAACGAAGGGAACGGAGAGCAGAGCTGTGGGTGGTGGGAAAGTCGCATCTCCCAAGCGACGGGGTCCAGCTCTTTTTCCTGGCACCTCCTTAGTGCGGAGACTCGCGCTGGCCCCATGCAGCGCTGGCTTCTGCCTTCCCCAGTTTATTGCCCAAAGGGGATCGTTATCCCTGGAGTAAACAGGCTGTTTGACAGTGACAGTGAGTTGAATCACTCTGTTAGCACGTAGCTGAATTTATCACCCCAAATTACCATGTTGTGGCTTCGTACCCCAGTTCCATTCCGTATCAGGTAATCGTAAAAGAGACGTTTTCGTCCCAGGTGCTCGATACATCTGCTAATCTCAATGTCCTGCTGGTCTCTGAAGCCTCGTGCCAGGTACCCCCTGCCCAACACCACCATCTCGCTTTCACCGGCCGTGGTTTCCTACAGCCTCTCGCTGCTGTCCCAGCGTTTTCTTCTAGAAGTGAACACCTGCGGGGGAAAAGTACCTTAGACAAACAGTGTGGGGAGAGTGTTTCCCTGGAACTGGGGGAGAATCAATTCAAGCAGCTGGAAATACTGAAATGGGTTTTTGGGGTGATGCTGGTGGCTGAAGACAATTCTCCCCCAAACCCACATGAACTCATTTGCCCATTGCCTGAAAATATTTTGAGGGTGAATCTGTCCCATGCCATAAAGAAGACAAGAGCAGCGGGATCGTACAGCGAGGCCTCCCCCTTCCAGTGTCACCCGAAAGGCGAGAGTTCAGAGAAGGGCGAAGAAGCTGGTGAGGGACCTGAAGCACAAGTGTGATGGGAGTGGCTGAGGGAGCTGGGGGTTCAGCTGGAGAACAGGAGCTGAGGGGAGACCTTCTGATCTCTGACCTGCCTGAAAGGAGCTGGGAGCCAGGGGGGGTCGGGCTCTGCTCCCCAGGAACAAGCGCCAGGACCAGAGGAAACGGCCTCAAGTTGCGCCAGGGGAGGTTGAGGTTGGATCTGGGGAACAATTTCTTCCCCAAAGGGCTGTGGGGCACTGGAACAGGCTGCCCAGGGCAGTGCTGGAGTCACCATCCCTGGAGGGGTTGGACAGACGGACATGAGGTTCTCAGGACACGGGGCAGTGCCAGGGCTGGGTTATGGTCGGACTCGATGAGCTTGGGGGTCTTTTCCAGCCAAAATGATTCTGTGATTCTCCCAGCTGTGCCTTCCTTCGCCAAGATAATTTTTTGTGGTTGAACGACACCTGAGTCACTCCAATTCCTCCCCGGAGATCATCCCCCCAGGCCCTAGTGCCAGCTGAGCGCTATAGTGGGGCTGCCCATCGTCCCCTATAGGGCACCCTATAGCCCCTGTGGGGGAGCTGGGCCCCGGCCGGGCAGCCGGGAGTTAACGGGAGCCCCGCCGGTGGCCGCCAAGCGCGGCGTTGCCGTAAAGCGCCCCCGCGCTGCTGCAAAGTCGCCCTCTCGTCGCTCTCCTCAAGCCTCCTATTCTCCAACGCGCTTTGCGCCAACGCCGTTGCGCCACCACCCTGCCGCCGGCTGCGCTTGCGCCGAGCTCCGCCGGGCCTCTCCGCTTCGGACTTGGTATTCAGGAAAGGCGCTTACGCCAGCGGCATGGCGGGGGGCGCATGGGCGCGAGGGGAGCCTACGCCGGTGGCGTAGCGCTGTCGCTGGCTGGCCGCTGCCCGCGGAGTGGTGAGAGGAGGCGAGAGGCGGCGTGAGGAGAGCGGGGCCGGGGGCGCCGCCATGGGGAGGCGGCCGCGGGGCAGCGGCAGCGCGGCCCGGCGCTGAGAGCCCGCGGAGGTAACCGCGCCGGGCTGCCCTGTTGCTGCGGTTCGCCCCGGCCGGGACCGGGCAGTGCCGGGGAGGAGGTGGCGGGGGGAGGCCGGGCCGGGCGGCGCCTCAGGCGGGGGCGGCGGGAGCCGGGGCGCTGGGCCGGCTGCGGGGCCGGGCCGGGCCCGGAGGGGAGAAGGGGCCGTGGGGCGAGATAGGCACCGGGGCTGGGCCTGGGGTATGGCGGGGCACGGGGCGGGCCGGCTGGGCCCGGGGGGCTGCGGGGGCCGGGGGCTGCGGGCCTGGGGCCGCCTCGCTCCGGTCCCTCCCGGCGATGCGCGTTTTGTAGCCCTGGGGACGGGGTTCGGGTCCACCCGAGACCGCGGCGCCCCCGAGGCCCCTTTGCGAGCGGGGGGTGCGGGATGGGGTCCCTGCCCTGGCCGGCCCGGCGGGGCCGCACCTCGCAGGATGTTGGCTCCTTTGTGGGCGGCTTTCCTCTCTCCAAGGGGCTGGGAAGTGATTCTTTGGGGAAAGGGACTGTGCTGAATCTGGTATTTAAAATAGCTTTTTTTTTGTTTGGTTTGGTGTTGGGTTTTTTCTGTTGTTTTTTGGTTTGGTTTTTTTCTTTAGCAAAGCTGGTGAGGATGAATGTGAGAAACAGGAAAAATACCCTCCCCGTTCTGCCCCCACCAGACAGGAGCTGACTTCAGCCGCTCTAAGGCAGCCAAGAAGGGAGCGTTACAGCGAGCGAGGCCACCAGAGGCCTGTGTCTCCTGTTTGGCGGTGGCAGAAGGGAATTGAGTGATGCTCTTGGACCACGGGGGACAAATTGAAGCTGTGGGGATGTTTGGCAAGGTGTCTTTTCTTTTGAAAATGTGTCTTTTGAGGAATGGCCTGTGGTCCGGGCAGCGTGGGGACCTGCTGTCTTAGATGTATTTTTGAAGTTAAAAAAACGAAGTTTGTTAAACATCTTTCAAGTTGCCATGAAATTAGTCCGTTCTAAACAAGCTGGGGTAACCAGGACCCGGGTCAAACCGTGTGTAAAATGACTGTGAGTGGTTCGTACCAGTGTGTTTGGAAGTTGCCTCATTAACTAAGCCATTTGTTTTCCTTTTGTACAATAACTGGTTGGATATCTGGAGATAAATTCCGAGGAGTCTGTAGGTTCCTCTGCCGGTGGGACTGTCCTGTCAGGCCATGTGCCCCATCTCCCCACCGCCAGCACACAAGTTTAAAAATTGGGCCTTATATAACAAATTGGAGGGAACGTTTGGTGTTTGCCAGTGCGTCTGAAA
Organism: Caloenas nicobarica; assembly: GCF_036013445.1. Lineage (NCBI taxonomy): Eukaryota > Metazoa > Chordata > Aves > Columbiformes > Columbidae > Caloenas > Caloenas nicobarica. Next base: position 537,997 of record NC_088271.1, read on the forward strand.
GAGAATTGCTGTAAATTAGGGCAGGAGGCCTCCATGGGGATCCATGGCGAGGCCTTCTCTGTGGCGGGGTAGGCCTGACTCCTGGGAGGAACTTACCAAAGATTTGTTTGGTTTGGTTTAATTTGGTGCGTTACAGATAGGCGTGTTGTTCAGTGATGATTTGATCGCTGCTGAGCACCTTTTGGGCCACTGGTGGGTTGTTGTCTTGTGGTGCAGACGAGGATGGTCTAACGTGACTGCGCTGCCTGGCCGGGGACAGGTTCTCGTTGTCCCCCCACGCCCGGGGACCCCCTGGGATTGTCTCATTAGCTTGTAGAGTCAACTGCCCTCCTGTGTCAGTCTGCCTCGGGATTTCATCTCTTCCTCGTTAGCTTCCGAATCTGTAAGGCCTTATAAATCACTTCTGTAGTTTCTCTGTAAAAACAGCTGCCGCTCTGGTTTACACCCGCACCAAAACGACTGGGGTGCAGTTGGTGGTGGTTTGCAGGGGAGACTGTTTATTCTGGGCAGTTTCTGTGGGCGCGCTGAATGGAGCTCTGTGTTCTGCCCTTGCACTGTGGTCCGTGTTTGGTTTTCTTGTTGCAGCACTCTTCAGAAGAGCGAGTGGAGAGGAGGAAGTCAGCACTTGCAGTTTAGCAGGTTTCTGGATTCTGCCCTGCAAGTGCTTCTCTCCACCGGTGTCAGGATATAGAGAGGCTTCTCTTTGCCTCGTCTCTTGTTTTGTATTCCGTTTCCGAGCTCCTGTGTAGCCCGAGCGTTGTCAAAACTGTTAATACGGGAGTGACTCAGCGGATCAATGGGAATGACATGAGGGTTGTGCTCGTGGACAATCAGTATTTTTCCCCCCACCCCCTCCAGCCCCACTGGGCTGGAAGAGACCATGTCCGAGAGCAACTGCCAATAAACATGTTTACTGGACTCGGGCCTGATTGTGCTCTGGAGCCTTTTCTCCCCCCGGCGCTGTGGTTTTCCTGGCTAGGAGGAGCTCTGGTGAGCTGGGCTGGACCAGCAGTCCTGAGCTTTGGCTGGGCCATCCAGGTGTGTGCCTGGCTGCTGGTCCGGGGGCATTACAGGCCACTGGAAGGACCAGTCCTCGTGTGAGCTGGGCTGGGTACGAGCTGTTTATCTCTGCCTCTGAAACAGGGGAACTGCAGCACTACAGGCACTAACGGTTTGTCTGAGATGGTGAGGAAGCCTCGGGTGAGCAGCTGTCCCTGGAGTGCTTTGGCTCCTTCCTGGGGACGCGCAGGAGGGCTGCAGACCTGGGGGCTGTGGAACACCCGCTCTCCTTTCCCTCGGCAGGGCCGGTTAACGTGGCGTTCGGTTCCAGCGCTCGGTGGCCTGGTTCGCCTTGCGCTGCTCCTGTGACTTGGGCTGCAGCAGGAGTCAAACTCTCTTCCTTCATAGAGCTGCTGAGAGGGGGGAGACTCAGGTGGCAACGCAGGAGCTTCCTGCTTGTGCTTACCACGGCTTTTTGTCAGAGCTTGTGGGAACAGCTCTGCCCGCAGCCTTGTAATTGGGCTTGGACTAGACAGACTTGGCTTGTCCCGGGCGCAGTGAGAAGCTGTGAAACTGAGGCTCCATCCTCGGACCCGGCCTTGGTGCGGCTTGGAGGCTGCTCCAGTGCTGCCGTACCCTGCGAGGCAGGAGGGAAAAGAGAGGGAGCAGAGTTCCCAGCAACTCTGTGATTCTGCCAGAGAACAAGTTATCTTCCCATTAGAAAAGCCGTGTGCTTATAAATAGTTCTGAGATTTTTATTCCGATGGATGTTTATACTTCCTACTGGCAGTCTGCGTCTCCGGTAGGTCCATCGCTGTAGAGAAGAAACAGGGCTCAGTGGTGAGGAAAGTGTAAAAGTGACTTTTCCGCTGGGCAGCCGAACGTGGAGTATTCGGGCTCTCCCTCTGGCTCCCAGATTCCCGCTGCTGCCCTCTGTTTCCTGGGGAATTCGAAATCCCTGTGCAGGCTGCAGCCCTGCAGCCCTTCCTGTTGGACAACCCCTCCCTTGCATGTTATGTTGATGCATTATTCTTAATAACTGGCTCAAAAAAAAAAGCTTACTGCAGAGCATGCATTGAACTGAGACGTTCCCAGATGCCTCCTGCCTTCTCTGGCAGCGGGGGTGAAACCCGGATCTGCTCTTTCCAGGCTTGTCTCGCCACGAGCTGCTCAGAGCTCTGATCCCCATGGCTCGTGGGTTCCGCCAGCCCCGCTGCCATGGGGAGGGAGGGGTGGTACAGCGTGTGCTGGGGGCAAGCGCGGCGTGTGTAAAACCACAAAACGTCTGTCTGTCTTCCGCTTGCTGCGATGGTAACGGTGCAGCAGATTGGTGCACTCGATAAGCGCTGAGGTGATCCCACGCTGTGCAATTTAGGAAATGGTTCTTCAGGTAAGCTGAAACCTGGAGGTGAGAATTTGCAGGGTGGTTTAAAATGCTGTTTGGAGCAAGATGTTCATGATTTCTTTCACAGCTCACAGTAAGGAGAGTTTGCTCCTGGAGTAGAGAAAGTCAATTATTTCTTGAAACACTTGAATTTGGCTGCTTTGGTTCCAAAAAGAGGATGGACAAAGTTCGCCATGTGTCCAGGAAGGTTTCCCAGCACCCATGAAGTCTGTGTTCTGCTGGAAGGCTGGTGACAGTCACGTTTTCCAGCAGTGTCCTGCTGCCATCTGCCTTCTCCACCGCTGTCAGACCGTGTCACTTAAAACGTTGCAGTGTGAATGTTCTCATGCAGGAAACGAAGGTCTTGATGTCTTGAGGCAAGTTCACCTGTGACACTAAAACCAAGACCTCTGCTTCCTCTCCAGCCTCAGCCCCGCTGTTGTCTGGTGGGGATGGCGCTTTGACAAAGCGTTTTGTTTGGTGTCCCAGGGGCAGGGGTGGTGATAAGTTGAGTGCGAGAGCATTGGAATGAGCCAAGGTGCTGTTGCAACCATGTCTTGGGAATAAGGTATTGGAAATAAGGCACGTGTTGGGCTCTCAGGGTGTTTGAGACACTGAGAGTCTAGAAGAAAGAAGCGTTAATTTTTTTTATCATTCAATTTCACTTGTCCACCAACTAGAGACTGTCCTGTAGCCCTTTGTTATTTAACATTACATAATGTTTTTTAATGAGGGAGGCCTGGCTTTTGCTTTGCAAATGGTGAATTAGGCAGTTGGCAGGTGACACATGGGCTTTGTCAGCCTGAGAGGGATGTTCTTGAGTTAATAAACAGGGGTTAAGGCTGGTCTTGAACTCGGATTTTGTGAAGCTTTCCTCTGAAGAGCTCTGCAGCCGAGCAGCCTGCGTGGGGGCAGCGGTGCCGGGAGGTTTGTGGGTACCCTGGGAGCGCAGCCACGTCTCTGGGGGTTCCTTCCCCTTCCCATTCTGGAGGCTGGAAAGTCTTGCGAAGAGTAGCTATTGCCTGGGTGTCGGGTGCTGGCTGACGGGCTCTGAAAGGTCAGCAGTAATCTAATTTAAACCCAGAACAGAGGTGTGAGGGTTTTGTACGCCTCAGAAGCTCCGTTCGTACAGATTCTTCTCATTGCTCAATGTTTTCAGGTAGGAAAATCTTGCTGCTTTTTTTGCTTTTGAGATAGCACTGAGGTATAAACAACAAAGCAAGAAGCCCTTTTCCTTTTTTAGCATGAACTGTTGGCAGCACTGGAGTTTGTACTCTCTGCCCGGTTTCCCCAGTTTGATGCAGGGAGAGGACGGTGCTTTCCAGCACCTTCTGTGCCGTACGTGTGGGTGAGGACCAGGCTAAGGAATCCCCCACCCCCAACTACGCCGATTCCTCTTATCCCAAAGGCGATGGAGGTTTGAGTTGAAGTAAAGCTTTAGTGTTCCCAAGTACAGAGGATATTAAGGATGGTACAGTTAGTGTGCCGAAGGGATTGCTCGCAGCTGTTGTCTCTGCGTGTGGGGTCAGTGTGAGATGGGACAAGGCACCAGGTGGCTTGGAGCTGACAGGTACGGACTAGTCTCTGCCTTAAGCCTGGGGAATTCCTGCACAAACTTGCTGGAGCTCGTCGCTCAGTGGGCTTCGGCGGCTGGCGAAGGAATAGGAAGTGCTCGGAGGGATGGAGCGTGAACATTTCCTCTGAGGTAACTTGCAGCTGATTTTAAACCCATGTTGTTTTCATAGGAGTGTTTGCCCGATCAGGGCATCCTGAGAGGAGATTGTCAGAGTCCCCAGCAGATTATCCAGCCTGAAGCAAGGAGGTGTTTCAGTACAGGGAAAGGAGTACAGAGAGGAATTCCAGCCCAGCAGACCCTCGCGGCTCTCTGACTCAGAGCATAGCAGGGGATGTTGTCGGGGAGCAGCTCCCCACCACTCAGGCCCCTTTTCTCCCTCCCAGACCCGCTCCTTGGAGCAGGGTGAGCCAAGCAAGATGGTCCTTGAGCTTACCAGGTTTGGGAGAAACTCAGTTAACGCACCACGCTGAATTTAGCAGGATATGGAACAAACATGGGGAACGGGAGTTATCGTGCAGTATGCTGTTCAGGCACACCTGTGGTGTGCCGCAGTAACCGTTCTCTAGCTGAAGCTCTCTGAGTAAATCTCTTGTGGCATTTTGCCACAGAGGAGCAGTGGGCAGACCCTTTGTGTTGGAGCAAACCCTGGTTTCAGGTGGTTTTGGCAGGGGCTCCTTTGCCTCGGCTGCGCGGGAGGTGTGTGAGCAGGACGGTGACGCAGCAGCCCCGATGGACTTGGCTCAGCAGTGACGGAGCATCGTGGGGCTGCTTTGGGCTGAAGTGAGGCCGCTCTATGGGGGCTCTGGCTGCTCAGGGCTGTTTGCAAAGCCACGTCAGGAGCTCTGCTCCCCTGTTCTGTGTGCAAACTGCCCACAGCCTCTCAGAGCCTGGCTGCAGCCGTGCTTCAGGTGTATTTTTTTTCCCTCCCTCGCCCTCCCCTCTCCCTTTTCTTGTGCTGACATCTCTCTGACTTCTTAGGCTCCTACTTTGCTGAGAGATTTTCTTGCAAGAGCTAGCATGTCTGTGGGGAAGCTGGGCTGCCTGCATAGCAGGAACAGCCTAGAGCGTCTTCTGCACCGGAGAGATGAGTTTGCCAGGCACAGCTGGATGGAAAGGTGGGTGCCTTTGACAATGGTGGTGGTGCAGCCCGAGACAGGAGGACAACAGGTGCGAGTGCCCTTGCTGCGGTCTGGATGGCACCCAGGGCTCCCAGCAGGTCTTCTCTAATGTTTCTCTGAGTATATAAGCACAGGCCTGGAGATGAAACTGAAAATCCTCCTGTTCGCAGCGCAGAGGATGCATTGCAGCGGGCTTGGCTCGGTGACAGCAGACACCGGAGGTGTGATAATGCACGAGCAGGGGATGGTTCCCACTGCTGACTGTGGTCCCGGCAGGGGACAGGCAGAGCCTGAAATCCGACTTCTCCTGAGAGAAGAGCGTAACACTCGCTGCTTTGCTCCTATTTTTGTTCAGAGCCAGAAATCAAAGTCCAGAGTGGTGCTTCTCCAGCCAGATTCGTTTAAAAGCACTTGCTGTTGTTTTAGGGCCAATATTTAACTTGTGCCTGGGATCAGGAGTGCCTGTTAGGCTCTATTTGCTTAAGGAAGAAGTCTGAGTGAAGAACATCCACTGCGGGAGGGGAAAGCAGAGGGGATTTCAGGAAACAAGTTTGTCTCCGTATTTACAGGTCTGTGTTCCCCTCCTGGCAGGTACCGAGGCTGCTCTGGCCGGGAGGAAATGTTTGTGTGCTTGGCGCGGGAGCGCGGCCGTGCAGGGTGTGTCTGCTTGCACAGCCCCGTCCTGCGCTCCTGCTGCCAACGGGGATTTAAAGGCACCGGTTTGGAGCTGCTTTCCAGCTGGGGCTGGCGTGGGCAGCCAGGCCGAAGCATGCATAAACTTCCTGATAAAAGCAGCTTATCGGGAAAGAAATGCTCTGCTGCTTTTTGCCTTCTCTGTGGTCTTTGGTAGCAAGAGTTCATTAGCCGTGAAATCCTCTGCAGTGGTTCCTGCTAATGGCAGGATTTCCCATTCTCTGGACCTGCTCAGTGAAGGGCTTGTGGCTTCTCCTGTCCTCTGTCACTGTTCTGTTTGATCCTTCTCACAATGTGACACAAACACCGTCGCACAGCCTACAGTAACCCCATGAGGGTGTTTGCCACTGCTGGTCAGCGCTGAGCTTGTCCCAGGTTTCTAGGCAGAGAGCGGCTGCATGGGGCTGTGTGCTGGGACGCCGGTGCTGCGTGTCAAAATTCAGGTCAGGTTTTGCTGGCATCCGTGCAGGCTGCGTGGGCTGGTCGTGGTGCGTGAGGACACGGTGATGGAGAGCAGCCTGGGCCTCTGTTCCTGGCTTCTTAGGGCAGTTCAGTAATTCTGGATCTGAATGTGAATCACAGAAAGGTTTGGGTCGAAGGGCCCTTCCCAGCTCCCCAGTGCCCCCCCTGCCATGAGCAGGGACATCTGCACCAGCTCAGGTTGCTCAGAGCCCCGTCCAGCCTGGCCTGGGATGTCTCCAGGGATGGTTCAGCCACCATCTCTCTGGCCAACCTGGCCCAGGCTCTCACCACCCCCATGGCCAACAATTTCTTCCTCATGTCCAGCCTGAATCTCCCTCCTTTAGTTTAAAACCATCACTCCTTGTTCTGTCTCGACAGGCCCTGCTCAAAAGTCCGTCCCCATCTTATCAGCCTCTTTTAGGTCCAGAAAAGCCACAGTAAGGTCTGCCCTGAGACCTCAGTAAGGTCTGGGCTTCCTTAGCTACACTGTAACTCTCTGCCCAGACTTCTGGTGCGCTATGCTCTTGATTGGATGCTTTTGGCCACACTTGGCTGTTTTACGCTTAGATACAGAAAGAACATGTTTCTCTTGAGTCAAAATCAAAGGCACGTGGCTGTTTGCAGGCCAGCCCGAGGGGACGGCTGGGCCTGGGCTCCTGTGTGCAGAGCTCGTCCCGGCTCTGAAGGGTTGAGAACTTCCCTCTTTGTGTAGCAAAGGGCTCCTGAGCAGCCCTTGATCCCAGCTTAGGAGAGCCAGGTCCAGCCAGAGCTTGACTCTGGCTTTTATTAACAGGTTTGGCGCTGGGCGAGTCAAGGCTTTTGTCAGAGCGCCGTCCAGCTCGGGTGGTGATCAGGGACTGTTTTAGAAGATGGCAACTGACTTTTCCACACCTTTGGATGCTCTGCAGGCACCTGGTACCGTCTGTGATGGTGGTGATAACTCCATGGTGACAACTGAGCTGTGTCCCTTCAACCCGAGGGCTCTGCCTGGAGCCCAACAGGCCCCTCTGTTGTTGTGTTCCCAGTTTGAAAGGCCGTAGAGGGGCTCATGTTCCAGAACGTGGCTGGGAGCCCCTTCGAGCACCCACCCACAGGGTGCCCAACAACTCTGGGCAGCTGTGGGAAGATTTGGCCCGTTTCCATAATGAGCGTTGATGGGTTTAGGCCCACGAATTGGCTGCATAATGAATGAGGGAGCCAGGGGAGCTGTGTTCTGTCTGCAGGGGCTGGAAGAGGCGATGGGAACCAGAAACATAAGTCATTAGCTCAAAAAAAAGAAAAGGTTTGGGTTTTGGATGGAAGTGTGTTCTAGAGAAGGATGAACGTGTGTTGGCTGGGTTTTCTGGGACAAATCGGAGAAGCGAGAGCCCAGAAATGAGGGAGAAGGGACAGTGTGTTCATGCAAATAATGTTCCAGGTATTAATAGCAGCAAGATGAAATGGGTCCTCCTGGGGGGATGTATCCTGCGTGTTCCTTCATGTGGGTGATCCCTCGGACTTTATAAAGTAACCCTTTTGTGTAGGGCTCAGAGAAGCAGGTCTTGAGCAGGTGAGGTAAAGGGAGGGACCAGTGAGGTCACGCTAGATCTCCCCGTTTGAGAGTTTTGGATGAACCCCTTGAAAAGTTCCTTGCGCACCTCACAGCACCTCTGTAACCACCTTTTCAGCTGTAGCCGCTCCTGTGGTGTTCCTATTTCATTCCTGTCCTTCTGATCCTGCACAAAACACCCGCAGGTGGGGAATGAGAGAAGTTGAGAAACGACCTTGGGAACATGCCTTTCTGATGTGAAGGCTGGTGACAAACCAGAGTCCTTAATCCACAAAGCTGTTGCGGTGCTTAATAAAGGGCTGTGAGTCTGATCCTCTACGTGAGGGATGGGGAAGTAAAAAGATCCTGTGGCATGACCAGGAACGGGACATAGGTCTCTGTTCTGAAGCTTATCCTCACTGCAAGCCAACAGATTTGGGTATTTATGTAGCTCTTAGGAATTTGTCCCAGTTAGTCTCCAGTTAGTTGGGAATCACCCTTCTCTACCTGTCTTTGCTTCTCTGAAATCACAGGCGCTTCACTTCCCCATCTGTAAGATAAGCAGGTCGCTTCTGTACCTTTGGGAGGTTGCAAGGAAAGATGTGTAATGGATTGAGCTGCTTGGTCTTGTAATAGAGGGGGTGGGAAGACAAATGCCTCGTGGATTGCTCGTCGTTCCCTGAAGATGCTGCTGGCGCTTGCATGTAAGCTGATGGATATTGCCGTGCCACGGAGCATCCCTCCGCCCCAGTTACCCTGCAGGAAAGATTAATTGCACGGTGCTGCTTTTTCCTTCCCCTAGTCTGGGCTGAGGGTCCTGCTGTGGTCCCCGTCGGGTGGCTGTCCCCGTCGGGTGGGTAAGGCAGGGCACAGCGAGCCAGCTCCTCCATGACTTTGCAGCAGGGAAGTGATTCTGGCATCTCAGTGCAAGGGGTGTGTCAGCTCTCTGGGGAGAGGTTTCCATGTGAACCCCACCTGGAGCCTTCCCTTCCCTCCCCCTTTTCTTTCCCTCCCCAATTCTTAAGGTTTGGCAGTAATTTGAGAGGAAATGTGTGGGGCTTTGAGCAATCTGGGGAAAAAAAGCAGAGGGGGAAATGGTGTTGGCTTGAACGTGGGACAGCTCGAGTTGGCAGAGCTGCAGCTTTGCAACCCAGAAATGGAAACAGCCCTCGTCACCGGTGGGAATGACACCCCCTCCGCCACCCTGCTCTGGGGCTCTCCGGGGCACAGGCTCTGCTCTGGACTGGGACAGAGCAGAGCTGGCCTTGTTCCCCACTTCCTTGCCACCCTTAGGGAGTTTGGGAAGTTGCAATGACCCATAGTTTGGTGATTGAAGAGATAACGGGACCCAGGTACCCCTTTTTTCCCTACCGTGTCTTGCGAAAGGCTACCCCAGATCTGCCAGTGCAGCTGCTTCCTAACCTGGTTCTGTCAAGAGGATATGGGTTAAGGGGAAAAAAAAATAAATCTACTATTAAAAGTGCTTATGCCAACCCAGATCCTGCTGACAGAAAGGGGTTTGGTAGCGATACACATGACAGGAGGCCCAGCAGATCTCTGCAGAGTGACAGTCCCCAGATGGGCTGAGGAGCGGGGGAACCCGCTGTCACCTGCGTGTCACCGTGGCGGTGCACAAGCCTTTGACAGCCGGGCTGGGTGTGCGTGTCAGATCTGCTGAGCTGTGTCCTGGTGGGTCTGCTTCCCTGCTTTGAACTGCAGTGGGTTAGAAACCCCCTGTGGAAACCCCTTCTAGGCCTAGCGTGCTCAGCTTGTCCCCGTTCCCTGTGGGATGAGTAACTATCTCAAATCTTGGAGATGGGGATAAAACAGGGTGTGGTTTATGTGGCTTCCATCTCTGCCACTTCCTCCCCTGACCTGGTCCCGGAGCGGTGTTGGGACGAAGCCCTGTTATTTGAGGTCCAAGGCAAATCTGTAATACAGCAATTTCTCATGAAAAGCGTTGATGAAGGTGGAGGGTGGGAGTGAGTGGGGATTCTCTGGGTTGTTCAGTGATGCCGAGTCAGCTCTGGCCAGTTTGAAGCCATTTGTGTTGTGGGGAGGCCCATGGGGTGAGTGTCTGGGAGCAGCAGCGTGTTCCCAGTCTCCTGCTATTATTTGGGAGCCTGTCTGAAGGCCGTGGGGACGAAAAAGTGCTGAGTGTGTCACCTGGGCATCCTGCTCTCTAGGGAGCTCCTCTGCGGGGAGAAATCTTCTCCAGGTGGATGAAAGGTTTTGAGACTCACCCAGCTTGGACGTGGGGGAGGAAAGGAAGGGAGCCTTGCGCATCCGGGAATTTGCTTTTGTTACAGGAAAGGGGTTGGGAAACGTCTCTTATCCTTTGGAGAACAGATGTCGAGCCCCTCGTCCCAGCTACAGCTGATCCCTCGCCATGCCAGAAGGAAGCGCGTGTGGGATTCAAGGCTGCGGGATCTCTGAGGACATCCTCAAAAGGGTCGCATTCTCCTTCCGCTCTCAAACATCTCCCACCCCTTGACAGCACTCCCTCTGCACAGTGCTCGCGCGCCTGCGTCCTCCCGTGTCCTCTGCTCCCCTCCTGCCGCCCGGCCCGTGGGATGCGGCTGCGGTTTGTGGGGACGTCTTGTCCCACTGTGTGGTCAGACCCTCTGACTCACGCGCACCTGACGTGAATGCAATGAGTTCCTGCCTTGTTCTGGAGCATGGCCCAGCACAGGTACCTGATGATCTGGGTTGCGGTGAACTCGTGCATTTGTGACAAATGTAGAATCGTCCCTTTCACAGAAAGGTTTTTGCAGGTGCCTTGAGTCCTCCTGCTGCCTCTTGCTGCTCAACCAGCGCCGTTACCTGAAGATAAACCTGTTCCGGAAAGTTCTGTGGTGGTGGGGGAAGGCTGGAGAGGGCTCGGCGATGCCTGTTCCAGACGTGCTTGTGCAGCTCCCGTTCAGCATCTGCAGGGACTGCTCAGCCTCCATGAGTCAGGATCCCTGCGGTGCCGCTTGCAGCACGTCTGGATCTGTCGCTGTTCGGCCTCCTTTTCCGTATCGCATGCCAGTGCAGTGAAGGGGTGGCCGAGTTGTCAAGGTGGGTTTTTTTTCCCCCACAACTGAAGCAAAAATGGTTAAAAAGGCTCCATGTCCAGCGGCAGCGGTTGAAATCTGGAATAGGGCTGTCCCTGAAGGTGTTTTGGCCTCTGGCTCTGTAATTGTCTTCCAGAGGTCAGCGCTCAGCAGCTGTTGGAGCGGCAGCTCTTCTCAGGCTGCTCCGTTTCCCAGGACACAAACGTGACTCAGTGGTTCGGGATACCTGCATTTTTTAATGTGGGAAATCCTTTGGATACCCGCTTGCAGACAGAGCCAGTTTTGCCGAGAGTCACCAGGCGTGAAAGCAACCCCAGGTTTTGCAGTGGGTGAGCACTGGGGACTGGACCTTTCCCAGTCAGTCAGATCTGGCTGGATCGTTCTGCTCCGAAGGTTCTTGGGGTCGATGTTGGCTGTACGGCTGGTTCCTCGCGCGTTATGCTTGGGGCGTGAGTGGAGTAAATAGCAATATCGGGTCTTGACTCTAGAAACGAAACTTTTGCAGGCTCTCTGCCAAGATGAGTGTGCTTGTGACAATGAAATCAATGCAAGAACTGGGCAGGATGGGACTGATTATGAGGGAAAAAAAGCAGGTTCTGCTCTTACATCAACCTCAGTAAATGTGTGGAGGGGAGAGCAGGAGAAGGGGAGGGCACGGGACTGGTAAACAGATTTTCCTGGCCAACTGCTGTGGACTTTTGGAAGGCAGCTGGTTCCTTTGCAGCTCTGCCTTCTAGCAGCAGCAGCATGGATTTAATTAGTATCCGGTGTCGAACTGGAGCTTGCTGTGTTGTGGATCTATTGTCTGGTTTAAATAGAAAACCCGCCGGCAGAGCCACAAAACCCGACGCATACGAGGGGCTGGACGGCTGAGACCACTTGTCGAAGTAAGTGACTCTGTGTCTGAAATGCCTTATTGAATCCAGCTCTTGCAGGGCCGAGCAGGGGCTTGAAAGGCATCATCGGCGTCTTGCCCGGCATGTCTGTGTGTGTCCCATGGAAACCGCTGGAGCATCTGGGCTGTGGGAAGGGATGAAGGGCCGGGAGCTGGACTCTGGTACTGTCCTTTTAAGGTCTCCCAGCCAGCGCCTCGGCTTTGTGTGTAACGAACTTCCTTTCTTCCAGTACGACTAACTCTGCGTTAGTAAAACCAAAACCACTTCAACATCCTAATTGGCTTTTTTTTCGTGCTGAACTGTGAAGATGTGATAGATTGTACAGAATTACAGCCTTGGTTAATTGACTTCATGCAGGGGCAGAAGGCGAGCTCACGTCTTTCCTGTTTTGCTGTTCAGAACCAGGTTTTACTGCTCTGGTTACCCATCTGTTACCTATGATGTCCCTTTTACAGTAACAGCGAAGCAAGTTTCAGTTTCTCAGGCAGAAATTGCCCCATCTGTGAGCAGGAACACCAAAGTGACACCGGTACAAGCAGCGGGGCCACGGGCTGGAGCTGTACGTGGGTCTGTTGCTGATCTTGCCGTCTTCCAACAGCAGAGCAAAACCTCTCCTGGCCCCGCAGCCTCAGAAAGGGGCGTTGCTGGCCTTGGAGAGGGGAGACGAGAGCAGAGAGCAGGTAGAAGATGCCGGTGACATCCCAGAGGCGTGCCGGCTGGATGGGAAGGTTGGTCTTGGAATCGTTTGCTACCCAACTTCCTCCTGCAGCCGGGGGTTCTGCGTTCCCAGCGCCCCGCCGTGGTTTGGCGTTGCGGGTGGTTCCGTGCGCTGTGGATCCGGCGTGGGGACCACAGGAAGGGCTCAGGAGATGGACACAGCTTGAGAACCGGGAAGTGGCTGCCCGGGGGCTTAACGGGGCGCAGTCAGATGTCATGCAAGGGGTAAATCAAGGCGTGTAGCACAGACCCCTTTTGTGGGCTCTGTAAAGCCAACCAAACAGCTGTTTCCCTTCCAGGCTCTCTAATAAAGCTTCACTGTGTTTTCTGGCAGACTTCATGAAGTTAGAAGTTTAAATTTGTGGCTGATGAACCCAAACAGGTGAATGGACTCTCTCAGGCACTTGGTTCTTGGGTGGATTTGTCTGGCTTGTGCTGCATTTCATCTTTTCCAGTCTGCTTTTCAGATCTGGTCTTAGTTTAGCATATGTCTATTTACTATTATTATTTTTCCTAGAGAAATATTTTTAGCTTTTTGCTTAGTTCCTGTGCTGCTGCTGAATTTTCCATCCTGGTATTTCCGGCTCCTTGGTAAAGCACAGTTAATATTTTCCATCCAGGTGTAACTGCTTTGGACGGAGATCCAAGGAAAAGAGTGAAATTCTGCATTTGGCTGGGAGCAAATTGCACAGCAGCTCACAGCACTGGAAAGATGCTTCGTGAAGTTTTCTTTGTGGCTGCTTTTACTGAAAGCCTTAGGAGCTGCCCTAGAAGAGCTGTGACTCTGTGTTCAAAAACGTTGAGGATCTGGGTTGTTCTGGATCTGGACTGTCTAAAACACATTGATTTCCATTTCTGCTTATGCAGACAGGGAGCAAACACGCGTCAAAACTCCTCTTGGTTGAAGAGGGACCTGTTTCCTTGTAAGATATTTTTGGGTGCAAAATGATTATTGCTGAACTGCTGCCAGAAAGCTGGTTCTGGGTAAAGCTGATGCTTTTCAGGGTGAGGTTGTCCAGCTGCTGGTCCAGGGCTGTTCTCCGGCTCGTATGGCCCGTCCGTGCCCCTCTCGAAAAGGAGGTTTTAAAATATCAACAGCGTGGGGAATTCACACCTTCACGTGGTTCCTACTCCATCGGAAGTAAAAAACACTACTACTGGTGGTTATCTCCCTTTCTTACTAATTTAATTTAGTTCTGTTTAGAGAACAGACTTCAGTTTTGCTCCTACTCCCTTTTGGGGCGGTTGCGGTGCTGGATTCCATTGGGGGGGTGGTTTGTGGTTCCTGGAGCAGCAAGAGCGTGGGGTGGTTGGGCGATTCCCTTGGACGATCCCACTGGAATCCTGCGTGAGTCCTTACTGGTTTTGTACTGGGAGAACTTGGGGTGGCCGAGCTCCGGGCTGTGAAGCGGGATTCCTGTTCAGTGGGAGCAGCGTTGAAACTCTGCTCATTACGGAAGGGATGATGTGGCACCAACCTGCTTTAGAGGAAAAATATAAATTGAGAATTCGTAATAATGCATTAAAAAGCTGTATTTGTGTTTGGAAGCTGGGAGAAGAGAACTTGGAAGTGATTTGGAGCTCGATCTGTTGTAGGTTTAGAGCTGACCAGAGTGCACGGTGTCTAAAAACCTCCTGGGGAAGGGAATAGCCAGAAACAAGACAACACTTCTGATTTAGAGTAAAGCTTAATAGACAAGAGCTGGAAGAGGAAACCAGAAAGAAAAACCCATCTTCTTCACAGCATGGCCCAATGCTAGGGGAAAAGAAAATGCTTTATGATGGTTTTGAGGATCTTTTTTTTAATCCTCATGTTTTTGTGACTTGGGTGTCTTTTTTTTGGACGTGGCTTTAATGGGAGCAGCAGCTCCACATTCCTGCTGCCTCTGCTACAAGTCGTTTGATTTGGTGTGTTGCTGGAGGTGATGGTGCAGCTGATTATTTGCTTTGGTAGTGGTTGAGTTTGGTTTGTTCGTTGTTGTTATTATCATTGTTAGGCTTTTGCCTTGTTTCTGGGTTTGGCTTTTTGCTTGTTGTTTGGTTTTTGTTGGGTTTTGGGTTTTTTTGTTATTATTTCTTCAGTCCGTTACTGGGTTCTTGTCCCTTCCCTGAAGGATGCCTTGCAGGAGGCAGGGGGAAGGTTTTTGAGCTCTCAGCACTGTTCCAAATCTGAGAAAGAGCCCAGCATCTCCCTGGTTCTCCTGCGGGACAGGGGACCTGCCCCGTGTCCCTCCAGCACCTCTCCCACCTCCCGTACCCGTCACGGGGGTCTCCTGTGGGCAGCCTGGTGCTGCTTTCCACGACCGCTTGCGTTGGGAAACCTTGGGGTCACGGCACAGCTTTTCTGGGGTTGGCTGCCGGCGCTGAACGCTGAAATACATTTTTAACTGCAGACCTTAGTAGACATCGTCTGGGACCGTCTGCAGCTTGCTTTAAAGATCTTGGATCTTGCTTTGTTTTAGGACTTTTGATCTTGTAAGCGCAGACTTCATCTGTCTCTTAAACTTTTAAAATTTCTTAGGTTTTGGTTTCAGCTGTGTAAGGCAACCGGTTGCTTTTTGGTCTGGATTTTTGCATTGGGAGCCAGCTGATGGGTCGTCCTTTGGGACATCAGGGTATTCGTGAGTATTTTTAGTTTTTAATTGGCAGTGATCTCTACTTGGAGCTGCACAGTGTCAAGGGTTTTTCGCTTTTTGTGCTCTCAAGAAGCTTTCCTTTCTCTTTCATCTGGATACAGCTGTGTTTCTCTTTCACTCGCAAAATGCAGAGGACACGGGGAAAGCGGCTTCAAGGAACCATCCCAAAGGCCTGCAGAGATCAGGGCTCCGTGCGGTCACGTCCCTGTGGCCGGTAGCAGCATCTCACCCGCCCAGGGGTGCTGGCTGGTCCAGGACACCAGGCCCCCGTTCCAAGAAACGCCGCAGACCCGCTCCCTGACCTTCATCACTTGCTTCTCTGCTCTGGGCAGTTATTTTTTCCTCTTCTTCCCCACTTTTGTTTTGCTCCGTTTTATTGTAACCTCTTTCGGGCAGGAACACGGTGTGTGTATAAAGGGCTGAGAACAATGTGCCCCAGATGGTATTGTACAAGTCCTTTCTCAGCAGCCACAAGGTTTCACTATACAGGAAAGAAATTTTTAGAAATATAATACAAGTTTTCAGCATTTTATATTTGCAGATGTGGCCAGGAACTTCCCGAGCCTTCGGCCTAAGTCCCAGGTTTCAGAGACAAGGGCTAGCGCTACAATCACAACTTTTTCTTCTTTTTTAAAACCCCCACACCTACCCCCACCCCCAATCCCTTTTTCTCACCCTCAGGACTGCAGGGAAAAGCTTGTAAATGTGACTGGAGCAGACGCGGCATGCTCAAAACCAGATGGCAAATAAAAAGAACCCAATATTTCAACAAAACCAACATGAGCCCCTTCTTTGGTTTTCAGATAACTGCTCAAGTGTGGGGTTTGCCCCCTTTCTGGTACTTTCAGTGTTTTCGTGGTTGTGTTTTGGGGAGATGCTGAAGTCTCTTGTACTTGGCTGCAGTTTATTTCGCTTTCAGGTTCCCTGGCTTGGAGCACTTGCACTGCAAACACTGCAGGGCAGTGCTTATTTGTTTTAAGACCACAGCTTGCTTTGGAATTTCTTCTACCAAATGTCAGGCCAATTTATTTTTTTATTTTCTTATCCATCCCACTCTGTCCCTTTCCCCCTGAAGAAAGCAGTTTTCTTAGTCTCATCTTGCATCAGATTTGATACCAGGCCAACAAACCCAGCCTAGAAGGTGCTTTTCTGGGGCTGCTCGCCTCGATACGACCTCTGGGTGAAGATTCCTGTTCAAAATGTGATTTCAGGGGCATCTTCCTCGTGGTGCTGCTACCCTGGGGTGACAAGTCTGGGTCCCTGTTGCCCATCCAGAGGCTGCTGCTTTTTAAAAAACGGAGGATTTTACAGGGCTGTTTGCTCCAGAGCAGTGGGAGTCCTGGGATTTTACCAATGGTTTCTGTTTCTAGTTAGGTTGTTCTCAATTTTAAAGGCCAGAGATCTCTTTATGGCACAGGGTAGAAAACCTGACCGGTCGCTGACACTGCACAGAGGTGGGTCGTGCTTTCGTACCGAGGTCCAGGGAGCCGTCGCCTCTTCAGATGTGAAAACAGATTCCTCGCAGCCCTCGGCTCGTCCTGCGGGGAGGCTGGTGGGCAGAGTTGGGAGCAACATCGCTCGCCCTGGCCTGACTCACACCGACGCGGTTCAGCGACTTCCTGCTGCTCGGACCGCCCGGATTTGGGAAAAAGGGAATTGCAGCTGGTGGGGGTCGGTGCCACGGCCTTGCCGGTTGTTGCCCTGGCCCAGCTGTGTGAAACCGGGGTCTGGAGCCGGGATGCTTCGGGACGGCAGCTCCCGAGGCGGGCTTGCCGTGCGGGCAGGTCACACAAAGACGGCACCATCTCCCAGTGCTTGCAGGAAGCAGTATTTATCAAGACTAGAGATGTATTTTGTCCCTTCTGTTCGGGCTCTGTCTCGCACCATTGTCTGAAATTCCCTTGCAGAGACTGGCCCATAACTCTTTTTAAAAAAAATAATCCCAAGCACGATGGCTGGAGCTCCCTTGGCTCTGGCTGTCAGCCGCCTGACTGTGCAAACAGTCTGGGCCTGAAATCCCCCGGGACTGAACATAAAGGTCTGGTTCAAAACGCAAACGGGGTATGGAGCAGCGTGACTGCAGGAGCCATGTCTGGAGAAGGTGGCTCCGAAACGCTCTGGGAGGGCCACAGGGAAATGGCTCCGCGATGCCCTTGTGCGGAGGTGGGAGAAGCGTGAGACGGGCGGGAGGGCACCGCCGTGCGCCGAACTCTGAGCGGAAATTATTGGGGGAGCAAAGAATGAGCAGGATATCACGTGTCAGCCATGTGTGCTTGGGGCCGGGGCAGAACAAAGCGCAGGGAAGCCCCGCTCGGCTGCCGCTCCCACCCGCTTCCTGCTGGCACGGGATGGAGACCGAAAGGGAGCGTCAGGGCAGGAGCTGGCACACAGCTGCCTGCGCGGCCTGGAAGGAGCTGGAAGGCTCTGTGTGCCTCAGTTTCCCTCGACTGAGATGGTCCCTGGGTGTCGGTTTGCCTGGGCGTTGGTTTTTGCCGTGCTGCTCCGTGCTGGGGATGCGCCAGCGGCGTTGGCCTGGGGGAAGGAGAGGGCTCTGGTCCTGCGGGAAAACCTTGTTTCCTGCTCCTCCAACAGGCAGCTCCCACAGCTGGGGGTCGTGCACCCACAGCAGCCCCAAGGGACCAGGCCAGCACCCTGCAGCGTTTTGCCAGGAGGCCGTGGTCAGGGTGTGCTGGGCCTTGGTGAGGATTTGTTGTCATGCAAACCCCCGGGAGCAGCTCCCCGTCCCCCTGGTCCTTCCCCCATGCCAAGCTCTGCCTTGGGTGTCTCTTCCCTCTATTGCTCTTAGACTCTCCCCTGTTTCCCCCATGCACCCTTTAGCACAAGAAGCCTTTTTTTTTTGTTATTAATAGCTATTGAGAGCCAATAAAATTTTTATGGTGTTTGGCCAAGCGTCAGGACTTGCAGTGTGCTCATTTCCTGGAGCCTGAGCGCTGCGGGTTTGCTTGGTTAACCCGCAGGTGCTAAGGCTGTGGCAGCGAGGGCTCTGGGAGCAGAACGAGGTGGGGAGAGGGAAAATGGGTCTGGGGGGGACAAATGGGATACGGAGGGACTGCCACTCAGCTCGTTCAAAACGCAGCAAGGGCTGAGCTGGGAGCAAAACCAGAGATGCTGGGTGCTGGGGGGAAGGCGAGGCGTGCGTACGTGTGCCAGTCCATCTGTCTGTCTCTCTATGGCCTCGCTGTGCTCCTGGTGTCGCCGAAAGGAGGAACTGAGCCCAACCTGCCCCCAAACAGCCCCTGTGGCCACCGTGCTTTGCTCTGAGCTTTGCAGTTAAAATCAAGGTTTGCTTGTGAGAGCGGAGGAAGCAGTGACAATCAGGAGCTGGCCGGGGAGGCAAGCGGGGTGTTAGTAATCCTGGGTTCCTGTTTGCCAGGGTCTGTTTTAGCCCAGCCTGGCAGGCCTGGGCGAGCCGTCGCAGGAGCCCTGAGTGCGGTTATTCCCCATACACACAGAGCTGCTCAGAAACCGTGTCCTGTCCCACGCATCCTGGCACAGAATCACTGGCACGAAGGACCAGTGGTGATGGAGGCTGGTGCCACGGCCTCTGGACCCGCAGAGACCCTCCCGGCGAGCAGCCGCCTGGGGAGAATAATCCTCTTTTCACTTCCTAGGAAATCCCACGCCTGTGTGGTTTGCCCCATAACGCAGTGGTTTACATGTGTCCTCCTCTCCTGGGGTCTCAAGTCTGATCAGTCTGGCCCTGAGCACCTCAGCCGCTGTTTCCAAAGGATGTTGTTCCGTGGGGCCATTTCTCCATGGGGACGTTGTTCACCTCAGGTGACTGCTGGCTCCAACCTGGAGATGCTCATGAAGCGTTTCACCTCCTGCCATGGCCAGACTTTATTTATTTACACCAACATCCCAGACGTGGGGCACCTTGTGATGGTCCTGCTCCCCCAGGTTCTCCCACCCCTCAGTTGCAGCTTCATTGTAGCGGGAGTTCCCTGTAACGCAGGGGAGGTGCTGGAGGGGCCCTGCAGAGCTGGGGACAGGAGTTCAGACCCACAACCGCCTTATTTCCTTTCCCTTCTTGTTTCCTGGTGCTAATTTTCTCCCTCTCGTTTCCACAGCCGGGAGACCGAGGAGCCACGTTGGGAGGACCCTCTCCACGGGATGTTCTCTCCACCAAAGAGCTCCCTGTAACGGGCAACGATGACAATCCCGGCGGGACCTTGGAAAGCACTAACATTTCAGTAACCCAGCACCCGTGGGTGGCCGCTTATCCCTCCTTCTCCACACCCCGCCCTCCCACCGCTCACCGTGATGGTGTATTAGCCGAGAAGAACTCTGCTTCTTTTCTCCTCACCCCTCAACTTTTGGCAGCTCTGGGATTTGTATGGCAGCAGCGTAACCGTGGAGAGGCCGGGGTATCACAAACTTATGGATTTTGATAAGAGAGGAGGGAAAGGGGAGCTGGAGGAAGGTAAAAGGATGTCCAAGACAGGTGGAGGAAGGAGCAGTCATGGAAGCCGGAGCACTGGAACCAACTCGGGAGTCTTAATGGTGGGTCCCAACTTCCGGGTCGGCAAGAAGATTGGATGCGGCAATTTCGGGGAGCTCCGTCTAGGTGAGAAGGGCCTTCTTCTGTCCTCGCTATAACCGCCTGTGCCGGGACTGCCCTGGCACGCCCATCCTGCCGCAGGAGGAGCAGGACGTGCCTGGGACCCTCAGCACAACGGCTGTTGTCTGGCCGTACGGTGCTGACGCCCTCACTTGCTTCGCTGAGTTTCCTTTTCCTTGGCCCCCACACTGGGCTTCATTTTTCAAAGCCCATCACAGCCCAAAAAATCTATTGCAGAGGTGTTTCCCATCTCTTCCCCTTACCTACCAGTCTGGGTCCATCAGGGAGAGCATTATTATTATTATTATTATTATTCAGTCATGTCTGTTGGAAGGCCTGGGTGTTCCCCCCCAGTCCGGAAACACTCAGTGAGTCGTGTTTCATAGAATCATTTTGGCCCTTAAGATCATCGTGTCCAACCATAACCTAACTCTAGCACTAAACCACGTCCCTAAGAGCCTCATCTATACGTCTTGTTTCACGAGATACTGCTGTGTGCTCACCAGATCTTGCTCCGCTTGTGCACGGGGTGCTGTCCTCCCGCTGCATGTTCGCTCTGCTGGGGCAAACATCTGGGGAGGAGAGTCGGTATTTTATGCTGGGTAAATTCCCTGGTTGTTGAAACTGGTTTTCGGAGACTCTCCTGAAATTTTATGCGGGGGAGAGAGAAAGGACTGAACAAAACCCAAACACTTTCCACAGTCACTTTCTATTTTGAACCAAATTTACCAGGAAATGGTTCAAGCAAACTCTTGCGTAGAGGATGGGTCGGCTGCTCCTCTCCCAGGGACGGGCCATGTCCCAGGGGGCGTTCAGCAAGCTGTGAACTCCTGGGTTGGCATCAGGCAGCTGGGAGAGCTGTGCCAGCTCCAGGAACGCGTGTTGGACGTGTTGATGGAGCCTCTCCCAGCCGGAGCACTGGCCTTGGCTGCGAGTGCTTTGGGAAAGGGCTTGTGCCCTGGGAAGAGGGGAGAGAGCCAGTCCCTGTGGCAGGTGGGAGCCTGGGACACCTGTGGGCCTTGTTGCTCCATGATATTTAAACAGCGCCTTTTAAAACCAAGCTCTGAGCTAAAGCTGCAGTAAATGCGGTGGTTGCGGGAGGTGGGAGGGTGGAGTGAGTTTACCCACCTCGTCTGTGGGCAGTTAAAGTTGGCTCTTCCCAGCATGACAGACTGGCTGGTGCCAGGCTAAACCCTCCTGTTCCTCAACTCCCCGATGGGATCGCGGCTTAATTGCAGAGCTTGGGAAAATGCTCTGTTTAAAATCCAGCCAAGCGGTTCCTGCGTTCAGCAGCAGAGGATCTGTCTGTTCTGGTGTCGTGAAGAGCTCCAATCTTTCCTCCAGATGCAGGTATCATGGAAGAGGAAGAATTTACAGGTTTTGCTGCACTGGCTACTGCTTTCACGCCCCAGGTGGATCTGAATGCCTGCTGGGGATGCAACCGGGGGCTCCCTGGCTGGGAGGGGGTGGACAGAGGGCTCAGAGCTGTGCAGCATCTGCCTGTGTCCTCCCACCTCCTGTTCACATAAGGGACTGTCCCGCCATGGGTTTGTGTTTCGGGTGAGCCGAGTTCCAAGATCCTGCTCCGGGCAGGACTCTGGAACAACCGGGGCCGTGGCTGTTGCTTTGTCGGGCATGCTCTGCGCTGAGGGTCGGCGTGACCCCCTGTCTTGGCCTCCCCCTTGTTTTACGGGGACAGCACTGAGGTGGACACGAGTCTCACACAGGTCTGAGGAGCATCTGTGAAACCCACAGTCTGGGTCACTCATAGCTGCGGGGACCTGAGCGCAGTTGGGCTCAGTTTGCTCGTGAGCTCTTGCTCGGGGGCTCTGCAGCGGTCGATTCTCGCTGGGAGAGTTTATCCTTGTCACCAGCAAGAGAAGCTTCTAGTCCCTTCACATGGTTTTCCTGCCCTGTCGCACCCTGTAGTGCCCAGCTGTAACACGGTAAAGGCCTGAGCACAAGATCTCATGGAAGCCACAGCTATGTGGCTTTTCTCCCCAAATCCCTTAGATATGCCTCCGAGCTGCATCAGGGCTCAGAAATGCTCTGGGGACTGCACAGAGCGTAGAGATTCCTCTGGCTGCAGATGAGCGGCAAGGGAGCAGAGGGATCCCGCTGAGAAGGGTGGACAGGGATGGATGCTCCGTTTTCCCCTGGGAGTGGAGTATTCAGTTCTCGAGGCAGGCTGGGTGCAGGGGCCAAAGCATAGCTCAGTGTTTAAAAGCTCCCAAATCTTCTTTGGACTTTTTCCTTTCATAAAAAACAGCCAGGAGAGCTCGCAAAAGCATGCTAGGAGGTGACTCCTCTAGCTCCCAGCCCTGGGGGATGGAGGAAGATGAAGTTGTCTTCCTCAAACAGGTAACACTTTGCCCAGTTTCACCACTTTGCTGAGAGGCAGGTGCTGGTCTGTCTTTCTGGGTGCCTCAGCTGCCCCAGAGAGAGACAGATGTCCTTCCAGGGATGGAGGTGTCCAAAATCAAAAGCGGTTTAAAAATAAAATTAAAAAAAAAAAAAATTGGCACAAGGCATTTTTGGGAAGCCAGAAGGGGAATGACTCGGGCCGGAGTTCCTGGCTCGGGCTGGAGTTCCTGGCTGCTGGAGCTGTGCTTGGATCCCACCCTCCCTGTTCACGCCAGTCTTGGCATCCTGAGCGGTACACGAATTGTGCCAGTCCCGCCCCAGTCCTGTCCCAGTCAGGCAGTGCTGCTGACCAGTTCCTTGACCGGCTGTGTCACCCAGGCACCGCGGAACCCAAATCACCGGTCACGGTGCCCAGGCAGGGACTGTGCCACCGCCGAGGGGCTGGAGCTGGGGGAGCCGTGGGGCCGTGGTTGGGAGCGTGGCGCAGAGCCCAGCGCCTCCCCGCGGCACTGTGATGTGCAGGAGCAGGTGCCGGATCCCACCGCTGCCAAACGGGCCGTCGGGAGGGGACGGTTTGGGTGTTAGCAGAGGGTTAAGAGAAAGCCATGTCTGGCTTGTGAAGGTGATACAGCCCCTGGGTCTGGCCACCTCCTCCCATGGGTGGCTTTGGTTCTGGCGGGACACATGGCTCTGATGGACACGCCGTGTCTTGTGGGTGCTGGCAGCTGGATTTGGAGGCGCTGCCGGTGCTGAGCTGGGCAAAGGCCTCTGCAAATGCAAATATTTACTTTCTGCCGCCCATCATGCTGCTTTTCTCCTTTTTTTTTTTTTTTTTTCTCTTTCAAAAGCACCTTTTCTTCTATGAATCCTGTAATAGTGCTGCCTGTTTGAATCAGAAGTTGGACTCGATGATCCTTGTGGGTCCCTCCCAACTCAGGATGTTCTATGGTTCCCACCAGCCCCCACTATGCAGGGAATGCCACAGAAGACCTGCCGCTCCAGGGGTCACCCAACGGGGGGCTGCCACCCCCGAAAAATAAGCCTAAAGAGAAAACGGCCTCAAGTTGCGCCAGGGGAGGTTGAGGTTGGATCCTGGGAACAATTTCTTCCCCAAAGGGCTGTGGGGCACTGGAACAGGCTGCCCAGGGCAGTGGTGGAGTCACCATCCCTGGAGGGGTTGGACAGACGGACATGAGGTTCTCAGGGACATGGGGCAGTGCCAGGGCTGGGGGAATGGTGGGACTCTATCTTGAGGGTCTTTTCCAAGCAAAATCATTCTGTGATTCTATGACTGCTCGTGGCAGGGACGAGGGATCTGTGCTGGGATCCATCGGGATTTCAGTCCTTCCGTACCCCAGTCAAGTTCCCAATGAACTGGGGGTTCCCTTGAGCACTCTGGACCCGTGCAGGGGTCTGGGGAACTTCCCACCACCTCCTCAGAAAATGTCGGTCCATGATGGGCCAGAAACCCCAGGTCTGGCGTACGCTTGCATCAGCCAGACAGTTTCTCCCTCCCTAATTACGCTGTGAAAGGATTTGCTTTTGCAGAGGCAGGAGACAAAGTGCCTCGTCAGTGGTGCGAACGGATGGGAGAGGGGCAGCGAGGCGGTGGGATTGAGCCGCTCCTTGGCTGCAGAGCCCGTCCCCGGGAGGAGCCGCTCCATTAATATCTCCCATTCATCCCTCTTCCCGTAATCCTGCCGTCGACTCCGGCGCTCAGCAGCTGGCTCTGATGTCGCCCAGCCAGGATTTATTGCTGCTTCAGGTGGAGAGCGGCAGTCGGAGCAGATGAAATCTTATGCCAGGAGGAGCTTGTTCCCTGAGCAAATTGCTTGGAGAAAATCCGAGGAGACAGATGCAGCTCCATCGCATACGCACATGCCAGGCAGTGGGATCGCGTGTCTGCTGCTCTGCGGCCGCACAGGGGGACCTGCTGCCATTAACTCTTGTCTGCCCGGTGTCCTGAAGGGCTCTTGCAGAAGGGGCAGTCGGGTATTTCTGCAAAACTCTTTAATCTTTGCTGTCATGGACCTGGGGCAGGGGTTGCACTGACACTTCCCTGGTGTAACCCCTTCCTCGTGGCCTCCTGGCTCTCTGGGGTGATGTGCAGACACCGTTAGTTCAACCTTTCTGCAGATACGGGTGTGAAAACACCTGTGGAGGCTCTGATCTCTCTAGGATGTGGCTTTGGGGTGACATGGGGACCCTTTCCGCTCTCCTGGGCATGGGATGGTCTGGCCCTACCTACTGCACATCAGTGCCTTCAGCTCCTCCTCGCACAGTCCGGGCCATGCTGGGGGCTGCTCCTGGTGTCCCCTGTGCCCTCGGGGCCGTGGGAGCGTCCCCAAGGAGGAGGTTGAGCCACACACATGTGCACACACATGCACACACACGTGTGTCATCCCCAGGAGCAACCTCAGCCCTGGGGAAGGGGTTTGCACACCCCTGCCCAGTGCTCCTCCCTGCCACCCTCTGCCCGGTCCCCAAAGCAGTGTCCCCCCACTCTGGGCAGCCCTCCCAGAGCAGGACGAGGAGAACCAGTAAGTCCCAGTCTGGTTCCTGCCTTGACCAGTCCCATCCACGCAGGGCTGGCCTGGGACACTGCCCCCTCCCAGCAGACTTGGATCTGGCCCCCTAGCCGTCCCCATCTGGGGGTAATTAACGGGCATGTTGCAACTCCCCACTGCGGGTTCCTGCTCCCGCTCAGACCTCGAGGTCTGTTTATGTGTTGTGGGAGCTGCCAAACCTGTTCTGGAACGTTCTGCAGCCCAGGAGCCCTCGGGGACTGCGGGAGGGGGTGACGTGGGGTTAGTGCAAAGACTCACTTGCTTTCTGTTGCCTCCTTGCAGGAAAGAACCTCTACACAAATGAATACGTAGCTATCAAATTGGTGAGTCCCTTGGGATCGGGGGAGAGGGGGGCGATGTTCAGGCCACCTGGAAAGGAGATTGTTCACCCCCCCAGGCTGTTTGAGCGAGTCGTGATAGGCGATGGATGGAGGAGTGCACAGGGGGCTGCACTCGCTGCTGGGAATTGAGGGCAGGCAAAGCAACACACATCCTTGAAAGTGGAGTGATCTGGGCCCAGGGAAAGAAGAGCTGGGTCTCCACTTCTCCAGGACCTTGCTGGGGCAGAGAGACCTCGGGGAGAGAGTGGTCCCCACTGGTACCTGCTCCCATTAATGTCCCCGCCCCTGCACCTGGCTCTCTCTGGAGGAGGTGGATCTGGCTCCCATATGGGCTGATGTTTTCTCATCATCCCCTGAGGCTTCATCTCGATTTTATTCCATTTTTTCTCGGCCCCAAATGCTCCAGCTGCTGCCAGCATGCGAAGGAGGTGTCTGGCACCCAAACCTCCTTAGCATCCTGCTCCCCTAACCGCTCTCCTTTTTTCCTCCAGGAACCCATAAAATCTCGGGCCCCTCAGCTGCACCTAGAGTATCGGTTCTACAAACAGCTCGGCAATGCAGGTACGGGCTGGGCTGAGCTGCTGCGGGGAGCCGGGCGACCTGGCTGGGAGAGGGAGGCTTCCCGTAAATGTGACTCTGCTGCTTCCCTCCCGGCCTGAGCGACTCCTGCCCATCTGCTCGGCTGGGAGAGGCCGATTTTACACAGAGCCATGTCTAATCTTTGATCCCTTTTTATTTAGTTCTTTCCCCTCCAGCTCCCCCGCAGCAGAGTCAGGGATGCAGATGGAGCTGCCTCCTTCACCCTCCTGTGAGAGCAGAGCTGGGCTGACTGCAGCGCGGGAGGGCACTGCAGAGACATCCCCAAATCTGCAGCCCCCCGTCCTGGCTCCGGCGATGACACGGCCGTGACAGCACAGCCACGTGCTGCTCAGCCCCGCCGCAACCCCTGACAGCCCCTGCTCCGTCTCTTGCAGAAGGAATTCCTCAGGTTTACTACTTTGGCCCCTGCGGGAAGTACAACGCCATGGTGTTGGAGCTGCTGGGACCCAGCCTAGAAGATCTCTTTGATCTGTGTGATCGGACCTTCACGCTCAAGACCGTCCTGATGATCGCAATCCAGCTGGTGAGCACAGCACCTCCAGCTCGCCCCGGCCGCAGAGCCCCCGGGGAAGTGGGGGGGTGCCTGGGGACCCCGCGGGGAAGTGGGGGGAAGGAGGGGTGAGCCAGTGCCCGGCACATCTCGGATCATCCCCTCCATCCCTCACCCTCTCCCTGATGTAGGGGGGGCTCTCCCTCACCCCCATGCAGCCGCTCTCCAAGCACAGCTGAGCATCTTGAGTACATTGAGGTACTAGAGAGAGTTCAGAGAAGGGCGAAGAAGCTGGTGAGGGACCTGAAGCACAAGTGTGATGGGAGCGGCTGAGGGAGCTGGGGGGTTCAGCCTGGAGAACAGGAGCTGAGGGGAGACCTTCTGATCTCTGAACAGCCTGAAAGGAGCTTGGAGCCAGGGGGGGTCGGGCTCTGCTCCCCAGGAACAAGTGCCAGGACCAGAGGAAACGGCCTCAAGTTGCGCCAGGGGAGGTTGAGGTTGGATCTGGGGAACAATTTCTTCCCCAAAGGGCTGTGGGGCATTGGAACAGGCTGCCCAGGGCAGTGGTGGAGTCACCATCCCTGGAGGGGTTGGACAGATGGAGATGAGGTTCTCAGGGACATGGGGCAGTACCAGGAGTGGGTTATGGTTGGACTCCACGATCTTGAGGGACTCTTCCAACCAAAATGGTTCTATGATTCTATGATCTCTCACGGTGTGTCTGAGATGTGGCTGGGCTGAGGCTGTCCCCAGGGATGGAGGACCTGTCATGCCTGCACTTTCGACCCAGGGTGACATTGCGCTGAAGGGAGCGGGTTTGCTGTCTGGGGACAAGGCAGTTGGAGCAGAGCCGGGCCCAGGGGAGGAGGGTGTGGGGAGGCTGCAGTCCGGTGCATCTCCACTGTGGTGCTGACATCTCCTTCTGTCCCCAGATCACACGGATGGAGTACGTCCACACCAAAAGCCTGATCTACAGAGACGTCAAGCCAGAGAACTTTCTGGTGGGGCGACCAGGCAGCAAGCGGCAGCACACCATCCACATCATCGATTTTGGCCTGGCCAAAGAGTATATTGACCCCGAGACCAAAAAACACATCCCTTACCGAGAGCACAAGAGCCTGACAGGGACAGCACGCTACATGAGCATCAACACCCACCTCGGAAAAGGTGTGTGGGGCCGGCCCTGCCTCAGCCAAAAGGGGCAGGGAGGGGGACTGGGGGTGCGAGTTCCCCCTGCCAGAGGTGGGGCTGGGGACAAACTGCCCTCTGCTCCTCACCCTGGGATGCTGGCAGGAAAATTGGGTCTGGCGGGGACAGGGAAGGTGGCTGTAGTGGAAACATACCCGTGTCTCTTTTTTTTCTCCACGCAGAACAAAGCCGCAGGGACGACCTGGAAGCATTAGGGCACATGTTTATGTATTTTCTCCGCGGGAGCTTGCCTTGGCAAGGCCTCAAGGTAAGTGCCAGCGCCCGCTGTCCATGGGCTTGACTGGGCCGTGGGCTGGCTCTGCTCTGCCATGGGCAGCATCAGGGGGTTTGGGAGGGGAAAGCTTTGCTCCCTCGGTCTTGGCACCTACCAGATGCAGGGGCTGTTGCTCTGAGCTCCGTGCCAGGTCCTTGCTGTGTTGAGGGGCTGTCGGTGTCCCTCTCGCTGTGTCCCCCACTTTGCGGGTGACCTAGCTGCTCTCACAGTGCCTCTTCCTGGCATTTGTCCTCCAGACCTGCCCTGGGTGAGGGGGTTCCCTGGGAATGAGCTCTCATTGTCACCTGGAAAAGGGGGACCAAGAAATCTTTTGTCATCTGATGGGCCCCCACTGCCCTGTGCTCCCCAGGGACGTGCCTGCCCCCTGTGCTGACCTGCTCTTTGTCTCTGCCAGGCTGACACGCTAAAGGAGAGGTACCAGAAGATCGGTGACACCAAAAGAGCCACTCCGGTTGAGGTGCTCTGTGAGAACTTCCCAGGTGAGGACGCTCTGCATGGCCCATCCCTGTCCCCAGCCTGTCCCCAGGGCCCGCTGGCCTGCCACCTTGTCTCCCTGCCCCAACGGAGCCCACTCTGTTCCCACAGAGGAGATGGCCACCTACCTGCGCTACGTGCGGCGGCTGGATTTCTTCGAGAAGCCAGACTATGATTACCTGCGAAAGCTCTTCACAGACTTGTTCGAGCGGAACGGTTACGTGTTTGACTATGAATACGACTGGGCAGGGAAACCCCTGGTGAGTGACAAGGGGACAGGCCGGGGGTGCTGGGCCCTGGGGGGCGGTGGGCAGCGTGGGGGGAGGATGTGGGTCGGCAGTTGTCCTTGCCACGCGCATCCCTGCCCAAGAGAGCAGTTCCACCAGTCCTCACCAGACCCAGCAGCCAGCTCCGTGCTGGGGCTGTTGTTCCAATGAGTTAATGCTGCGGTGCAAGAATTTGAGGCTCCTGGAGCTGAGGGGAGCCCAGCCCAGTTGTCACCCCGCTTTCTGCCGTGGGGCTCACACACCCAGCGTGGAGCTGCTCAAGTGCGGGCAGGGGCCCCGATTCCGGGGTGTTTCGCATGTTTGGCCAGAGGTTGGATCGGGGAGCGCGGGGTGGCGGGAGGGCTGCTGTGCCGTGGCTGACATTGTCCTTGTGTCCCCAGCCCACCCCCATCGGCACGATGCACAGCGAGGTGCAGGTGCAGCCCCCGAACAGAGACAAAGCACAGCCACACACCAAACACCAGGTGAGCGGCGATGCCAGGGCGTGGGGCTGTGGCCGCGCGCAGCTCAGGGCTCCTGCTCTGCAGACTCACCGAGCCCAGCAGGGCCTCTGCGTGGGGACAGGGACTGGGGTGTCCCTTTTGACCCCAGTGCTGTCTGTGGGAGGGGGCTGTGGCTGTGGCTGGCGGGGGACCCAGGCAGTGTCCCCGGGGCCAGCTAGCCTGGCAGCAGCGGGGGAAGCAGCTGTGGGAGGCAGCATCACAGCGGGGAAGTGCCAGGCCTGGTTTTCAGCTGGCAAACTGCTGGTGGGTGTGGGCACAGTGCAGGCTGAGCCACCTTGTGCTGGGGACAACGTCCCCACAGGGGTAACTTGCTGCTCTGTTCATGGTGCCGCTTCCATCAATGAGACGGGGACATAGGACAAGGGAGGGGCTGCCTGGGCCTCGGGGGGATGCGTGGGGCAGCTTTGGCAGCACGTGGCCCCGTGCTGGTGGGGCTGGCTTTGCCATGGGGGCTGTTGGGACACATGGGGCTGAGCTGGGAGCAGCCCGGGGCAGGGACACAGGCAGAGCTGGGCAGGCGGCTCCCTGCCTGTGTCACCCTGGGAAAGGGGCCGGGCTGCCCCTTCTCCGCTGCCATGGCCTGTGCTACCCTGGTGCAGAAAATATGGCTCTGGGACTGCTGCTGTGAAGAGCAAACCTGACCTTGCTCAGTGGGGATGTGGCTTCTGCACAGAGCCCATGGACTCCGCTCTGGTGAGCCCCCCCCGCAGTGCTGGTCCAGCTCTGGGTCCTCAGCACAGACACACATGGACCTGCTGGAGAGGGGCCAGAGGAGCCCCAGAAATGACCCGAGGCTGGACCAGCTCTGCTGGGAGGACGGGCTGAGAGAGTTGGGGGGTTCAGCTGGAGGAGAGAAGCTCCGGGGAGACCTTAGTGCGGCCTTTCCGGACTTAAAAGGGGCTGATCAGAAAGATGGGGACAGACTTTTGAGCAGGGCCTGTTGTGATAGGACAAGGGGTGATGGGTTTAAACTAAAGGAGGGAGATTCAGGCTGGACATGAGGAAGAAATTGTTGGCCCTGGGGGTGGTGAGAGCCTGGGCCAGGTTGGCCAGAGAGGTGGTGGATGAACCATCCCTGGAGACATCCCAGGCCAGGCTGGACGGGGCTCTGAGCAACCTGAGCTGGTGCAGATGTCCCTGCCCATGGCAGGGGTGGGAAGGTCCCTTCAACACAAACTGTTCTGAGTCTATGATCTCACTCCCGGTGAGCTCTGCTCTCTGCCTCCAGCATCCGGGACATTTGCACTCAGTGTCTGAGTGGGAAAAGCAAAGTACAAACTCCCACAGCACTGGAGCAGGTTCCAGCCTGGGGGTGCAGGGGTCACCCCGCAGCCATGGGGCTGTGCCGTGCTCACCGTGGCGAGTTTGGCAGCGGGGTGCTCCCTGCCATGGGACAGCTGACAGCCCGGTGCCCTCGGCGTCCTCACCATCACCCCCAGAGATCCGCGTTGGCCTTGGAACATTGCACTCACAGGAGAGTGGCCAGTGGTGTCACCTCGGCCCGGCCACATCTCCCCGCGCAGCGAGCAGCTCTGCCATCTCCCTTGCTGCGAAAGGCAGCTCCCGCAGCTGCCCAGGAGGACGTGCCGGGTGTGGGGGGTGTGTGTGCGTGGACGTGCAGGGAGGACGCAGACCCACAGTGTCACCGCGGGGGCTGCACCGGGAGCCGTCAGGATGGTGCGCACAAGTGCCCTCCGCAATCACAAACTCGAGCTGCTCCGGTTATGTTTTTGCTTTTGCATGTCTTATTTTCTCGATTCCCTTTGCCACTCTTCTCCCTGACCCTTCCCTCCACCTCTCCCTTCTCTTCCCCATTCTTCCTCTTTTGTTTCTTTTCATTCTGTTCCTTCTGCCTGTCGCGAGCAGCCGCCCGAGGGGACGGAGGTGTGGGATCCTCAGGCCGGTGGGCAGCCTGCCGAGGAGCCCGTGGGAGCTCACCTGGCGGCCGGCCGGCTCGGGGGGTCTGTCCAGGTACATGCAACCACGCGCCGAGGGCGGGGGGCCGGGGAGGAGCGGAGCCAGCACCACAGGCGCAGGCTGACGCGTGTGCCAGCTGTGCCGGGGCCCAGCCCCGCTCCCCTGCCCTGCTCACACCTGGGCCTCGCCGGGGCTGTGGCACGTGGCCCGGGGCTGTGCGGCCCTGTCCCCATGGCGCGGGTGACACGGTTTGCAGACGAGGCTGGCGCTGCTTCCCAGGGGCTGCCGGGCTCCCTCCACACTCAGAGGGCGGTTAGAGATGGATGAAGCGCTGGCTCTGGGAAATCAGTCTCTGCTAGTCCCAGCAATGCTGGACAGTGTGACCTTGTCCCACATGGGGACATCCCCACGCCTCCTTGACCGGAGCGACGACTTGGAGCCCTGCTTCTCCTCCCTGTCCCCGGGCAGTCCTCGGCCTCGTCTCCCTGCCTTGGTCCCGCACTCGCGCTGTCGGCTCTGTGCTCGCAGCCTCTGCTCTGCGATGCCGGGGCATCCGTGGGGGGTCCCCCCGGCGGGGCCCGCGCTGCTCCCTCCGTCTCTGCTCCCTCCGTCTCTGCTCCCTCCGTCTCTGCTCCCTCCGTCTCTGCTCCCATCCCCGCCGCTGCTGCTCGCTCTTGCTGCTCCGTGGTCAATCTCGGCTGGTGCTCAGTCCCTGGCATGGGCCCGGCTCCGGTGGCAGGGCCGGGGCAGAGCGAAGGGCCGACTCGTTCTCTGTCCCGCTCTCCCTGTGCCACATCCCCTCCATGTCCCGGTGGCTGCTCCCCGCTCGCTCTGCAAACCAACCCCCGTCTTCTGCCTGCACCCGGTGCTGTGGGGGGTGCTGGTGAAGCACAGGGATCTCCGGGCTTGTTTTGTGGGGGCTGCAGCTTGATGTAGCCCGGCCAGGCTCTGTGGCTGTTGGGTGACAGCTCCTCTGTGCGTCTGGGTCAGGCTGAGCCTCCTTGCCGGGGACGAGCAGCTTGGTGACCCTGTGGCTGCACATCCCCCGGGAGCTCCTGTCTTGGCCGGGGGGCAGTGGGCGCAGGACGGGGGTTTCAGGCAGGTCCCAGTTGCCGGTGCCAACCCCGTCCTTGCTTTGGTGACTTGGATTCGCTCTTGGCACTGCACGCAGCCTCGCTGCCCCGGCGAGCGGGCAGGAACTCGGGGGCACCTCGGGGTGGGCATGGGGCTGAGTCCAGTGGGGCCCGGTGGTGTTGGGGACCCAGAGCTGTGTCCATCGCTCGGCAATGGCACCATCTCCATGGAGCCAACAGCTTCACAGGGCCGTATCTCCCAGGAGCACTGGAGCTGGCTGCCAGCAGCTCCTGTCTCCACCGGGTGTGCCGGGTTCCCTGGGGCCAAGATGCCCCCGAGACACCCAGAGGATCCAACCTCCATGTGACGAGGCTGCTTGGGAGCGCTCAGCACTGAGGCCGAGCCCAAGGGCACCATCCTGCTGCCCTGCGTGGAGACCTCGTACAGGGCCAGGGGTCTGTGTCCCCTCCTGGGGCTGCACCTCTGTGAGATGCAGCTGCCGTGGAGTGGGGAACAAGGACAAGGACCGGCCTGTGCCCCCCGGGCTGCCCCGCACTGACGCTTGTCCTTCCCCAGGTGATGAGCTCCACCAACGGCGAGCTGAACACGGACGACCCGACGGCAGGACATTCGAACGCCCCCATCACAGCCCCCACCGAGGTGGAGGTGACAGACGATACAAAGTAAGGACATGGCCCCACCGTCCCCCTTTCGCCAGGGCCAGGACGGACACGGGTTTGGGCACCTGCCCTGTGACACCTTGGCCAGGGAGGAACAGCCCAGAGTGAGCAGCTGCTGTTCTGCCCTGGGGACCCCACAGGGTGTCCCTGCAGGGCCACCACCACCCCAGCCCCTTCCCCCTTGCTCTGCCCAGCCCTGGGCCTCACATGTCCCCCCAGAGCCAGCGCAGAGGGACATGCACGGATCCGGGGCTGTTTCTGCTCTGGCAGCCCTGGCTGTGCCCGGCATTGCGTGCTGGGGCCGGTGTCACTCACTCTGCTCAGTGCCACTTGCCATGGCCACCACGGTGCTCCAGGTCCAGCCCCTGCCATGCACCGGGGGCACCTCCTACAACAGCTCTGTCCTGGAGGGGCTCACCAAGGGGTTTCTGTCCCCCCCCCCCCAGCAATACCCTGACTGTGGGGTGGCTGAGCCTGTCCCGGGCACTGACAATGTCCCCTCTATCCCCAGGTGCTGCTGTTTCTTCAAGAGAAGGAAGAGGAAAACCACCAA
Organism: Caloenas nicobarica; assembly: GCF_036013445.1. NCBI lineage: Eukaryota > Metazoa > Chordata > Aves > Columbiformes > Columbidae > Caloenas > Caloenas nicobarica. The sequence continues at coordinate 570,977 of NC_088271.1, forward strand.
GCGTCGCAAGTGAGCTGCCGGCCGGGTGGAGCAGCGTGTGCGATGGCTCCTCTCCCTCTGGCCGGGGCTGGATCGTGACCCGCAGAGCCGGCGGCCCCTCGGTTTGGCCGGGGACCGGGGAGGGCCGAGCCGGACGGCCTTCCCCAGCGCCCCATGCGCAGGCGGGGAGCGGGGCCTCCCCAAACTGCTTGTCCTTTCCTCCGCCACTTGCCCAGCGCGTGGCCGTTTACTCGAACCAAGCCCGACTTCGCTGAAGTTCCTGCGTCCGTCAAAAAGAAAAGAAAAAAGAAAAAAAGAAACCGAAACAAATCCACAGCGTCACTTGCTTTTGAGTCTCTGACTAGTCTGAAAAATGGGGATCAGCTCTACAGACACAGAACCGTTGCTGTCAGAAGAAGTGGAAGATAAATTCAAGAGCAGTGGGCTAAGGAGGAATTTTTTTTTTTTTTTTCTGTTGCTTCTTTGTCTTTTAAGTTAATTTAAAGTGAGTCTCGGTGCAGAGTGCTGAGTCGTCAGTCTTTGACCGTCATCTTCAGTGTTACTGAATTCTGCTCTTCCTTTAGGCCCCCCGCCCCACAGTGCCCCATTGGGTGTCCCCCCCTGCATCGTTAACACCTTCGGTCTCCGGTACCGTGAGAAGTGCTGGGGGCGGGGGGGTGGGGCTTGGGAGGGAAAACGAAAAAAACAAAACACCAACATGTTTACAGGTCATTTGATGATGCACTTTTGCAATATGGGCGATGTTGGGTCTTACCAGGAACAGGTCAGTGATTCCGGGGGTCTGGGGGACGTGGGGACAGGGACAGGCTAAGCCGGGCGGGGGGGCTAAGCCACCTCATCCCCGGCGCTGGGATGTCTTGGGGCAGCTCGTGTTTCCACAGCAGCTTTAGGTACGTGCGGCCACAGGGCAGCAGTGGGTGGTTGTTTTTTTTTTTTTTTTTTTTTTTTTGGCCTCCTTGGTTTTACAGACTGTTTGCCACGGGTCTGAGACCCCCGAGGCTGTGGGGGGGACAGGGCTGGGGGGGGAACAGATGAGGGGACAACCGGCGAGCGCGGCCGGATGGCGAAGGGCAGCAGGGGACCAGAGCTGCCATCGCGGCATCGTCCTGACAGCGCTGGGCCTGGGGTGGAGGGAAACTGGATTTTTTTTTTTTTTTTTTTTTTTTTTTTTTTTTGCGATTTACACACACCCAGACACACGGACACAGAGATACACTGACACACAACCCCTCCACCACCACCCTCGGGCACTGCAGCTTTCCCACCACTGAACCCCTGCGCTGGTGTGTGTATTGATCATGACACATTTGGGGAGGGGAGGGGGCACACTTATCTTTACCAAAACCGTGCTGTTCTGCCCCAAGAGAGGGCCTGAGGCTCTTGGGGGCGGCGGGGAGGGGGGAGGGAAAAATGGGACCATCTGTGGCTGCTTTGAAACATTTGTCCAAAGTCACCATCTCGGAGGGAGGCCCCGAATCACTGGAGGGGGCCGTGCCGGCCTTGCCGGGGAGGCTGGGGGGTGTCCACGGCCCCTCATCTTCCTAAATTCGGGATTGACCTTGGCTTTGGCTGGGGCGGCCACTGTGGGGGCTGATGTGGAACATCTGCCCTTGTGTCCCCAATGAGACAAACAAATTTTTTTTAAAAAAGTCGCCTTAAACATTGCCTGGAAGCGGAGCCTTCACAGAGCATCGGCTCAGCCCAGCGCTGGAGGAGCCGCACAGGGGAAGGGCCGTGTTCGCCCGGCTCTGTCCGTCTGTCCGACTGACCGTCCTTCCAACAAGGAGTCCAAATACTGAGATTGTACGTGAGAGTGTTTGTTCCATTGCGAGCTTAGTTACTGCTTTAAAAACAAAGTGTACAGAAATGGCATTTAAATTTCTCTGATGCTTCCTGGAAGCCATAGAATTTAGGGGCTTTTTTTTTTTAATAAAAACAACTAAAAAAAAAATTAAAAAAAATCTTCAAAACTCTACACTTGCTTCTGCGCTTACTTGCATGGACCCGAGGGTGGGGGCAATGCCTGAGCTCCTCTATGTTCTCAGCCCTACCAGAGATTCGTCTCCCCAGCCTGTCCTGCTGCAAGCTGCACGGAGCTAAAAATAGGGCCCCTCATTTCTTTTTCATGTGGCGCAGCAGGAGGGGCTGCGGCAGGAGCAAGGCTGGTGGCTCCGGGCAGCTCCAGCCCGACTCTGCCCGGGGACCGTGGCAGGTTTTCCTGTAAGAAGCTGATAAACGGGAATCTGGGGGGGCACAGGGTTTTCTGTGATCCAGCCACCGCAGATCCTTGTGCCTCCGCAAGGGGCAAGAGCAGAGGGGCAAGAGCAGAGGGACAAGGCTGAGGATCAGAAATCACCAATCGAGGTTAAATTCAGTCATAAAATGAAGGGCTAAATCCACCCCACACACAGGGTAATGCCCATTCCACACGCTCCTGTTCCCCAGATGAACACGGGCTCCCCTATAACCTCGTTCCCCAGTGACTTCGGGCTTCCCCAGCTGGGATCTCCTTTCCACCCCACGCACACAGAGGGAGAAGCCGAGGCCCCCAGGGATGTTCCCCCTTGGAGACACAGTCAGCTCTCTCCAAATCACGAGGCAACTTCTGTACAACCCGAATGTCTTTATTGATTCCTATTTACAGATCACAAAGCTGGCCAAAAGCAGAGTGTGAACACGGAACGAGAGCGTCGGATACATTCATCGATATAGCGCTGGAGTCGCCGGGCCCAGCTCTGCTCGGGAGGTGACGTGGTACAACAGAACGTCTCACACTTTTGGGAACAGGCATGTCCAACAATGAATTACATTCATCTATCTACAAAAGCCAGAATCGCATCAAACTGCATAAAAGCCGTAAGAACAGAAGTTGCTCCGGTGTATTTCAGGGTTTGGCTCCTTTCCCTCCCAGACTGTGGGGAAGGGCAGGAGGGGGGTGTAACTGCGTTAACAAAATCACAGGAAAACCAGATGTTTCCAGGGAAGAGCCACGAGGAGCCGCCTGAGCCAGGGCTGCCCTCGGGCCCAGCTCCTTCCACGGCCAAGCGTACACTTTGCATCTTCCATATTCCAATTATTTCCACTGTTGCCACCCCTATAACCCCCGAGGTGCTGTGCCCAGAGCAGACACCCCTGGGGCAGGCACAGTGAACTTGGTGAAGCTCCCACAACCTCTGGGAAGGGGCAGTGGCGCAGCCACTTCCACCCCGAGCGCTCACCTGCCGGGGCTGCTAAACCATCTCACATCACTTCGCATTGCACAGTCAGCTTCAAAAACTACATCGTGGACCCATCATTTTTTTAATCTATTTTTCTTTAGTACTGGCCATATTAAAAACATCCTACCTTGAAGCAGGTTTACAATATACACATCTTACAACGTCTTCCTAGAGAACGTGACACACTATGCACATCTGGAATAGCTCCTGGTTGGGGGCGCAGGGTGTTCCTGGTGTTTCTGCTGCGTGGCTGGTGAGGAGGTACCTGCGCACAGACGGGTTGTGTCCCCAGCAAGCGAGGGACAACCAGGTGCCAACTTGCAGCAGCCAAACGCGGTGACAACTGCGCAGTGAGTTACAGCGGCTCCGTTTGTGAAGGGAAACATCGGCACCTCCCTGGCCAGCGAGTCCCATGCAGATTTGGAAGGCTCCGGTGTTTTAATTGCAGCTTCCTCTGCAGAGGAGGAGGAAAGAATCTCGTCGTGTTCACCAGCGGCAGCAAGCGGGAGGCTGGTCGGGTGGCCAGGAGCACAAGCCACCCTGTCCCCTCGAGCGAGTCGTACCTGCTGCAGGGAAAAGCAACCGGCTCTGAACGGGTGACAAAGAGGCGTCTTCAAGATAATGGAGCTCGGCAGCCCAAAGCCAGGTGGGATTTGGAAATACTGCATCTTTCCCGTGCCTGTCCGAACAGGCAGGTTGTGCAAACACAAAATCTTTAATGTTTTTCCTAAACTGTTTCATGAATCCTCGTCCATCTGCTGCACTATTGGGTAACGGTCGGTCGCACATCAAACCTCTTCTTATTTTGCACAGGGCTCTGCAGCGGCCCGGGGCTTTGCGATGCACAGAAACAGAGAGAAAACACATTGAGACATGCATGAAACCACTAGCGACGCGCAGGAGCAGGGGGCAGGTGAGGCAAGTCCCTCACTTGCTTCAACTAGCAAACCCCAGCACTATCTGCGAAGGATTAATTAGCACAGTAACGACCAGCAGGGTACCTGCTGCCGAGCACAGGGGTATCAGAGATCCCCCATCCTCCAAAACATCTGCGGAGCCTGAAGAGCTGGAGGAGGAAAGAACCTGCCCAGGGGAGGGCAGGTCACTGTCACCGCTGCCCGAGGCCAAGGGTTGTCACCAGTTAGCGAGAACAGCACGAAACGCCGCAGTCTTTCCAGAGCCGCTCCGGTTCTGAGGTCTCCCCTCAACACTGTGTAGCAAGACAGCGAAGCCTCAGGGAAAAGGCCACTTTCCATAACTTTTTGAGGGGGTCAGGCCTGGGTTGGCCAAGCCCTGGTGTGGAAAATCATCTCAGCTGCTGAGCTAGAGCAGCAGGACGGGCCACACAGCCCCCGACTGTGTCTTTTTGCAGGTTTATCTCCTCCCAGCAAGTCTAACCACAACCAGAGCCACTCGTTTCCATGCTTCTGACTGGTGGAAATGCATCTACATTCATTACAGTCCAAAAAAAATTGCATGTTGTTAGATAGGATTAATCAGTAAAAGTGAAAAATGACTAGCCACAGACAACCTACACATGGTACTGGGACACCAGTTAGTCTGGTACGTGATAGCAGCAGAATCACTAGCACAAGGCAGAACATGAGCTTTGAAATGATTTTACTGAGACCTTTGCTTAGTGTGGCTCCCATCGGTGTGGTCAAACTCAGCCAGAGATTTAGTTTGGAAGGTGACGGGGACAAGAACGAAGAGTCCGGCGCAGCCGCGCAGCTGCACTATGTGTAGAAGATGATCTCTGGGATTTGTCCGTCCTCCACCGAAGTGCCGTTGTTGTTCCCAGCCGCGTAACAGAACGTAAAGCAGGTTTTGGCTCCCGTCGTCGGCGACTCGTGGATGACTTTGCGCAGTCCTTTGGTTCCGTAGTGGGAATCCGGACCCTGCAGCGGTCACAGGGGACAAGAACAGGTCAGGACAGGGACTGCAGCCCCACCAACCCGGGGCGATGAGGTCCAGGGATCCCAGCACCTCCCTTTGCTTTCTGGTTCTTGCACTGCAGGTATTTTGAGCAAAGTTCTCGTCTCTGTCACAACTTAACATTACATTTAACCAGATCTCAACAGTTCAATATCAACTATCTGAACAGCAGGCAGGCCCTGGGTTACGTGCCGGCAGAACCGGCAGCTTATCTGTATACACAAAAAACAATAATCCCATCATTTCATCACTAATGTAGCCTTTTAATTGCTGTACACTCGCAAGACAAGTTAAAAACCAACCCTGAATGCTGGTGGTGAACGGGCACATCGCACCACCAGGGGAAGGACCACAGAGCAAACCCTCCCAATTATACTACCGGCCTCGAAAAATGCAGAGTAAAAACCTCGTTGCACCAAAGGGACTGCAGACAGAGGCCTTCACCCATCGTTATAATCGTTACCATCATTATAATGCTCTCCCCCACCCCAGCCCGGTACCTTTAGAGTAGCACACGCTGTGTAGTTGACGTTGGGTAAAATCTCAACAGGCTCCTTGAACATGACCCGGAAAGTGTTTGATGACCCGTCACAGCTGAAGCCCGTGTCGTTCTGCCCCAGGACCGTGTTACTGTCCGTGTGGATGATCTGGAAGATACATGTTAAATTTAATACGCGCAGTTAGTTGAGCGCTGCCCTACACCAGCGCAGGAGGGTCCCCTGAGATGGGCTGAACCTGAGGGACACGGCAGTTTGACCAGGCCGTTTTGAGGCCGTTTCCTCTGGTCCTGGCGCTTGTTCCTGGGGAGCAGAGCCCGACCCCCCTGGCTCCAAGCTCCTTTCAGGCAGGTCAGAGATCAGAAGGTCTCCCCTCAGCTCCTGCTCTCCAGCTGAACCCCCAGCTCCCTCAACCACTCCCATCACACTTGTGCTCCAGCCCCTCACCAGCTCTGTTCCCTGCTCTCAACTCGCTCCGGCACCTTTCTTGGTGAAAGCTCTTTCTTGGCGTGAGGGGCTCAAACCAGAGGACTGCAGGCTGATGTTCTCAGCTTAGACCTTCACTTGCCTTTCTCCTCCAAGAGCTCAGGGGCACCAGAAGACCCTGACAGTTGTGGGAGTCCCAACACACTGTGCTCATCCCATCAGCCGTGCTGTGCTGGGGTCACTTTCCTGGGGATGGTTCTTCCCAAGTGATCCAGACCAGCGTTACACGCACGCACCCAGAACAACCTTTCCATAAACCACCTCAGCCTCTGAACATGGTCACTAAGGGCTTCAGGCATCTGTGTCCCTCAGTCCTTCTGGTCATGTCAAACGGGACACTGGCCACACGAGGCCACGCACCAGCACAGGTCCAGCACAGACACAGCAATTCCTTTCTTCCCTTCCCATGTTGAATCCTGGCTGCTCCACGGCATTTGTACTGCTCAGCGCAAAGGACGATCCAAGAACGACAGCAGCAGCGGCTGCTGCAGCAGGACAGAGCCAGCCTGGGCTGCTCGGCTGGGAAACGCGCACGGCTGCTCCCCCACGTCACAACTCTGAGATGTATTTCCAGAGGCTGCAAGCGGACCTGGGGAGATCCGGCAGTGACGCACGCAACAGGACGTTGCATAAAACCGAGAGCAATAATCCTCCTTATCCCCAGTGCCCCATCTGGCCCTCACCACATCTGCCAAGCACCCTGTCTAGAAAACAAATACAGTCCCTTCCCACTCAAGATTTTGTTGTATATTTACCAAAAAGTGTAACTCAGTCCCTACAGCAGCAAATATTTTTAACATAAAAGAGAGAATTACCTGTATATTTACTTGGTAATCCGTTGGCCCATGTATGGATCCGTATAATCCAAACCCAACTACAAATATCCTTTTGTTTACTGAGAACCTGCAGGGACAGATCAGGAAAGTCAGACCAGCTTACCACTCCTGTGCTGTTTTAGTACATGGATGATACACAAATATCTTCACTCACTTTAATTTTATACCCGTGATTTAATCAAACATATCACAGCTTTAAGTGCAACTCTTACTAATAACCGAAATCCTTTACGGAAACAATTTACAAGCTTAAACCTTTAACTGTCCTAAAGGGCTGGCAATAATTTTGTTTGCTCATGTAAAATGCAAAGCTGCACGATCCCATCGCTGAAACTTCAGGGTCTGGGCTCAGAAAGCATTTTGAGGTTGCGGAACAACGTCAGCAACGGCCGCCCTGCCAGCAAGAAACAGCAGAGACACTTAAAGTGTCATTAGATATTTCACTGCTGAGCGCGGGAGGAGAATCATTCATGTGCTGCTGAGTGTGTGCTGGGTAGAGCTGCAAGGCAGCTGCGCTCAGGGTTTACCCAAGAGTAGAAAATAAGACTCGATAGCGCCTGAACGTGGGAATACCGCTTCCTACGGGATATTCACCCGCTGCCCCCCTGCAGCTCCATCCTCTCAGTGCCTACCAAACTGCCAGGGTCACTTCTTCACCCGTCCACCAAACCTCTCAGTCCTGCACGTTTCAAGAACAAGCATCTGCGGCAGTGAGCAGCATCAAATATCCAGTGTTGAAACTGCAAGAGTGACCCTGCTGCTGCCAGCAGCTGCGCTCAAACACAAGCTCCAAAAGGTCTCTGAACGTTAAATCCAAGAGCAGCGAGTGTTTGCTTCCAATTATGACCTCCTGTAAGGGATGGCCCAGAAGATCCAACCGACAGCTCTCTCGATATGCAAGAACTGCCGATGAAAAGGCTTAAGAATTTTCAAGAACTATATGAAAGCGAGTCCCCCTTCCACCCAAGGCACAGATGAGATCAGGAAATAACCAGGGCTTTTCGATGACCTCCCATCTGCTCTAACCACCCAAAACTTGCAAACCCCCACCTGCCCCCCCACACCTCCACGTTTCTGTCACCATGACCGGGCTTTGCTATTTCTCTACAAGCTTAGGTCTGAACACACCAGATATCAGCAGAAAAGCAGGCACAGCAAGCATTTTATTCTAATCCCTCCCTCAAACAGGCAAGATTAAGGGGTTTCAAAGAGCCATGTTCACACTCAGAACAGGGAACTGAGCTGATGGAGCACGGGTTTGTCACACATCCAGGCACCGGAGGAAGCCATGAGCTCACTCCAATCACTCTCTGCCCGTACGGCTGCAGGAAGCCGCTTGAAAAGGAGGGGAATTATCCCCCAAAAGGCCTGTGCTGCAGGGCCCCATTTGCTGGAAACCTTTGCCAACACAGAAGCAAATCGGTAGCCTGCAGCTCCATGTGTGCGTTAACACATCGGGCGATGCTTTTGCCCAACAAAACTCTTTGCAGAGTTCACAGCAAGGTTTCTATGGTGGAAATCAGGGTCTGGCATGTAACCTCGCAGGTTTAGGTCTAGAGGAGGCTCAAAGCTCAGTAAACATGAATCTACCGGCAGCAGAATTAGCAGAGGAGCTGACCTTATCCTGTCACTAGTCCCACTGTACCCCCAGCGGCTCTCCACCTGCTGGAATCGGCTGATGCTGCACTCCTTCCCGCGCAGGCAGCACCGCGGCCTGTCGATGAATTCCACCCGCGGCTTCGGGTTCACGGTGAAGTGCAGGAACAGGCTGACCACCTCCCGGTCCGTCAGGATGCCTGACTGCGCGGGGCCTGCGGGGGGGACAAAAGCAGCAACGTCATCAGTGCTCAGTCAGCAGAAGGGATCTTTTCAGGTTAAATGGGGAAGCAAACTTGCAGCTAAGAGTGGGCCAAACCCACGTCACACCGGTAAAGAAAGATGGGGACAGACTTTTGAGCAGGGCCTGTTGTGATAGGACAAGGGGTGATGGTTTTAAACTAAAGGAGGGAGATTCAGGCTGGACATGAGGAAGGAATTGTTGGCCGTGAGGGTGGTGAGAGCCTGGCCCAGGTTGGCCAGAGAGGTGGTGGCTGAACCATCCCTGGAGACATCCCAGGCCAGGCTGGACGGGGCTCTGAGCAACCTGAGCTGGTGCAGATGTCCCTGCCCATGGCAGGGGGCACTGGGGGGGCTGGGAAGGGCCCTTCAACACCAATTGTTCTATTATATCTCACTGGTGTGTCAGGAGGTCAAACTCCGGACAGAAACAGGTCGCAGAGCTCTGTATGGAGCCTGGTTACCGTCAACTTAGAAAATACAGGAGTACTTTTCTGTCAAGACAAAAGTAGTTCAGCTGCTTTGATTCCCTTCTTCTCTTGGGCATTTAACCTCTGCTTTCGGTTTGTTTGGTTTTGGGGTTTTGTTTACTTTGCTTGTGTTTTTTATCTGATTTTTTTTAATACTTTTGTTACAGAACAGAGGGAAAAACGCTAACAATTTTCATGGGAGTTGAAACACATTCTCGTCTTTTTTTCTCGGTAACTCAATAGTTTTTCCAAAGTGATGCTAAACTCAAGTTTTAGAAACTACTTGGAATATTTTTCAAAAGTGGAACTGGATAAAAACTAATATTTTAGCATAAGAGCCAAATGCTGCTCTGCACCTCTGTTTGCAAGAAGCTTTTAACAGAAACAAGCCCACTTCGTACTGGAGAAACAATGGCATTAAGTGCTCTTTAATGTGGGAAGCAAATGCTGAGCTACTTGTTGGTCCAAAACGACTTGTCGCTGGTTAAATTCAGCACGATGTTCTACAGACACAGGGTGGTCCAAGGCTGCAATACGCAGATATGAAAGAATTTAAGGAAGCTGACTGCTAACAGATAAATAAGCTCACAGATACTTTGCTCAGCAAAAATCAGTTGTCATTGATCATGTCTGAACTTATCCTGTGTTGCTGGAATTTGATTCTCAAATTACTTGCTCTAAGGGAAGGGAGTGACACGTCTGCCAGTTAAAACATCTTCACACAAAACTCCATGTTTGATCCCAGATTATACAACAAACTGACTGCAAAAATCGTTTTTCTTTTTTTTTTTTTTTTCCTTCTTGCTTTTGCGAGCAGAGGGCAGGGAGGAATGGTTTCCCTCTCCTGCTTCTGCTGTGATCACCAAAAAAAATCAGAGTCACTCAGGAAAAGGACAAAGCCAAAGCAACTCCAAGACAGACCCTTGTTTAAGAACAGCTGAGCGGTGCAGCCTCTCAGGCTCGGGGCTTCTTTTGTTCGTGTTTTAGATTAAAGGTCTATCCCAGTGAGATGGAAGGATTCAAGATCTGAAGGAAGGGTTGAAAGAAACAGAAGGTGGGTACCAAGTTTCAAGCACAGATTTACTCCTTCATCTTGAAGTATGTACAATATTGGCTGTTGATAAGCTGACACCATCTCTGCCTTGAGAAGCAATTTGCAAAGGAAATGGTGTCAGTGACTGGGTTTGCTTCTTTGTACACAGAACTGCAGCCTAGAACAAGTTTAAGTTTTGAAAATGGCTCCACAGTGTCTTCTAGCACGAAAACTATTTAAGCTGATTGCCAGTTTTAATCCCTGGAGAATCACTGCGGTAGGAAGTGAAACACAACAGGCAACGAAGACAAAATTGAAAAAAAATCTTTAGTCAAAACTGTTAAATGATTTAGACATCTCCATAGATCAAAATCTTAACATAAACTTGAAAAATGCTTTGAGAAATAGACTAAACGACACCAACCCTTCAGCTCAAAGAAGATTTTGAAAGTTTTTTCTGGTCTGGGGCTCTGCTCTGAACAGCCAATGCCAGCGCTGGGTTACAGGTGGCAGCAAACAGAGGATGGGGAGAACCAGCCTCCCTTCTCTTTGGGAGCAATCAGCACCAATTCTCTGCAACTCTGTTAGCTTGGTGTAGTTTAAATGCTCGGAATGGTCAGACCGGAAAGCGTGAGACCCGGGTTGGATCTTTGCTATGAGCTGAATGAGAAAACCGCCGTCTAAACACACTGTGAGTACAACGAGCTACGATCCCACTCGCTCCTACTTGCTGGAGCCCGTAGTCTCCATCACTCAACAAGAGTGAACGGTCAGGGATGGCGACAACATTTATACAGCAGATTTTGTAGATCAGTGGGAATGGGGGATAATCTCAAAGTTAAATTACTACAGCATACACAGAGAAAATCCATTTTCATGTGCTTGATTCTCTGTAGTTCAGAGAAAGCAAAGAGCAGGGTTGCCAGAAACACCTTTTGTTCAGTTACCTGCTGCAAACTCCTCAATAGTCATCAACGGGAAGCGGATAAGAGAAAGCGCTTTGCCCAGAACTTTCCGCTTGTTCTCTGGAATCACCTGAAGCTGCTGCCGTTGACACTCGGCCTCCGACCAGCGAACCACCGCGTTAAACAAACGAACCTCCCGGATCCCCAGGGTGTCCCTCTCCAGCACCGCGACCAGGGTGTCTGCAAGGCACGACAGACATGGACAAATTCAGGCACTAACCCAAATCACCCCATTTTACCTACCCAGAGGTACCCTATGTACAGCCAACTAAAAGAGAAGCAGTTTTAAAAACAGCATCTCCCAAAAGTGCTGCCTGCAGCCGCTGAGGAAGATAAATCTGCATATTCCATAAGGAAATAACTCACTGGACCAGCGAACGGTGCCCATTTAATTGGCAAGTTAATGGAAGCGCAGTAGGATGAATTGCAACCTACTTGACGTCAAAGCTGGATGAAGCACGCAGCGTGAAAGCCAGAAGGTTACCCGTGCCTTACCTTCACGGTCCATCTCATTAGAAGAAGGTTGAAGTCTGAATGTTAATGTTTATTGACTGCAGACAGCAAGTTTGGAAACTGCATACGATAATTAAAACAGCCAGTTCTTGCTTCCAAAAACGCAACACCTTTTTAACTCCAAAATCTGACGCTCGGTGAATAATGCCAACTCCACAAAAGGCAAGTTACACCCACCCCAAACCTGCCAACATCAACAGAGGAAACGGGCTTTGTGTCGTGCCCAGAAAAATCAAGTTGCACCAAATAAGCAGATTCCAGAGTATTTCTGCGAGCAAGTGTGCTCTTTGCTAACGCCAGAGACTGTTCGTCCAACGGCTCGTCCAGAACAGCAAAGCCACAAAAGAGAAGTGCCAAGTATTAACCTGTGACAACTGTTACGAAAGCAGGAAGAGGGAGGAGGGAAAGCAGCTCACCCAGGTCGATGTCTGTAAAACCCTCTGCATTGATGGCATCCGACGTGTTCTTGTCGATGTTCTCCAGGCACAGGCTGGCCAGCTGAGGCTCATCAAAAAGTCTTGCCTAGTAATGAAGAAGCAGTCATTAATACAAAAGGTATTTTGAAGTTTACACTAAATAAAGACCCCCCTTCTTCCCCAGAGCCCACCTCCATTAGCAACACCGTGCCTAAGCGCATCCCGAACCCGCTGCGCTGCAGCCACCTTTCACAAGCGGTTAAGCAGGACAAGAAAACACGAGAAAAATCTGCATTGGGCACCAGCCCTGGTTTCATTCTGTGTGTCTTCAGGCACATCTTTGTTTTACCATCACATCAGTGAACATGGTTATAGTGCTTTCTAGCACCATATTGACTATGTCCCCTGAGCATGCGTAGTTTTTACTACATAATTTATATATTTAAAAGAAAGTTCTGTCCAATGACTCCAGGCCTGCTCACTCTAGGAACACACAGAGCCAGTTTGTTCTGTAAGAACAGTTGCACAGATCTCGTGTATTAGCAATACCGCCTTAGCTCGAGTCCCAGAGAGATGCGCACAACCCCGCAGGGTACACAACCTGCTTAGTGCTTTTGCATGTTTTGCAAAGAAACAGCTACTCTAATCTAGTTACCTTAAAGAATCCCCTCCAAACGAGGTTACTATTCCACACAAAGCTTGCACACAGCTTGGGAAGCTGCTCAGAATCTCTGTGCAGTTTAAGTGCAGTCTCGTAACTATTTCTCTACCAATTTAGATCCCCCTAGAGCACCAAGACACGTTAGCGTAAGCTTCAATTTCCGCAAAAACCGCTGCTGCAGACACTGCCACCGATGCAGTAACTACAACCAGAGCCTGAAAGACGCTCGTGATCCTGCCAAGGAAGAAAAAAATCCAGCAGACATATCCGCTGGGCAAGACAGGATGACCCCTCAGGGCCAGCACACCTGAGTGCACTGGGGCCCTGCTCATCAGCACTAGAGTCCTGTAAGGAAGAATTCAAAATGACACAGAACTGCTCCATTTTGGACAATCAACTCCGTAACACTCAGAAAACTTCCAGTTTTGTATTGTGATGGACCTCGCTCAAGGGACATAACGCAGATGATTGCGAACTCACCTGTGTTAACAGCATGAACGCGTTGTCTGCTCGGAGGTTTTTTTTAAGAAACTCCACACAATGAGCTTCAAGGGCTGGAACTGCATATTTTTTAGCTGTGTAAAGTGTTGTCATAACAGTCTCTGGTCCAATCTGCACTTCGTCTGAATAAAGAAATCTGAAAACATGCAAACGAAACATTGCTCCGGTGAAGTCAATAAGATCACGGGGTAAAAACCCTTCAAATTCATAAAAAAACATGTTTGTACTTCTGCCCATCATCCTGGTCCTGTTTCCTATACTGGAGAGATGAAGGGTTTTCACACCAGTAACAATGAAGGAGAACATATGAGAAAATGCCTGAACGGGTGAGTATCAACAGAACTACAAGGGTCAGCACGTGCACTTATTCGACTTGCTGACCAGAACACCTCCCATTGCTGTGTCTGCATGGTGTAACTATACATAACTACATATTTACAAAATTATAAGCTACACAGCTTAGTTTTGCCCATACTGCCGATCAGCAGCAGGAGGACATATTCATTTAACTATTGCTAAAGCAAAACATGGAGGGAGTCAGATATTTTTGTGCAGCAGCTCCACCAGACTTCTCCCCAGGAAAAGAGCGATTTAACACCAGCATTTAAACACCCTTGAACAGATCAACAAAAAGGTGTTTTATTTAGAAACTCAATGATCTCCGCTCTGCAAAATGGTTCACTGCTGTCATTAAAAATATCCTTCTCTACGATCAATGTGTTCATTGGGGTTATATGGTACGTTAGAAGCCGCTTACTTGAGCAGAGCGAGGAAGGCAGCGGGCTCCACGTCAGGCAGCTCAATCTCTGTAGAAGTTGTGGCCATTCCACCATTGAACATCGCATCGAAGACCGCGCTGCCCACGGCCAGCACAAACCTAACGTTAAAAAAAAAAAAAAACAACAAAAACAAGCAAAAAGAAAAACTTATGTTAAACCATATTCATTTTCTAAAAAAAAAATCCCCAGGCTAGTTGCTGTTCCCCAAGGGCACCCCCAGGGAAAGCAAATCCTTCCCAGTGTTACAGCAATAATCTTTTGGAACAGAAGGGAGTGTCGGGCTTTCTGTTCGTTTACTGCAAAAACACCAAAGTTGCGAGCAATTTCCTTTTGAGCCCTGTCCCAGTATACAACATAATAATGGTTCCCCAAAGATTGTGAGCATCATGGAACAGAATAATATGCGGCTGCTTTGCAAAGTCCTCTCAGGAGCCTGTGGACAATCTCTGAGGTTGAAAAGCCAAGAAATAGTGAAGTTGAAGAATTCAAGTTCCTCCAGTGAACAGAGCCCAAGTCTTGGTGCAATTCCCCACCGTCACATACTGAGAACTTAGGGAAAACTTGTCACTACGCACCACCCGTCCTCCCTTCTCCTCAGCATCCTGGGTGACAGCAGAACAAGCCCTTAAAATGCTCTAATTCCACTGGCTGCACCACCGGAGCTGCAGACGCACATGAGCTGCCACCTGACACGTCGACAGCCCCTTCCTTCCATGCAAAACCTTTTTCAGACTCAGCCTAGAAAGCTGAGAAAACCCCACTCAAAGCAAACGAGCACTGCTGGGTGCACACAAACCCTCATCAGCTCTAAAGAAACAGGGGGCAAGAATTCCCACAAATCAGGTTTGAGACTGAAAATAATATTCCAGCGCTCCCATGTAAATGAGATGATAAACACCTCTCTGATAAACACCAACTCCTATTTTAGGAGGAGACACGGACCTGGGCTGCGTGTGTATATTTAAGCCGCTGAACCTGCTTTATGCCTTAAAAAAGCCATTTTGAGAACTTCCATTGTTGGAAAATGCAGAGAGGGGTTTTTCCCAGCAAAGCGATCTTGTCGCTGGTGTCTGCAACCCAGCAGCTCCCTCGAGTTAAACACAGGCAGGTCACAGCTCGGCGGCGCGGGGAAGCAGAGCAGACCGGGCTGCAGCGGCGATTATGGCAACCGCTGCTCCAACCCACTGTAAAAAGGAAGGAGCTGGGAAATCCAGGGGCTATCGCCATGGCAGAGTTTGACACGCGCTTCGACAGGGAGAAGCGTCAAGAACCGCTGGCAGAAAACCGTAAGGAAGGCACGAGACAGAAACCTCCAGCACCCAGACCCCAAGAAAAGCCCATCCCTAGAGGGGGATTTTGCTGCAGCAGGAAATGCCACAGAAGCTTTTTTCTTTTCCTTTAAAAAAAAAAAAAAAAAAAAAAAGTTCATTTTCTCACTCTCACCCTCCCCTCCCATGCAGAGGACCTTCCACGGACACAATGGCGCAAAGAGCCGTGGACGTGCCAGGCTCGTTTGGCTGACGAGCTGGGTTGCATTGTTTCTGATCGGTTAAGAGAGCTGGGGACAAACCACAGTGATTAAAAAAAAAAAAAAAAAGAGTACACATATGCATATGTCTATCAAACACTTCTGAAGGAGAATGTCAAGAACAAATTAAAAAAAAAAAATCTTCTTCACAACACTAGAATTGCCAGATGAAACAAAAATCCTTGTTGGTACAAAAGCGGTGATGGTGGTGAGACAATCGCAGGCATTATTTGCTACTAAAAATTAACATAAATTAATTGCACTCTAAAGTTTTAATTCTCACAGCCAGCACACTACACATCCTCAAGGAGCAGACATCCTGCAGAAACAATTTAAAAAGGGCATTCATTTAAAAAAACCTCTCAAATGTTTGCTTCCATTTCACTTCAGGACAAGCCAGCCTGATTTTTTTAAACCTGCATACCACCTCTCTCCTCCATCTGCTCCGCTGCGGAGAAATCTTAAAATACCTATTATTCCAGAAGAGCTGACATGGGAACAGAGCAACGCATGATGTGCTGGAGCTCGGTGAAACCGTAGGTGACGAGCAGCTAATGAACAACGATTATTTGCTGGCTGCGTCCTTCCAGCGCAAGGAGTAGAGACACCAGGTGAAACAAGCGGGAGGCAGGTTCTAAAACTCCCAGGAGAAGCTCTTCACATGCAACCCCAGAAAATGAGCGGTGGGACAGCCAGCACACGATGCTGCCGGTGCTACAGGTTAGTACGCATCCGAGGAAAGGCAGGATGAGCCCAGAAGAGACACCTGGCAACAGCAGCCAAAAACCTACTCAGACTGTCCCCAGGCTGGAGTACACAGGGGGGCACTGCCACATGCTTGTCCTCGTCCCCTCTGGGTCATGTTTTCTGGCCAATTAACAAGTTTAATTATCGCACCCACGCAGCACCTGGCTGGTGAGGTTTAGATGTTTCTAATCTTGCTGTTGTGCTCAATGAAGTGAGTCTGGAAAGAGACAGAAAAAAAAAAACGACCTTCTCTCTTACTGCTGGGGCTGATCAAGGCCTTGACCTTGGCCACGTTAGCGCTGTGAAGCTCGGAGGCAGCCTGCTCGGACCGGCGCTTTGCTAGCCTTGACAGCAAAAAAACTTCAGGCCATTCCATCTTCTTCATGGCTGATTCATCAGCGAGAGGGGACGAGCTCACAGTGCAGAGATAGAGGTTGCTCCAGGGTACAAAAGCAACTTCTGCAGGGTCTGGAGCTTCCTGAAGGTGGAAAACGTCTGATCTCGAGGCTGCAGATGCTTCGCAGGACAGATGTTTGGATAGACGCACCTTCAATCAACAGGGCTTCCACACACAAAATGAACGGTTGCTCTTGGTTGCTATGCGAAATATCTGTTGTCTGCTTCTACGGCTTTATACAAACTGCTGAAGCTCTTAGAAACACACCTGAACCTACCGTTATGTCACTCTAGAATCCTCCTCCCTGCACCACCACCACGCATGGACTTCACCTGCGATCGCTCAGCATACACGTCATTTAACAACCTCAACCTACGGATAACACAACCCCTGCGGAGCCCGACCAGGGAGCAGGTCTGCGACTCTCAGACTTTTTGCGCTGACCAGTTTGCTGCCCAAGTCGGCAATTTCTAATGTGCCATGTAGCCACATCGATACCAAAGTAAGATACTGCAGAGCGCTCCTCGAGGCAACACTGGCCAAAAACCCCGTTTAGGATACACTCGCATCGCCGCCACACTTTACAGCTGGCCCAGTCTGAGAATTAACACAATAAAACCAGGCTGTGGAAATACCTGTTAACCGTGCGCTATTTCAGACACCAAGCGCCAAAGCGCAAACATCTGCCCTTGGTTGCCGAAGCAACACGGTGCCTCTCGAATTAAATTTGTGGCTGCTTTGCGACTCAATTCCAGTGCAGAACATCTCCTGCTGAGGGAGAACTGAGCGCAGAAGGGGTCTGGGTGGTTTTATTTTAAGCTGTTTCTGAAATAACCACCATGCTTCATGAATCATCAGGATATCCCAACTGTAATATCATAAGGCAAGTTTTACTAAAATCTATATAATCCGTAAGTGGGATGTCATGGCATGACACGCTCTATTCTATCTTTACCACCCAGAGCACCAGATGGATTTCAGAGCAATTAAGTAGCATTTCACTTTGGGGCTGGTTTTTTTTTTAAAGCTTCATTTATTTTCCATTTATTTCTGGGCTGAACATTGCCCCTCCCCACTGAGCAAGCCTAGCTCTCAGGACAGGAGCAAGCTTACCCAAATACTAATTAAGCTTCGAATTATAAAAGAACTAACACCCTAAACGCTCATATCAGCCTAGAACAAGTGTGTTTCATTTGGAAAGCGAGAGAAAAAGGGAAATCTGAAGGGGAAACTACCATGAGCATGTGTGAGAAAAGCGATCGTTCGAAGCTGTTTGGAGCGAGGCTCCCTTTGCCAAGCACCATTTCTAAGTGCGCCAGTCAGCCTTCCCACCTCCCAGATTAAAGCAGGTCCCGTCTTGGAGCGAAAGGCTCTGTGCTGCCGGCACCGCCGAGCGGCCGCTGCCCGGAGCGGTGGCACTGCCGACTCACCGAGGCCGCCTCGCGAAGCAGCCGCACGTCGACCAGCCGCGTGGCTTTCGCGTTATCCAGGTGGACGAACTCCCAGCTCGAGGGCGAGCGAGCGGCTCCGAGCTGCGAACTCTCAAATGGCAGCTCGGCCTCAAACATCAACCTCGGCTGCTCACCCCGTGCCCGGCTGTCATCCTCAATTCAGCGCTTCTAGAATCGGGGCGTTTGTTTTATAGCGGTGGATGACCTTCCCCTCCACCCCCCCCAAATAGAGGCCTTCAGGAAAGATTCAATAAAGGGTTTTTTAAAGGAAAACGTGGCAAAAATTTGGGTTCTCAAATCATTGCGCCTTCCCTTCCATCCCCAGTGCTCTCAGCGATCCCTGTATCTGTCGCAGAGATCGGGCAGTCTTGGAGACTATCCCTCCTGTCCCTGACAGAAAACAAGGATTGCTCCTGGGCAAAATCCAGGGATTTGGGTTTTTCACCTCGCTGCGCTTGCCCCAGTCACACCCGCCCTCGGGGGACAACACGCCAGCCCGAAGCTGGACCTGGTGACCGCAAGAAGAAACACAAAATCCATCCGAGTGCTGGGGCAGACGTGAGGTGACGGGGACCGGCCACGCAACGGGCAGAGACCCCGGCCCCACAGACCCCAGCCCCAGAGACCCCGGCCCCAGAGACCCCCCCCCCAGGCCCCAGAGACCCGACCCCGGCCCCAGAGACCCGACCCCGGCCCCAGAGACCCGACCCCGGCCCCAGAGACCCGACCCCGGCCCCGCTGCCCGGGTCCGTCCCGCCGGGCCGGCGCTGGGCCTGGCTGCGGCCTGCGCGCCCCCCGCGCTCCCCACGGCGGGCAAAACGCGGGGGGAAGTTTCCCGACGCCCCCTTCTCCGCCATGAGCGACGCACAAAGCACAGCCCCCGCGCCCCGCTTCGCACCCCCCGCGGCAAACCCGCGCGCAGCCCACGGCCCGTCCCGGGGCCCGGGACCCCCGCCACCCGCAGGGCCCCGCGCGGCCCCCGCCACGGCGCGGCCCCCGCGGCTCGGCAGCCGCCCGCTCCCGCCGCGGGCCCGCTCCCACCTGTGCGCCGGGATGCGCTGCGAGCCGCGGCCCTTCCCCACCAGGAAGTGCACGTCGCTGAGCACCTCGTTGTTGAACAGGAACGCGAAGCGCTCCTGCACCGTCGGCTTCGTCGCCTGCCAGTTATAGACCGGCTCCCGCTGCAGCGCCGCGCCCGGGCCGCCCGCCCCCGCGGCGGCCCCCGCCGCCCCCGCCGCCGCCGGGCCCCCCGCGCCGCCGCCGCTCGCCGCCGGGTTGGCCGCGCCGCACTGGTTGTAGCTGAGGCCGGCAGGCGACGGCGGCGCGCCGTTGGTGCAGGCGGCGGGGGCGGCGGCACCGTTGCCCGGCGGCGGCGGCTGCGGGCAGGAGGAGGAGAGGCCCCCGGGGCCCCCGCCGCTCCCACCGGCCGCCATCTTGTGCGGCGGAGGCGCGGCAGCGGGCGGCGCGGGGCGGCGCTGCAGCAGCACCAGCACCAGCAGCGGCGGGCGGGACACGGCGGCGGGCGGCAGCGGCAGCGGGGCGGCGATGGCGATGGCGGCGCCGCGGCGGCTGCCGGTGCCGGTGGCGATGCAGAGAGCCGGGCAGCAGCGGCGCATGGGGCCCCGCGCGGCGCCGCCGCCGGCCGGGCCAGGGGGGAGCGGCGGCGGGGCGGGGAGCGGGCGGGCCTGAGGGGACAGGGGGCCGGGCCTGGAGGGTGTGGAGGGGCGGTGAGGACGCGATCGCTGAGGGCGTGATTCCCGAGGAGCAGTTTTGGGGCGTCTGGGGGACAATCCCTGAGGGGCAGTTTGGGGCATGAGGGGCGATCCCTGAGGGGGGAATCCCTGGGGGGCAGTTTTGGGGGATGAGGGGGCGATCCCTGAGGGGGGAATCCCTGGGGGGCAGTTTTGGGGGATGAGGGGGCGACCCTCGTTTCAGGGATGAGGGGGTGATCCCCGAGGGGGTGAGGTGGCCATCCCTGAGAGGCAGTTTTGGGGGATAAAGGGGCAATCCCCTGAGGAGCAATGTGGGGGGCACGGGGAGTAATCCTTGAGGGGCAGGTTTTGGTGGATGATCCCTCAAGGGCAGTTTTTGGGGATGAGGTGAGGGGGATCGCTCTGGGGAGGAGGAGGGTTGGAGGGGCCAGGTTGGAGTTTGTGGACGGGTGAGGAACGGGGAGGGCGCAGTTCATGGAGGGGAGGGTGAGGGTTGTGGCGATGAAGGGGGTTGGTGCTGGGGGGCGAGCAGCGAGGGAGGTCTGGGCCGCAGTGGGGGTGTAGAGCTGGAGGGGATGTGGAGGGTGCGAGGGTCACTGCCTTCCAGCTCTCACAAACCAACCTTCCCTCTAAGCAGGGACCCAAGCCTCCGCCATCCCAGGACACCGTGTATTCTTTGTGCCCAGCAATTCCTCAGAATAATTAGCCTGGAGTGACAGGCTGACACCGGGCCTGGAGCACCACGTTAGTGGAACCACCGTGGATATTACCCTGCACGTACCAGGGAGCCAGAGCTCTCCCTGGGGACAGGCTGGTCCCTCACCTGGTTGTGCCCCGCTGCCACCCAGACCTGCGAGCTCAGCTCGACAGAGGGGCACCCCGGCCAGCATCCCCACCGACGGCCGCATCCTTGCCAGCCCACAGGAGGTGGAAAATGGCACGGGGGAGTCTGAAAAGCAGAAGATTAATTAAGAGGCTGTGCCACTGCCTTGCTGTGATCTCAGTAACTGAACCGTTAAAGTGATTTATTCTCCACGGGGTAATTACATTCCCCTTTTCTCTGTTATCCGTCCCCTGATCTGTGTTCAGCTTGTGGAGACGCATGCACATGCATTCAGGAGCAAGCGTATGGTCCTTGATTCAACATGTTCAGTGAGGAGATGTCCTGCCTGCTGCTTCTGTTGTCTGTACCTTTGCATTACAGTTTCTGTAATACACAAAGACGTGCTGTTTATATTGATTCAAAGCTTGCAGACCCTCGGATAGCTCAGGGATCTCCCGATAAACCACCAGAGCCAGACGCTGCTGAGCCACATCACAGCAGTGTTACACCGCTAATTTTGATCAAGAGCTTCCAGCCTGGTTTTGTATCATTTTATCAAATACCTATTTCTGCTGCCTTATGTGCCGGCAGGTTTCTGCTGCATTTTTTAAAGCTGTGTTGTTAATACATTTCATGTGGACGAGTTTGGGAAACTCCTGTAGCCACAGCTCTGCGGGGATCTGAGCAGTCCCTGCTGGCATCTGGTCTGTGCACACAGGAATGAGCAGGAGCCTTTAGAGGGACAGTTCTCCTTCCTGTTAAATCTCTCTTATATTAATAAAAACCAAGTATTAAAGATCTATTCTGTTTTAAAAACACTGCGTCCTGTTGTCTGTCACGCCATTTGCTTCACGCATCACACACTCAAACCCCCTTACTGGCCGAGCTCCTTCCATGCATTTCAGTATCACAGTTCTTTTACTCACAAATGCGATAACCCGGACATTTTCCCAGTCCTGACTCAGTCCTGTTTGGTTTTTGGATGCTTCATTCGGGCCATAAACATTAGAGGGAGCTAAAGACTGCTCTGTGTGCCCGGCTGGGCCGCGGGATGGCTGGGCACTTCTGATTTCTGGCAGGGTTGGAGCCTCGTCCAGGGCAGGTTGGCACCGGGTGGTCAGTCCCGCAGCCCTTTGGCTACCGGGAGGGTCACCAAGAGGTGCATGAGCATCCAGGGCCAGTGGGGATGGAGGTGGTGGAGGCTGAAGCGTTTGTGCGGCAGCATTCCCTGCTCCCAAATCCCAGCAAAGCCACGGCTGAGCCATCCTTGAGAAACATGGTCTGATGGGGAGCAGCTGAGGGAGCTGGGGGTTCAGCTGGAAAACAGGAGCTGAGGGGAGACCTTCTGACCTCTGAACTGCCTGAAAGGAGCTTGGAGCCAGGGGGGTCGGGCTCTGCTCCCCAGGAACAAGTGCCAGGACCAGAGGAAACGGCCTCAAGTTGCGCCAGGGGAGGTTGAGGTTGGATCTGGGGAACAACTTCTTCCCCAAAGGGCTGTGGGGCATTGGAACAGGCTGCCCAGGGCAGTGGTGGAGTCACCATCCCTGGAGGGGTTGGACAGACGGACATGAGGTTCTCAGGACACGGGGCAGTGCCAGGGGTGGGGGAATGGTTGGACTCGATGACCTTGAGAGACTCTTCCATCCCAAATGGTTCTATATCACAACCCTGGATATTTTAGGAGCATCCAGCTCTCAGCTCTCCTTTCCTTCCCCTCCTGCCCATTGTCTCACCTGTCTACTCCAGAAACCTTTCCTCTCTTGTCCTCTGTTCATGGTCTACCCTGCAGACGTTCTACCTTCCAAGGTGCTGAGTGGATTCTGGGCACGTAGTGGTTTAGGTTCTAATCTCTCTAAAATTTCTCCACGTGGTCCTTCTTTCCCCCCACCCTGGCTTCACCACCCCCAGAACGCGCTCGGCAGTTGGAAACCATCTCAGAGCACGTGCAGAGAAGGGCAGCTCTGAAAATAACCCAATGCTGGGTTAAAATAACCTGCACTGGTGCTTGAGCATCACCCCAAAATAGGCTCTTCTGCTGGGATAAGTGCGCTACAAGTGCAGGAACAGCACAGCGGGATGGGACACGCTCCTCCTCATCCCAGGGGACCTTGGCTCTGGTCCCACCATGGACCATCCCGGAGGGGACACTGCCTGGCCGGATCCAGCTCCTGCAGGAAGCAGCTGCACCGTTTTCCAAGCAGCAAACACGGATTTCTTGGCAGCGAGTTGCTGCAGGGCTTCCTCTGCTCAGAGCCCGGAGCAGCAGCTGCTGGTCCCTGTCAGAGCTTGGAGCCCCATCCCAAAAACCGGGGGCCTGCCGGGACAGCAGCAGCAGTGGGGTGTCCCCACCAGCCACAGCAACAGCATCCAGAGGGCTCACAGCTCTGTCCCTCAGCATGGCAGTAGGGCTGGGAAATTTACCAGGGCAGAAAATACCTTAAAAATTAAAATACATTTAAAAAAAAAAAAAAAAAAATTCAGCAAGTTCTTCCCTGCCCACAGAAGCACAGCAGGGCTCTTGCAGTCCTTCTCCCCATCCTGACCACAACACTCCCCAGCATCTCAACACATTCCTCTTGCCTCAGTTTCCCCCTCCACAACCTGACAGGTATGGGGGGGTGGACAGTGGCCCGGGGGGGTCCGAGGGGCGGCAGGGCAGCCAGCGGCCTCTGTGCCGCTGTTTGGAGTTGGCAGAGAGCACCGTTCTGCACCGTGACCCCCTGGGGATTCGGCCGATCACACCACCCCGCTGGGAAAAATGAGTCAGGAGCTGAGCCGCTGCCAGCCCGCGTCCGTCACCCCAACGCGGCCCCCGCCACCCCTGGGGACCAGCACCGGGCTGCTGGGAACTGGGGGGGCAGCCCCAGGGGTTCGCTCGCCCCACAGCCCCTGCCCAAATCGCCCCTCGCAGCCAGACGCCGACCACGGAAGGTCTCAATGCATTTTTATTAAATTCTTACAAAACAGAATACAAAATTCTGGCATCAACAATTGTTATAAAGGAAAACTTCAATTCAGCTGTATCAGTTCACCTGGTACATACAGTAAAGTGCTTGTTTTTGTGTGTTTTTCTTTTTTTTAAAATTTTTTGTGGTTTTTTGTTCTTTTTTTTTTTTTTTTTTCTCCATTTTTATTTTCCAGCCAGCCCCCAAGCAGAGGCCGCTGTTGTACAAACCAACTAACACGACTCATGTCGAACCAGCTTTGGCAGTCTTCATCAATTGTAAAGTGGAGAAAGCTTCTCCTGTTTCGATAAAAAAGAGGTTAGCTTCACAGTAAACGTTTCTAACCAGTTCTAAGTCGAGTTAGTCGGCTGAAGGAAGGGCGAGGGGGAAAGGAGAGGAAGCCAAAATGCTTAAAATTTCCAGCTTTAAAAAAAAAAAAATATTCTTTTTGAAGTTGGTTTCCAAGACAGATGCTCTATGGGGGGGAAAGGCTTCAAAAGAGGAAGAGGAGGACGAAGGGTGTTGGCGAGAGGGTTGAGCTGGGCGCAGACCTGCGTGGTTGCGGGTCGGGGAGCATCTGTCTGGAAACCCCCCCGGGGAGAGGGGACATCTGAGCCTGGCACGAGCACGTCCCTGTGCCACCGAGACACCCCCGGGTGCCCAACACGGGGCTGGAGGTGTTTTGGAGCCGACCCCCAGCTCGAGGGGCATTTAAGGCTCCCCTAAAACACACAGCCCCCGCTCCGGAGCACCGGTCCCCACACAAGTGCCGGGTCCACGGTCAAACCAAACCCCCCCGAGCCGAAATGCAAAGCCAAGCCTGGGCAGAATCCCCAGCAAGGAGCTCGGGTGCTCCCCGGCGCCTCCGTCCCCTCGGTACCGACACCCACGACCAAGCGCCCACGGTGACGAGCTCCTGCACAGCACCGGTCACCCGGCCGCACGCCAGCCTTCAGAAAAGCCTGGTTTTATACATATATAAGAGATAGGTCTTACGCATGGGAAAAGGGAGAAACTCCATTTGCCAACAAAAGCATGGGGGGGACAAAAAAAGATTCAGAGACATCCCCCCCGCCGTCCCCTTCCCATGATTCTGTTTAAAAACAAAAGGCTGCGGCGTGCAGCGTCAACAACAGCGTCCACAATACCAGCTCAAGGCATCGCGTACTGTACATCATTCAAGTATTTCTTAATATAAGACAACAAGGAATTATCTACAACTGATAAAACAAAATAAGCTATAAAAAGTAACAATGTACAATCAAGATGGATTTTTTCGTTTGTCTTTTTCCTTTAAAGGAGCCCTCTCTGGGGTGTCGAGGTGCCTGCACAGGGGGTCTCCCCTCGCTGCTCCTGCCCACCCGCGCGGTGGGACCAGGGGCGGACCGCAAGCGTGAGGCGGTTTTTGGGGGGGAGCCGCCCTCCCCAACCCACCGGTGCTGCTCAGAAGGGTCAGGAAGGGGGAGAAAACACAGTCCCTGCCCCAAACTCCAGCAACACCCGAGATCATCATCTCCCGAGATAACTCACACACACCTCCCTGAAACAAAAACCAACACATATTGCATAGTATTGCTGTCAGCAGTCTTAAAAATAAAAAGGAGAACTTTTTTTTTTTTTGGAGACAGTGACTGTCTTCAGCTGAAGACCCCGGGAAGCCTCTTCCCAGCTCAAAGCTCCCAAAGCTTCACCTGTGCACACCATGGGTCGAGGCTGCTTTTTCAAAACATAAAGCCAAAGCATTGAGCTGGGAGGGAGAGGAGATCACTAATGACCGGGGGGACAGGGGGACGGCAGCGGGTGGCACAACCTGCAGTGGGGAGTGGAGGTTTGCGGGGTGCAGGGGGTGTTTTGGGGGGGCTGAGGCACCACTTGCCCAGATCCACGCCAGAAACCAGCCAAGAGCCTCGTCGCAATTCAGCATCCCGAATCCTCCCTGCGCTCCCTCCCTTCCCCAAAGCCAACGCCGAGGAAAGGGCACAGGCACGCGGGCACACGCGTGAACACGGACGCACACGCGTGAACATCACACCCAGACACCTGTCGCACCACGCACTGCCCTGACCCCAAACCTTCGCCCCCCATCCCCAGGGTGCTCCCCACACCGTGTCCCTTGGGTGCTGCCGCCAGCCCGGCTGCTCGCCCACCAGCACCCTCTGCGCCCCCAAACTCTCGTGCCGCCAGCCCCAGGGCCAGCCCGAAGCCACGCCAGGTCACACCACCCTTCTACAGCTCCCAACACTCTTCAAGGGGGGGTCCTTCCCTTTCCACGGAGCAGCCCGCTATTCCCGAAGGGACTTTTTGGCTGCTCCGGCCACCCCGCAGACCTCAGCCCTCCTTGAGGGTGTGAGGGCGCAGACACTGGTGACCCCCCCAAAAAACAGGGGCGCAACACCACGGCCCCCCAATGCTTGTGCACCCCCCGGCTCTGACCTGACCCCCGGGGAGCTGCCGGTCGGAGCACGGGAGGAAAGGAAGACGTTTCTCCATGCCCTGGAGAGAAGCACAGCTAGCAGTTTAAAACCAACAATAATAATAAAAAAGAAAAAGAAAAGAAAAGAAAATAAAAAAACGGGGGTGAATAGCTTATTCTGGAAGTGGGCAGCCGAGGAGAAAGGGTGGGACGGGGCGCTGCTCCCTCGCTGGCACCATCTCCCCCCAGCCCGAGCAGTTCCCTGCACGACGCCCACCGTGTCCCCCCAAAGCGCAGCCGGGGACACCCCCAAATGTGGGACGGAGGGGCTCCCCGCGCCCAGAAGGTGCCTCCCGGACCCCCGGGAAGGGGCTTTTGCGGGATCTACCCCAACATCAGAGAAAGACCTGCAGCTCCAAGGGGAGAGAGGAGGTTAAAACGCGACTCCCATTGTTGAAAACGCGACCGAGGGTCCTTTGTTCACAGTATGAAATGAGCTGAAATCGTCAAAGCAGCCGCGGATACAAAGAGTCCTTTGGTGTCAGGGAGGAGGGAAAACATGTCAGAGGAGAAACCAAGAGTCAGGAAACAAAAGTCCGTGTGTCTGTCAGATGTCCTTGAGTGTGCCCTGGGTGAAGCAACCTCATGCTCTATTTAATACCTTTTAAAAAAAAAAAAAAAGATCTTAAACAAACCCTCCCACCCCCAGACCTACAAGATCAGCAAAACCTTGGAAACCAGCCACAGGGACGAGTCCTGATCTTGTCTCCAGCCAGAAACGGAGGGGATCTCAGGGGGGCCGGGGGGAAAGAACGAAAGAAAGAGGAGCGGGACATGGGTACAGCAGGTCCGAGGGCACAGCTCAGGCTTGGTCGGCCACCAGGACCAGCGGGGCCACCAGGTGCTGCCCGGCGGCCACCGCCTTGGCCAGGCTGCTCTTCTGCCGCCGCTTGGCCAGCTTGGACTCGGAGGGCGGGGAGAGCTGCATGGCCCGTGAGGTAGCTTTGATGATGATGGGTCGTGCTTCCTCCTCCGCCTCCTCCTCCTCATCCTCGTCGCGCCGCGTCAGCTGGCGGTTGACGGCGATGGCCTCGGCGGCGAAGGAGGTGAGCTCTTTGGCACTGCTGTTCCTGCGGCGGGGGGGAAAGGGGCTTAGTGTGGGGGGTGGGGGGCTGCAGGGAGGTTGGGGTCAGATATCGGGGTGTCCCCCTTTACATGCACACCGCGCCAGACCCATCAGGCACCAAAACCACAGCTTGAACTTGAATTTTGTGCTGCAACTGCCGCAGCAGCAGAGCCCCCAAAAAGCAGCAAGAGGGGAGAGGAGTGAGATTTGGGGGCATGGGATGTGTCCCCCCCATCCCAGAGCCACCCGTGCTCACCTCTGCAGGATGATGGGGGTTGGCAGGGTGTTATCTGGGGCACACTGCAAGGAAACACAGCCGGTCAGAGCCGGGCACCCCGCAGCGGGGTGTCCCCCCGCCCCGGCTTTTGGAGCAGAGGGTGGAGGGGGGGGCACAGCACTCACCCCCTGCACCCAGGGGTGCTCCAGGACCTGGGCTGCGCTGAGCCGCTTCTTGGCATCTCTCACCAGCAGCTTGGAAATGAGGTCCTTGGCTCCGAAGGAGATGTGCGCCCAGTCCTTGTCGGGAAACTCATACTTCCCCTCCTGGATACTCTCGAACAGCATGTTCTGGGGGAGAAAAAAAATAAAAATAAAAATAAAAAAAGGCTGGGCTAGGAGCAGTGCTGCCAAACCAGCGCGGGGGGTCGGCGAGGCCGGGGTCCCCGCGCACCTGGCAGGTGTGACACGCCTCGCCCCGGTCCCAGCCGCAGTCGGAGCCGCAGTGGCCCACGAAGGGGGGGTACCCGCTCAGCATGATGTACAGGATGACGCCCAGGCTCCACAGGTCGCAGCGCTTGTCATAGATGGACGCCTCCTCGTTGAAGGCTTCCACCACCTCCGGGGCCATGTACTCGGCGGAGCCGCACTGCGGGGAGAGGCGGGGGGTCAGCTTGGTGGGGGGACCCCAAAGGGTGGGGGAAAGAACCGTGGGGGTCAAGGGAGTCCTGCTGGAGATACAGAGCTGCACCTCCCCAAAATGAGGGTGTAGATACAGCTGTTTCCTGGGCAGATCACCCCATGATGGGTGTGAATTTTGGGGTTGTCCTATGCAGGGACAGAAGTTGGACTCGATGATCCTTGTGGGTCCCTCCCAACTCAGGATGTTCTATGGTTCCCACCAGCCCCCACTATGCAGGGGGTGTCACAGACCTGCCGCTCCAGGGGTCACCCAACGGGGGGCTGCCACCCCCGAAAAATAAGCCTAAAGAGAAAACGGCCTCAAGTTGCGCCAGGGGAGGTTGAGGTTGGATCCTGGGAACAATTTCTTCCCCAAAGGGCTGTGGGGCATTGGAACAGGCTGCCCAGGGCAGTGCTGGAGTCACCATCCCTGGAGGGGTTGGACAGACGGAGATGAGGTTCTCAGGACACGGGGCAGTGCCAGGGGTGGGGAACGGCAGGACTTGATGAACTTGAGGGTCTCTTCCAACCAAAATGATTCTTTGACTCTAAAGGGGTGCAACCCCCTCCCAGGCAGCACAGACCCACACCCCACACCCATCACCCAACCGGTTCACCGGGGCAGCGGCCGCCCCATCGCCTGGGAGCGGCCAAAAAACACCACGGGCAGGCGGCGGGGATGAGCCTGCCCTGCCCGCTCCCCTGCCCTGCCCGCTCCCTGCCCTGCCCGCTCCCTGCCCATTCCCCTGCCCATTCCCCTGCCCATTCCCCTGCCCGCTCCCTGCCGGTGCCGGTGCCGCTCAGGCTGACGCAGGCCCGGAGCCGCGTCCCCCCGTCCCCCAGCGCCCGGGGACTCTGGGCCTTTCCAGCGCACGTGACCCGCAGCCCACACGGGCCTCGTGACGTGGGGAGAGGAAAAAAAAAGAAAAAAAAAAAGCTGCAGCCAGCAGATAATCACCCCTAACGAGAGGCCTCCTAACGAGAGGAGAGGCCTCTCGACAGCTCCAGCAGCTGATGCCACAGCAGGAAAGAGAAAAAAAAAAAAAAGCCAACCAACAAACCAACCCAACCCCAACCAGCACCCTGCAGCAGAACTTTAACCCTGCAGGGACCGGGGCTGAGAACCGGGAAACTCGGGACACCTCGGACATGCGGCCCTGCCCCGGGAGGGGAAACGCGGAGGAACGGGGGGCCGCGGTGATGTGGCCCCCCCGCCTCTGCTGTTTTGCACCCTGCATTGGCCGGGCTCTGCCCTCCCCAGCACGTGAGCACCCCAAAAACCAGCGGGGTGCAGGGCAACACCCTGCGCGGGGGGGGCCCTGCTGCTGCCAATAAGAGGAGTGGGGCTTTTGGGGGCGCCATGCTCAGCGTCCCCCCCCGGAGGGTGGGACAAGCTCCCGGCAAGGGGGGCCACTCCAGAAGCTTTGGGGGTGCCCACCCCGCAGGGTCTGCACCGCCAGCACCCGCAGCAGGGGGGGCCCGGCCCCCTCCCACCCCCCGCCAGGGGAACCACGGTGCCCCCAGCCCCCCCGGGCTCTCTCCTGACCCACTTCTGCCAGCGCCGGGCTGTGCGGCCGCCCGCGCCGCGCTGGCTGTTGCTAAGGCTCACGGCAGCCCGGGCGCCGCGCCAGCCCCCCCGGCCCCCCCGCGTTATGCAACCGCATCGCGCCCGCCGCCGCGGGGCGGGGGGACGTGCAGCATCGGTGATGGGAGCGACGAGCAGGGGGGTGTCCACACACAGCCCTGTGTCCCCAAAGCCTGTGGAGCTGCCGGGTTGGCCTCCCAAGAACAGCCCCCTCCCGGGCTGGGACGCTTACCGGGGTGAGCAGCTCTGGGGTGGAAATGGGGGAGCAATCGCCATTGAGTTTGATGCCGCTTCCCAGGTCAAAGTCGCAGATCTTCACCGGGGACACCTGGAGGGGTGAAAAGGAGCGGCCAGTGACCCCCCCAGCACCCCCTGGGGACCCTCGGCCCGGCTTTCACCCCCCCAGCTGCCCATTATCTCATGTTCACAGCACCCTGTGTGCTGCAGCATCCCCCGCGGGGACCTGCACCCCCCGCCCACCCCACTGCTCCCCACTCACCTGGTCCGGGCTCTCGCACAGGATATTTTCTGGTTTTAGATCCCTGTGTGCGATTCCTGCGGGGGGGAGAAGAGACAATGGAGGCAAAAATCCCCCCCCGCAAGACCTCCACGGCAAAAGGACTAAGGGTGGCACAGGGCCCCATCCCTCCCTGACCCAAATCACCGCCTGCGTCGGGGCAAAAAAAATTCCTGCTGGCCCCGAATCCCGGTCGAACCGGAGGAACAGGCTCCGCACCACAAAAAACCCTCGTGATGCAGCTGGGCCTGACCCTGCGCGCCCGGGGCCGGCAGCAGCATGGGGGGGCAGCACCCCGGGGGGGGCACGGCAGCACTGGGGGTGTCCCAGCTCACCTTTGTTGTGCAAAAAGTGCAGGGCGCTGGCGATATCCCGCACCACCACGCTGGCCTCCAGCTCGTTGAAGTGGCGTCTCCGGTGGATGTGAGTCAGGATGGAGCCTGGGGTGGGCGAGAGCAGAGCGGGGGCTCGGGGGGGCTCCAAACACCCCGACTCCCCCCGTTCCCTGGCACCGTGCTCACCTCCTCTCATCTTCTCGAACACCAGGTAAAACCTCTCCTCCTCCTCAAAGAACTCGATCAGCTCCAGGACGTTCCTGCGGCGACAGTGGTGTCAGCCCAGCATCCCCCCAAAAACCTCCCGGGCTCCCCGCAGCCTCCTGCACCCCCAGTGGGCACGGGTCCCCGGGGGGGCATGCGGGACTCAAAAATAAGGTTTCCAGTGATTGAAACCACACGGCTGGGGCCCCCCGGCCACATTCCAGAGGGGAGAGGGGACTTTAAGCGCTCAGCTCTGCTCCCTAATTGCTCACAGTCCCTCCTGGCTCACTCCCTCCCTCCCTCCAGAAACCCCAGTGCTGGCTCAGCCCCCCCAGCGCCCTCCAACTCGGCCTATGTTGTCATGGCAAACGGTTTAATGGAGCCCCGAGATGCCCCTGTGAGGCCGAGGGGGGGGCAGCCGGGCTGCAGCCCAGGGGGGTCTCAAGCGTCAGCCCCACGGTGCCGGGGGGGTCACAGTGGCTGCCCCGCGGTACCTGTGTCCCTGGCACTGGTACAGCATCTCCACCTCCCGGAACACCCTGCTGCGGATGTGACCCAGGCGCTTCTCGATGATCTGGAACGCAACGGGGGGGCACTCGGGAAAAGGCACCGGGGTGGGGGGGACAGTGCTGGCGGCCACCGCACCCCGGCCAGGCAGCGCTGGGACCCCAGGGCCGGGCGGAGGCCGGCGGGGGGCCCGAAGGGGTTAAGGCAGCAGAACAGGCTGTTCCCGCGGCCGTGCCAAGCCGCTCCCCGCGGCCGCTGCCAAGGCCGGCTCCGTGTGACACCGCGCGGCCGCGGCACAGACGGGCCCTCGGCCCCGCCGGGCGCTGGCACGCGCTGCCTGGCGGACACGCCACGGGGCGGGCAGGAGGTCCCCACGGCCCCACCGCGGGAGAGCCGGGTGGTGCCGCCAGCACCTACTGCCGTGCGGCCCTTCCTGCTGCCTCAGTTTCCCCACTGGGGTACCCAAAGGTCCCCCTGGGGTGACAGGAGATGCCAAGCTCCCCTTGCATTTGGCTGCATTTTGACACAGGGCCTGTCCCAGCCCCTTCGCGCCGTGGCTGGGAGCCTGTGGGGCCACAGGACCGCCACCCCCGGCCCCAAAAGCAGCCGGTTCGCCCTGACCCCCTCCAGCACCCACATGCTTGCCGGGGCACAGAGACCCCTCCGGGGTGAGCAGGAGCTGGCCACCCTGCCGGCACCACATGCCCCTCCTTGCCCTGAGTCCCCAGATGCATCCTAAGCGTTAATTTAATCTCCTGTCTGCCCTAATTGAGAGGGAGAAGAGTGTGGCTAAGGGGGTTGACTAAGGTCCTGGAGCTGGGTGGTGGCAGAGGATGGTGCCACATGCACGGCCCGGCCCTGCCGCGCTCTGTCCCTCTCCTTCCCCTCCAGCCCACGGAACCGCCACCCTGGGCCAACACTGGGTGGTCGTGGGAGCCAGGAGAGCCGGAGATGCAGAGGGCAGAAAGGGAAACTGAGGCAGGGGTGGGAGGGAGCGGGGTCTGCAGCCCTGAGCAGCACGAGCTTTACCTTCACCGCGTACTCCTTGTTGGTGATGAGGTTAACGCAGGACTGGACTCTGGCGTGGGCCCCTTCTCCCAGCACCTCCTCCTGCAGCTGGTAAACATCTGGCAGGGGAGAGGCTGCCTGAGCTGCTGGCTCTGCCGCAGCGGGGGACACCACTGGTCGCCTCCAGGAGGACCCAGCCCTGCCCCAGGCAGCCCCGCTCACCTTCAAATCTGCCAGAGAAGCTGTCGGTGGCTCTGCAGCGCTTCTTCTTCTTGTTTCTTTTCTTGGCATCAGGGATATCGATGGGTTGACTTGAAGGCATGTCTGTGCCGGAGCAAAAACACCAGCACGAGTCACCCCATCCAGCCCACGGGACCAGCATCGCCACCCCCAGCACAGCCCCCCAAAGTCTTCGGGGGAGCACAAAGCGCCACCATCCAGGGGCTGGGATGGGAGGAGCCCCCCGGGACGCAGCCCCGCAGGAGGGCACCCGCAGCTCACCGGGACGGGGCGGGCACTCGAAGTTGAAGACGGGCTCCAGGTGGTTGGACTGGTCGAACTCCAGGTCGAAGGGGTTTTGTCCCTGCGGGGGCCAAGAACAGGAGTGAGACGGCAGCTGCCGGATCAGCTGCCACCGGCCGCACGGTGCGGACACGGAGCCCGGAACACTCGTAGTCTTGGCACAGGCTCTGCTCACCCGCCCCCTGGGACAAGACACCAGGTCCTGCTGCCGCCGGAGGGACGCGGCGGAGGCCCAAGGGAGAGCCACGGCAGGAGGAGGAGGAAGCGTTTGACCATGTCACCCGATGGGGATGGTGCTGCGGGGTGATGTCTCCACGCCAGCAAACAGGGGATGACGAGAGGGGCTGGGGCCACCTGCACCAACCCAACCCCACATCTCCACCCAGGCCTGAACTTCAGTGAGAGGGGGAGGAAAAGAAGCCACAGGACAGGACGGGCTCCAGAGCCGCCGTGTCCTCCCGGCTCCCCCCAAGGTCACGGTGCGCCCGAGCTGCTCAGCTCCCCAAACCCTCCCTGTGCCCCGGACCAGCAAAGGCTGTGGGAGCCGCCGCCATCCCCACCCCAAACCCTGGCGGCTCCAGTCCCAGCGCCCCAGAGGGGACACAAGGACCCTGTGTCCCCCACTCCTCCCGGCCGCCCCACTGCAGGACAAGGGGGTGCAAAAGGGCCCTATCCCCGGTGGGTTACGAAATCTGTTTGGGTGGAGGTGGTGGCTCCCAGCAGCGTTCCCAAACCCGCCCCGGTTGCTGGGCCGGCTGCCAGCCCCAGCGCACACGGAACAGCGAACCCCGGCCACCGCGGCCAGAAAGAGCCAGAAAGCGCCTGTTTACAGCCAGGGCAGCTCTGGGGAGATCCCTGCTGCGGTGCGGGGGGGCCGCGCCAGGAGAACCCCCCACCAGCACCACTCCAGATCCCTGGGGCCAAAACACACCCCGGCCCAGTGCTTTGCCAGCTTTGCCCTCCTCGAAATAAACCCCAAATTTGCAGAGGGCAGCATTGCTGTTCAGCTGCCAGCAGCCCCCCTCCAGCTGTGGGCCATGGCCCCTGCGTCGGGGCGGCCGCCCCCCCAGGACAAGCAGCTCTGTCCGCAGTCCCTGTGCCGGGGGCGGGACGAGGCCTCCCGGGGGGGACACGGGGCACATGGGGGACACGGGGCCCTGCCAGCTGCGCAGCACCCGCACACAAAAGGTTTGGGGGATGGGAGACGCAGGCGCTGTGCACCGGCTCCATCAGCACATCCGAGGTGTCCCCGCTCCTGTCCCCGTCCCCAGCCACCTGGGAGGGCGGCGGGGAGGGAGCCAAACCGCGGCCAAAAAGCCTTAAAAGCGGGATTAGGTGTCAGCTAAAATAAGCCGGGCAGGTTTCGGGTGAGCTCCCAGCATCCCTCAGAGCGCCGGGAGCCAAACTAAACAAAGATCCCACGAAGCCGCTCGGCCGCACGCCGGGACCAGAGCGAGTGTTCGGGGGAGCTGGAACGGCGGGATCTGACCCCCCCGCACACTCACACAGTGACAGCGGCCAGGACCGCTGCTGTGTGACGGGGCACGGGGCTGGCGGGGCCCCGGGCACCCCGGGTGCAGCCACAGCCCCAGGACGAGAACGGGTGCTTGGTGCTGCCAGGATCTGGCCTCTACAAGCCAGTTGCACAATAGAGCCTGGGCCGGGCCTGGGGAGCCCCTGCAGCCCCCCCGCCCGCTGCACCCCAGCACCCCACTCACAGATTAGGGGCAAACGGGAGCAGCTCGGCAGGGGGATGGGGCAGCCCATCCACCCACCCCACGGGGTTCCCCCGGGGGAGCTGCAGCGGGGGGAGCACAGCCTTGCTGCAGCATCCCAGTGCCCGCCCGGGGGGGTGACCTGTGCGCCCGACCCCCGAGAGCGCCGCGACCCGCGGGGCGGGGGGACAGGGGGGTCCCAGTGCCCGGTTTGGGTGGCAGCACCGCCGGCTCTTCCCCGCTTCGGTGTCGGGGCCCGCGGGGGGCGGGAGGCGGCTCGTGTCCCCCCTCCCCGGGCAGGGGCTGCGGAGCTGAGCGCGGGATCCGCCGCGGGCCCGCACCGGCCTCCCCCGCACCCCGGAGCACCCCCGGAGCGACCGGAGCCCCCCCGGCGCGGCCCCGGGGAGGGGAGCAGCCCCTTACCTTGAAGGATCGGTGGAAACCGGCGATCTCTGATTTCTTCTGCACCATCTTGCTGCGGGGGGGTGCGGCGGGGGGCGACGTTGCTGGCAGAAATGGGGAGGGAGGCGAAAAAAAAAAACCAACCAAGCAAAATAACAAAAAACGGGTGGGGGGGGAAGGGAGGCGGAGGGACGGGCAGAGCCGGAGGGGAGTCCGGGGGTGGCCGAGACCTGCGGGGAGAGGTGGGGGAGCGGGTCAGCCGGCCGCAGCCCCGCACGGAGCCCCCGGCGCCCCGCCCGGCGGCGCTCACCGGCGCGGCCCCGCAGAGCCGCCGCTGCTGGTGGAACCGCAGCCCGCACCGCCGCCCGCTCCGCTCCGCGCCGCCGCCGGGAGGGGACGCGGCGCCGCCGCCCCCGACGCCTTTATAGCGGCGGCCCCGGCCCGCCCCGCGCCGCCCCGCGCCGCCCCCGCCACCCCCCGCGCTGCGCCCGGGACGGGACACCCCCCCGGGGACACAAATACGCTCCTCGGGTCCCCACCGCGGACACGAACACCCTGCCCGGGCACCCCCCGAGCTGCACCGGGGACGCCAACACCGCCCCCGCACACCCGCCCCCGCTGGTACCCTCTGTGCAGCTCCGGGGACTCGCCCCCCGCCCCAGACACTTTCCTGTGCTGCAGAAGGGGACAGGGACACCCCCCCGAGGGGGTCCCTGCACCCCCGCTCCCGGGCACCCCCCTGTGCAGCAGCCAGGGACAGGGACCCCTTTGTACTGCACCCAGAGACGGGGCCACCCCCAGTCTCCCCCCCCACATTGCACCCAGAGACAGGGTCACCTCGGACCCCCCTGCACTGCACCAGGGAACAAGGACACCCCCCAGGCACCCCAACCACCCCCCATGCCACACCTGGGCACAGGGACAGGGACCCTCCCCGGGCAGCCTATACTGCACCCAGGGACAGGGACACCCCTTTGGGTCCCCCCTGCACCCAGTGACACCCCAGCTCCGTGTTCATTTTCTGCAGCCCCCGGGCCCTGACCCCCCAGCCCACACACGCCACGAGTGGGACAGTGCTCAGCCCCACAGCCAGGCCTGTGCCGGGGGGGCAGGGCACGGGGTCACGTCCGTCTGTCCCTGCAGGCCACCCAGGCCCTGCTGTGCACAGCCAGCAGTGGGGGGGGCGCTCAGGAGTGGGACCCCCACTCCAGGCTCGGTGGCACTGTGAGTGGCCGTCACCGTGTGGGTGTCCGTGTCCCCCCCATCTCGCGTGACGCCAGCCCGGGCTGAGAACAGACGCGCTCGTTGCGCCGAGCAGCAGCGCCGGGGCCAATGGCGGCGGCACCGCGGTGCATGACTTCACCAGCCGCGCCGCGCATTGGCTGCCGGCCCCGCTGCCGCCATTGCGCACCCAGCGGGGCCCCCGTTTCGCCGCAGCCGCCTCCCCCGGGGCTCTCAGCGTCACCCCCCAGCAATGCAGCCCCCCAGCCCCGCTGTCACGCTCTGTCCCCTGACAGCTTCTCCTCCTCCTCTCCCCGCGCTGTCTGGGGACATTTCGCTGAGGGATTTGCAGCCCCCTCAAAGCCACCATTGCCATTCTGGTGTGCGGCCACTACAGTGGGGTCCTGGCCACCCCCACAAGCCCCTCACCCCCCCCAAATCCACCCAAATTCCTGCTTTGGGGGGCCCCAACAGCTGCCCCCACATCCTTCTTGCAAACAGGGCAGCCAGGGAAAACCAGGCACCACAAACCTTTCTTTATTAGTGCTGCTGATGAGGGCTCCCCAATTAATCCAGGCTGGCATGGTGGGGCAGATGTGGTGCTGCAGGACAGGGGGGATTTGCAGGGTTCTGGCTCCCAGGGTCAGAGGAGGGACAGGGACAGGGCACGAGGACGGGGCCGCGGGGCGCGCTGGCCGCTGGCACCCATCGGGCAGCTCCGGCACGGGCGGAGGAGCCACATGCCTCCGAAATTGCGCACGCTACCATGTAGGTCACCGAGCCGGTAATGACAGGGCGGCAGCACTGGTGCTCACAGCCCTGGGGGGCCACCCAAGGGTGCCCGGTGCAGTGGGAACACCCAGGGCCAGCCAGGAGCTTGGTGAGCCCGAGGGGATCCCTGTTGTCACGCGGGGTGCTGGAGCGCTTGCAGCCCGGCAAGCTGTGTGTGTGCTGTGTGCACGCTGCATGTGTAATGCATGTTCTCCATGTGCTGGCTGCATGTCGTGCCACATGCATGTCTCCTGCATGCCACCTGCGTGCTCTCCACATGGTCACTGCATCCTCTCTGCACGTCTGGTGCATGCTCACTGCACGCGTGCTGCCCGTTCTTTGCTTGCCATGTAGCCCTTGTGTGACCTCTGCGTGTCTGCTGCACGCCTGGCACACGCTTGCTCTGTGCTTGCCACGCACTCACACACTCTTTGCATGCTCTGTCCACTCACCGCACATCTGCACGCTCCCTGCACACTCCCTGCTCATGCTCCACACTCACTATTCACTCTCCGCACATTCCTGGCCTCTCTGCACACTCTGCGCACTCTCTGCATGCTCGGTGCATCTCTGCACGCTCTGCGCACTCTCTGCATGCTCGGTGCATCTCTGCACACTCTGCACGCTCCCTGCATGCTCGGTGTATCTCTGCACACTCTGCACGCTCCCTGCATGCTCAGTGCATCTCTGCACACTCTGCACGCTCCCTGCATGCTCGGTGCATCTCTGCACACTCTGCACGCTCCCTGCATGCTCAGTGCATCTCCGCACACCCTGCATGCTCTCTGCAACACTCGCTGCACGTCTGGATGCTCTGCACACTCTCTCTGTGCTCACTGCTCATGTTCCTCACTCCGTGGATGCTCCTGCCCTCTCTGCACACTCACACCACGCTCACTGCACACTCTGCACTGCCCCCTGCACTGTGTCCCAAAAGCCTCCAACCTGGGAGGTGTCAGGGTGATGCCGGTGACATTCAAACCGGGGTGGCAAGAGGTGTGAGTGGTGTCTTCCTGCAGCTGTGGGGCCGTGGGCGAGATTTGCAGCCAAGCGTGGCCAGTGCGCCGGGTCTCAGGCTGCCGGGAGCAGGCAGCGAGTGCGCGGTTTGGCTGGGGGGCTCCCTCTGGCACAGGGCACTGGGACACAGTCCCCTTCCCCGCACCCCCTTCCTGCACTGCACCCCCCGGCACGGCAGCCCTCACAAATCTGGGGTCCCTGCTCCAGTTGGGTCCGGCCATGGGGACACACGTGTCCCCAGCAAACCCACCCGCCGGGGAAGGGGCCGCGGTGGTGCCCGGCCAGAGGAGGCTTTGGCAGCTCATGGCCTGAGCTCACGGCACGTGGCATCCAAACGTTTTTCAGGGAAACATGAATTTTGATGCATTTGATGCCACCCACCTGCTCGGGGGGTGCTGAGCACTCCCAGACCTCCAGCTTCGGGGGGGGCCGCAAAGCCAGAGCTGGTGGCAGCAAAGCCCCCACACCCTGTTTTTCATTGGCATCCGCAAGCAGCAAAACACCCCCAGGGTGGCCGTGTCCCCCGTGGCATTGCCTGTCCCTGCACCCCTCGGTGCCACCGGGACAGGGTTCCCCATGGGTCACTGGAGCCCCACACGCCGAGATCGGCCGAGGGAAAACAGGAAAGTGCGCGGGGCCGTGCCGGAAAGCCGCTATTGTTGGTGTGGGGCGCAGGGGGAACGGAGGCCATTGTGGCCACCCTGCCCGCCCGCTGCCCCTCCGGGCACAGCACGGCCAGCCCCAAAAACACACACGGCTGCCCCGTTCCCCGTGACAGGAGCACCGGGAAGGCAGCTGCTTGTGGGGAGCACACGGCTTCCTCCTCCCCTGCCCCGCTGCTCCGCTTTGGAAGGGAAAAAGTAAAAGAAATCCTTTTTCCTTGTGTTGTTTCCCCGGCACAAGGAGGGCCGAGCTTGCCTGCCCTGGAAGCGGGAGGATTTGGAGCTCTGGCTCTGTTTCAAGTGAAAAATCTTGCAAAAAAACCTGGAATTTCCTGCTGGGCAGAAACCCGGAGGTTTGACTCGCCCAGCGCTGGTTCTGCTGCTGGGATGGGATGGGAGGGACTGGAGGGACAGGGGACACAGGGGACACGCGCGCACCCAGGGCACGCGTGGGCGGGCGGCCGTGCTGGCCCGCGCACCAGTGGGTCTCCTATCCAGGTCCTGCAGTCCCGAGCTCTTCGGCATCGGGGGTTGGAGGAGCCCAACCGGGAGAGGGCACAGGGCGAGCGATCGTTTCCTCGGGAGCAGCGGGCGACACCACGCAGAGCCAAGAATCAGAGATATTTCCTTTTGAACATACGGCCACAGCAGAGCCCCTGCCCGCGCCAGCGCTGCTGCCATCTGTGTGTTTTGGGAAGGGGAGGCAGCCGGAGCCCTGGGCACGGTACCGGCTCGGCCCCACAATGCAGATCTGCAAATCTGACCTGCTCTCACCAAAGCCTGCGTGGGACCTGCGTATCCCACCAGTGCCTGGGGAGGCGAGCGGTAAAATTACCAACAGGTCCCTGTCTGCCAGGCTGGGCTCAGCTCTCGGCGCTCACCCGCAGATTTCAGCTCACTTGCAAGGAGGCGGCTGCGGCTCTCGGGGAGCGAGCAGGAGGCCCCGCACGGGGAGAGGGACGCGGGGGCTGCCGGGGAAAAGGTGGAGGCAGAAGCCGAGAAAGGGCGAGCGGCGGCTGCGGTGGCTCTGCAAACCTGTCTGGGCAACATCCTGTGCTGCCGCACGCCGTGGAGGACGCGCTCGGCTGCTGCGGCAGCTCCGGGGCCCGGCGGCTCTTCCCACCTAAAGGTGCTTTTCCTCCTCTTCCTCCCTTGGCTGAGCTGGTCCTGCACGGAAGCAGCCGGATCCGTCCCCCCCAAAAAAGGAAGGGAGGGCAGCGTGGTGCCTCACAGCCCCACGGGTGTCACGCACCCCCAGACACAGCGCTGGTGGCATCTGAGGTCGGTGCGAACGGGAAAGCAGATGAAAAGGGACGTGAGCTGACCCGGCGCCCGCTCACAGCCCCAGCACAACCCGGCACTCGGGTCCCCGGGGGTTTGTGCCCTGCCCCGCTCACACGAAGGATCCGGCCTCGCTCCTGGGGCCCAGCACCTGTGCTGAGCTTGAATTCGCCCCCTGCCCGCGTCCACCCGTTTCAGAGCTGGGAGAACCAGCCCCGGGCGCAGGGACGTCGCAGACGAGTCCGGACAAACGCCGGCTCTGCCCCGCGGCCCCGGGAACAGGCGTGGGGCTCGGAGCAGCCCGGACCCAGCGCCCGGAGGAGTCGAACCGCGGGGCGGCAGCGCCAGAACGCACCCAAGAGCTTTCGGCAGCCGTAGGAACCAGCTCTCCAAAGCACTTCCCAGAGAGTCCAAACACACCGTGTTTGCTCTGCTGATAGAAAAGCCTCTGACGAAGGCGCAATCATGAGACATTTGGCAATCGGAGCGTGCTATGTCAATACAGCATAATTTATTGGTTCCATTTCAGAGAACTATAGTGGTATCTGTACGAGTGTCCTAACGATAGTACAAGAAACAAAGAGTCACGTATGTACAGAGATTCCAGGACACAGAACAACTTTGTGAGGAAGAAGCAGTTAGTGGTGCAGTTTGGTCCTCTCTGACTGTAAACCCCGCTCCCCCAAATCCTAGGTAGACCCACCTACCTACCTGGGGGGGTCACAGCTCCCGTCACGCAGAGTCACCTGTGCGAGCAGCGGGCAAGGCCGGCGGCACATCAGAGGCTGCGGTTACGAGATGCGAGCGGGGAATGTGCTGCTGGGGAAGGGGGGGAAGGCTCCGTACCCTTGTGGGGAGCAGAAAACGGTCCACGCAGTGGGGCGGGTTAAACAGCCCAGTTCCTTCTCGGCAGGGTCACGTACCACGAGGAGATGGGGAAGTGCCGGTGTCTGAGAAGACTCGCCCTCGCCTGTCCCAGCGCCTTCCCTCTGCTTGTTCCCATCAGGAACGGGTCTGCTTGGCTTCATACTGCCGGTGCGGATCCCTGTCCCTGCGGGGACGGCATCCCCAGGTCCCTGTCCCCGTGGGGACAGCACCAGAGCTGGTCCTGGAGCAGCTCAGCTCAGCGCTGGTGTCGGAGCCAAGAGCAGGTCCTCACCAGCAGACTGCATCAGTGCCGGTCTAACCATGAAAGAAACCAAGTCCAAGTCTTTCCAGAGGGAAACCAAAGAGGGCCAAGCCTTTGGGACAGGAGGCCAAGCGGAGGGTGAGCAGAAAAGCAGCTCTGTCCAAAAACTGGACTCGCAGCCAGGGGAAGAGGTGCCGGAACCAACCAGCACCCCAGGGGATCCACATACACCAGCATTTCTTCCCCAAACCTCACATAACCTCCCTTCACAGTGGGAAACGGGTGTCCGGAGGGCAGTACCGCTGCTGCCGCAGCACCGCGAGCGACACGGCTCCATCTGAAGCGTCTGGCTCGGCTCCATCGGTGCTGCTGCACTGAGGGGACGGGGACGAGCAGCACGGGGTGGCCCTTCCCTCCTCAAACAGCGAGCATTTCCACCAAGCGGCCCAAAATATTTTCTTTTTTTTTTATAGAAATTACTATAAAAAACTAGTTTATCTAGAGCATCTTTAAAAAAATATTCCTGCAATATCACAGTTTTACATTGAAACTCATTAAAAATATATAGATTTCTGTAACAAAACGTCTCTGTTCTTCTCCCCTTGAATCACACCTCTGATGCAGGAGGGGGACTCGGAGTCCTCGGGAGAGACGTCGAGGTGGGAGCAGGAAGGTCTCGTCTCAGTGGCACATCCGAGAGGTCATTTCCTTCTGTCAAAGGGACAGACAAGACAAGGGACGATGAATCAAAATCCAGCTTGCAGGTGAGGGTGTGGGTGGGAACACCTCCCCTTCGCTTAGCCGTAAACACCCTTCCCAGGCACACGGTGACACCGGGAGCCGCAGTTTGGGCAGGTCCGTGCCCCCAGCGCTCCCGGGCACCGCAGGACACCCCCAGACCCGCCCGGCCCCTCGGCCCACCCAGACACCCACCAGTGGTTCCAGCTCCTTGGTGTCGATGAGATTGAATTCTTTGACAAAGTAGTAAAAGTGCTTGTAGCAGGTGTTGACGTGGGCTTCCGAGCCCATCTGGGTGATGCGGTCAAAGTGGTGGATGTAGACGTGGACAAAGACGCGGAAGAGCCTGGAGAGAATCTTCTTCACCACCGGGAGAAAGTTCCTGGGGAAGGGAGTACCTGGGAGGAGACAACCAGGAGAAACTTTCAGCAAAGTTCAAACTGGTTCCTTGGGGCTAAAATAAATGGATAAAAGGGACAGACTGAGAAAAAAGGGCCTCTGGCCCAGGTCATTTCCAGTTCCCCTCTCCTTTTTCCTTTCTGTTTAGGTACGATGTTTTAAGGCACAGATTTCTCAAGTGACAGAGTGCTGCGTGCCATCGATCGCTGCAAGAGTCCAGGCTCAGAGATTCCCAGCAGCTGCTTCGGGCCCACGGAGTTTTCTTCTGCTCCTATTTGTCGTGTTTATATAAACAGGGCAGAACAGATACGACCAAGCAACTTCCCAAAAGAAACGGCCGGTGCCGTTAACTCCCCACAGTTATCTTGTATTTTGATACGTCTTTAGCCCTTTGGTTAAAAATTAAAGGCATTAAGGTCCCCTGTAAAGACATCGGTTCTTCAGGATTTGTTTAGCTGGGGCCCAACCAGCCACCTCGGTAGAATATTGCAGTTTAAAGTTCACACGGGTCGTTTCTGGAGGAGCGACGATCAGTCAAACCCTTTCAGTGCCCTGCAAGCGCTGCAGCTTTTCCGTCAGCGTTAAGCGTGAGGACTCTAGCAAAAGCTGAGCTGAAAATAACAATAAAAAAACCCCAAAACACAACCCTCCTGCTGTCGGACACTTGTCTCCCTGAACAGAGCAACCACCCTTACAGTCCCCAGGGAGTTTTGCAGAAGAGTCAGGACTAAAGGCAACGTTTGGGTGATGGGAGGAGCGGGCGGGGAGGATTTCCGAGTCTCAGCTGTGTGAAGAACCGGCTCTTTACAGCTCACACCAGGTCTAAGCAGCGTCTTGGCAGGGGTGGAGGAGCCTGTGGGTGTTTGTGTGGCCGACGCGTCCCAAACAGGGACCAAGCGCGTCCCAGAGCTTTGCCGGGCAGGAGGGCGGGAGCTCAGCTGCGTCCTGTCTCCCGCACCCCAGGAGACGGCAGCTCTGAATGGGATCCATCATATTTCCCTAACGCATTTCACATCCTGTTCAACACAAAGAAGAAAACCCAACAATCTTTGCCCCAGCGCTGCATTTGGATACGCAGATTGAGGTGTTTTAGGCCAAATTCTCACTTCCATCACCCTGGTGATAGATAAAACGCCGCCCCTCCCTCTGCACGTGTTGACATCCCACCCAGCTGCACCAAACGGCGATTCCGAGCCGGGGCGCTGGGCTCGACAGGGCAGAGTCAGCCCACGCCAGCCCGTAATAACGAAGAGGGGTTAATTAGGAAAACGTGGCCACCCTCACCGGGCTGACGCAGAGCGTGCGCCGAGCCCACGCTAAAATCAGCTCGGAAAGAGCCGTGTCAGGAGGCCACGTCCAGCGTGAGCCGCTCCAGAGTCACGTCAGAGGCTGGTTGTTCTAGTCTAGGCTCAGCTTGGCTTTCCTCACGGTACCCATGGCTCCCAAGGGAATCTGGTACAGCTCTGGCCATTGTAGTGCTCCAGACGAGC
The DNA here is from genome assembly GCF_036013445.1 of Caloenas nicobarica. Classification (NCBI taxonomy): domain Eukaryota; kingdom Metazoa; phylum Chordata; class Aves; order Columbiformes; family Columbidae; genus Caloenas; species Caloenas nicobarica. Next base: position 614,665 of record NC_088271.1, read on the forward strand.
TCTGGAGTTTCTCAGCTGCTCGGAAGAGTTTACTATTACACACTGCTGGCCGCTGAGCAGCACAAAAGGGAGCAGCTCTGCTGCGCGGGTGAGCTGTGCAACAGCATCTCCTGGAACAGAAACGGGACCCGAGGGCCCAAGGAGAAGGTCCTGCCCCAGCGCCCTCCTCCCAGCCAGACCTGGAACCGAACTCACCGACATTGGTGGGGAAGATGTCCTCGTTGTTGATCTGCACCTCGATCCAGTCCATCAGCAGGTTCATGTACTGCGGAGCAGACAGGGCCGTGGGTCTGCGGTACTTGTGCTCGTCCTGCCATCGATACTCGTACTTGGGCCCCCCGGACATGACGGGGCAGGACTGCTCGGTGCAATAGTCACTGATGGTGCCGTAGATGAGGTTGATGCGGTTGAAGAAGTCCACCACGTGCACGGCCACCCAGTCGTTCTGCTCCTCGCCCGGCGGCAGCTGGACGGCGACTTTCAAGTCCAGGCCGGCGTTGAGCGAGGCTTGAGCCTTCTTGTGCAGCTCAAACCGCTGAGTCCCCGGCTCAAACTTGCGCTTGGGCCGGAAGGTTTTGTCTTTGTTGAACACTTGCTTTAACGCATGGGACATTTTTCTTCTCTCCTTTCTCTTCCAGGTCCGTAGCGACGACAGACGCGGCTTCCCGGGGCGACTCTGATCTTCAGAGAAACCTCCCTCCGCTCATCTGCTCCTGCTCTGCGAGGAGCACAGAAGGGCAGCGATTAGGAGCAGCTCTCTCAACAGGAGCCCTCGCCTAAATCCCGCAGAAGAGCTCGGGGATGCCATCTGGGCCCCGGCTCTGGGCGGGGGGGACGCCGACACCAGCTTCCTTTCCTCCGCCTTTGTCTCTGCTTTGGCACAACGGCGGCTCCGCTGTCAGAGGGAACCTGGGCTGAGGGCAGAGCCCCCCTGCAAGGTCTCCCCGCATGGGGAACCAGCTCCAGAGCGAAGAGACGCGACGGGAAGGGACAAAACGAGACGTCGAGGAGCCCCCCGGTGCCACCCAGCGTAGCCTTTGCAGGATACGGCTGCCGTCAACACCGAGAGCCCCAAACCCCACAGAAAGAGGGGAAAAACTCCCCCGCTGTTCAGCTCCAACACACCAAATAATTAAGAAGGGTAAAACTTTAAGGTGTGTTTTACCCGGATCGGATTTTTCACCCACGCTTCCCCCCCGCTTTGGAAACCAGCCCACCTGAGAGCTGAGGTTATACCAGCCCACAATAAAGCTCAGATCTGTTGCCAGACGCGCTCCAACGAAACAGGAGCTGCGTGCGATGTCGCAGCAATAAGGACGAGACACAAAAGGGTGGAGGGGAACAAGAAAAAGAAGAAGTTGCAGCTCAGGCACCCGGAAAGAGAATATCCTGAAATAGCACCAGCTCGAAGAGCAGCCGCAGCCTCTTCTGCAGGTGCAGACAGACCATAAACACATTTTTTCACTTCCAGTTTAGCTCACTTTGAGTTGAAGACTGGTTGAAAGCTGGAAGACCAGGGAAAGCTCGTCTTCCTCTGCCAGTCTGTGGAAAGGAATCAGGTCCGAGAGGGCGAGACGCAAGTTAAGATCTGAAAGGATGCGGACGAGAAGCACAGCGCTGTTTATCTGCAGCTAATTATACCTCCTTTGTTCCCACATCCAGCCCCTCGTGTAATTTGTGTCAAGCTGCTCTTTGAGGGGAGCTCAAGGCACAAAGCTGCATGTACCAAAAATATTATTTTACGTGTGCTGGACAGAGAAATAAATAAAGTAACAGAAATTAACTAAAGCTGATGCCTTACCCCATCTGGCAAATAAAGAGTTTCCACAACTTAGTAGGAAAGCGAGCAAACAAATCCCTTTCACCAAGCAGAAATCTACTTAGATTTACATTAAGCATTGTTCGAACAGGTAAATAGTATCCTCAAAGGCTGGCCAGACAATCCCAAATCCAAGGTCAAGACTCCCTCTGCCACAACTCAGCGCGTCTCTGACAGATGCTGCATAGTGCTAATCAGTGGCTCTGCTCTGGAGAAAGATTAAAAAGATTTAAACCAAGGCCTCTTGTTTCCTTATTTAATTATAGCAAGGAAGAAAACCCAAACCACTTCAGTTGGTCCCACTAAGAACAGGCTCGACGTTTCCCAGCGCCGCTTCTCCTGCAGGAACAGGCTCTGTGCTCGTCTCCAAACTCCTGTTGCGACACGGGCCACGATACGCGTCGGGAGAAACCAAAACCATCATTTTAATGCAGTTCGGTGAGACCCACCCTGGGCTGTGAGGTGAATTCACTGGCTGAAACTGCTGCGACCCTGCATGAGGGTCAAAAAACCAAGAAGAAAAAGCAGCAAACTCCCAGAAAATGCGTCTTTGGGAGGCGCTTGATGGCGGCACAGCCGCGGTTGGAGGAAGGAGGCGGCAGCGCGCGTCACCCGGCTGTGCCACCCCGGCTGTGTCACCCGGCTGTGTCACCCCGGCTGTGCCACCCGGCTGTGCCACCCCGGCTGTGCCACCCCGGCTGTGCCACCCCGGCTGTGTCACCCGGCTGTGTCACCCCGGCTGTGCCACCCCGGCTGTGTCACCCGGCTGTGCCACCCGGCTGTGCCACCCCGGCTGTGTCACCCCGGCTGTGCCACCCCGGCTGTGTCACCCGGCTGTGCCACCCCGGCTGTGCCACCCCGACTGTGTCACCCGGCTGTGCCACCCCGGCTGTGCCACCCCGGCTGTGTCACCCGGCTGTGCCACCCGGCTGTGCCACCCCGGCTGTGTCACCCGGCTGTGCCATCCCGGCTGTGTCACCCGGCTGTGCCACCCGGCTGTGCCACCCCGGCTGTGCCACCCCGGCTGTGTCCCCCGGCTGTGCCACCCCGGCTGTGCCACGGCCTGGCCACATCCTGCGGCACCGCGGCGGCGGCACCGCGGCAGGACCGGCTGCCGAACCGGCCGTGTGGGCAGCAGGCGCTGGGTCGGCCGTTTGCAGCAGGAAATCGGTCCCAGAGACACTCGCACGCAATGATCTCCTGGCGCTGGAGATGGAGAAAGAAACGTCCTCTAAAACCAAGAGGCCGTCGAGCAGCACGAGCGTCGCCCTCCGGACAGCCCCCGAGACCGGCAGCGTCCTCCACACAGTCCGGCTCTGTCTGGTTATTTTCTGTAAGATCTGTCTGATTCCAGGGACTCCACTCGGGTCCGTGCTGGCCCGGGACTGCAGCCACGCACTGTCCCTTCCATGGGACAAGGACGTGTGTCTGAGCGGGGGCCGGGAAAACTGGGGCAAAACCACCAGGGAAAGAGCAAAACATCCCCTTGGGCTTGGCCACGCACATCAAGCAGCAAACACCGACCATCTTGCAGAAGAAGTTGTCATTTGAGCAGGGTGGAGAGACTTTTAACACGGCTTATTTGGTATCGAGGCAGCACCTGTCCCACAAGCAACATCCTCTTACATCACTTGTGGGAACCGGGGAGCGCGACGCAGCAGCAATCGCCTCTCAGACGATCCAGCATCTGTCTGAAGGCGTTAGCAAAATGAGTAGCTGAGACTCCAAGCAGATGCAGCCTATTTAATTATGGTCTTTGACTGCAACTGAGCTGAAAGAAACATTTAGCTCTAGGAAAGAAAAAAAAAAAGAAATAAAAAGGCACAGAGACCAAAAGCACCCCTGACATCGCTGGGAGATGATCTCACACGCCCAGCACCTCCTGCACGGGCAGAGCCACCGCTCGGGCAGCAGAGAAAAGAAAGGAAAGGTCAGAAAAATCAGGATATGGGACATGCGAAGCACCTGGATGGTGTTTGCAAGCTTCAAAGATGAGGGAAAGAAAGAACCCCCCTCAAACAAAGTGCGGTGCGTTTTGTTTATTCCCCCCTCGCCGCCATCCCAGCACACGCCAGCGGAGCCGCCGTGGCCTCGGCCGCCCCGTGCGGTCACACGAACCAAGCGGGGAGCAGCGACCGGGCCGTGCGCTGGTCCCGGTGACCTGTGTGCTCAGCGGGGCCGGCCCGCCCCCCAAAACCTCCTCCGCTCCCCGGCAG